>NC_140495.1:6745000-7447500 GCF_964271855.1 Acomys minous
GATACATTTTCGAGATTTTGTTCCCAGATATCTCAAATGTAATGACAAAATTGTGCTGCTTTTTCAGTAATGCTATTAACAAAAGATGCTTGAGCTTCCTTCTGCCTCTTGTTTTTAATTTTATGACTCTGTGTATGTGTGTGTGTGTGTGTGTGTGTGTGTGTGTGTGTGTGTGTGTATACAAGTCATGCATGCGGGCGAGTATGGGGGCAGATACATATAGATACCAAGGTTAATTTTGGGTGTCTTCCTCTGAGGCAAGCCACCTTGTCTTTTGAGACAGAAATTTTCCCTGGAATCCCGGTCTCACAGATTTGAGTAGCACGATTGACTGGGGATCCTCTTGCCTCTGCCTCCTCAGCCCTGAGGTTACACTCACACTACACTGCACCCAGGTAATGTCAGGTGGGTTCTGGGAAACCAAATTTAGATGATCTTGTTTGCATGGCAAGCACATAACCTGCTGAGCCATCTCCCTGGCCCCACTTACTCTCTTTTCGGTTTGCCTAATGTAAATATTTGACACTGACTCAGTGATAGTCTCTTATTTAGATGTCTGAACACAGCTGCTGCCACTTAAACAACTAAAACATTCCATGTGACAGAAGGCAGGCTACTGTGTCTCTTTGAGCTTCAATGCCTTGGTGTTGGGTAGCGCTTTCCTCTGAGATTGAAACATTCTATCCTGAATGGAAGTTCCTTTAACTCTAGGCACACAACTCAAAATAGGAAGTCCCTGAAGCTGACAAGATTCAATAGGCCCTTCCCTGCCAACGGCTATAGAAACAACAAGACAACTGAGAACCATTTTCATACAAGCCGAGCTGCAGAGAAGACTCTGAGACTAGACCTACTTTCCCTGGAAGAAACAGACTAGCGCTGTAGCCGAGAAGAGGTTTAGACCAAGTGAGTTACTTCGAAAAGACTCTGGACATGCTGAGTGTGGTCCAGGTTCCCAGCTTTTGTGAGCTGGCATTAGTGATGCAGCTATCTTTGAATCATTTAAGCCCCTCAGCCATATTCCTTTAAGTAACCCCAATAAAATTCACTGGGTCACCAAGTTGGGCTTTGGTGGTATCTGCACTTTGGTCTGCAGTGGGCTCACCCTGTCTGGGGTGAGTAGATGTTTGTGTCACAACTGCCCAGGAAAAGTGTTTTTCATATAACACTCGAGCAAGGACACACGGCCGTTCTCCACAGCTCATTCTCCTTTGGGATCCTGCCGCTTGCATGATATACATCACTTCTTTGGCAATATATAAGCATGTTTTTTCCAGTTGAAAGGAAAAAATTCCAAACTTATGTCTGCCATCTAGAGTCCAACCTGTCTGAACAATGTGAGATGGTTTCTGGTTCTTATTTGTCAATGTCTGTGCTGAGATGTTAAATGCAGATGTCTAATTGGCAGCTTCATACAGAAATGGCTGGTTTTTTATTTTTCCTTCTTCAAGTATGCTCAAGGCCCAGTGAAATTATACCGGTAAAAAAATAATGTTTACTCGAATATGTACATGCCCCCAAGTTCTTCATCTTGTGGTAATAGACGATTAGACTTGAAGGAAGCTGCCAGGCATGGAGCGGCTGCAGGTTGGATGCCATGGCTGCCTGGTTCACTGTCTCTCAACATCACCTGGCATCTTCTTCCTTCTCTAAGTTGCCATTGACTGGTGATTTTCCAGGCTCTAGCATAGTCTTTCTTTATCGGAAAGATACTGTGCAATACTGGAACCCTTTCACCAGTGCCCTGAAATGCACACATGAGGCTGGCTGCGTCCCTTACACTGTTGTCTGAAATATAAGTAATCCAGATCTCTGCAAGACCCACAAGGCCTGGGGCAGGGGTGAGAAAATGCAAATAGGGTACATGCTTTAGTCCTATGCATTCTTTGACATCTGCCTTCTGCTGGCTTTTGTGGATCATTTAGTTCTTGAGTGCAACATGGGTCCATCACCCACCCATCATCTGCTCCCTTTATCTGCCCCGTCATCAGGTTCCTAAATCATCCACCCCCATTATGTGCTGTCCATTAGTTATCCACTCCCACCACCCACTCCTACCACCTGCTCCCACCATCCACTTCCACCACCCACTCCCACCACCTGCTCCCACCATCCACTTCCACCACCCACTCCCACCATCACAGTCTCACCATCCACTCTCACCATCCACTCCCACCATCCACTCCCACCATCACAGTCTCACCATCCACTCTCACCATCCACTCCCACCATCCACTCCCACCATCCACTCCCACCATCCACTCTCACCATCCACTCTCACCATCCACTCCCACCATCCACTCTCACCATCCACTCCCACCATCCACTCTCACCATCCACTCCCACCATCCACTCTCACCATCCACTCCCACAATCCACTCTCACCATCCACTCTCACCATCCACTCCCACCATCCACTCCCACCATCACAGTCTCACCATCCACTCCCACCATCCACTCCCACCATCCACTCCCACCATCCACTCCCACCATCCACTCCCACCATCCACTCCCACCATCCACTCCCACCATCCACTCCCCCATCCACTCTCACCATCCACTCTCACCATCCACTCCCACCATCCACTCTCACCATCCACTCCCACCATCCACTCCCACCATCCACTCCCACCATCCACTCCCACCATCACAGTCTCACCATCCACTCTCACCATCCACTCTCACCATCCACTCCCCCATCCACTCTCACCATCCACTCTCACCATCCACTCCCACCATCACAGTCTCACCATCCACTCCCACCATCACAGTCTCACCATCCACTCTCACCATCCACTCCCACCATCCACTCCCACCATCCACTCCCACCATCCACTCCCACCATCCACTCTCACCATCCACTCCCACCATCACAGTCTCACCATCCACTCTCACCATCCATTCCCACCATCCACACTCATCATCTACTCCCACCAACTGCCCCACCATCTGCTCCTCATCATCTACTGCCTGTCATACGCCCCCCTCACCCACTCCCACCATCACTACCCTAGCTACCTTAGCAACTGACAGTTCTCTGAAGCCAAATTGCAGAACTCCTCATGCCACTTTCTTCAAGTCTGGGCTAATGGTGTCAGGATCTTTAAGAAATTTTGAAAGCGATCAGAATTCTCAGGTAGATCTGGTGTTTTGGGGTAGTTGACTGAGATAAATAGTCTATTGAGGAAGCTCTTTCTCATTCATACTCCTGGTAGGTGAATAGAGTGGAATCTTCAGGTGCTGCTAATGGGTTCACAGTTACTAGGAAAGTACTATATTCTATGCAGGGGCATATCTAGTCACACTAAGTAAGAGCCTCCCACCCCAAAATTTGTCTCTATCTCGCAGGAGAACTTTGTAGATGGATAGTCTCTGAGGTGGGGCTATATTTAGAAGGGAATTACAAGACTGAGTGAGCAAAGAGTTTTGATAGAGGGTAGATGCAGACAAGCTAAGAGGCAGCTAAAAAGGGATGGCGGCCATTCTTGGTGGTCATGGGATAGGGAGGACTCTTAGATGGAAGCCTGACAGAATCATTCAGTTTATGCTTCAAGGCCCAGTCTGTACAATAGATTGCAAAGCAGATTGCTTTCCCAAACAACTTCACACAACTTCTGAAATCACTTTTCCAGAGTTGCTGGCTACTGAGAGGGGGACGTCATCAGTTGTGTGTTTGAGCCCTTGTACTTTGGCGGGTAGACAGAGAATGTCATCAGTTGCCTGTTGAGCCCTAGTGCCTTGGTGGGTAGATGTGCCAGTAGGAGGGTGGAATGGGATTATTTTGGAGTTGCATTTCTTTCTAAACATAGTATGAATTGGTTGAAGAGCCCCTTACAAATGCAGGTCTCAACCCTACTCTCAGATAAACCCTGAGCCCCTTAGTCACTGGCTACTCTAAGAGATGAAGCAGTCACATGGTTAGATGGATGGTCCAGTAAGAGGACTGATCTAAGCTGACATCCAAACCAAGCACTATAGCTAATTCCCCCAACCCCCAAAAATATATCAGTGGACTCCAACAAGATGCTGTGGCTTGTGGTATTCAGTTGATTATCAAATGCAGCAATGTTCTAAAGCAGCAAGGTTCTCTGTTCATAATTAGCATTGGCCAGTTGCTTCGCTCCCTAATCCGTTTGTTTTTGTCCTTAGTATCAGAAAGGCTGTGAGTGTATGAATCACAGCCAACTGTGATGGCCATTATAAAAATAGCTGAATGAGGGGCTGACATATACATACTGAGGTGGCTCAGTTTTTAAAGTCCATGTGATTATGAGGACTCAGATTTGATCCCCAGAACCTCCACAAAAGCTAGGCATAATAATATATGTCTGTGAATCCTAGGGGTTTGTTAGCCAGCCAACATCTGATTCGGTGAGATTGGGGTTTAGTGAGGGATCCTGTTTTAAAAATTAAAGCAGAGCTTCATAAAGGGAGACACCTGGCATTGGCTGTTGTTTTCCGCATGCATGTGGACACACACACACACACACACACACACACACACACACACACTTAACAAGTACATAAGTGAATTTGGTTAACTATACTTGATCCGCACCTCACATATCTATGTCCCTTCGTAAGGGGTTAAACATGTGTATAGGAGTTTGCGGCGCCCACCAGTGACCGTGTGTGCGTTTCATGTTGACTTGTGCCGTTCCATCCCACCACTTCCCATCTCTGCCTATTCCATTTCAACTCTGGGTGTTTTGTAGACCAAGTCTCTTGCTTTTTTGTTTTTGAAAGGGCTGCGGAGATGCCTCAGCAGGTTATGGCACTTGCTGCCAAACCTCACTGCTCCAGTTTGATTGCTAGAGCCCAAATATTACAGGAAGAGAAGATTCCCTCCATGCTGCCCTCTGACCTGCACACGCGGGCCCTGCTCATGTGCACTTGAGCATGTGTGTGCGTGTAAAAGGAAAATATGGATCTTTCTACTACCCATTCTTCGTTTTACATTTGGCCACTCATGTTGGGCACCAGTTGTTGAATTAAAGTTTGTTTGGTATTTCTTTTTATTTTTTTAATTTTATTTATTATGTATACAGATTTTGTTATAGATAGTTGTGAGCCAGCATGTGGTTGCTGGGAATTGAACTCATGACCTTTGGAAGAGCAGCCAGTGCTCTTACCCTCTGAGCCATTTCTCCAGCCCCTTTTTTCTTTTTCCTACATCCGCTCTATCTCTTCCTGACCTTCTCCCTTGGCACATGCCTGTAGAATTTGCTGAAGGAGGTGGGACTTGCAATCCAAGGGGGAGTGTCTCGGGTGAAGAGCGAGAGAGAGAGAGAGAGAGAGAGAGAGAGAGAGAGAGAGAGAGAGAGAGAGAGGAGAAAAGGTCGAGAAGGAGGCCATGAGGGGCATGAGGGGAGGTCACCATGGGGACAAGGCTGGAGCAGGAGCAGCCAGGATGAGATAGGAAGACAGGTAATGGGGCATTTGGCTGGGAAGTAGGCTAGGCCAGCATAGACAGGCTAGAACAGACGAGAATCGGCCAAGCTATAGTGCTTTAAAGCTTATTGTAAATGTAACAGGTCTTCATCTGATTATTTGGGAGCTAGAGCGGGAAGTAAAAAACCCTTTAATTCAACATGTGTATGTATTTAAAAAAATGGCCCCCACACATATACCAGGAACACAAATTATTTTAAAGTTAGCACTCATACCCAACTCTGCCACAATTTTGTTTTTTGTTTTCCTAGTAATGGAGATATAATTATTTCTTAAAATGTCAAAGACTCACGCTTTTGATTAAACAGTGATGAATTATAGTTTTAAAAAATGATGATTCAGAGATTAGAGTGGCGTTGAACTCCAAACTGTGATCTAGACACTTGAGAAGTTTCTTGTGGGGCCTAGGGGATAGGCTGGGAAATGAGCGCACAGGAGCCCCCGACCCCAGCAGCTACGCAGGAAGCTAGACCTGCTCAGGACCAGGATAATCTGAAACATTAACATTTTCTAACTAATTAAGGTCAAAGAAGACATTTCTCTGGTCTTCTAAAAATGTTATTATTTAATGAAATCTAATTTTTCTTCAGAATTTCTATGTAGCAACTCTAATCAGTAGTCATTTATACACTTTGAAAGTGTAGGATCATTAAAATGTATACACTGAGGGGTTGGATTAATTGACACCCGACCATATAATTTAACCTTATTTCACAATTAGGAAAATGAGTATCAGGTAAGGTCATAATTACTCGGCAGTAGAGTTTGATGCTTCCGAAACAGTTTCCGTGGCTTCTCCTGTAAAAAGCCTGGCTCCGCTTAAACTTTGAGCCACTACTTTGTTCTACTTTCATCAAAGTTGAAAACCAAGATGCTCCCGGCCTCCATTGCTGCAGACTCCAGCCCCTTTATCTCAGTGGAGCACAAGAGCTTGGAAGGGCCCGAGGTGCTAGAGAGAAGGCAAATTGAACAGGCAGGATGCAGCACCGAGCCAGCTTGCCATCCTAACCATGGCACAGATGTGGGAAAGCTGTCTGAACCAGAAGAGGCCAACCTGGAACCATACAGGGATCCCGAGAGCAGATGGGAAGCAGCCATGGTGAATGCAGGAGCTGGCCGCGTAGTCCCTGTCCACCGATACTCTTCCGAGTGCGTGGTTGGCTTTTGAATTGCCGTCCCTTTGCCATCCTGCTCTCTCTGCTGGAGTGTCTGCAGGTTCCTGAGGAATTAAATTCTTATGATCTGACTCTTCATTTGAGTGAGATGCAGAAAACCATTACCCTTTGCAAGTGGTGACGGGAAATGTGATTGCAGGTGACTGTGGAAGAAGGACTGGGGGCAGAGCAGCGTGAAGTTTTGTTCAGCTCTTCGCAGAGCTGAGGGACGCATCTCTGCTTTTGCACAGTCTTGGCTGGCTCAGCGCCACATAGCATTTCTTTGTAGAGAGGAAGAAAAATAAAGGGAGCATACAAGTTCCCTCTTTTTTTCCTTTTTGACCCAGAAACAGGTCCCTAGAATTCCTTCTCATAAAAACTATACAATGAAATATATGTATTTCATGGGCCAGAGCTTGTCATGTGACCACCCCGGGAAGGAAGGAATGCTTGGTGTCCCTAGCATCTATGACCAAAACAGGCAAAAGGTTACTGAGAACGGCTTGGTCCGAACTTACAACTGGAGGCCCAGAGAGGCGGGGGCAATGAGGTGGTCACCTCTTTCCCAGGAGGCAGGATCTCTTTATAAGAATAGCTGACTGTCACATGACCTCCTGATGAGCTTGGATATTTGTACATTAGTTTAGGCTCAAGAGGAAATGTTTAACTATGTAGTGCTTTTTCTGTTGCTTGAATTTACATAGGCATAGAGTTTTACTGTGCCGATTGCTTCACACATTTTTATTATTGTTGTCATATTTGGTCCACACATACATCTAAAGCACAGAGGCTAGAGAGATGGCTCAGCAGTTAAGATCGCTCGCTGTTCTTGCAGAGGACCCAGGTTTGGCTTCCAGTACCTTACGTGGCAGCTCACAACCTCTTGTACTTCAGTTTCAGAGGGTCTGCTGCCCTCTTCTGGCCTTTGTAGGCACCAGGCTTACACTTGGTGCAAGACATACATGCAGGCAAACCTTTACACCCATAAACATAAAAGTGAATCTTAAAAAGAACTTGGAATGCAGAGACTTTTGCCAGCATCATGGGAAAGCGAACTGACACCAGAGAAGCTTGAGTCCCAACAGCTAGGATAGCCTTGGACCCTTGCACCCGGGTTGGTTTCTATGTTATAGACAATGAATATGTATTCTGTTTAGAGAACTAGGAGGTGGATTTTGTTTGGGTGGCAGCATGAAATCTTTTCTTTTTCTTCCTCCTTCCCAGAGAGCCTCAGCAGACACGTCTCCAGGTTCTCCTTCCCACGGCAGATGGTTTGGTTCACATCCACAGCAGGTAACCTGCTCGCTTGAGGAAGCGTGGCGTACTTATTTCCTGTGAAGTGTGCCTGTGTGTACAGTTGCTTTTCACTTCTATCTTTTCTCTAGCAAGTACAGAAACTATTGAGCTGCTTTTTTATCCTCACCCTGAACATGGCTTCTCTGAAGAGCAGGCTGTGTGGTTCGTCATTGACTACTTTACCCCTTGTTTTCGGTTCCTGGTTTTGTGGAGGGGATAGCAGCAGGAAGGAAGGGAGCTTGGAAAATATCAAAATCCCACTGCCAATCCATTTCCTAGGGAAGGATTGCTAAAGTCCATCTTTATAACATATGCATATTATGTATGTATACTTACTAAATGTTCCTGTGTTCACTATGGATTACTTCTGTGCCTGGTTAACCATGGCACTAAATGGCCTTTTCTGATTCATGTCAGTGAAGGGTCAACTTTATCTGCCTCTTGAAGGGGAACTGAGCCAGGAGCAATGGTCACAGCAGTTTCGGCAAGTGACTCAAGGTGGCTGGTCTCCCAGGCCTTGGCGTGGGCCGGCCTTTGTGCTGAGACTGTGGGTCTAGGGCAGAAAGCTGAGTGAGTGTGTACTGAACTCACCAGCCATCCATGAGATGGAGAGAGGAGCTGAGTTCCCCCTCACATGAACAGTAAATGTCCTGAGAATTTCCAGTGCAGCTTCTGCAGTGGTTGAGAGACGGACTTGACAGTTTGTGCTCACATTTCGTTTGACCTTCATCTTAATTGATTTTGTGTAGGACGGTATTGGTGCTAACTTACTCCAATGTTAGCGCACTGTGAGACGCCTTTGTGGGCCACATCAATTGTTCCCTCAATGATAAATTGATATCTCCCATTAAACCACAGTAAAAGGAAAACTAATGGGAAAAGCCACGGCATCCTCCATTTTGCACCATTTTGTCTCAGTGCCTGATAAAATAATTTGATGTAGAGTCAAAGTTGCTGGGGCTCTGCTGCCAGTGATGCGGGCCAGTGTGCGCAGCTGCAGGAGTCTCTGGTACCTTGAACGGAGTGTGAGCTAAGAAGGGGAATGCTGGGAACAAGGGGTGGCTGGGCCAAAGAAAGGGCTGCTGGGAATATCCAGGTCTCCATCCTGCCTGATGGAATGGCTTGACCGTGTGCAGTGGGTGGTTACAGCACAGCTCGTGCCTACCCTGTGGAAGTCTAGTCTAGTCCTCGCAGTTCTGAAGAAAGCAAGGCCTAGAGGTTAGTGTTGTCCAAAGTCATGTGACTTAGGCTGCGCAAGGGGTTCTGGGTTATCTCCTCAGAGATCATTCAGTTTTAAAAGTCAATAAAAGTCCCACTGGGAACTTCAGAGGGAGATAAATCAATACTGTGGTTCTGTGAATCTCTGCTGATCCTGAAAATACTCTGCATATGATACAATAAAACAAGAAAGAAAGAAAGAAAGAAAGAAAGAAAGAAAGAAAGAAAGATCAGGTGGTAGTGGAGACAGCCCTTAACTCTAGGAAAACATTCTTTTAGGTTTATGGTATAAAAATAAAATCATAAAATCACAGAACCATCACTTAGCACTAGGATGTTTTCATATCCCAGACAAATTAAAACATGGACCATCTTACAGACAATTCTAACAGTGGAAGAGCTCCCAGAAGTGAGCTCCAGTTCTGGTTTTCAGATTGTGAAAGAAAGCAGTCATACTTGGAGGAGGGGGAATTTCCAACCTTGCTAGCTAGTTCGTTCTTTCTTTCTTCTTTCTTTCTTTCTTTCTTTCTTTCTTTCTTTCTTTCTTTCTTTCTTTCCTTTTGTTCACTTTACATCCCTATTGTAGCCCCCTCCGTGTTCCTCTGGGTCCCACCCTTCCTCCCTTATACCCCCTCCCCCCCTCCCCTAGTCCTCAGAAAAGGGAGCCCTCCTTCCCTAACATCTGACCTCAGCCTATCAAGTCTCATCTGCACTGCCTGCATCCTCTTCCTCTGTGGCCTGGCAAGGCCACCCTGCCAGGAGGAAGTGATCAATGTGTGGGGGGCCAGAGTCCATGTCAGAAGTTGTCCCTAGTCCCCATATTATGGGACCCACAAGGAGACTGTGCTGCCTATCTACTACATCTAAGCAGAGGGTCTAGGTCCTCAGGATGCATGGTCCTTGGTTGGTGCATCGTTTCTGCATCCTCCCCCACCCCTCTGCCTGGATTTGTTGGCTCCATTGTTCTTCTTGTGGAGCTCCTGACCCCTCCAAGTCCTTCTAGCCTCCAACTCTTCCATTAGACTCCCTTTGCTCCACCCCAAAGTTTGGCTGTGTGTCTCAGCATCTGCTTGGATCCCCTGCTGGGTGGAGTCTCTCAGAGGACCTCTATGGTAGGCTCCCTTCCTGTTCCTTCTCTTCAACTGCTTCCAGTGTCTATCCTATTTGTCCTTTGGAGTAAGAATTAAGCATTCTCCTTAGAGTCCTCCTTGTAATTTAGATTCTATGGGTCTGTGTGTTGTAATGTTATTATCCTGCATTATTTGGCCAATATAAGCTTATGAGTGAGTATGCACCATGCATATCTTTCTGGGTCTGCATCGCCTCACTCAGGATGATCGTTTCTAGTTCCGTCTTTCTTGAGGACAATAAACGTATGCTTTCCCATGACGACCCCTGGTTAAGTTGGTGTTTTTGTTACTGCTTCTACTCTGGTGGTTACTTTTAATGCCAAACAAAAGGAGCTCTACATGCTTATGGCTGCTCCTCTTTGTCCTGGACATTTGCTCCTTCAGGTTTCTTCCACACCATTCCCAGCCATCCTCTTTCCCAGAATTCTTTGCTAATTGACTCCCCAGCAGGTTCGGTGCAAGTTGAAAAAACAGTAGAGAGACCCGGACTGAGCTGTCTCCCTTTACTCTAGGAATCATCCATCTGCAGTCAGAGCTTAGGGGTGGGGACAGCCCCAGGGGACAGCCCTGTTGTCTGCCTTCTGGATGCATCCTGTTTGCAACTCAGCCTAGGGGAAGTACAGGCTGCCCCAGTCCTCCCCTGCTGGCTGTGTGCTGCTGCTAACATCCTCCTCACTAATTGCTTGTGTGGAATTCTTTCTCTTTGGCTCTCTGATAAGGTTTCTGTTTTTCTAATGGTTGATCAATCTGTTTTCTGACAGATGGATGTGCCTACTGTGGCAGGCTGCACTCGGCTGTTTTGTTCTAATGGTGGCTTTTCCTTTCTGAAACATTATATGAATATTCTGTGGGTCGTTGGTTAGCCTTACACCTGCTGAAATCTCAGGTTGGTTCTCCTAGCCATCCTGGTGGGTGGAAATCCTTTCTCACTCCTCTCCTGAGACACAATGATTATTCCCCTCCGCTGTTATTTGTATCTTTCTGGGTCTGCATCACCTCACTCAGGATGATCGTTTCTAGATCCATCTTTCTTGAGGACAGTAAATACATGCTTTCCCATGATGACGTAATCCTTCCCTTTTAATTTCATCTTTATTGAGAAAAACTTTGGTCTTGTGCTTGCAATATGATGGGCTTCTCATCTTTAGTCTTTGAGATACCTGTACAGATTCTCATCCTGGGGCTCAGGTAGAGCTGCCAGATCATCCCAGGACACCCGTTCCATGTTCTCCTCCGGATCTGGGCATCATCAGAGTATTTTTCATCCACAGATTTATATCCAAGTGGTTTTAAAAAATATTATATGAGGTTTATTAAGTGAGCATGGGGGGAAGAGGAAAGGGGCAAAGGGGTACGAGAGAGAGAGAGAGAGAGAGAGAGAGAGAGACAGAGAGAGAGAGACAGAGAGACAGAGAGAGACAGAGAGAGAGAGAGAGAGAGAGAGAGAGAGACAGAGAGAGAGACAGAGAGACAGAGAGAGAGAGAGAGAGAGAGAGAGAGAGAGAGAGACAGAGAGAGAGACAGAGAGACAGAGAGAGAGAGAGAGACAGAGAGAGAGAGAGAGAGAGACAGAGAGAGAGAGAGAGAGAGACAGAGAGAGAGAGAGACAGAGAGAGAGAGAGAGAGAGACAGAGAGAGAGAGAGAGAGAGAGACAGAGAGAGAGAGAGAGAGAGAGAGAGAGAGACAGAGAGAGAGAGACAGAGAGAGAGAGAGAGAGAGAGAAGAGGGAGAGAGAAATTAAAGAGGCGGGTAGAGGAGAGAGTGAGAGTAGAAAGAGAGCCAAGTGGGTTTTTTTTTATTTGTTTCAATAATTTGTAAAAACAGACAGATATAGATGTGGGGGTACAATAGTGTAAAGCCGCTGGCAGATGCCTGTCCGCAGGCATGTGCAGATGAGGATGAGGCCACCATAGCTGTTTAAAATCTTTGTCATCAGCTAACCTTCACTGAACAATGGCTGTGTGGTATCTCCTGCTTTTTATAAGCATCACATCATTTAGTCCTGCCCTCTGATTAAGATGTTAGTTGCCACAGATTATCCAAACATTAACATTTGTTTTAGCCAACGGCAAGACCTTTGCTCTGTCTGATTCCAGTGCCCCGGCCTCTCAAACACTGCCTATGTTATCTCCATGATTTAAGGTCACTGAAAACCATTTTAACCAGCTATGAACTGACTGGAATGTAATTTGCTGCTGTTGTTTTTTAGATTTGGATTTTGATACACTCTGAAGGACTTTTCTTGTCTGTAAAAAGGTTAATGGCCATTTGAGTACAGGTCAGACTTGTTCAAATGGACAAATCTCTTCTTAAAACTTTTTAAATTATATATACTTATTTATCTGTTGGTATGTACCACAGTGTCATGTGGAGGTTAGAATAACTCAAGGGACTTAGCTCTCTCCTTCTGCCATGTGTGTGTCAGAGACTTGCCAGCAAGCACCTTTACCCAATGAGCTGGCTCACTGGCTCTGAGACAACTTTCAAAGTAGTGGTCTTAATGTATTTATTAGTGCCTTGTCTTGAAATGCACTATTTTGTATTTTGTTTGGGATCATTGAAAATATATTTGTAAGGAAATGGGTTTTATTCCCATTGCTTGGTGATGTATATGGAATACACAGTAAAGTCTTATGTGCCTGTGAATATCTGTACAAAATAGAACAGTCATGCAGGATTAAAAGACATGGGCGAATGGTGGCTGGCGTCTCTCGAGTGCTCGCGTTGGAAGCACACAGGGACAAGTTAACACAGCGATGGGCTTTCTGTGCCTGGTATATATTTCTCTTCAGAAAACTTCCTTCTCATTATCTCTCTCCTCTCATATTCCACAATTTTCTCATGAATATTAAATAGCTTATCAGTCTATGCTGTCGTAGCTTGGATTTGAAATGTCCCCACAGGCTCTTGTAAATGGACACTCGATTCCCAGTTGGTGACACATTTTAGGAGGTGCTGCTGCCTTACTGGAGACTGGAGGAAGCAGGTCACGGAAGGGCTTTGAGGCTCTGTAGATTTACCTCACTTTATGCTTTCTCCCTCTCTCCCTCCCCCCCTCTCTCTTTCTTCCCCCTCCCTCTCTCTCTCTCTGTCTCTCGCTCTGTCCCTCTCCCCCATCTCTCTGTCTCTCTGTCTCTGTCTCTGTCTCTGTCTCTGTCTCTGTCTCTGTCTCTGTCTCTGTCTCTGTCTCTCTCTCTCTCTCTCTCTCTCTCTCTCTCTCTCTCTCTGTCTCTGTCTCTCTCTGTCTGTCTGTCTGTCTGTCTGTCTCTCCCCCTCCCCCCATCCCCTCTCCTGTGTGTACAGCTGACATATGACCAGCCAGCTCCCTGCTCTGGTTCTCTGTTGGCATGTTTTCCATGCTGTTCTGCATTTATCCCTTTAAACATAAGCCAAAGTAAACCTTTTCCTCCCTTAGTTGATTCTGGCCAGAATGTTTTAATACAGCAACAAAGAGTAAAAAGAGATATCTAATAAATGTGCTTTAGAAATGGAAAGTTTTTCCTTTGGGTAATGAGCCCCAGTCCGAACACTGTGCTTCTGGGTCCGATCATTGTAAAGGTTTCCTCAATTGTGATCAATCAAATGACGGATGATTGTGGAGCCCTTTAATAAACTTAGTGGTTATAATAGAAGTCGGCAGGTGAAAACTTTAAATGTCAATCATTAATATTGAAAAACAGTGGACTTTTAAGATAAAGGCTGTAATATATTTAGGTGACACTGGAAATGTTGTGGTATCTTTGAATTTAATGAAGCCCTTTTCTGCTCTTACAAGGCTGATCTTGGGGTCCTTAGGTTCCAGAAAACTCAGTGCCTTTCACAGCTACTCTAAGCCAATGGCTTTCAGCTTCTTATCTCAAAAAATGTGAAAAATGAAAATTACAGGCCATTGAGGATGAGTTAGAGAGAAAAACTTAAAGTAGATTCACTTAGACTCCATTTCAAAATCAATTATTACAGTGTTGGAAAGTGGATCTGATTTTATATTCATCTCCAAAGATGGGCATCCCGTATGGACCATGCATACAGGTACAGTGTATTGTACTCTCCCAAGACCTCAGCTGGCCCTGTGACTCGCCTTTGGCCAATACAGTGGGGTCACATCAACACTGCAGAGGTTCCCAGAGCCAGGGCCTAAATGGCTTTGGTTTGGAGACAATGTTCTAAGGGAAGCTATGTGCCTTGTAAATGCCCAACTGTCTCGAGGGCACCCCGCTGTGGAGAAGCCCCTGGTAAATTCTGTAGAGAGACTGGTATGGGGAGAGGAAGCTACCCATCCAGCCCTGAGGCTTCTGACCCTTCCAGTAGCGGTGGTGGGAGCGGGAGACGGCTCAGACAATAGAAGCAGTTGGCATCTATCAGTAACCTCATGCAACAGCTAAAGGGATAGAGCCATGACTCGCCTCTACTAACAGCTATGTGTTGGCAGTCAAAGGCCAGCCACGCTGCCCTGAATGGACGCTTAACATTCGTCTGTGCTAATCAAGTCTCCTATGTGAAAAACGAAGGCATTTTAATGTTTACAAAGTCAGGCGGAACCTTCACTCTGCAATCCCCTGTTCATGCTCCACTGGCTGGACAAACACTTTTAGACACATCAGGGGCACGGTAAGACTCATTTACCGTCTGCTCTGGTTCCAAGACCTGCCATGGGTGTTGATCAAAGCAGCAACTGGGGCTGTGTGCAGACAGTGGTGCTCATTGGATACACGTGGTTGTGTCTGTTGTAGAGATCACGTGACAAATTTTAGCCAATAAGATGTTAGTGGAAATGACATGTGGCTTTTGATAGACAGCAATAAAAAGCTGATGTGTAACTTCCCCATGTCCCTGATGGTACTGTTATAGGATGGCAGGGTGTCCATGTCCCTGATGGTGCTGTTATAGGATGGCAGGGTGTCCATGTCCCTGATGGTGCTGTTATAGGATGGCAGGGTGTCCATGTCCCTGATGGTGCTGTTATAGGATGGCAGGGTGTTCACCAGCCCAGATCCTTGGGTGGTACAGGGGAGCAGAGACCCTCATTGGTCCCTTATGGACAGCTGCATGATCCAGAAGCAATTTCGTGTTCTTAAGCCACTGGGAGTTGCGGGTAATTTGTACAGATAGCAATCTAAATTCTGGTGGCCAAGGCAGGAGTCTCTAATAGCCCATCCATAGACACCAGTGAACCACTGGAAACAGCTAGATGAATGGGGGATGTAGATCGGTGTGTAAGGCTCTAGGCTCAACCCCCAGTACTGAAAAATAAACAAAAACAGATTTGAAATTTAAGTAAACACACATGCTATGGATTTCTATGTAAGCAGAATTCTGGTTTCATCTCCAACTGTATATGTGTGTGTGTGTGTGTGTGTGTGTGTGTGTGTGTGTGTGTGTGTGCGCACGCGCGCGCATGAGAGAGAGAGAGAGAGAGAGAGAGAGAGAGAGAGAGAGAGAGAGAGAGAGAGAGAGCGCATGTGTGGGTGTGCCTGTGACACAGCATTAATATGGAGGTCAGAGGGCAACCTTGGACATCAGTCCTCACCTACCATGTTGAGGTAGAGTCACTTGCTTCCTGGCTGTATGTGCCCAGCCAACTGGCCCATAGACTTCTGGGAATTCTTTTGCCTTTGGCCTCCCATTTTGTTGTTGGAGGATATGTGATAAAGACATTCACTACCTGCCTTGTCCAACCTTTATGTCTGTTCTGGGAAAATGAACTCTGGTCTTCAAGATCTCATAGCAAACACTTCACAAACTGAACACCCTCCCAAGCCCCTCCAAATGATTTTCCAAGTCTCTCGATACAGGCATTCTGTCAGCAGCACCATTTAATTTCTTGGATAACTTGAAAACACTTGATACGCGAGTCATCCTTGAATCAAGTTGTTTTCCTTTTTGTTTTTGAGAGTAATTTTCTCAATACGGTAATAAAAATAATTAGAGAATATAAAATATTTATGAGTGATAACATGATTAATATTCATATTACTAAAGAGGTGAATTTTTTCCTCTCTAAAATAATTTATTGTGACATGCCAATCTTGTATGAAAATACAGACAATAGCGGGAGAATCCCATGTTCGCTCTCTTTTTCTTCCTGACAATTGAGGATTTAACATGGGGCCTTGAGCATGCCAGGCAAGGCACACTAGCAGTGAGCTACATCACTAGCCCTCATTTATTTATTTTGAGAACAAGGGTCTTATATACTCTGAGGTAGAATCAGACTCGAGATCCCCCTGCCTCCGTCTTCCAAGTGCTAGGATGGCAGGTATGCACCAGCACCCCTTTAATTCTGTTCTGGTCATTATTTATGCTGACTAATCCTCTTCCTGAACCTGTGTAAATGTGTCCGGGTTTTCTATGGGCACGTGTGGTCATGGCCATATTTCTAACTAGGTTCTATTTCCCACAATGCTTGTTTATCAGTTGACCACCCATCCCTGGGTTGACTAGGAGAATCTGCGATGCACATTGTTGTAAAGGCCAGCTCCGTCTTCCATTCCCAGAGGTGTCCTGATTTGGGTAGCATACCAGATGGCCACCCTTGCTGTTGAACAGCTAGCGTGTGGCTCTGATAGATCTATCCTATGCTTGATTCTCAGATTCCCCCCCAGAACTGCATTCATTCTTGTCTTTCAAGACTCCACCAGGGATAAGACCATCACAACCTCCAAGGCCTGGTCCTCCATCTCTCTGAGTGCTTGGGATGCTATCTATCACTCTTATCACTGCTCATTGACTTCCTTTGGTACCAGCTACAGCCTTTGTGAGGCACCATGCAAATATTGAAAAAAAATGAGAACTTCTATAGGAAGGCAGTGAGACCTTGGGTGAAGAGAAAAGCCTTTCTCATCAGGGTCCCTCTCCAGCAGCAGGGCTATCTTGCGCATGGAGATAGCCCCAGGTCTCCTGGACTCTTTTACTAGCTACTGTCCACTGATTTTGTTGACCAGTAGTGAGACCGCATTCCCATACAAGGCTTTCTGGTGCTGTCTGAAATTTTCCTTTATTCTTTGATTTCTCCTTGGGGATCTGAGCACTGGCCCTGTCTCACCACTCTTACCATCAAGTCCATGCTGACAGGGGCAGAGTTTCAGCATTGGTATGCTTATTTCAGATACACAGTAATCACATTGTGCTGCACTGAGCACATAACTCGTAATAGAGCTCTCTCTCTGCCTCTCTGTCTCTCTGTCTGTCTCTTTGTCTCTGTCTCTCTCTGTTTCTCTCTGTGTCTCTGTGTCTGTGTCTGTCTCTGTGTCTGTCTCTCTCTCTCTGTCTCTCTCTGTCTCTCTCTCTCTCTCTCTCTCTCTCTCTCTCTCCACACATAGAATGTGAAGCAAGGCATTTACACATTCAAGAACACAGTAACATACAGTTCATGTGTTCCCCTTGATCTCAAGTGTCACCTGCAATTTCTCTCTGGCATATCAACTGATTGGCTAATCTCCATCTTCTTCTTATACATAGAGACTGTCACTAGAGACTCTATAAGGAAATATGAGATGTGGAATGAGTCAGGAGTCACACTTTACCACGAATCTACAATCAACATAAATTTCTGGAGATAAAAATAAGAATGAATGCCTAAGGCATAGATGAACATACCTCTATTGATGCTAGGCTGCAGGGGGTGATGCTAAAAAAATATAAAAGAACTAAAATCTGGGTGTGGTTATTAGTAATATGAGCACCAATAGAGATGGACCAATTATCTATGGCTTGCGCCTAGAAAATTACCTGGGGCTTGTGTCTTGGTGGCTGTGTGACTATTGGTTTATAGTCTCTCCTATGTTACTTGAGACAGCTTAATAAACATGTTTATCTTTCTTATGGTCTCAGTATCCGGGAGTGAGTTTCTTTGGAATCTGAAACAAATCCTACTGACTTGACCTCCAGTTTCAAACAATTTTAGTCCCAGAATTAAGACAATTTTATAAAATAGATCCTCTATAAGAGTGTGTGGAAAGGATGTAGGCGTGTTTGTAAAATGTTCTGCTCAAGGAACAAAATGAGGGATTGTGAGAGTAATGAATGGGCTTTATTATTTTGGATGGGAGACCTTAGGAATTCTCACCACCGTAATCCCAAGATCGTAGACACTAAAGTTAGGACTATGTAGGTTGTGTGTGTGTGTGTGTGTGTGTGTGTGTGTGTGTGTGTGTGTGTGTATGTATGTATGTATGTATGTATGTGTGTATGTGTGTGTGTGCATGCAACAATAATAATTTTTAAATGTCATGAATTTGAATTGTGTGAGGATACAGGGTTGTAGAGAGCATGGAAAAAGGGGTTTGAGATGATGATAGCAGAGTAATCCTGTATGAAAAAATTTTAAAAAATTAATTAGAAATGATACACAGCTTTGAGCTCACATCTTTGTTCTGGTTCTAATGTGCTTTTGATTAACCATACAAATGAATATCTCTATGCTCAGTCTTTATCTATATGATAGAAAGTGTCGTTACCTGATGGGTAGGGTGTACGAGAAGAAATAGGCCGTGTTTAGCATTTTTGTCTCCCGTATAAAAGCACACCATGCCAGTAGGTGGGTAGTGGGTAGATACGATGCTAGGCAGGGCATCTTGCTATGAGCCTATGGAGCCATTGCTAACACATAGATGCCTACTTGTAGAATCAGATTTAGACCAGCATCCCCAAGTCACCACTTAGGGTTGGGGCACTGACAATCACCTGCCTGAAGTGAAGATGACCTCTTTGGTCCAGAAGTCTAATAACCTTGACAACTCCTGTGAGGCCACAGTAGATGGGGGCACTCTTGGGTGTGTGTCTACAGACCAGTCAATGTTCAGATAAGAATCAGGCATGTTTGCTTCTCTAGCTGAGCCAAGAGACAGAACATTGGCCTTGAAGCTGAGTTCAAGGAAATGTAGTTGAGCTGATATGAACAGAATTGGCACTGCTTTCCTTGCTCAATCTGAACACTGTGACCATAATTAGCTCTAACCCAAAATATTTTATGTTGTTCCCATGTGTCACTATAAATATAGCACCTTTTCCTATAAACATGGGGACTCTTTTTTTTTTCTGCCTTGCCATCACTTCTCAAAAACTAGTGTGCACATGTGAGCATTCTTTCAGAGTAAGAGAGATTGAATTTTCTTTTTTCAAATGTAATGATACTTTGTGAATGCTAAGTTAAAGTACTGACGGTGTGGTTGGCTTTAAGGTCTATAGATTTTTATGATCTGTGTCTTAGAGATCATGTTTTATAGTTTTACTTCTATGTTTGGAGGCAGTGCATTTGTTTTTCGGTTCTTAAATGTTTTATGCATAGAAGCCCTGCACACACCTGTGGTTCTGAATGTATAAAGTGACCTTGATACTGAACTGCTTGAGAATGTGAGTACAGGTTTATGCAGACAAAAATGAAGTTGAAAGCAAAATAGTTTTAACGACGACAAATAAAATCTAGGCATTTGGTTCTATTTTATATATCTCTGGTTGTTTTTCTTCTTTATTAAGATTTATTTTGCTGGAGAGTGGGGACTGACTTTGACATGAACTCTGGTGCTCCATATTTGACCACCTCCCTTTGGTGGGGAGGCCTGGTGGCACTCAAAGAAAGAATAAGCAGGCTACCAAGATGAGACTTGATAGCCTATGACCATATAGTGGGGGAGGAGGTCCCCCTCGGTCATAGACCTAGGGCAGGGGAATAGGGTGAAAGCAGGAGGGAGGGAGGGAGGATTGGGAGGATACAAGTGATGGGATAACAATTGAGTTGTAATCTGAATAAATTAATAAAATTAAAAAAAGAAAATAAATAAATGGAGAAATGAACATTTAAAAAATTTATTTTGCTACTTTAAATTCTGTGTGTGTGTGTGTGTGTGTGTGTGTGTGTGTGTGTGTGTGTGTGTCCATCCATAAGTATATGTGCCTGTTGAGGCTGGAGGTATTATATACCCAGGAGCTGCAATGGTAGCTGGATGTGATCTGCCTAATATTGTGGGTGCTCAGAATTGAGGAGCAGTGAAGATTCTTTTCATCACCGAGCTCTCTTTCCAGCCCGTGCTTGGTCAAATGCAAGCCTCTAGTCCCATTGTCCAGGTATAGTGGGAAATTTAGAATTTGGAGATTATAAGAAACTCAAAACAGCATCAATCTCACATATTCCAGAATCTTCCTGGAGGCAGTCTTGACCAACATCATTAATCAACTGCATTAGCATTTTTCCAATGGAAGTTATGAATACTCAGTATATGGGACCAAATAGATAAGAAAAAAGTTCCAAATTGGTTTAGGCCATGCTTCACTTCCAATGCGTTCATGATGGATGAACTGTCTTACTGACAAAATAACTTGCAGAAAAGTTTAAAGTTTATTTTTTACAACATCTTGTATTTTGGAATCCTGCCAAAAAAAATCATAGTGGTGGGACCCAGAGGCTGTTTGTCTGACTTAGTTCATGAGATGATTAGGAATGGGGTTATCATCCCCATCTTGTGGTGACAAGAACTCAAGGAAATACATCGGGGGGGGGGGGGGCAACAAAGCAAAGAGTGGTTGAAATGGGAAGAGAATTAATATGCCCTCACCTAAGTTTGTCCAAATGTTGTTTTCCTTGCAGTGTGGCCCATATTGTTGCTAGGGTGAGTCTCCTGGAACTCTTGTGTTGTTAAGTTAATTCTAGCCATAATATATAAGGGACTTGGGCATCTGGATGTCCAGAGTGCAGAGCCCTCATGAGTGAATCAATAGATTCCAGGATCCATGTCTTAAGTGGGACATCAAGGGATAACAGGCTTTGCTGTTGTAAAAGCAAGCTCTATCTGGCCAGCTTGCTTTGTTTCCTTATGCTGTACCCTCTACACAGTTACTGTCTAGCAGCAAGGCCCTGGGAGATGCTTATACCTGGGCATCAGCATGTACAACCATGCATTAGTGAACTTCTGGTTTTAAAAAAATAAGCCATTTAGTCTCAGGGCTTTTCTTGCAGCAACAGAAAGGAGACCAAGATGCACACGATGGCACCGCTTTTCTAGGGTCCAGTGCTTTCATCACAACAGTGCGATGCACAGCTGCATTCACTTTTGATGAGCCATGGTGCTGGTTATATAACTCCCATTAAGAAAAAGTTTAGCAGTTAAACATGAAAATATGCATAGGTGGCATTTGGGGTGATGGACCAAGTTCAGTTTATCTGCTCCCCGCAGGGTCCACTTTGCCAGTGCTTCCCGCTCCTCTGCTGTGGGGAACTGAAGCAGGCTTCCCACTGGATCTCCTCCCAGTGCGCAGATCCTCCTGCTCTCTTTGGCTGGCACTGGGCTGCCAGCGCTCATGGTGCACTTCATCCCTGCAGCTGTCTTGCTTGCCTGTTTCTGTCAGCACAGAGATGAGTCTCAGGAGTGACAGTTTCAAACAGTTCACATGGAATACGTCTTCCTGGATATCAGAAACTCAAGTTGTTTCCTCAATACTTGAGGGTACAGAGAAGTCTGTGTCATCCCTCGTAGTGTCAACTTCGAGACCTGCATTTTCTCTTTGTATATATCTAGGAGACAGTCTCCCACGAAGGTTCCTGTCCTGGATCTTACAGCCTTTCTTCCCCTTCTTCCGCAATGCTCCCTTAGGCGCAGGGCTTGTGCGGTAGATGCATCAGTGGCTCCGGACACCACTGATCTCTTGTTCTCTGCATTTTGACCAGTTGGTTTTTTTCTTTCTCTTGCAATGGTCTCAATCTGTTGCAAAGAGAAGTTTCTTTGATGAGAGATGAGAACTACACTTATCCTGGGGTATAAATAATATCTTAGTTACTTTTCTATTGTCTTGACAAAACGCATGACCAAGGCAAACTTATAAAAGAGGATATTCAATTGGGGGCTTTCAGTTCCAGAGTCCATTGTTCCAAGGAGCATGACCACAGGCAAACAGACATGGTGCTTGGGCAGTAAATCAGAATTTACATTTGATCCGCAAACATACAACATAGAGAGAGATAACCGGGCTAATATTGACTTTTGAAACCTCAAAGCCTGCTCCCAGTGGTACACGTCCTCCAACAAGGCCACACCTCTTAATCCTTCCCAAACACTTCCACCAGCTTGGACAAAACATTCAAACACAGGAGCCCATGGGCACCGTTCTTATTAAAACCACCACAAGGAACAATATTTAGCTCTTATAATAACTCAATAAAAGAACCAGAAAAAGAACTTTTTAAAAAAGAATAAAAAGGAAGCAAAATTTATGGTCAGAAAATTTTGCCTAGAAAGAAGATAAACAGTAGAATTAATGCATTTGAAATATATTTATAAAACCAATAAAAGGACAAGCCACTACCCTACAACATGAAATTACTCCAAAAAATACAGAACAATAGTCAGAAAATGTCTGTAGGAATGCATACTTGAAGAATTGAGTGTAAAAAGAACTTTTCTCACTGCTATGAAAATAAGTTTTCAGGAAACAGAACATCCCCAATTGACACCAAAAGTGGTAGGGCAGTTTAAGGGCTTTCCAGTAGGCCAGATAAGGACAGCATCACCTGTACAATTCAAGAATACCCTTAAAATGTCAAGAGTGAAATTCTATCTAGTCTTTAGTGCAGCATGTTTTCGATAGTTCTATAAGTCTTTCATTTCAAATAAAAACAGAAATGGAAAAATCAGCTAAGATTTTACTAAAAAAAATCTACAGACTAACAGAAACAGTCAAGATACATTATTAACAACGTTCGGCATCTGTTAAAATACTACAGAAAGGCAACATGCTGATACCTAAATGGCTGTATCTTTGTTTATTTTCTTTAATGGAAACATTTCTCCATCAACCACTATTCTTGCTTTTGAGCTGAAGCACCAATTATTCGTTAGGAAGTTTCCGTTACAATGAGGGTTATATTTAAAAATCATGACTAGAATTTTGTGTTGTTGGTTTCTTTAATAATCTGTAGAAATAATTTTCTGATTTTTTTCTTGAGTAGCATGGTAAATGTACTAACTCATAATCTGTTTTCCAGCTTGCCTCTTTTTGGTGTATCTTTGAGATTATAATTGAACCACACCATTGCTTCCTTCCCTGTAGTTCTTTGTGAAGGAGTGCACTCTCATGAGCTTTCCCCATCCTGTTTGGCTTGTGCATTGATGACATCCTTATTCAGCTCACGTTTTAGGCAGTCATGTTGGTAAGACTTCTCTGGTATCGCTTCCTACATTGCTAGGAGGCGCAATCTCCTAGCAAACATCCACATCCTCTGGCTGTTACAGTCTTTTGACCCCTCTCTTGGGCAGTGCTTCCTGAGCCTTAGGTGTGGGGGTGTCTTGTAGATGAATCCATTGGGCTCCACAACTTTGCATTTCGGTTGGTTGTGGTTTTCTGTAGCGTCTCCATCTCTTACAAGCAGAAGTTTCTTTGGTGAGGGATAAAAACTACACTCCTCTGTGAGTATAAGGACAGGTGATTATAGACTGTTGTTAGGGATTGTGCTGGTTCAGCAAAGTAGTGGATGTAGCATCTCCTCCAGGAACCATGGCTTCAGTATCACTGGGTAGTTATCTATCTTTTCAGGACCAGGAATTATTTCCCTCTTGTTGAGTGGGTTTTATGTCCAACTGGAGAGCTGTTGGTTACCTCCAAGGTATGTGTGCCACTATTGCACCTGTTATTGTACCGTGGTAGTCACTGGTGTGGTTCATAGGTGTTGTAACTGTGTATGACTGTTGGTTGCCTCCGTGCTTTGCATGGTGCCTTCTGGCTAGTCCTGAAGGAGAAGGTATTCAGGTTAGCTCCGGGTCAGATGTCTCTGGGCCCTGTGTCTGACATGCATGGTGTCTTCAGAAATAGGGACTTACCTTCTAGCTCTTGGGGGTGTGTAATGACTGACAACAGCTATATGCTATATGTTTGGGGAGTCTCTCAGGCATCTCTGGGCAACAATGCAAAAGAGAGATTCTTAGGTCTGATGTTGGAGTTTTTGTCAGGTGATTTTTGGCTCCTAGATGGAGCATTGTCAACCTAGATGAGAAAATTTTATTAAAATTATACATTGAATTATGTGCACTGTAGGATTTGGGAAAATAGTTAGTAGTATGAAACTTTGGGGCTTTCCCAGACATCCTTATTAGATACTGGCCACATAATTTACTTTATGAAAAAAATGTTCAAGCTTGAATTTACAGTTATTTATAATATGAATCATTTATAGAATTAATATTTATTTGTCAATAAGTTTGCTTTACTTTCCATTAAAGACATGGCTTGTGATGTTCTTCCAACTTCCCTGTCACTTGTTACCATACCTCCACATGACAGCATCCCACGTCCCACCTTTTTCCATATTTGAGTCATTCAGACCAGACCTCTTAGCCTTGGTATCCTGTCATCCCGAGGCCCCAGGAGACACGTGGTAGGACAGGTCATTTGTCACTATGCCTTCCTTTCCATGCCCAGCACACCCAGGAATCATACCATCCTTAGTTTTGTCCTTTCTCACTAAAGGGCACATCAAGACCATCTGCTAAAGTAGAGCTGCTCCTTATGGCCCTTGTGGGTGATGCGTCACCTGCAGGACAAACATATTCATGAGCAAGTGCCTTTTGTGGGCAAAATATACGACACTTTTGCCAGTAGGAAGAATAACATATAGACTAATGAAGGCTGAGTGAGACAAATAGCCAAATATTTTGCTGGCTGGACTTTCCCTGGTTCCTTGAAATATAGTCAAGGCTGATATAAGCCTCTGGGCCACTAGGTTTTTAAAAAATATTTTCTTCAGATTTCTTTGTTATCCGTTGTCCTACTAAGTGGGGATGAAGATTTTTTGTTGTTGTTGTTTCGTTTTGTTTACTTTAAAAAAAAAATCTACTGTGTGGTTAACATAAATATCCTTGGTTTCCCTCTGAAAGAATGATAAATGAAGAACCTAAATTAAAGGCCATAGGGAAGTGGGATATAAGTACCAGACATCACTGAGTTTGGGGTATTAGTATGTTTCTGTTGGAGGTTTCCTGTCTACCATTGCCTGCATTGTACAAAACGCTGGTTGGCACTTTGCTGTTTGCCTGCAGGCTACAGTCTATGTAGGAAATTTATCAACCAGCTTTTGCCCAGTAGAGGGCTATGAAAGCCAGTTTTGGAAAATGAAGAAGGGCTTAGCATTCGTCTACCAGTTGTTTATAAAAGGCTTCTACTACAAGCAAGATGGCCTTGAGTTATTTCAATAGCTCTCTCTCTTAAGCAAGCTAAGGCATGGAGGACCATGCCTTTAATCCCAGCATTTGCAAGGAAAAGGCAGGCAGGTCTCTGAATTTAAAGCCTTAAATTACCTCTTAAGTGATTTCCAAAATACTAACTTCAGAATTATCTGGGATATTTCAATGGTTTCACTTCAATATCTGGGAGTCTGTTCTTCAGGGCTCCTCTACCCTTAGGGTGGAATTTACGTGCGACTTTTTGAGAGGCACAGTGTGTAGGAACATCTGTGTGTGTGCTCCTGCAGGTACAGTGGCTTCTTTATTCTCTACAAACACTACTCTTAATATTAAAATACTAGAAAGGAGAATCATAGAGGAGTGGCCTATGTACACCTTCTGCACATTTTAATAAGATCCATTTAAAATAACCTATTATTATTGTGAGTATATGTATGTGCCTGCGCCGTGACTCAGTTCTTTCCTTCTACCTTTTCCTGGGTTCTGAAGATTGAACTCCAGATGTCAGGTTTGTGTCTCCAGGTGGCAGAAGCCTTTTACCTGCTAATCCACCTCACTGACCTGGATGATCATGTCTGTTTTATGACCTTAGCTGATCATGTCTCTTTTATCTGCATACTTGAATTGGTTGTCAATTCTTTTCTTATTTAGTGTGTTTGTTTTTGTATTTATTTGTGCACCTATTTGTTGAGAGAGAGAGAGAGAGAGAGAGAGAGAGAGAGAGAGAGAGAGAGAGAGAGAGAGAGAGAGAGAGAGAATATGTATGCATGCATGTCCTGGTGCACTTATGAAGAGCCAGAGGGCATCTTGTGGAGTGATTTCAATCCTTCCACCATGTTGGTTCTGGGAATTGAATTTGGCCTAGGCTATTAGGGTTGAGAGAGAAGCAAGCACCTTTATCCATTGACACACCTCAGTGGCCTCTTCAAAGCGTTTTGAGAAGTCTGACTGAGTAAATGAAGAAGCACAGAAATGTGACAAAGAGGTGGAGCCTAACATTCTCATGGCAAGCCAAAAGGCAGGCTTCGGAGTCCCTGTCCAACTTGCGACACAGAAGGAAATATCACCCTTCATGGTCGGATAGTCAGAAACTTGCCTTTCTTGAAACTGGGACTTGTAAAATAAATGCTCCTGTCAGGAATTTTAAAATCAAAACAAAAAGCATGCTGCTTGAAAACTGATTTGTCATTGATACCTTTTGGTCTGTATATTTTTGTTGTGTTTACAGATATTCTAATGCACGTACAAAGTGATGCCATCTTCACACTTGTGTAGTAGTGCGTGCACTGCAGCTATTAACCCCCTTATTGCCCTCTCATGTTCCATGTTGCCCTGACTTTACCTAAGTAATTTTCAGCTCAGGTAACTTCCCGACTTAAAACTTCTATAGCCAAAAGTCAGGAGTATGTAAATGATGTCAGTAGTTAGTACGAGTAAGACTAAGTCTTGTGAGGGCAAGGTTTTCCTTGCTTCTCTCTTGGACTTAGGATATTTATTCCAGTTACACCTGTGTATGGCAGGTTTATTGCTTGAAAGAGTTCAGAAGAGGGAAAACAAGGTGGGGGGAGGGCCGGGCTGGGCCATCAGACCTTGGGTATGGGGGTTATCCCACTGGTGAGAGTGCCTTTGAACAGACCTGGCCTTAAGAGGGGAACCCCAGAGGGAGGGGGATCCTGCCACTAAAGATGGGCCTTAAGATTCAAAGAACGGTTAGAGAGCCTGCCACCATTGCGGTAGATTTTGATAGCGTCTATGGCTCCTCCCACCTGCTTCCGTTTGTCCTCAAATCTGAACAACTGGAAGACTTACCGCTTGGAAGGCTTAATTAAACACGTGCGGCTGGGCTGTAGCCTCAGACCTGTTCATTCTCTAGATGTGCGGTAAAGCTGACCTTTATGCATTGTTGTTGTTGCTGTTGTTGTTGTTGTTGTTGTTGTTGTGAGGTAAGGTCTTGTGTCACTTCAGTCAGCTTTAAATTTGCTTCGTAGGTGAAGCTGGCTGAGGTACTGAATGATGGTCTTGTTTCTGCATGCTGGGATTGCAGGTGTCCATCACCACTGGACTGCTGGGAAATTACATTTTGTGTGTGTGTGTGTGTGTGTGTGTGTGTGTGTGTGTATGTATGTATAAGTTAATGTAGATGTGTGTGTGTTTGGTTGCCACAGGTCAGCATTGGTTATCTTTTCTCAATCACGCTGCACCTTTATTTGTTGAGAAAGAGTGTTTCACTCAATCCGAAGTTTAATCTGGCCAGGCTGGCGGCCAGGAGCTTCAGGGATCCATCTGCCTCCACCCTGCCAAAACTGAAGTGAGAGACGTGTGCCACCGCACCTGGCTTTATATGGGTTCCGGAAATGCAAACCCAGGTCGTCATGCGTTTACACCGGGCTCTTTATCTGCATGCTGTCTGTCTCTCTAGCCCAAGAATTTCCATTTCTAGAAAAACCCCTTGAGACATTGATTCTGATGGCCCTGGGCCAGTTTGAGAGCCAGTGTTGTATACCATATTAGAGGATTTCGGAAACCTCTTTCAGTCTTGCATTATTAATAAAAAGCACATGGTCAGCCCTGAATAGAACTACGGCAAACTGTCTGGCAGTTTTGTGTGCTCCTCTTGGGGATCTCTGCACCAACGGGGAAGGAGGTGGTTTGCCCAGGGTGCTCAAAACCACAGGGTAAATGCAATGGATACCCCTTCAAGGAGTGCCAGCTGCCCTTGACAATAAACACTTTACCATGCTATTTTTATATGAAAAGAATCCCCCAGCTGTGTTATGGGGTTGAATATAAATTCACATGGATTAGTAAGACAAAGCTTTTGATTTCAAAGAATCATCACCCTTACGCATACTGCTCCAGGCAAGGCTTCTGGTCTTAGGGCACAGGTTTGCTCTCCTCTGGCAGGGAGCTGACTTAGCCGAGGAAAAATATTTTTAAAAGATTATTGCACGTTGACATTGCGTACTTTCTCATGATAAGCTTTAATGTCTCTAGATTCAGACTCTGGCCTCCTTGAATTTAAGTCTGATTTCCTCAAGGTTAGCCTTCATGACCAAGTCCTTTGACCTTCTTCTGAGGACACAGAGTGCCTCATGTTAGTGCCTCTCAGTTAAAAGTTCTCAAAAGTTTATGTAAGTTAATTAAATACATTTTTTTAGCCCCTTGTTTTTTATGGTGTCAAAGTATCTCGCGTCAGCTGTTTCGAGGGTCAGGCAACTTACGGCCTTCCTATGGTGCAAGACCACTCTGGCTTTGCCTTTGTCGAACTTTACGTCCTCCAAACTCTCCATTTACAGACATTTCTCAGTCAGGAGACAGCGCAGAACGCTCCGCAGTTCCGCAGGAGCCTCGTGTGCTCTCTCCTCTCACTGCTGTGCAGCAATGGCAACGTGCGTGGTCAGTGCAGCTGCCTGTGGGGCACCCGCCTCACTCTGTTCCATGGTCACAAGGGTCCCAGAATGGGAAGATTATAGATGCGGCTTCAGGTTTCCTAGACTCTTAACTTATCAAAGACTTAACACTTTAGGGCCAGAAAGAAACCATCTAAGACAACCACTGGGAATTCTGGTGCCCACTAGTGCAACAAGCAATTAAGATATGGCAAAATTTCATGCAAGTTATTGACTTTAAGATCATTTGGGGCCTTATCATGCAGATACTATTTTCATCAGATGGTGAGATATTGTTCAAGCTCAAGATCTGGTGACAGCAACTCAAAAAATGGGCCCCGTCCTTAGAAGCAGCTAGGGCTCCTCAGCACTTCAAGAACTGCCTTTTAAGTGATGAAAAGTTGTCTCCTGCAGCAGATGTTTTCGTGTTACGACCCAAGGAATATGCCCTTGATTCTTTCCTTTTTATTTTATTTGTTTATTCTTCTTTTGTACGCTGCAGCCTGACCAGAGTTTCCCTTTCCTCCACTTCTCCCAGTTCCTCCACACACAGCTTCCCACTCCCACACACCACTCTTCCTCCCCTTCCTTCAGGGAAGAGCAGTCACCCCAGGGATGTCAACCAAACATGGCAAAACACGTTGCAACAAGACTAGGCACAACCCTCATAGCAAACACAACTGGCAGGAGAAAAAAAAAAGTCCATGAAATGATTCCCAATGACATCCTGCTATATTCATAGATCTGAGCTGAGCCCTTGACTCTTATATTGAGGTTTTTTTGGAGAGAATACATTGAGAATTGCTGCTCAACATGCCCTTTAAATCACTAAATCTAGGCTCATTTGGCTTGAGTATGGGTTGCTTGCACTGCATTTCAGAACTGTTGAATCTTCTTTTCTCTGAGGTGCTGGTAATTGGCACCTCACTGTGTCACTTGATAAATGGTCCCGACATCCAGAGGTGTCCAACCTGTGGTCCACAGGCAGTATCTTCTGTGTGATAGCTATGAGAGTGTCCCCCAATGTCAAGCTGTAAACCGACAACAATATCAGACTTTCCTGTGAAATTTAAGGGCATACTTTTCAAGGGTGAGCTTTGTAAGTGACAGTGTCATGTCTTGATGTCAAAAGGCTAGATCTGACTAGAGGGCAATATTCCTGTATGGTACATGGTACCTCTAAAGCTGTCACTAATCTCTGAGACTCTCATTTACAGCTGTGATATATGAGGCCACAGACTGGTTTCTTATGAAGAAAGGGGTATTCCTATGTACCACAAGCATCAGGACATCTCCGCTGCTCTGAGCCAGTGCTGTGGTCTGTTAGGTATGGTCATGGATCTTGGCGGGTCAAGACACCCCTGGCTTTGCTTTCCCTTACAGCAATTTCATCCCTCTGGCCTCTGTCTGTTAAGTAATGCTACACCGCCTCTGCTACCATGGAATCCCATCATCCTTATTGAAGCTATAAATCCCAGGCCTGCGTCAGCAGCTCCTACTGCTAACTCTGGCTTACAGAGAATTTTTAAATTGCCGTCATCCCCCTAGTGGCTTCTGGGGCACCAGCTGGTCTTATACATACGGTTATCTTTGTGTCTGCTTTTGGAGTATAGATTTGTCCATTTGAAATGCTTGAAAGATATTAGGCTAAATAATTTACAAATAGCAGAAAGTGATTTCTTGTGGTTTCAGACTTTAGAAGTCCATGGTCAAGATACGAGTAGGGGAAGTGTCTGGAGAAGGCTTTGGAGACTGTGCCTTCTAGAAGTGTCTTTATGTGTCAGGGTGGAAGAACGGGCCTCTCCAGGGCACTTTTACAAGAGGAACAACCATCGGCAAAAGGACCTTCTTCCTCATAGTGTCCCACGGGGGATTTGACTTCATTCCATTTGTAGTTTTTATTGTTGTTTTTTGTTTTGTTTTGTTTTTTAATTTTAAAGACAGGATCTTCATATATGATTCAGGATAACCATAGTTTCCTGGTGCAAGAGTTGTATTGAGCACCAGTGCTATGCTTGGCCTCTGATGTGGACCACAGACATGGGCCACCACGTCTGGCTCGGAGGAGGACAGCACAGACTTCAGCCTGGGGCTGAGTCTTATCACTTCCACTGGAATCTTCAAACTTCCTGTCAACTCAAGAAGCCACAGAGAACCTGTTCGGAGAAGATGTTTCAAAGAATACCGTGCCATGGCTTCCTTGTGCCCTGAAGTTAACGGCAGTCTTCTGAAAACCTTCTGCTTTCAGAAATTTCAAACAAACAAACAAACAAACAAAGCAACAACAACAAAAACAAAAGCAAAACTGGGAAAGAAAGAAAAATACAGAAAACTAGAAAAGCCATCAATGCTCAGAATTCCACACAATTCCAAGAGGTTTAATCTTATATACCCATACCTTCCATTCATTGAAACTAACTCCAAGGGAAAAATTAATTATTTTTCCCCTCCATATTCTGTCTTTTCCCCTGAAATTCTCTCTGTCCTTTTTGCGCAGACCAATGTTTGTTTAGCTGCCACTTGAGGTGTCTGTGTGGAGATGTGCTAGCCATCACTGGGGTCACCCAGTTTTCTTGTCCTTCTAGGCACCTAAGAGCTAGGCCTCTCTACGGACCGTGGTGAGGTAAAGACGTCTTCGTAGTTCTGGACTGTTCCCTGGCATCAGTTAGCTCTATGCCTTGGTTTGGCAAATTCAGATGTATCATTTATGCTTTCCCTGAGTTGAGGTGAAAGGTGCAGGAGTTTCTGATTCCAGCTCCCTTTCTAGCACACGGACACGCCTTCACTGTGTTCTTATGTGGCGTATATTGGCGGATGTGGAGAGACAGAGCAAGAGCTTTGGGGCCATTTCCTGCTCTCGAAAGGTCTCCCTCAGAGGAGGGGGGGACTCCTTATGGCTTTGTCACTAGCTTCCTAATATACCAGTCATATCTTGAGACGCAGTGGCGTTGGGGGCTAGGGTTTTAGCACATGCTTTTTCACTTTGACACAGGTCTCATGTGTCCCAGGCTGGCTGACTTGGAACTCCTAATCATTCGGCCTCCACCACCTAAATGCTGAGCCTACAAGTGTGTACCACGGTGCCCAGTTTCAACAGTGCTGGGAACTGAACCCACAGCCTTATGCATTCTAGGAAATCATTATACCAATTGAGCTATATCCCCAGGCCCGTAAAGTTCATTTCTTGGCTCCATAATATTTTAGTCCAAGTTTTAGATACTCTGATGTCGGCAGCACCCGAGTTGTTATTTAATGAAGAGGTTTGCTTAATAATGAGAAGATTTCTCCACTGTTTACACTGAACATGACAGTGTCTTGGTGAGATGATTAATTTAAAGATACGTCTCAAATTTTAATTTGAAATTAATGTGGAATTCAAAGCCATTAAGGCAACTGAATACTTAATTTCTCAAAAGATGTTTTTCCATGCTCTCCATCTTGAACGTCCTGGAGTTTTGTTTATCTACTGCATGTGAGCTTTCTCAGAATGATGTGTGTTTGAACAAGAGGAGAAGTTCATACGCTAAGGGCTTAGGTTTATATGAAAGTCCCCTAATAAAACATGAGTAATAGGAAGCCTCAATGGTTAAGAGTGCTTACTGCTCTTGTACAGACCTGCACCCACAGTTCCCAGCACCCACCCCTGACAGCTCACAATTGCCTGTAACTCTAGGTCCAGCAGGTACGACGCCCTCTCCTGGCCACTGTCCTTCCTACATGCCCAAGGTGCACATCAAACTCACATAAAGACATACACATCATTTAAAAGAGTAAATCTTTTTTTAAAAAAAGTTATATAAAAATAAAAATGCTGTGAAAGATGAAGAATTTGGAGCAAGTACGATGTGTGGGCAGAAGTGGTTGTTTCTCGAAAGATCAGTAGCAACATAGGTATGTTTTTAGCCTAGTGACACTGGATGGATGCCATGGTACCATGATATATCACATAAAATGAGACATTTAACAGCATAGCAGGCCATTAGGAGGCCGCCCTTGAGTCATTGCAGTCGGCATTTCTGCTTTAAGAATGGCCTCAGCCTTGTAGCAGAGAGTGACAGGAGTGGCTTGCCCTTCAGGACATCCTGGCATGGCTTAAGGCTTAGCTATTTTTTAATGCTTTTATGTGGTACCTGAAGGGAAAACAAGCAGACAGAGAAACAAATACAGTCAGTGTTTCCATCCTCACCAGTGACAATATCGTCTTCCGTTATAGCCCTCCAAGAGATCTCTGAAATTGCATTTCTGAAATGGTCATTTATTAAGAGCTTAAGGCTTTTCAGAGAAATAAACTGGAAAGTCCTGCTGTGCTCCTCACGGGGAAGGGAGGCTGCATGTGGGTGGCAGGAACACTAGGAAGGGATGGGTGGGCTGGTGGGAGAATGACAGAAGGTCAAGGATGTGACTGGCTGAGTGAATAATGAACTGACAGGCTACAAGGCAACTTCATTATCCTAGTGCTGTGGACCCATCCATCTATGAGGGCGGAGGACACCCAGGGAAGCATGAGGCTTGCAGCAGGCAAGGGAGCTTGTGTGGGAGTGAGTAAGAAGACGAAGAACAAATTAAATGTGATCTAGAATGGGACCAGTGCTGCCTGGGAGATTCGAGTTAGTCTGCTTAGCTCCGCGAAGCCTCAGTTTTCCCCTCAGTAAAATGGAGGACAGGAATAAGAAACTTCCATCAGCAAGCACAGTGAGGTGAGCCACATTTGCCTGACTGCTCCACTGGGTACTACAGAAGAGCCTTCATTTCCAGCCAGTGCAGCAGCCACCGGGGAGGAGAGAAAACAGATACACAAGCAAGTGCTCTGACTTACTCAGGGATGCACAAGTGGGTGGTGCAACCAATGGAACACAAACTCAGTCCTCAGTCCTGGTGTGTGTGTGTGTGTGTGTGTGTGTGTGTGTGTACGCATACACACAGAGGCCAGAGGTCAACATCAGATGTCTTCATTGATCACTTTCCACCTTAGTTTTTGAGGCACAGTTTCTCACTGAACTTTGAGTTCACTTCTTCTGCTAAACCAGCTGGCTGGTGAGCCTCAGGGATCCTCTGTGTTCACCTCCCGAGCCTTAAGATTTCAAGGGTGTGCTACCTCATCCGGCTCTGTGGTGGGTGCTGGGGATCTGGCCTCAGGTCTTCATGCTGCAGCCTGGCCAAATAAGCCTTCCACAGGCCAGACAGAGAACCTAAGCTCGAGAGGAATGGTAAAGTAACAACTAACCGTCTTTCTTTAAAACCTCTGATTTCTGGGGTGTGCAGAAAGACACACCTTCATGCCATGGCTTCCTAAAGAGTCCTAGAGTGGGCGATGACTGGGAGGAGGTTCCAAGAGCTGGTACCTCAATGTAAATGGACGCGTGCGTGCTTCCTATCTTGTGGCTACACTAAGATACAGGACACCACAACACAATGCAGTAAGGGGTTATTTGGGCTTATGCCTTTAGGGAACATGGTCCATTTATGGCTGAAGAGTCATGACAGCCTGAATATGAGGTAGCTGGTCACTTTTTGTCTACAGTCAGGAAGCAGAGAGGGTACATGTTTGTGCTCAGCTGGTTCTCTGCTTTTAATTCACTCCAGAACTCCAGAGAATGTGTGCCTGTACTTAGGATGGGTCTTTTCACCCAATTAACCCAATTTGGAAACTCCTTCATAGACAGGACCAAGGGCTGGCCTTCTCATCCTTCATAGACAGGCCCAAGGGCTGGCCTTCTCATCCTTCATAGACAGGACCAAGGGCTGGCCTTCTCATCCTTCATAGACAGGACCAAGGGCTGGCCTTCTCATCCTTCATAGACAGGACCAAGGGCTGGCCTTCTCATCCTTCATAGTCAGGACCAAGGGCTGGCCTTCTCATCCTTCATACACAGGACCAAGGGCTGGCCTTCTCATCCTTCATAGACAGGCCCAAGGGCTGGCCTTCTCATCCTTCATAGACAGGCCCAAGGGCTGGCCTTCTCATCCTTCATAGTCAGGACCAAGGGCTGGCCTTCTCATCCTTCATAGACAGGACCAAGGGCTGGCCTTCTCATCCTTCATAGACAGGACCAAGGGCTGGCCTTCTCATCCTTCATAGACAGGCCCAAGGGCTGGCCTTCTCATCCTTCATAGACAGGACCAAGGGCTGGCCTTCTCATCCTTCATAGACAGGACCAAGGGCTGGCCTTCTCATCCTTCATAGACAGGACCAAGGGCTGGCCTTCTCATCCTTCATAGACAGGCCCAAGGGCTGGCCTTCTCATCCTTCATAGACAGGACCAAGGGCTGGCCTTCTCATCCTTCATAGTCAGGACCAAGGGCTGGCCTTCTCATCCTTCATAGACAGGACCAAGGGCTGGCCTTCTCATCCTTCATAGACAGGACCAAGGGCTGGCCTTCTCATCCTTCATAGACAGGACCAAGGGCTGGCCTTCTCATCCTTCATAGACAGGCCCAAGGGCTGGCCTTCTCATCCTTCATAGACAGGACCAAGGGCTGGCCTTCTCATCCTTCATAGTCAGGCCCAAGGGCTGGCCTTCTCATCCTTCATAGTCAGGACCAAGGGCTGGCCTTCTCATCCTTCATAGTCAGGACCAAGGGCTGGCCTTCTCATCCTTCATAGACAGGCCCAAGGGCTGGCCTTCTCATCCTTCATAGACAGGACCAAGGGCTGGCCTTCTCATCCTTCATAGACAGGACCAAGGGCTGGCCTTCTCATCCTTCATAGACAGGACCAAGGGCTGGCCTTCTCATCCTTCATAGACAGGCCCAAGGGCTGGCCTTCTCATCCTTCATAGACAGGACCAAGGGCTGGCCTTCTCATCCTTCATAGTCAGGCCCAAGGGCTGGCCTTCTCATCCTTCATAGTCAGGACCAAGGGCTGGCCTTCTCATCCTTCATAGACAGGACCAAGGGCTGGCCTTCTCATCCTTCATAGTCAGGACCAAGGGCTGGCCTTCTCATCCTTCATAGACAGGACCAAGGGCTGGCCTTCTCATCCTTCATAGACAGGCCCAAGGGCTGGCCTTCTCATCCTTCATAGACAGGACCAAGGGCTGGCCTTCTCATCCTTCATAGACAGGACCAAGGGCTGGCCTTCTCATCCTTCATAGACAGGACCAAGGGCTGGCCTTCTCATCCTTCATAGTCAGGACCAAGGGCTGGCCTTCTCATCCTTCATAGACAGGCCCAAGGGCTGGCCTTCTCATCCTTCATAGACAGGACCAAGGGCTGGCCTTCTCATCCTTCATAGACAGGACCAAGGGCTGGCCTTCTCATCCTTCATAGACAGGACCAAGGGCTGGCCTTCTCATCCTTCATAGACAGGCCCAAGGGCTGGCCTTCTCATCCTTCATAGACAGGACCAAGGGCTGGCCTTCTCATCCTTCATAGTCAGGCCCAAGGGCTGGCCTTCTCATCCTTCATAGTCAGGACCAAGGGCTGGCCTTCTCATCCTTCATAGACAGGACCAAGGGCTGGCCTTCTCATCCTTCATAGACAGGACCAAGGGCTGGCCTTCTCATCCTTCATAGTCAGGACCAAGGGCTGGCCTTCTCATCCTTCATAGACAGGACCAAGGGCTGGCCTTCTCATCCTTCATAGACAGGACCAAGGGCTGGCCTTCTCATCCTTCATAGTCAGGACCAAGGGCTGGCCTTCTCATCCTTCATAGACAGGACCAAGGGCTGGCCTTCTCATCCTTCATAGTCAGGCCCAAGGGCTGGCCTTCTCATCCTTCATAGTCAGGACCAAGGGCTGGCCTTCTCATCCTTCATAGTCAGGACCAAGGGCTGGCCTTTTCATCCTTCATAGTCAGGACCAAGGGCTGGCCTTCTCATCCTTCATAGACAGGACCAAGGGCTGGCCTTCTCATCCTTCATAGACAGGACCAAGGGCTGGCCTTCTCATCCTTCATAGACAGGACCAAGGGCTGGCCTTCTCATCCTTCATAGACAGGACCAAGGGCTGGCCTTCTCATCCTTCATAGACAGGACCAAGGGCTGGCCTTCTCATCCTTCATAGACAGGACCAAGGGCTGGCCTTCTCATCCTTCATAGACAGGACCAAGGGCTGGCCTTCTCATCCTTCATAGACAGGACCAAGGGCTGGCCTTCTCATCCTTCATAGTCAGGACCAAGGGCTGGCCTTCTCATCCTTCATAGACAGGACCAAGGGCTGGCCTTCTCATCCTTCATAGACAGGACCAAGGGCTGGCCTTCTCATCCTTCATAGACAGGACCAAGGGCTGGCCTTCTCATCCTTCATAGTCAGGACCAAGGGCTGGCCTTCTCATCCTTCATAGACAGGCCCTTGGGCTGGCCTTCTCATCCTTCATAGACAGGACCAAGGGCTGGCCTTTTCATCCTTCATAGACAGGACCAAGGGCTGGCCTTCTCATCCTTCATAGTCAGGCCCTTGGGCTGGCCTTTTCATCCTTCATAGTCAGGACCAAGGGCTGGCCTTCTCATCCTTCATAGTCAGGCCCTTGGGCTGGCCTTCTCATCCTTCATAGTCAGGACCAAGGGCTGGCCTTCTCATCCTTCATAGTCAGGACCAAGGGCTGGCCTTCTCATCCTTCATAGACAGGACCAAGGGCTGGCCTTCTCATCCTTCATAGACAGGACCAAGGGCTGGCCTTCTCATCCTTCATAGACAGGACCAAGGGCTGGCCTTCTCATCCTTCATAGTCAGGACCAAGGGCTGGCCTTCTCATCCTTCATAGACAGGACCAAGGGCTGGCCTTCTCATCCTTCATAGACAGGACCAAGGGCTGGCCTTCTCATCCTTCATAGACAGGACCAAGGGCTGGCCTTCTCATCCTTCATAGACAGGACCAAGGGCTGGCCTTCTCATCCTTCATAGTCAGGACCAAGGGCTGGCCTTCTCATCCTTCATAGACAGGACCAAGGGCTGGCCTTCTCATCCTTCATACACAGGACCAAGGGCTGGCCTTCTCATCCTTCATAGTCAGGACCAAGGGCTGGCCTCCTCATCCTTCATACACAGGACCAAGGGCTGGCCTTCTCATCCTTCATAGACAGGACCAAGGGCTGGCCTTCTCATCCTTCATAGACAGGCCCAAGGGCTGGCCTTCTCATCCTTCATAGACAGGACCAAGGGCTGGCCTTCTCATCCTTCATAGACAGGACCAAGGGCTGGCCTTCTCATCCTTCATAGACAGGACCAAGGGCTGGCCTTCTCATCCTTCATAGTCAGGACCAAGGGCTGGCCTTCTCATCCTTCATAGACAGGACCAAGGGCTGGCCTTCTCATCCTTCATAGACAGGACCAAGGGCTGGCCTTCTCATCCTTCATAGACAGGACCAAGGGCTGGCCTTCTCATCCTTCATAGACAGGACCAAGGGCTGGCCTTCTCATCCTTCATAGACAGGACCAAGGGCTGGCCTTCTCATCCTTCATAGTCAGGACCAAGGGCTGGCCTTCTCATCCTTCATAGACAGGCCCAAGGGCTGGCCTTCTCATCCTTCATAGACAGGACCAAGGGCTGGCCTTCTCATCCTTCATAGTCAGGACCAAGGGCTGGCCTTCTCATCCTTCATAGACAGGACCAAGGGCTGGCCTTTTCATCCTTCATAGACAGGACCAAGGGCTGGCCTTCTCATCCTTCATAGTCAGGACCAAGGGCTGGCCTTCTCATCCTTCATAGACAGGACCAAGGGCTGGCCTTCTCATCCTTCATACACAGGACCAAGGGCTGGCCTTCTCATCCTTCATAGACAGGACCAAGGGCTGGCCTTCTCATCCTTCGTAGACAGGACCAAGGGCTGGCCTTCTCATCCTTCATAGACAGGACCAAGGGCTGGCCTTCTCATCCTTCGTAGACAGGACCAAGGGCTGGCCTTCTCATCCTTCATAGACAGGACCAAGGGCTGGCCTTCTCATCCTTCATAGACAGGCCCAAGGGCTGGCCTTCCCATCCTTCATAGACAGGACCAAGGGCTGGCCTTCTCATCCTTCGTAGACAGGACCAAGGGCTGGCCTTCTCATCCTTCATAGACAGGACCAAGGGCTGGCCTTCTCATCCTTCATACACAGGACCAAGGGCTGGCCTTCTCATCCTTCATAGACAGGACCAAGGGCTGGCCTTCTCATCCTTCATACACAGGACCAAGGGCTGGCCTTCTCATCCTTCATAGACAGGACCAAGGGCTGGCCTTCTCATCCTTCATAGACAGGACCAAGGGCTGGCCTTCTCATCCTTCATAGACAGGACCAAGGGCTGGCCTTCTCATCCTTCATAGACAGGACCAAGGGCTGGCCTTCTCATCCTTCATAGTCAGGCCCAAGGGCTGGCCTTCTCATCCTTCATAGACAGGACCAAGGGCTGGCCTTCTCATCCTTCATAGTCAGGACCAAGGGCTGGCCTTCTCATCCTTCATAGACAGGACCAAGGGCTGGCCTTCTCATCCTTCATAGACAGGACCAAGGGCTGGCCTTCTCATCCTTCATAGACAGGCCCAAGGGCTGGCCTTCTCATCCTTCATAGACAGGACCAAGGGCTGGCCTTCTCATCCTTCATAGTCAGGACCAAGGGCTGGCCTTCTCATCCTTCATAGACAGGACCAAGGGCTGGCCTTCTCATCCTTCATAGTCAGGACCAAGGGCTGGCCTTCTCATCCTTCATAGACAGGACCAAGGGCTGGCCTTCTCATCCTTCATAGACAGGACCAAGGGCTGGCCTTCTCATCCTTCATAGACAGGACCAAGGGCTGGCCTTCTCATCCTTCATAGACAGGACCAAGGGCTGGCCTTCTCATCCTTCATAGTCAGGACCAAGGGCTGGCCTTCTCATCCTTCATAGACAGGACCAAGGGCTGGCCTTCTCATCCTTCATAGTCAGGACCAAGGGCTGGCCTTCTCATCCTTCATAGACAGGACCAAGGGCTGGCCTTCTCATCCTTCATAGACAGGACCAAGGGCTGGCCTTCTCATCCTTCATAGACAGGACCAAGGGCTGGCCTTCTCATCCTTCATACACAGGACCAAGGGCTGGCCTTCTCATCCTTCATAGACAGGACCAAGGGCTGGCCTTCTCATCCTTCATAGACAGGACCAAGGGCTGGCCTTCTCATCCTTCATAGTCAGGACCAAGGGCTGGCCTTCTCATCCTTCATAGTCAGGACCAAGGGCTGGCCTTCTCATCCTTCATAGACAGGACCAAGGGCTGGCCTTCTCATCCTTCATAGACAGGACCAAGGGCTGGCCTTCTCATCCTTCATAGACAGGACCAAGGGCTGGCCTTCTCATCCTTCATAGACAGGACCAAGGGCTGGCCTTCTCATCCTTCATAGACAGGACCAAGGGCTGGCCTTCTCATCCTTCATAGACAGGACCAAGGGCTGGCCTTCTCATCCTTCATAGACAGGACCAAGGACTGGCCTTCTCAGTGATTCTAGATCTTGTCCTGCTGACAATCACTGTTACCCACCACAAAAGGGATGGTGCAAGCAAACATTGACCTTCATGCCGCAGGCATGCTGAGATGAGACAACACACCCCAGTATGAAAGAGCTGCCATTCCAATGTGGCAATGGGGACGGTGACATAGAGCCTTATACAATCTCAGCCACTTTCTCTAAAGTTGCTTATTCAAAACCATCTTACCCCTCTAGGCTCTCTTGCTTACACCAAGCAACTAGACACAGCACTACACATGGGTCACGGTGGTACCATAAACCCTACGGACCAAAACAGGGACTGTGGTGTCCCTTGTAATGTCACATTAGAGGACAGAGGGTGAGAGGGACGACATGGGATGGTCATGAGTCCTAGGCATGGATGTTCTATGCATTAGCTGTGTTCATGTTCATCAAGAATTTACTCATTGGATACTGGACCCATTTAACAAAGACTCAGCCTGCACCAAAGCTAATAGGAAAAGAAGAAAATACTTCTAAGAAAATAACAGCAGCTCTTCCCCGAGAGCATGAAGGAGGATGTCCATTTCAACCTAAAAAAGATGAGGTGAATTACCTATCTGAAAAACAATAAAAGGATTTTAATGGTCCCATTCACTTTCACATACCACTGGAAGTGTCTGTACAAATCGGGAACTGTGTTACAGACTGAGGTTAGACAGGAAAAGAAGTGGAGGATGCCACGCTTAAAAGGACTTTGCAAGTATAAAGCAGTCAATTGGCACACAGCAGCTTGGACACAATAAGAGAACCGTGTGCACATTACTGTTAAGGGGGAGGCTTGCCATTGGAAAGGGGGATTAATCATTGGACATTATGTGGGTGGGGTTCTCCATTGTAGGCTACAGGCACAAACTGTAGACAATTTAGGGAGACACTGAACAGCCTGAAGTGACATCAGTTAACCCACCAGTGACAGAAGACATGGATGCCTGGGGCAAGCGAAGAGTCCAAACCAATCTCGCAACTGGATTACGTCTCCTGAGGAGGCGTTTGGCTGGAAACATTTGTTATAAAAAGTGTTGTCCACATGACAGAACTAGACTCACCTGGAAATAGGCATGCCTGTGTTGGGTGTGCTTATTACCGTAATTCAGGTGGATAGATTATTGTGGGCAGGACTATTCTCTGGGCAGAATATCCTGGACTGCATAAGAGAGAAAAAGCGAGCCAAACACTAGCAAGCATCTATTTTTCTCTGCTTCTTGTCAGAGATGCCATGTGGCCAGCTCCTTGAAGCACCTACTGCTCTGACTTCCCTGTTGGGTTGAATGTTAGCCTGCAACTCTGAGTTAGAACCCTTGTCCTTTAAGTTGCTTTTGTCAGAACCCTTCATCGCAGCATTGGAAAGATAACTAAGAAGCCATGGAATATCAGAAAACCATCTTGAGCCTTCAACATCACTGATACTGAATGCCACCCAGGACTGGATAAAATGATGGCCACCCATTCCCTAGTGGCACAGGAAGTCTTCATCAGGGACTAGAGTCAGAACAAGCTCTATATCCCACTAATATTTATAAAATGAGGAATGTTGTGATTATAGAAAGAGAGTCCATAAAGTGACCAGCAACTAAGGAAGTGGATGGATGGCCACGCTCATTTTTGTTGACGTTCCTGCTCCTTCTGGTAAATAAGTTTTTATCCTCCACACTTATGGAGGAGGGTATGCAAAGCTTCCATCCCATTCTGCAGTCATTGATCAAGAGAAAATGCTTGTGCACACACGTCTTCCTACAAAGTGTGTGTGTGTTCTACATTTCTTTCCTCACCTGAGCTAAGACAAACAGAGGCATAAGTCCTGACTCTAAGGATGGCTGTATACCTTAGAACTAATAAGTAAGACCAGATCCCTTTCTTCCACTATCTATTTAGGTTGGATTAATTATTTTCCTTCTTTTTCACCAATTCAGTCAACATGTGCCAGCTCAAGGAAATTGCATTTGCTCACATAGGTGTGCAAACAAACAGATTGACAAGGTTTTGGCCACAATTACAGATATTGCATTCACTTGGGGAAGGAGTATTTTCTAAATACAGTTGAGTCCTCCTCAGAGCAGAAATCCCTTGAACAATGCCTCTTTTGCTACGTTACCTTTGCTCACAGTATTGTGGTAAAATACTTTTGTGGGAGGGGGAAAAAGCTCATAGATTTAGAACATGACCCTGTATTCACAACAGTAGGAGAAACAATGAGCTGACTTTTCTGGTCAAAGAAGGAGATAATCTCTCACATGGACACCAAGAGCGCTCGTCTCATGTACACAGAGCCCTGGGTTTGCTCTCCAGGACAGCAGGTGGTGCATGTGATCCCGGTACTCCTGAGGTAAAAGTGGGAACATCAGAAGTTCAAGGTTATCCTCAGTACATAGCAAGTTCAAAACCAGCCTGGGATACACAAGACTAAAACCAAACCAAACCTGTAAAACAAGCCTCCTACTGGTGGCCACTTGGCTCCTCCCCTTTCTCTCCCACCCCCCTCTTCCTCCTTCCTCACCCCCCCCCCTTTCCTCCTCCTCAGGGCAGGCTCTGTCTACGTTTCTTAAGCACATTCCAGATCTTGGCTTCACTCTGTCCCAGCATCTAATTAGCTCTTTGGTTTACTTGCTATGGCTAATGGTTAGTAACTTTCCTAGAGGTAACACATGTCTATTCTCTATAGATTAGTGATACCCGTGATACCCAACCTTCCTAACGCTGTGGCCTTTTAATACAGCTCCTCATGTCGTAGTGCCCCCAACCATAAAATTATTTTGTTGCTGCTTCATAACTGTAATTTTGCTACTGTTATGAATCATAATATACATATCTGATATGAAGGATAGCTGACATGTGACCCCTATGAAAGGGTCATTCAACCCCCAAAGGAGTCATGGACTATAGGTTGAGAACTGGTGCTCTAGAGCTATTTGGTTCTTATGATAGTGCAGCACTTAGTGACGTCAATGACGAACATTTAGCTAAGTCATTGTTGGAATACTGATGGGATGAAAGACTTGAACATAGAGTCTCCACTGAGTCATGGGATCTTACGGGATCTTAATTTAAATGCAGTGAGAATCCGCCCAACACTAAGATCTAAGCACGTATATGGAGCCTGGCTGTGTGTTGGGGATGGGTGCTAGGTCTTGGGATCTGGCTGAATACATTTCCAGGAACAGATGATATACACCCAGCTCCAGTTCTTAGGATATACACCCAGCTCCAAGGACATTTATGGGGCTTGGATGATGGCTCAGTAGATAAGGATGCCCACCACACAAGCATGAGGAACTGAGTTCAAAGTCCAGAACCTACCTAAAAAAGCCAGGCATGTTGCCTACGCTTAAACCCCCAGCATTATGTTGGCTGAGGCAGGAGGATCTCTGGGTTTTGCTGGGAATTAGCTGAGCCCCAGAGTCAGTGAGAGTCCCTTCCTCAGAGAGTCAGGCAAAGAGTAAACAGGGCATCCGTTATTGTCCCATGGCTTCCTTGGGTGCACAGGTATGTGAACTCACAGACTTGTGTGCATACAGCACATATGCAGACTGGATTATTAATAAGTTAATTTCTGAGACCAATCTCCGTACACAAGGTTTTGATAGAGATTTGGCCAGCAAAACTACTTTTTACAGTACTTCTGTGTTTTTGTTTGAAATCATATCTGGCTAGAAATACATGATGAGTTATTTCTCTCAAACCATCTATTTGTATATAGATGGGGTATATTGAGTGGGGTATTTGTATATAGAGTGGGGTATCTGTGTTTAGTTAGGGATGTGGTAGAAGAGTACATCCTAGAGTGTGCTGGAATAAGGACACTGCAGTGGAAACATCACAAGTGGAGGGAACAGATATCAAGGTTGTCACAGGCACCACAAAAGCACTAACCAAAGGGGAGAGGACACATTGTTGGTTTGGAAACGACAATGGTTGTATGTGTTTCACGGGGCAAAGTAAGACGATGATGAGGAATGTTGAGACGCCACTTCTTGGCGATGCATTGGCTAAGAGCATGGAAAAAAATTCCTCATGGAATGCTGAAAGAAAACACATGGAATATTAGATGATCAGAACATGTCCCTAAACCAAGGAAAAGACCTTATCATGGAAGAATTTAAATTGAGGGTCTGGTGAGATGGCTTAGGATATGAGCACACAGACCTAAGTTTGATTAGCAGAACCCACATATAAAAATCACAGTATGGCGGTGGTGTGTGCTCATAATCCCAGGCTGTGGAGGTGGAGACAAGTAGATCCCAAGTCCGCCTGAGCCAGTAGACCTAGCTACATCAACAAGCTCTGAGTACTACTAAGAGACCTTGGCTCAGAAAACAAGGTCGGACGTTCTTGAGGACTGATGCCTGTGGATGACCTCAGGATTCCATATACATATGCACACCCACAAACATAGCCTCCACTAAGGACACATACATGTGCACATGCATGCCTACAGAGAAGATTCTGGTTAGTACAATTTATTTTTCATGAGGTGGACAGAAATAGGGTCTCATCCCATGATTCAAAACATTACTAGTGTCTACTCTTGGGTTTTTTTTTTGGCACACACACACACACACACACACACACAATGTTCTTTTAAAATAATAAATAAAATTAAAACCTTACAAGATAGCATTTTACATATTAAATATTATATATTACAAAAATATGCCTTACGATAGGTAGATAATTTAGAGTCAGAAAAGAGATTTATACATAAGTGTTATATTGTAGCATTTATAGCAGTATACAAATTTACAAAAATTTAAATGTATATAATTAGGAAAATGATCGTATGGTACATGGTATCATTTAAATAATCAAAGATTTGTTATTGACATAGGAAAATATAGCACGGTTTTAAGTAGAACCATCTTAGGTGATGGGCACTGACACTGTGAAGTAGTGTACAGCTGACACTGTAGAGTGGTGTATACTTGACACTGTAGAGTGGGGTACACCTGACACTGTAGAGTAGAATACACCAGGCACTGTAGAGTGAGATACATCTAACACCAATTTCTAGGTTACATTAGAGCCATGGAGAAACTATCTGTGAATTCACAAACAAAGGGAAGGTAAACTCAGCATTGTGATGCTCACCTGTAATTATAGCACTCAGAAGTGGAGGCAGGAGGATGAGGATTTCTCAGTCACCACCAGCCTCATAGTGAGTTTAAGCCCCGCCTCCTGTGTGTGTGTGTGTGTGTGTGTGTGTGTGTGTGTGCGCGCGCGCACGTGTATGTATGTATGAAAGGAGAGACAGAGACTATTATTCAAGGGTGAAGTCTTATATGATTTTAGATTCAGTTTTAGATAGTACACTAGATTTCTAGATGAATTAACTAAAAGAAAAACACCAAGGTCGTTCACATTTTGAGCAAAGCATTCGGCGGTTTTGTTCATTTCAAGCTGGCAAGTAGAGAGCCACTGCTGAGGCTGTGGGTCCCCGGCTGCTCAGGGACCTGGATATGGACTGGAGCTGGAACCAGTCCCCAGCACTGAGGCTCCTGGCATGCGGGAGAGAGATGCCTGAGGCTGGCTGGCACAAACAGGCAGAGTGAAATGGCTACATTTTGTAGGAATGCGCTTGCACTTGAGGATGGGAGAGTCCTATTTGCATAAACATGAGCAGATTATCATACAATATCAAATGAAGGGAGAGCCTGTAAGGGAACAGAATTGTGTGGCTCTTAAGCCCTTGGTATCTTTGGGGGTTGGATTGCTAGTGTTTCATGTCAACTCTATAGGGCTGAATTCCTGTCTGAGACCCTCCTTCACTTCACAGGTGACTTGAAGTGTGGAGTCGGCATTTCACCAAGATGAGATGGTTGCATTCAGGGTATTTACAGGGAACAAACTTCCTCGTGGTGCTGCAGGTGTCTGGCTCATGGGAGAGCCATCTTACAAACACCTTGGTCATCTTTACTGCATGAAAGGACTTATCTTTAGGAAGAGAATTGGTTGGGTTTTTTTTTATATTGCTTTAGTAGGCATTTATATCTACTATTGCTGTGTTAAGTAAGATCAGAAAGCCCTAGGGAAGAATGAATTCCTGCCACTTGTCCTGTGTTACGGTGTGTGTGTGTGTGTGTGTGTGTGTGTATCTGAAGTAGGTGATCTGAAAACCTCTCTCTTTAGGATGTGTCAGTCTTACTATATTCTGTCTGTGTTCATTTTTTTCTACAAAGGCGCTTTTGCTGTATCCTTCCCATGTGCGCTAGTTACTTTTCTTTTGCTGTGATAGATCGCCACGACCAAGACCAAGGGAAACTTAAACAAGGAAGAGTTTAGCCGCGCAGTGGTGGCATACACCTTTAATGCCAGCACTTGGGAGGCAGAGGCAGATGATCTCTGTGCTCAAGGACAACCTACTCTACAGACTGAGTTCCAGAACAGAGAAACCCTATCTCAAAAAGCAAAACAAAAAGCAAAAGCAAACAACAGGAAAGTAAGAGTTTATTTGTGCTCACAGTGCAGGGAGTTAGAGTCCACACGATGGTGGAGCGGGGGCAGCAGGTGGTAGGCACAGTGCCTGGACCAGAAGCCGAGAGTTCACATCTCGAACTGCAGGAATGAAGCTGACAGCGAACACTCAAAATATCCTGAGTCTTTAAGCTCTCAAAGTCCATGCTCAGTGTAGTGAGACCACACCCCCAAACCCCCCAAACCCCCCAAACAGTGCTACAAATTGGAGAGCAAGTATTTAAATGTCTGAGACCATGAGGGACATTCCTCCTTCAGACCGTCACTGTGCTCTCTCCACAAACTTTACTTCTGATCACTTAGTGTTGTTCTGTAAATTTCTCATTAACACACTTAAAAATCATACTCAGATGACTATAAACTATGCCATATCCCAAACGGTCACCTTCCTAGAGTTTATGAGATGTCTCCATACCTCACTGGAGACAGTCAGTCCACTGGGACCATTTCTTATCATTGACAGTGTGGAGAGTCCTATCCAGTCCCTATGGAAGGACCAGAGGGAGGTGGCTGCCAGTCCACTGCAGTAAAGTGTGACATACGATACACAGAGCAGAGGAAAATGAGTCAAGCAGGAGCCCTTTGTCTACATCATTAGTTCTTGGTTAGTTTAGGATCCTTACGGAAAAGTACTTGGGACATCAAAGGCCTTTCCCTGTTTCTCCTTCCTCTCCTCCTCTCTCTCTCTCTCTCTCTCTCTCTCTCTCTCTTTTTCCTCTCTTGTCTCTTTTTTCTCCTTTTCCTTTCTTTACCTCTGTTCTCTTTCTTTCCTTTCTCCTTTTCTTTCCTTCCTCTTTCTCACCTTTCACGCCTTTCTCCTCTCTCTTCTTTTCCTCTCTCCCCCTTTCGGCTTTTTAAAAGTCTGTGTTGCATTCCAGTTAATACAGAGCTTAGTAAGAAAAATAGCTCCTAAAAGAACACGGGAGAGCAGCCCATTCTGTGCAGTGTGGTTCTAGGGCCTCTGAGGAAGCGATGCTCGCACAGCGCACTCTTGCAGTCGACAGGAGACTCCTGTTAAACACCCCCATGAGCCTCCAGCCAGGAAGATCTGACTGAGTACAAAGCTTGGCAGAGGTCAGTTTTCAGCTCCAGCGTGGGATGGCGACAGAGCCTCATTACGTTAATTTCATTTGCAGGGCAGCGGGGTTTCCTGTGCCGTGAGCTGCGTGCTTATTCAGCTGCCCTGACTTTGGTGGGTTTGCCCGCACTGCGTATTTTTGTTTCCAAACTATTTTGGCCCTGGAAGGATGTCTGGCTTCAGTTCACTTTGAAGACTGATGAAAGCCACAGGAGTTTCCAAGGAGCCAGAATAGGCGTCTTGTGGGGGCCCTCCTTCACTTGCACTGTCTGAAAGGGCACCATGGGGTGGCTTTGGTCTGGGAAGAGCCCCTGGGAACACAGACTTCATTTGCAGAGGCAATGAGTGCTTTTGCTGGTGACCTTGCTGCCCTTGCAGTCGGGCATGTCAAGTCAAGGCAGGGTTGAAATGATGGCATCCTGCACCTACTACTTTCTTCCTTTCTAGATAGATGTGCGACTTGGACAGCTTAAAGATGCTCTGCGCGTTAATACCTTCCACAAAGAGTTTGAGAAGAAGTGACTCTGCATTTGACATTGCGGCTAGGGCCCTTGGTCATGTTTGCTCAGATCACTGCAGTGCTAAGACAATTGGGCCTTTAGCAGAGTTTTATCCTCAATTAAGTTATGGCTGAAGGGGGTCCAGGCATAGAGAGACTTACACCAGTAACCAGCCTCAGTGGTACTACAGATAGAGGCTAATCTGAAACCTCACACAAGTAATCAATAGCTGTTTGTTTTTCTTCACTTAAGGATGATCCTTATTTTTAAAAAAATTAACATGTCAACTTACTGTAATCTTCGGAAATTGTTTAGTTCTAATAAACATGGTTTCATATTTGGATAATAATCATAGGTTTGACTTCCTTCCCATCTTAAGAAGAAACTGATTGCTGAGGAAACAAATCATAGCTAAATTTAAACTCACATTTTAGCAATAAAAATTAGGTAGTCAAAATGTGTGTGGCACATAAAATGGTCCTTCACACCGGTGTGGCTGCCTTGAATAGGCTGTCAGTAAAATGGTTGAGTCTAAAATTCAGTGGGCTAGGGCTCATGGAGGTCTAAGGGCAGCCCAGGTTATACCATGCGTGGATGACCCTGAGTGTCAGTGGACTTGAACTTGGGGACTGTGATAACTGGGGACTATGCCCTTGTAGGATATGAAGTGTAACCAGAGAGGGCCCGGAATTAACCCAGCCTACCGGGCTCCTGTTAATTAAGCTTGTGCTATGAGCGCTATGCTAAGTGTTTTATATTACATGTAATTTACTAGTTGGTGGCAACATCTTTAGCTTGATGAAGACACAAAGGCCTACACCGGGAAGTGTGTTTGAAATCGGCAGGGCCTCTGGGATGTAGACATAACAGAAACTCCCGTGTTTATCTCTGAGCTTCCTGTGGCCAGTGCTTCAAAATTCAAGCAAGATCTCTCGTCCCTGAGAACTGCCTCTGTTTGACTTATCAGCCCAGAACTTACTAATGCTGCGATTACCAGGTTGTGAACAGGAGTGTTCTCCCTCTCTCATTCCAGGCCACTGAGTGAGGCAAACAGAATCAGAAGGAAAATATTTGTTATGGCAGACTATGAAATTTCTTCCAACCAAAGTTTGATGGAAATAAGAACTTTAAATAATTCTACCTGTGACCCCACAAAAAAGAAAAGAAAATGAAGCAGGCATTTGCTCAAGGGGGTGGCTGTTTAAAGGCCAAGATGGTTCTCTTATCTGGGCAGGACCTGGATAATTGGCTCCATTTTCTGCTTCTCTCTTCACAAGCAGACATGGCCTCGTTTCCGAGAGCCGTTCCTGCCAACATGGCTCAGTGTATTTGAAGTTTTCAATTGTCTCAAGTAGACTGTAATAAAATCTTTTTCTTAGGGCCCTCTTGTAAATGTATTTCAACAGAATCGTTAAAATATGCACACTTGACAGTGTTAGCAAATATCTGTATCCTTTCTTTGTGAGGTGACAGAAATTGAGCAGTGAATTAGAATTAAATAAAATGTTCACACTAAAGCCAGGGGTAAATGGCATTCTTTGGCCTCTCAAAAAAGGTGCTTTTTCTCTAAATCACTTCTCAACTACTATTTTAAAACTTCTAATTATCTTGGTTACTATTTAGACCCTCAAAATTGAGTTTCTGGTTCCCCCCCCCTCCTATCTGTTTTTAAGGCTGACAAGTTAAAAGCGGGATGTTTTAGAATTTCTTTCTTCCGTAGCTGAAGAAATATATTTTGAAACAGTTTGCTTAGAAACAATTTCCATTGTGGGGTCATCAACCAGAAAATCGGCACTGATGCAGACAGGCTGTAGCCAGATGGGGACCACAGTTGGGTGGCAAAGTGCTTGGGGAGAAAAAAAAAGACACATTTTGTAAACTTCGTAGGAGGGAATGGAGCAAGCAGTTCAAATTTATGATTTGTACCCTGTGATTGAACCAAAGGAGTCTCTTGGCACCCGCATCTAGCTAAGTCTTCCTTGCTTAACTGGGCTTTCTGACTGGGGAGCCCAGATGGTGGGGGAAAATATAAGAGCTGCACTCATGGCTCAAACACACGCGCGTGCACACACACACACACACACACACACACACACACACACACACACCACATACACACATACACATACACATAACACACACACATGCACACTCACACACACATACACACACCTACACATATAACATATACGCACACACATACATACACATGTACACACACACACACACACACACACGCATGCACGCAGAGACACACATCTGCGCATGGCGTAGCTCAGTCAGCTTACCATTATTGTCTTATCTCAGCAGTGAGCTGAAGCCCCTGAAATGTTCTTTCATCTGGAGATTATCATAATGTAGAAAACAGCATAAAATTAGGTTATAACACAGCCCTGTCTATGGACTCTAGTCCTGCTGGGATGAGGCTAACAACCCAGAGTGGTGGGAATTAAAGTGTTTATAAAGAACAGACAAGGAAGAGATTTATTATTATTAAAGAGAATATCGTACAAGGAGAGACAAGGAAGCATAGTGGGAAAATTCTCATATAGAGAATGAACTCTTTCCTGGGAAGGAATGGGAGTTATTGGGGGTACTTATGTATTTACTTACATGTTTGTATAGTGTGTGTGTGTGTGTGTGTGTGTGTGTGTGTGTGTGATATATATCCTTCCATGCATTCACAAGGAGGACTGAGGAGGACATATAGAGTGCTCTGCTTGATCTCTCTACTCCTTTTAGAAAAAGTCTCTCACCGAACCTGGAGCTAGTCTGGCAGCCAGCACCCTCCAGCCACCCTCCTGCCTCTAGCACGTACAGGTCTGGGGTCATAGGTGGCTGTACAGCCATACCTAGTGCTTATATGAGAGCTGGGGATTTGAACTCAGATCCTCATGCTAGCTGAGTCCTACCCCAGGCGCAGAACCAGAGTTCCTATGCATCTCAGAGAACTAAGGTTCTTAGTCCTCTCTCCTGTGTCATGCGTTAGGGTCCACATCTGAATAGAGAAGCGCGGATCTCACTATCTTCGAAAAGAGTAAATTACATTACATTACATTTGCTGACAAAGTAATGCGTGTTCCTTAAAGTGGGATTTGATCATGCCTCCCTCAAACTTGAGAGCAGGAGAACTTGATTCAGTCTCTGGGGAACAGGAGGGAATTTACGATGCCAAACTTTCATCTAAAGCAAATGTGAGCCAGAGAGGGCAGACTCCGAGACAGAAACCAAGGATCAGGATTTTCTCCAGAGGACCTTGGGTTTTCAATCTGAGTGAAGGCTTTGATCATGTTTCCATTCCTCCTTCTGATTGGTTTTACTAAAAAAAAAAAAAAAATGGAAGGGCTGATTTTTGTGTCATGCACTCACTGAGCATATATAGGACCACAGTCAAGTGCGCGCATCTGGAGCAATGCTGCAAAACATCCGCGGAGGCGTCGGTGCTTTCTCTTCTCAGGTAAGAAGAACCTGGAAGTGGGTGCTAGCTCATCCACCTTAACAACACGCAGTGACAAAATTACACGCACCCAGGCCTCCTATCCCCTTAGCTTCTGCCTACCAAAAGACTTGCAGCCTCTTAATATCTCTCAAATGAGCTAGATCCATCCTCAGGGAAGGTTGTAATATCTGTAATGTGAGATAAACCTTCACACCAAGAGCCTTGATGTCAGCCGCAGAGACTCTGACATTGTGGACAGAGCTTTGCCTCTGAGTTCAGTGCTGCCATCAACTGTGGCTCCTTCTCCTTGGGGACTTTCTGTAACAGGCCTTTACTTCCAGCTAGAGGCGGGCAGATCCTTGTGAGTTTCAAGGCCAGCCTGCTTGGGCTGCATAATTGAGTTTCCAAGATAGAAGGAAAAAGAAAGAAAGAAAGAAACAAAACAAAACAAAACAAAAAGGGTAGAAATGAGAAGTAGGAAAGCCCAGTTAGTTGAAAGAGCGCCTCCCATATTGGGATCTAGGATTGAGTCCCCAGCAGTGTGTGCACCAGGCATGGTGGTACCCACCTATCCTCCCAGAACTTGGCAGCTAGACATAGGATCAGAAGTTCAAGGTCATCCTCAGCCTAGCTAAGGAGGGAGTTGGAAGCAAAGCTGGGCTACATGCATTTCAAAAGCAAATATTGAACCACGAGCTACGTAGGCACAAGAATGCATGTCAGGCAGACCTTTGGTCCGATGTTAGCAGAATTTACTCATCTGGCTTGTATGGTTGTCCTAATTCTCTCTAAGGGTTTAATGGAATTCTTTGGACCGAAAGTCGCAGTCTTCCCTTAATGGCTCAACTCTTTCACAGCATAGTCTGAAATATTTGGTCTATTGGCTTGAGATGTTTAGGTAGAAATGTAAATTCTGAAAATGTGGTGGACTGTCTTCTATCCTTTGAATTTGATTTGTGTAACCTAATAGAAAAATATCCTGAAATGTAATATGGAAAGCAGAGGCCCCAGAGCATTTGACTTTTTTTTTTTTTTAAGGCCCAAGGAATCCCATGAGTTCTCATCTTCCCGTTTGCATGCGTGAACTCAAGTTTTCCGTTGCATCCAGTGAGAGGCCCTATCTACTCAGTTCCCATCTTTTGTTCAAACAAGCTGAACAGATGACAGACTTGTCTTCTAATTGGTACTGTGCCCACTTCTGAGCAACAGGAAGAACAAAAGAAGTACCTACTGGGGCGATTTATCATGAAAGAAAATGTGCTTAATACTCCCATAGTGAGGCCCTAGAAATGCTTTTCTGTATGTTAAAAATACTGGTAAAATGTTAAAAAACAAAACAAAACAAAACTGGGGCTAAATTTATTCTCCTGCTTCCGAGAGAGTTCATTAAAATGTGGCTATGTGATTTCACATACAGTATGCTTACTTTGGCCCAAACTAATGAATGTGTATAGAACACTTACTTTATATAGAACACTGTTCCTTTCTTGTGTGTGTTTTTGGGTCTCAGATGTCCCCATATATGCAACTCTTGCTACACTTGGAAAATTGGCCACTTCTCACTTTCATAGAAATGTATTATTTCCTGACAAACAATGATCCCCAAGGTACACTGTGTTTTAATGTAGAGGGAGTTCTTTTTTCAAATATAACTGTAGTGCCGTGGTTATCACACAGAAAAATGTGGCCCACTAGGATAAATACACAAGGGAAAAATAACAGGGAAAGCATAATACATTTCGAAAAAATACCCTTGACTTTGGAGAAAAAGAAATATCACAAAGCTTTGGTGACACATGTATGTATCATACATGAGGAAGGACAGAGAACACATGAGTGATACCACTTTTATTAATATTTCTGGTTTTGGAAGGAATTTTCCAGGTTTTATGTGGGATGTTAAAATTTCATCATCAAATGATATCATTTTTTTTCCTGGGGGCTAATGTGTTTTCTTATAATGTATCTCCTGGTTTTATACTAAAATTGTATCAACAGTATACAAGTATAGAATAACCTTTGGAAATGAAGTTATTTATATTCTTTTTAAAAAGATTTATTTTAAATGTAAGTATGTACCTGAGTATATGTATGTTTGCATGCACATGCAAGTGCCTGTGGAGACCAGCAGAGGACATTAGATCCTCCAGAACTGTGGCTACATACTGTTGTGAACTGCCTTGTGGGTGCTGGGAACTGAAGCTGTGTCCTCAGCGAGAGTCTCCAGTGCTCTTAACCTCCGAGCCATCTCTCCAACCTTATTATCCACATTGTTGTGATTAGGTTATAACAAATACTAGATTTTGCTCCTTTCTTTTAAACTATAATATTTTTATTTTTCTATTATCATATTTTAATTATATATAATAATGGATTTTTATACCATTTTCATAGCTTTAGCTATGCAAAATATTTTGGGAGTGTTCATTTCCTGACACTCTCACCGCCTCCATTTCCTCTGATCTACTTCTTCTTCTGAACTGTGCCCCACTTTGCCTTCATGTCTTTTGGGTTTTTGGTAACACCATAAGTTCAATTTTTTCAGTTCAAGTTATATTTTTTTTCAGAAATATGAGCATTATCATTTCAACTGAACAGAGTTCACTGTATGAATGAAATGAGCCAGGAAGTCCTATTCTGTAGGGTGGTGTGCTGATTAGGTTAGACGCTGACTCCTGAGCATCTGCCACTCACATTTAAAAGAGTCATTGCTCTCTGTCCTGGATTGACAGAAACAGGAAGATGGCCTTGCTCTGGACAGCAGCTGCGCTGCACAAATAAGGCTACTGCAAATGCTTTGTTGTGTAACATATCTTCTCCATCTCCAAGGGTGTGGCCCTCTTCCCTGCTGTCACAATCATTCCCTAAGCATGTCCTTGTTTATAAGAAAGGCAAGCACATGTCTTATATTAGTGTCCTGTGAAGGGCTGGGAAGATAGATAAGTTGGTAGAGTGCATGCCTTGCAAGCACCAGGACCTGAGTTCAAATCCCTAACACCCGTGTATATAAAGAGCCAGGTATGGGGAAGATATCTGTAATCCCAGTGCTGGGAAAGGATCACTGGTCAGCTAGCCTAGCTGAGGTAGAGAGATCCTAGTTCAGTGAGAGATGTTGGCTCAAAATATAAGGTGTTCAGTGGTTGAAGAAGGCATCCAGTGTCAAGTTGTAGCTTCTACATCTATGAAAGCACATACATGCATATGCACATGTTCACATATGCACACACATATGCACACACACACAATGCACACACATGTGCAACACGTACACATGTGCACACACATATTCAACCTACATACATACATGTACACATACACAAAGTACAAGTATACATACATACACACCAGACACACAGATTTACACATATGCACACATACATGCACACACATACACACATACATACACATACACAAAGTACAAGTACACATACATACACATACACAAAGTAAAAGTACACATACATACACATACACAAAGTACAAGTACACATACATACACATACACGAAGTACAAGTACACATACATACACCACAGACACACAAACTCACATATATGCACACACACTCACATGCAAACACCCACATGTACACATATGTGGTACTACTTGGTAGCAAATCAAACACTATTGTGGAGGAGTCCGGAAAGTGAGTCCCATAGCTTCTCCCTAATTTGAGATGCCAGGCTCTCATTTTCTCCCACTTAGTACAGGGTTGGCTATAGGCTTGTCTGTCAGATATAGCCTTTATTGTTTTGCTGTATGTCTCTATAACCATTTTCTTGAGGGATTTTGTCATAAGGAATTACACATTTTAAAGGGCCTTTCTGCAACCTTGGAGACCATGCTGTACTGCCCTTGAGTTAACGTGCTGCATTGTAGTATTGATCTGGAGATGTTGAGTCCCTGGAAGAAAACCCACTTGATTTTGGTTTCATCCGATATATTTTGGTTTTATTACATTTTTGTCTTCTTGAAAAAAATTTGCATATATGTTAATTAAGGACTCTCACCTGAATTTTGTCTGGTATGCTTAACCAATTCAGCCATCAGGTAACACTGTGCAGAATACATTTGCAAAAACACATTCTCTTCTAAATTCATTATTTTATGGAATAATTAGAGAAACGCTGGTGTGAATATTTCTTTAAAGGTGTGCCATAGGCCAGAAAGTGTCATCTGGTAATGACCCTTGATGTAACGGCTAATGATGTTATCTCAGTCCTCAGGACCCAGTGGTAGAAGGACAGAGGTCTCTTGGAAGCCATTCTCTGAGTTTCACACAGTAGCCAAGAGGAGTGTGCTATAATTCCCTTCATATTACACATCTTTATGATGTAATTTGCACACCTATTGCTGTAACATATCTTCTGGGTTTTGCCTGCAGGCTTTCTTAGTGAGATGCCTTCTTCTGAGGGCTCCGGCCGACCTCAGCAGTGTTCAGACTCTCATCCCAGCATTGTCGTAAGCCAGGCACAGAAACAAGCAAAACCAGTTTACAAAAAACTGTGCCACTGCCATACTGCCTTACAGTAGAAACCAGTAAAAAAAAATTCAGAATAAATTCTAAGATGGTTAAGAGTAAAAATGCTAATGATAAACTAAAACAAAGAGGAAACATAGAAGAGCATAATGGAAAAGCAAGTTTAAATAAAAGAAAGGATAGAACCCATGCCCCCAATTGTGAAGAGACAGGCTCAAGAGATTGAAAAAAAATAAAATTTAACTAACATCAGAAAGAACTATAATGAGGAAATTTTTTATTAATTAAACATTTTTTATTTTTTACATATATATTTATATTATTAACACATATATACAACATATAAACTACCTATAGAAAGAAGAACCATGACACAATCAGGAATTATGTAAATGTTACACTCAGTGTTTTGGCTATTTGTATTTGACAGCCTTGAAGAAAGTGAGGAAAAATTTTTAATGCTTTAAAACCAAGAACAATGGTGTGGGAATAAAAGTAAGAAAACCAATACCCAAAACAAAGAGAAGAAAAGAAGGGGAGGGGAGAATGAGGGAAGAGGAAGAAGGGGCAAGGGGAGGAGAGGGAGGGGTGGATGGAAAAGAAGGGAAGGAGAGGAGAGAAAAGAAAGGAGGAGGAAGAGAGGGGAGGGGAGGAGGAGGGAGAAGGGGAGGAGGGAGAAGAGGAGGATGGGGAGGAGGAGGAGAGGAGGAAGTGACTAAATGATTATGTCTTTTCTTCCTGCAATCTGGAACTAGCAGGAGGCGATGGGTGGTAGCTGAAGTGTTGGCTCCTCCCTTCTCACTAAACTGGGCTGTGATGAGCGTACACTGATGGGCAGGCCAGTCAAGGGCGGATTGTTAATGATGTGGAAGTTTTACCTTTGCGATCCCCCGGATTTGGTGCTGGTCCCAAACAGCTTTTCAGCCTGCGGGCTACAAAGGCTACTGTTCACTAGGAAGACTCAGGCTCTGTGCTCAGTGGCAGCAGGTGTCCTGTGTGAAAGATGGCTCCTGAGAGCACTGCAGGGTGGAGGGAGCAAGCACAGCACTCAGATAAGCCCCAGAGGGAAGCTGGAGAGACCATGGCCTGTTTCTGCTTCCCTCTCTCAGCTGCAGGAAGGAGGAAGCTGAAGGATCAAGCATTATGTCAGAACTGGGCTCAGAGCGCTCAGTGCCACCAAGCAGTCAACCAGAAAAGAGGCTAACCGTGACCCATGAACTAGGGTTCAGAGGCCTCTTTCCATGACACCCCATAGTTCCTACTCTGCCATAGATGGTATGACCTCTTGTTTATTTAACGGTTCGGGCAGTATTTGCCTACTTTATTCTCATGTACGCTCTGCTTTACTCTAGTATTTGTGGCTGTTTTTCTGTAAAAGTGAATGTATTCTTTTAAAATGTATTGCATATAATTACCTCTAGGATACAAAAGACAAGTAATACTTTGGTGGAATATTTTAGCTAAGAAGGCTACACAGTTTGTCTCTCTGAGCAAGAAAAGGAGATAATGAGAAAAACAAAAGTTTTGGTTTTGGTTTTGTTTTTTTAAAAATCCACATAAGTCAGCTAGAAACGTGGTTGTAGGTCAGCTTGAAAAACAGACTTTGGGCTAAGGCTAACGTTAGCCTGAGATCCAGCTTAGCACGGGAGAGGCCCCAGTATTATCAAGAAGACAAAACAAGCCCCGCCATACCATCCTTGCAAGGAATGAGCTGACATCATAGGATTAGAGTTGGAGCTGCAGGGTGTGAAATGGGACATTTGTGATGATCCAAGCATGGCTGAAAACTGACGACCCTTGTGGTCATCCCGTAGTAAGAATGTTTGGGTAGCAAATAGCGCAGTCAAAAGTGCCACGTGCTGCCCAGGGCGGCTCGGTCAACCAGGTGCCGCTGCAGAGGCAGGAGGAAGAGAGTTCGGATCCTAGGAACCCACTGAAGAGTGCCCAAGGGACGTGGAGGCCTGTAATTTCAGAGACATGGGATGCCCCTAAGGAAACTAGTCATTTCTATGAGCTCCAAGGTAGGTTGAGAGGCCCTGCCTTAAAAAGTAATGTGTAACAACAGCTGAGGATGGTTCCTGGAATTAACCTTGGGCCCAAATCTATACATATACGTTCACCCATATGAAAATTGGGGAGAGGGTAAAGATGTCATGCCAAGATAGCTCCTTTGGAAAGAGTACCCGCAGTATAAACATGAAGACCTGAGTTCGAATCTCTAATACCCACATTTAAAAACTAGCTAGGTATGGCCTGTGGCATAGCATTTCTTTTTACCACATTGTACACAATCATTTCTGCCTGGGTTGGGAGTCCTTTCATTCACAGGTCAGGCGTGAATTTGCTTCCTCACTTTCCTTTAGTCTCTTTGTGCTGGTGTTGTAACCACCGTGAGCTCCGTCAGGTCCCTCCCAACTAGCTCTGAGTCTAGTGAGACCCTGTCTTTATGGACTAAGGCGGAGAGTGACAGAGCAGGACACCTGTGCCTTCCCCTGGACTCGACGTGGTGTGCCACGAGCATGCATGTGTGTATGCATATACTGCATATGAATATTTTGTCACACATTAATTTTTTAAAAAAAGAAGTGGTATAAAACAAAACAAAACGAAACAAGAACAGGAAAAAAAACCAATTCTCAGAACACAGTGTCATATGCTCCTCTCCTGGATGTAGAATGTAATTCCCTGTGCGCATCTGGCCATAAGCTGGAGGTAGGGCAGTAGGCAGGGGCTGTTATCCTCCTCTGGTTGGTCATACAGCTTATATGGAAGACTTGGCCCTTCCACAAGTCCTTGTTTTCATGTGGATTAAGGGAGATCCAGGGGGGCATTTCCTGTGAGCTCTCAGTTCTGCCATGTCTGTCCTGCTTCTGTCTTACCAGCTCATCAGAAGCCAGAGTGACCTGAGAAGTGGAACCGAGGTTGAGAAAATAACCATGGGGCATTTTCTTTAGTTAAGCATTGACATGGGAGGGCCGAGCCCACTGTGGCTGGACCGTCCCTGGGCAGGTGATCCTGGGAGCTGTTAGGGAGGAAGCTGAGCATGAGCCCGGGGAGCAAGCCAGCAACACTTCTCCACTTCTCCACGGTTTCTGCTTCAGCTCCTGCCTTGCTTTTCCACAGTGGACTCTGACCTGGAGTGTGTAAGCCAAATAACCCTTTCCTTCCCAAATTTGCTTTTGGCCGTAGTTTTATCACAGCAAAAGAAAACAAACTGAGATAACTTCCGCCCCCAAATCTCACACAGGCGCATCTTTAAAAAAACTGAAAATCTCTAGGGCATAGTTAGAAGACTCAGTTAGATAAGCACATTTCTCAACACGTCTGATGACCTGAGTTTGCACCTGGGACTCCCATATGCCACAGTGCACACCCCTTCCCCAACAGCATACACTAAACAAATAAGAGCGATAAAATTTTAAGTTATATTTATTTAAGCTTGAAAGATTTTATTTTTAGTGTGTGTGAGTGCTCATGTGTGTGTGTGTGTGTGTGTGTGTGTGTGTGTGTGTGTGTGTGTGTGTGTGTTTGCCTGCATGCGTGTGGCCTGTGTACACATCCATGGAAGCCATAGAGGGTGTTGGATCATCTGGAAAGTGAGCTGTAGACAGTTGTGGCCCACCCCGCATGGGTGCTGGGAACCCAATTACGACCCTCTACCTGAGTAGTAAAGTCTTTTAACTGCGGAGCCATCTCTTCAGCCCCTGCAATTGGACTCCAATAAAAATACAAAAGGATATTGGTGCTTTTATTATAATATGCTAAATTATAAATGTTTTCTTTCCTTCATGCTTAGAGAGCTTGGGAGAAAGTAAAGTCCATATTTTTCTTAGAAAAATCTTCAGTTTCCTTCTTTCTTGTTCCCCATCCCATTTCCTGTTCTTTCTTTTCTCCCTCTCATGCTTTCCTCCTCCCCCCGCCCCATCCCCGCACCATGCTCCCCTTTCTTCTTCTTGACAGAACCTCACTACTTAGCTCAGGCTGGCCTATAATTAACAATCCTGTCTCAGCCTCCTGCTGGGGTTGTAGACATGTGTCAATATGCTGGCTCCTATTTAGTGATTTTTTTAACTGAGCATATGTCCATTTATTACTGGCCCTCAAATCAATTGTTCTGACATCTGCATAACATTTTCTTGCCATATTATAAACTATGATTTATGCCTGGGATGGGAGTCTGTTCATTCACTGGTCAGGTGTGAATTTATTTGCTCATATTCCCTCTAGTCTTGTTTATGCTAGATATGGCTGCCATTGCTTACAATTTCTAGCTTTTACACAAGACCTTTACTCTTTTCTCATACAACAACTTTCTCAATAGGTGGAGAGATGTAAGTGTATTGGGTTCAATTTATCATATGCAAAGAGGCCCCTAAAAGATGCCTATATTTATTGTATATCTTGATATCAAAATAAGTCCTAATCTATGTGAACTTAACATGTTATTTTCATGATTTGTTTTCAATTTATGAAACTTTAATCAATAAACATTGAGCAAATTGCTATGCCCATATCAGTGCAAATGCTTTCTCTATGTTGAATTTATTCTCATTTTCCTATAGTGAACTCAATAATATGCCATTTTGAGATAGCTTTTAAAGTGACTGTAGATGAAGAGAGAGTAATAGTGGCTAGTTTAACATCACCGAGGCAAACTGCTAAAGCACGCTGCCTCCTTCCTGCCCCTCATCTGTGCACAATTCAAGAAGAGAACTGTGGGGGAGGGCCATCTAGTACTGGAAGGTATAAATCATAAGTAGGCATTTGTATTCCTTAAGGCCTACAGACCAAATCCATTCTAAAATCCCTAAGAATCAAGTCTCCATCTTACAAAGGAGGCTTAGGAGGGTGAGCTAGATTCAGCCAGCAGGTACTAAGTGGCTGTTACATGCTAGACAGTGTGGTGAGTGACGGAAGGACAAGAGATTAAAACAACACAAGCACAAAGGACAAAATCCATACCTTTCACTGGCTTCACTGCGAAGCAACGAGGTGCGGTTCTGAAGGGCAGCACAGAACAAAGCATGTTAAGTGGGCAAAGCAGCCACCAAGTGTGGCCGCAAGTCTTGGTGGCTGATCTTAGAGGACACAGGTCAGTCACCGGGAGGAGGGACTGTTAACATTGCCATACCACAAAAATATATAGATTCTGGAATGGCTTAATAGATTCTCTTTCACCCTAAATATATTACTTTTAATTATGCAATTAATTAAATATAACAACTGCATGCACTTTCACAAATTCAGATAACACAAAAGTCTATAAACTGTCTCCTTGTTCATTCTTTCCCTAGAAGTAGCCACTTCATGTACAGTTGAGATCCATTCGTACACATCTGCTTTTATGGGAACCTGGTGTTCTACCTAGAGGCGTTTAGTTTTATAATCTGTGAATCGGATCTATTGCATGTGTCATTCCCAAACTGGCTTTTGAAGAAATCTGCCTAAACCTACGAGGTTTTTCATATCAATCATGACCTAAGTAGACTATTTTAATTCAGATTATAATTTCATAAGTGAAATACATACATGCTCTTGGGAAAACTTGTCACTATGCTTTGCATGCACAGTCCTTCTACCAAGACTAGGAATATTGGAACAGAGGCCGGAGAGATGGCTCTGCTGTTAAGAGGGCTGGATATTCTTCCAGAGGACCTGAACCCTCTGGTCCCAGACTGTGGTCCCAGACCCCACATCGCGATGACCACAGCATCCTGCAACTCCAGCTCCAAGAGATCTGACACCCCCAGCTGGTTTTGGCAAGCTCTGCACTCATGTGTACTTATGCACTTACATACATACATAAAAACACAAATCTTTAGAATACTGGAATATTGATAGGTGTCTCAATCTGTATACTTCTCTGTTAATCTGTCTGTCTGTCTGTCTGTCTGTCTGTCTGTCTGTCTCTCTCTCTCTCTCTCTCTCTCTCTCTCTCTCTCTCTCTCTCACACACACACACACACACAGTCATCTTCCCAGTTCTTTCCTTGGTCCCCTGCATGGCACATGTCTGTTTTCATCATATAGTATCTTTTTATTAATCTTGTGTTAAGTAGATTAACAGGGCTTATAGTTGTAAGGAATAATAAATGATCCCTGTTTATGAGAACAATTTCCTCAAGTACACAGAGTCTAATAGAAACGTTATAGCCTAGGCGATTCTTGACATGAACTGGATGCCATTATCCCCTTGTATCCATGGGAGATTGTTCCCAAGATCTTTAACAAGGGTACCAAATTCAAGGTCAGATACTTTATAAAATGATGTAATGTTGAGAACTCATGCACATCCCCCTGGATTCTATAAGTCATCTCTAGCCTATTTTTTTTATCTAATACAATGTAAATATCATGTAAAAACTGTTGTTCTGTATTAGTTGGATAATCATGACAAGAAATAAGTATGTACATGTTTGGCATATATGCAGTTTTACTTGTTTTGAGTGAAAGTCTCACATATCCTCAGCTGTCTTCAAATCCGCTACATATCTAGAAGGGCCTTCCTTAGCGCTGGGATTGCAGGCATGCTCTGCCATGCTCGACTCACATAAGGCCAAGGATCTGTCACAGGGATCTGGGCATGCTAGGTAAGCAGTCTGCCAACTGGTCAGTATCCTCAGCTCCAAATGCAATTGCTCTGAAATGACAATTTCATATAAGCCGTTGGTTGAGGCTGTGCCTGGGAAATCTGGGCGTGAGGAGAGGAGAGGAGGGAGGGAGAGAAGGGGGGGCAGGGATGTGAGATTCTGTTTGTTCCTGTCCTACGTTTGTGCTTTCAGGAGGCTGTGTGCTTGCTGGAGCAGTCTTGAGATCATTTCCTCCTCCTGCAGCATAAAACAAGGATGTGCTCTCCCAAAGATCTTTCCTCTTCCAAACTTGTGCAGTTGACCTCGAGAACAGGCTATTTCCCAGCAGTATCTGAGTTTAATCCACCCCGGATGAAAAAGAGGAGGCCACCTTCAAGGAGCACAGACCTATGTCTGCTTACAAGTTCAGACACATTAGGATGTGTAATCAAAATTTGGCCATTTTTTAAATTAATTAATTAATTAAATTTAATTTGCATCTTGCTCATAGTCCCTTCCCTCCCTACCTCCATCTACCACCCTCCATTATTTCTCAGAAAAGAGGGGTTGGGGTCTGTTTACTGACTGGAGACCCATGAAGAACCAAGCATGCCTGGTTATCCAGCAGTAACTTGAGGGGGGGGGTGCTGGTGGCAGGGCATCAGTGGCTGAAGAGGAGCGTTTTCCTGAACTCATTAGATTCCGCAATTCCTTGGCATGCTGGTGTGCGTGGTGTGAGTGTGCCTGAGCATGTACTTCTTTTGTTCTTCCTGGAAGCCCTGAATAAATCGGCTGAATATTCATTAATTTAAAAAATTTATCCAGCTGAGTTCTTCATGGCTCAAAGAACATTTGCTCCTGACCTCATAAAAACCCACACTCTGTGTCTCTGTGGGAGACTCTGAAGAATGGGAAGGAAGGAGGGGAGAGAAGGAGGGAAGGAGGGAGGGAGGAAGGAAGGGAAGAAGGAAGAGAGGGAGGAAGGAAGGAAGGGAGGGAGGGAAGGACGGAGGGAGGGAGGGAGGGAGGGGGTGTCCCCTTAGCTTCCAGTTCCCTGAGGAGGGGCTGGAAGTGGAAGAGGTTTTGCAGAGATGACTTTATCCCATCACCTCGAAGCAAACTCTGATTTTAATGGGAACTGTGAGGAGCTGGGCATGGCTGCACAAGTGTGAAGACCTAAGTCTGACCCCCCAGAACCCATGCAGTACAGCCAGGCAGGCCTTTCTCCCTGTGCTGCAGTGTCCGAGACAGGGCATCCCTGGGGCTCACCGGGGAGCCAGCCTAGCCAAATCAGCAAGCTCAGGCTTCAGTGAGAGACCCTGCCTCAAAGAATAAGGTGGGAAGTGATACAGAAAGGCACCCAATACAAATCCCTGGCCTTCACACATGTGCATGCATGTACACACACACACACACACACACACACACACACACACACACACACACACAGAGCTAAGCCTAAAGAGTTTGTGAAAGCCTCCTCCTTTTCTGACTAAGTGTGCTGACTTCTATTCTCAGTGCCCTCTTAGGTTCTCTTCATGTCGACAAGGAGCCATGTAGGATCTGAGTGAAGGCTGGAGAAAAGAGCTGATGAAAACTCCGAGTCCCATGACGTGTTAGGCGTTTCACATGTCTCCTAACCACACTGGCATTTGGAGGCACCTGCTGAAATGGCGGACTTCCTACCATCTCTCACCTCTACTCTTCCTCTCTATAGGACTACTCTCACATCTATTGTAACTGGAGGTCATGTGGTATGCATGCACATGTGTGTGTGCATGCTCTGTGCACATATGTGTGCACCCATGTGCATGTGGGGTACAGAGGAACATGTTGCACGCCCACTGTCCACCTTAAAGGTCTTTCACTGAACCTGGAGCTAGGCTGGTGACTTAGCAACCCTCAGTCATGCCTGTGTTTCATCTGGACAGCACCAGGTTTACAGGTCCAGATGCAGACACATCAGCTTTTTGAGAGGTTGGTGGGAATTTGAACTCAGGTCTTAATGTGCCAATAGCAAGTGCTCTTCCCCACTTAGCCATCTCCCAGCCCCGGGTCAGGTGTCTCTGTAACAGGCTGTAGCTGTCTGAGCATGCGCTTTTAGCAGTTGGCATTGCCCCCAGTGTGAACAGCACTGAGACTGAAGAACAGTTGTCCATTGCTCGAACTCCTCTTCCACCTACCTGACTTCTGATGCCCTCTACAGTTGCCTAACATACCCTGCCACCTGCACAGAGGAACCCTAGGTCATGCTGTACCTCAGACATGTTTTCTAGTCAAGAACAAAACATATCCTTCAGTAGGCAACCAGAGCTGAGAGCAGATGATGGTAACTCCAAATTGATCACCATAGCAACTAATGGGACATAGAACTTGAACACATTCATATGATTTGCCAGTAAGAAGGTTTCCTTTCCTATTCCCGAATAGAGGATAGCTAAGAAATAAGAAAGAAAGATGTGTCAGTGAGGGTTCTGTAGAGGAATATAATCCACAAAATAGGGACTTACGAAGATTTATTAGAGTATCTTACACAATGGAGTCTGAGTAGCCCAGCAGTAGATATCTTCACGTTGGACAGCCTGAGATCCCGGGAGCAGCTCAGTCCATGGGTCTTAGCGGTCCTAGCCCAGTGCTGGCAGGTCCCTGGAGACTCATTGGTCTTCCTTCATCCTCTGGGAAGCTCAGGGAAGAGGCTCTGATAGCAGCGAAGGGACACAGCCATAGAGGATGTCACCTAGCAGCAAGGTACTGAGTTCTCCAGTGAGACAAGAAGGCAAAAAGCAAAAAGGTTTATCCCTCAGGTGCCGCAAGAAGCTGCTGCCCACATTGCGGGTGGCCTTCCATTCCGGACAACCTGATGACGGGAACGCCTTGCAGCCAAGCCCAGAAACCTGTCTCTTAGTCAACCTTAGATCCAGCCAAGCTGACAACCAGGACTGTTCTTTACAGTGGGGGAAAAAAACAGCAGGAAAGAAGAGGCTGCAGAAACGATACCATTGCCTTTAGTGTCCAGAAAAGACTCATCTCAGGATGTCACAGATACCAAAATCCAAGGATGCTCAGAGTCCTTTATGTAAAAACCAGTTAGCATTTAGATGCAATGCTTACAGCTCCTCCTGTTCATTTGAAATCAGCTCTAAGTTGTTTGTGACACCTACTGCCTTGTAGATGCCACTCAGGACGTTGAGGTGCTTTATTTAGAGGTATTGATGAGCAATAAGCCTGTAAATTTTAGGACAGATATCGCACCTCCCACCCCACGAAAAATATTTCAATCTGCTGTTGGATGAACACAGAGACCTGGGGTTTGTAGAGACAAAGAACTGAGTAATTTTTTTCTTTTAGCTGTCGTTTTGAGAAAAATCATAAAATAGCAACTTCCTCTTTGGAGCTGAATCTCTTTTCTAATTGTTCTAGAACCTCTGCATCCGCGGCTTTCAGCTAGTCTGAAATGTGATTGTGCTGTTCTATTTTAAGAGAAGCAAGAGACATTCTCTTTAGTGTCTTAACTCAGACAAATAGTTCTGGAAACAAATTCGGATTCTTGCAGTGGAAGCATTAAGCAAACCCTCCATCCTTCTCTGTGTCTTCTTGGAGCTGAGGAGCCTGTCCAGCTGCAGGCTTAGCGCCATCTCCAAACTCATAGCCAGTTTACTGTGATGGATGAAGCTCCTCTTCTCCATGGAGTGAGGAATGGGAGCATTTAGCCACCCTTTCCAAGCGTTCTACCACAGAGCCTACCCAGGGAGGGATAGGAGGATCACTGAGGTGGGAGCCCTGCATGCTGCATGTTCCCCAGTCATGTGGTGACTGGGACTTCATCAAAGGGGACTATGTCCCAAGACACTTTCTTAGCCCATCTGCTCCCCTGCTACCCCTCCTACATGTCCTCCGATCCTCTACAAAGTCTCTGGGCTTTCTCTCTGCTGTATTTGTCTGGCTTTACTCCTAACAGAGTCCTTCTCTGGTGAAAGTTGCTCACATCTAAATATTTGATAGAACTCAGCTACTTATGTGGCATCCTAAGGTTAATGTTTTACTGGTTCCAAAAGTTTCAGTCTAGCTTCCTGAAGCCCTTGCCACACCATTGTTGAGAAGAGGTGTCTGAGGCAGACATCTTTCTGAAGGGAGAAGACTGATGGGTAGAGATGGATTGGAAAGAGCGCCCTTCCCTAAAAGAGCCAGCTGTAGTTGTGTCCAGCGGACAAATGTGATCTCAAGAGATCAAAGAATCTGAATTTTGTTGTGAAATTTCCTAGCCTGAAAATCTTGACAACTGTTTCATTTCGTTTTTTTTTTAAGTGCTACACCTTCAGAGTAAAGCCCATCTTCAGCCTGACCTGTGACATGTCTATGTGTGTGTGACGTCTACTGCAGACACTTTCGATGATCCTTGAACTTGTGCTGTTGTCTAAGTAGCTGAGCCTGTGCAGATCTTGGGACATCTCCTCACTATCTTTCTGTTTGTGCTAAGTAGACCATGGTCTCCAGAGACATGCCTCAGCCCCAGTCTTTCTCATCTCCGTGGGCACCAGGCACCAAGTCATTATCAAAAGACAAGGGACAAGTAGGACATTCTAAAACAAGGAATTATTAAGCAAATCAAAATAGATAAATATTATGATGGTCTTTAAAAAATAAATATTACATATTAGTAAGACACAGGTCTCTTTTCTAGCTGAGTGGAAGACATGGTCTTCCAATGAGTAAAATCCTTGTTTTATGGCTTCCTTCTGACCAATAGAATGTAGCAAAGGTGATGGGATGTCAGCTCCTTGATTGGGTTAAGTCATATGGAGAAGATAGTGTGTGTGTCCTGTTTTGCTCTACAGGAATCTTTCAAGTTAGAAGTGATGGTGCCATGCACCTACAATCCCAGCGTGCAGGAGGTTAGGGCAAGAGTGTTGCAGAGATCGATACTGGAAGTACCAGGATTGGAGTGGATTGGAGCAAAAACAGCGCCAGCTTGGAGGGTGATGCGGCCCTCCTGTAAGCAAGTCAGAGAAAGGGTCAAGTATAGAAAGGCCTGAAGGGTTTAAGGCTAGTTAGAAGTCTGGGCTCCTCATCACACAGCTGCAAGGAAATGGATTCTTCTACCACTCAAATGACCTTTGAAGTAGATTTTGCCCTAGTTAAGCCCCAGATGAGACCAGGGTGGCTCTGCCCAGCACCCCAGTCCTGTCAGATTCTGAGCTGGGAAACCAGCTGAGATGCACCTAGATTCATGTCTTGTGCGAACTGTGAGGTAATGAATGAGTGTTTTTTTTTTCAGCCATTGAAAAGGAAGCAACTTATTGTGTAGTAATAGAAAGCTAATAGGGGCAGTTTACAATTGTCCTTGGAAAATGCAGTCACTGTAACATTTTAAAAGAAAGGTATAGGAACATTAAATTACCTAAAGTTCTTTTAGAGAAAGTGTCACGTGTTTTAAAACGAAAGAGAAAATATTCAGACTTGGTCTTTCTCTTTCACAGCCCTAAATATCCCTTCTTTGTTCTGCACATTTAGAGTTTTTAATATTATGTGACATAGTCTCCTCATTCTAGCAATTGCTACTGCTTATATAACCAACAGGGCTGGGGGTGAGAGTAAGTGGGTCTTACAGGTTTCATAGAGTTCATGAATCTTTATATATATTTTATTAATTTATTGATATTACATCTTAATTGTTATCCCAGCCCTTGTATCCTCCCATTCGTCCCTCCCTCCCATTTTCCCCTTACTCCCCGCCCTATGACTGTGACTGAGGGGGACCTCCTCCCCCTGTATATGCTCATAGGGTATCAAGTCTCTTCTTGGTAACCTGCTGTCCTTCCTCTGAGTGCCGCCAGGCCTCCCCATCCAGGGGACGTGGTCAAATATGGGGCACCAGAGTTCGTGTGAAAGTCAGACCCCACTCTCCACTCAACTGTGGAGAATGTCCTGTCCATTGGCTAGATCTGGGTCGAGGTTTGACGTTTACTGCACGTATTGTCCTTGGCTGGTGCCATATTTGATCAGGCCCGCCAGGCTCAGATCTGCCCATCATAACATCTTACTTGTAGGTTTCTAGGACCCTCTGGATCCTTCTATTTCCCCATTTGCCCATGCTTCTCTCACCTAGAGTCCCAAAAGGATGTCCTCCCCTCTGTCCCACTACCCTAGTAAATGAAGACTTTCATGGGACATGCCCCTTGGGCTAGTATGGAGATATAAGTGAGTATATACCATTTGACTCTTTCTGTTTCTCGGTTAACTCACTCCTTATGATCATTTCTAGTTCAATTCATTTGTCCACAAATTTCTGGAATTCCTTGTTCTTAATAGTTGAGTAGTATTCCATAGTTTAAGTGTACCACAGTTTCTTTATCCATTCTTCTACTGAGGAACACTTAGGCTGTTTCCATGTTCTGGCTATTATGAATAAGGCCGCTATGAACAAGGTTGAGCATATGTCCTTGTTGTGTGCTGGAGCATCTTCTGGGTATATTCCAAGGAGTGGAATAGCTGGGTCTTGAGGAAGCCCTATTCCCAGTTTCCTGAGATAGCACCAGATAGACTTCCAAAGTGGTTATACTAGTTTGCATTCCCACCAGCAATGAAGGAGTGTTTCTCTTTCTCCACATCCTCGTCAGCATGTGATGTCACTTGAGTTTTTGATCTTGGCCATTCTGATGGGTGTAAGATGGAATCTCAGAGTTGTTTTGATTTGCATTTCCCTGATGACTAAGGAGGTTAGGAGGTTGAGCATTTCTTTAAGTGTTTCTTAGCCATTTGATGTTCCTCTGTTGAGAATTCTCTGTTTAGTTCTGAGCCGCATTTCTCAATTGGGTTATTTGGTTTGGTGGTGTTTAATTTCGTGAGTTCTTTATATATTTTGGATATTAGACCTTTGTCAGATGTAGGATTGGTGAAGATCTTTTCTCAGTCTGTAGGCTGTCACTTTGTTCTCTTGACAGTGTCTTCTGCCTTACAGAAGTTTCTCAGCCTCATGAGGTCCCATTTATTAACTGTTGACCTTAAGGCATGGACTGTTGGTGTTCTGTTCAGGAAGTTGTCTCCTGTGCCAATGTGTTCCAGTCTCTTCCCCACTTATTTTTCTAACAAGTTTAGTGTCTCTGGTTTTATGTTGAGGTCTTTGATCCACTTGGACTTAAGTTTGCTGCATGGTGACAACTATGGGTCCAATTGTATTTTTCTACATGTAGACATCCAATTAGACCAGCACCATTTGTTGAAGATGCTATCCATTTCTCATTGAATAGATTTGGCTTCTTTGTCAAAAATCAAGTGACCATATGTGTGTGGATTCATATCTGGGTCTTCGATTTGATTCCACTGATCAGCCAGCCTATTGCTGTGTCAGTACCATGCTGTTTTAGTTACTGTTGCTTTATAGTACAGATTGAGATCAGGTATGGAGATTCCTCCAGAGGATCTTTTATTGTACAAGATTGTTTTAGGTCTTCTGGGTTTTTTGGTTTTCCATATGAAGTTGAGAATTGTACTTTCAATGTCTTTAAAAAACTGTGTAAGTATTTTGCTACGGATTGCATTGAATCTGTAGATTGCTTTTGGTAAGATAGCCATTTTTACTATGTTAATTTTCCCGATCCATGAGCAAGGAAGATCATTCCATCTTCTCATGTCATCTTTAATCTTTTTCTTCAGAGTTTTGAAATTTTTTTCAAACAAGTCCTTCACTTGCTTGGTTAGAGTAACTCCTAAATATTTTATATTGCTTTTGGCTAACGTGAAGGGTGTAGTTTTCCTAATTTCTTCCTCTGTATGCTTGTCGTTTGTATATAGGAAAGCTACTGACTTTTTTAAGTTAAATTTGTATCCAGCCAATTTGCTGAAGGTGTTTATCAGCTGTAGGAGTTCTCTTTTGGAATTTTGGGGGTCATTTATGTACACTATCATATCATCTGCAAATAGGGATAATTTGACTTCCTCCTTTCCAATTTGGATCCCCTTGATCTCCTTTTGTTGTCGTATTGCTCTGGCTAGAACTTCCAGTACTATATTGAAGAGATATGGAGAGAGTTGGCAGCCTTGCCTTGTTCCCAATTTTAGAGGAATTTGCTTGAGTGTCTCTCCATTTAATGTGATGTTGGTTATTATGTTGAGGTATGCGCCTTGTATCCCTGATCTTTCCAAAACTTTAAACATGAATGGGTGTTGGATTTCATCAAATGTTTTTTCTGCATCTAAGGAGATGATCATGTGGATTTTCATTTTTAGTTTGTTTATATGGTGGTTACATTGATGGAATTCTGTATATTAAACAATGCCTGCATGACTGGAATGAAGCCTACCTCATCATGGTGAATGATATCTTTGATGTGTTCTTGTATTCATTTTGCAAGTATTTTATTGAGTATTTTCACATCAATGTTCATAAGAGAAATTGGTCTGAAATTCTTTCTGTTGTGTCTTTGTGAGGTTTAGGTATCAATTTGACTATGGCCTCATAGAATGATTTTGGTAATGTTCCCTCCATATCTCTTTTGAAGTAGCTTGAAGAGTATCGGTATTAGCACATCCTTGAATGTTGGTAGAAATCTGCACTGAAACCATCTGGCCCTGGACTTATTTTGGTTGGGAGACTATCAGTGATTGCTTCTATTTCTATAGGTAAAATGAGACTATTTAGCTTGTTTATCTGTTCTTCCCTCAATTTTGGCAAGTGAAATTGATCAAGAAAATTGTCCATTTCCTTTAGATTTTAAAATTTTGTGGCATATATGCCTTTGAAGTAGGATCTTATGATTCTTTGTATTTCTTCAGTGTCTGTTGTTATGTCTCCCGTTTCATTTCTGATTTTGTTGATTTGGATACTGTCTCTTTGCCTTTTAGTTAGTTTAGCTAACGGTTTGTCTATCTTGTTGATTTTCTCAAAGAACCAGCTCTTGGTTTTGTTGATTGTTTGGACTATTTTCTTTGTTTCTAATTTATTAATTTCAGCACTGAGTTTGATTATTTCCAGATGTCTACTCCTCTTGGGTGTTTCTGCTTCTTTTTTTTTCTAGGGGTTCCAGCTGTGTCATTAAGTTGCTTATGTGGGATGTTTCCAATCTCTTTATAAAGGCACTTAGTGCTATGAATTTTCCTCTTAGCACTGCTTTCAACATATCCCACAAATTTGGGTATGTTGTTCCTTCATTTTCATTGTATTTCAGGAAGTCTTCAATTTCTTTCTTTATTTTTTCCCTGACCCAGGTGTCATTAAGTAGAGAGTTATTTACTTTCCATGTATGTGTAGGCTTTTTGTTCTTTCTGTTGTTGAAGTACAGCCTAAGACCATGGTGATCTGATAGGATACAAGGTATTATTTTAATCCTCTTGTATCTGTTGAGGCTTGCTTTGTGACCTACTTACTATGTGGTCAATTTTGGAGACAATTCCATGGGGTGCAGAGAAGAAGGTATATTCCTTTTTGTTTGGGTATAGATATCTGTTAGATCCATTTGATTCATGGCATTGGTTAATGATGTTATTTCTCGGCTTATTTTCTGTTTCAATAACCTATCCTTCAGTGAGAGGGGGCGTTGAAGTCTCCCACTATTATTGTGTGGGGATGGATGTGTGGCTTAAGCTTCATTAATAGATCTTTTACAAATGTGGGTGCCCTTGTATTGGGAGCATAGATGTTCAGAATTGTAATGTCATCATGGTTGATTTTACCTTTGAATGAGTATGAAGTGTCCTTCCTCATCCTTTTTGATTAATTTTGGTTGAAAGTCTATTTTGTTAGATATTAAAATAGCTATACCAGCTTGCTTCTTGTGACTATTTTTTTATTCCAGCCTTTTACCCTGAGGTAATGTCTTATCTTTATGGGTGAGATGTGTTTTTCGAATGCAGAAGTATGTTGGATCTTGTTTATGCATCCATTTCCCTTAGATTTTCAAATTTTGTGCCATATATGCCTTCAAAGTAGGATCTTATGATTCTTTGTATTTCTTCAGTGTCTGTTGTTATGTCTCTCGTTTCATTTCTGATTTTGTTGATTTCTGCCTTTTTATTTGAGAATTGAGAACATTGATATTGAGAGATATTAATGACCAGTGACTGTTAAGAGTCTTAATTTTGATGTTGGTTCCAGAAGAGCATTTGTGTGCTTGTATTTTTGCAATGGTGCAGTTATCTATTTCCTGTGTAGTTTTGATTGTAGCTTGTCCATTTGGGTTGCCATTTTCCTTCTCGTACCTTCTGTAAAGCTGGGTTTGTGGATAGGTACTGTTTGAATTTGTTTATGTCATGGAATATTTTGTTTTCTCTGTCAATAGTTATTGATAGTTTTGCTGGATAAAGATGTCTGGCCTGGCATCTGTGGTCTCTTAGGGTTTGCAGGGTTTTTGTCCAGGCCCTTCTGGCTTTTATAGTCTCTGCTGAGAAGTCGGGTGTAATTCTGATAGGTTTGCCATTAAATGTTATTTGGCCCTTTTCCCTTGCAGCATTTAATATTTTTTCTTTGTTCTGTATATTTTGTGTTTTGAATATTGTGTGACAGGAATTTTTTTCTTTTCTGGTCTATTCTATTTGGTGTTCTGTAGGCCTCTTGTATGTTTATAGGCATCACTTTCTTTAGATTGGGGAAGTTTTCTTCTATGATTTTGTTGAGAATATTTTTTGGGCCTTGGAGTGTGGCATCTTCTCCTTCCTCAATGCCCATTATCCTCAGATTTCTTCTTTTTCATGGTGTCCTTGATTTCTTGGATGTTTCGTGTCAGGATTTTTCCAGATTTAGCATTTTCTTTAATGGTTACTTCAAGATCTATGATTGTATCTTCTAGAACTGAGATTCGTTCCTCTGTCTCTTGGATTCTGTTAGACAGGCTTGCCTCTGTGTTACTAGCCTTCCTCTCTGAGCTCTCACATTCCCATTTTTCTTCTCTCTGTGTGTTTATCATTGAATCCATTTTCATCTTCAGATCTTGAACTGTTTTATTGATTTCTTTCATCTGATTGTATATTTCTGAGTTTCTTCTATTGCCTCTTTATAGACCTTCAGAGATTGAACATTTTTATTCATTTCCTTCATCTGGTTGTTTGTATTTTCCTGAATTTTTTCTGGTGCCTCTCTATAGGCCTCTTTATGTCTTCCACCTGTTTGGCTGCATCTTCCTGCATTTGATCCTGAATTCTGTTTGTTTCCTCCATTATTACCCTCATTACTAAGGATTTCAGGTCATTTTCTTATATTTTCATTGTGTTTGAGTTCTCTGGGTTGTTTTCTGGGATCTGGAGACATCATATTGCTTTGGGTTGTGTGTGTGTGTGTGTGTGTGTGTGTGTGTGTGTGTGTGATTTTATGCTATCCTTTAGTCATCTTGCTGTCTCTGTTTTTGGGAGGTAGCTCCAGAGTTGGGTGGAGGTAGTCTGGGGATAGATTCACTCATTTTCTCATGATTAATGTAAACAAAATGAAAAATTAAAATATTACACAACATTACTAGCTGTTTTTACATATGCATTATCATATAACAACATTATATGAAGTGATCAATAGCCACTTTCCACCAATAGTTGTCATGTTTCACAGTGACATTCCAGAACATAGTACTAGGCCATGAGATGGAGAGTATCTTGACCTCCAGACTCTGCTGGCATCACCCCTTCTCCTCATCACCCTAGTCTTGGGTTCTCATCTCTGGATTGCCCCTGTGTTTTGAGTTTCTCTAAAATTTCTATCCTTAGGATACTAATTCACTGTATTAAGAGGTTTTTAAAAAAATTCTAAATAGTGAGTGACTTCTTTCCCAAGTCAGTCTTGGGTTGAGGTATCAACATAGAAAAGGATATAAGTAATCTACAATCCTATCTCTAGCTCTTTCTCATGTCACAAATTGCCCTGGATTTAGCGAAGTAACACAACAAATCTTCATCATTTATTCTATGTTTTCTGAGTCAAGACTCCAGAAAGAAAAGTAGTTCTTGCTGAAGGACTTTCATGGGATTGCAAGAAACTGGTGTCTCAATTGAAAAAGGATCAATTAAAGATAGATCTGTGGCCAGACTTCCTAGTACAGTTGCCTGTTTCCTGGAACTTTGCCTTCAGGAGCCTATAACATGGCATCATGCTGGCATTCCTCTGTGCAAGTGTCATCAGAGATTAAGGTGTTGGGGGCTCAGTAACAGGGAAGAAGTGAGATGGACAGAAAGAGGGAGTAGAAAAACCCAAGATGAGAAATGTCTTTTAGACACCCATGTTCAACAGTGGTGTGCCGTGGTTTCCCTTGCTTTTGTTGACCACACAAAACAATCCTGCACAGTGTAGGAAGGAACTTCCTGGGACAAGCTAGCCAGGCATTGAGGAATGATTAGAGTCACCTTGAAGTTGCACAGAGTGTGGTCTCTAGAAGGTTAAGTGGATTTGATACATGAGAGGTCTTCTCCCCTTGTGGAAGGACAGTTCCTACATAACAAAGGGTGAAAGAATTTTATGTCCTAGAGGAATTGAAGGGAAAACACCGACACCTTCAATACCTTTTCATTTTTGAACTGTACCTGTTAGAATGTGATGCTCCACCAGGGGCTGCATACAAAACATGTAAATTATAATTATAATATAGAACTTTCTATCAAAAATAATTTGACCCGTGTGGTGACATATGCCTTTAATCCCAGCCTTTGAGATGCAGAGGCTGATGGATCTCTGTAAGTTCAAGGCCAGCCTGGTCTACAAGGTGAGTTCCAGGACAGCCAGGACTATTACACAGAGAAACCCTGTCTCAATAAACATTGCCATCCTCCCCCTCCTCTGCCTCCATCAATTTGAAGCACGAGTCCACTTATTACTAAGATTTGGAACAAATGTGTTAGTATTCAGTATTAAAACCCACACTTGGAACTGGATTTATATAAGCTTTCATATACTCTGGTGTGAGTTTCACCACTAGCTTGGTGGCTCTGCAGCATGTACTCAGGAAGCACTGGGTAGCTCCTGGCAGCAGAAGATTTTCTAGAAAAGAAATTGTATAACTCATAGCTCTTTGTGTGTGTACTGACAGAGGGTAAGACTGGACCTCTATGTAGGTGGGTGAGGAGGTAAGCAGACAGCAACCCTTCCCATTCCATCCTGTGCTAAGAGGTAGCTGCAGGATACCAGTGTGTCCTCCCCTGACAATTTTGAACAGTAAGAATCATTGGTAGACATGTGTTCAGTTGTAGCCCTCTACTGTCATGGTCACTTTCTGGATGAAAGAAATCCCGCCTTTTCCCAGTCAGCTATGCTTGACTGAGCACAGTCTAATTTGCAAGTTGCCCATTTCAAAGAGAAATGTAGGTGCTAGGGAGATGGCTTGGTTTGACAGGCAAGCATGTGGACCTATAATTCAGTCCCCAGGACTCACACAAAATCCAGGCCATTGTAATCCCAGTAATGAGGAGGTAGAGATGGGCAGATTGCTGGAAGTGGATGACCTGAAGCCCCAGAGTCTAGTGCAGACCCTGTGCCAAGCAACACAGTGGAGTGGCTGGGGAGAAATGACAAGGGAGGACCTTTGGCCGTGCATATGCATACATACATTTGCTATACTTACACACACACACACACACACACACACACACACACACACACACAGAAAAAGAGAGAGAGAGAGAGAAAGAGAGAGAGAGAGAGAGAGAGAGAGAGAAATACAAAGAGAGAAACACAGAGACAGAGACAGGCAGAGATACAGAGACAGAGACAGATACACAGTTTTAGCTCCTTTTGTCTATGGTTTCACTTTTGTGATGTTCCAAGTTACCACTGTTGATCATGATCTTCAAACTCACTGAATTATAACAAAAGGCAGTTTTAAGTGTGTTGTCCAGTTTTATGTCAACACATGATAGAGTCATTTGGGAAGCAGGAAACTCACTAGAGAAGATGCCCCCATCATGTTGGCCTATGGGCAAGCTTGTGGTACATTTTCTTGATTAATGATAGATGCGAGAGGGCCCACCTCACTGTGGGTGGAGCCACACCTGGGCTGGTGGTCCTGGGTGCAATATGTAAGCAGGCTGAGGAAGCCACGGGGAACAAGGCAGTAAGCAGCTCCCCTCCCTGGCTTCCACAACGTTTCTTGTCTGTAGGTTCCTGACTTGGGATCCTTCCCTGACTTCCTTCAGTGATGAACTGTGATTGGGACATGTAAGCTAAAACAGACCCTCTCCCCCTCAAATTGCTTTGGCCATGATGTCTTAGTATGACAAGCAGAGAGCCCATGCTCTGGCCACTTGGAATGCAGCCTGTCCATGAAGTTGTCCCATTTTGTTCTAAGTTATTGTTGGTTCCTTGCTGTGCTTCACCTGTATGTTAAGCTTTATCAAGGTGCACAGGCGTAATAAAATCAGAGTGTGTGGAAGGTCTGGCATCCATCCTCTGGAGGCCTTGGGGCGGGGTGAATGCTGCATGGGTAAAGGCAGACTACTGAATGTGCTCTTCAAAAGAGAGAGAAAGACATTTCTAAGAAGGATTTCTGATTTCCTGAAGAGAGAGAAGCCAAGAATGAGAAAGAATGAATTGAAGCTGAATTGAAGCTGGAGAAAGTGCAGGATATAAAAATGGTTTTTTTTTCTCTCTCTCTAATGAACTTCAGTGAATAGTTTTTTAAATATATATAATTTAAATTGAAAGGCATTCTCATGTTTGAAAGTTCTGAGCTGTAAAAATAAACCCTGGAAGTAGATTGCCTGGGGTAAGACTTAATTAAACACTGTACAGTAAATTAGCATAATTTGATGAGGATCAGCTTTAGTTCCTCGAAACTGAAACGGGCAGGCGTTTTAATTTTGTAATATCTTTTAAAATTCCACTGTCTCATCTCCAAAGCATAGTTTTAGAGAATAAAATCTAAACAAGGTATTACCAAGAAAGCGGTAATTTATTGCAGAGATCATGAATCGGCTCTGGGAGTTGAGGAGTGTCTTCAGGCGGATGCTGCAAGTCTCTAGGAATCGTGGTCTTTTGTAAGACAAACTGTGTGGAAAAAGAAGTCGAGTTCCTGAGCTTGAAGCAGAGGGATCACCCCACTGTTGTCTCAGGAATATTTACAGGGATGTGACTTAGGTCGAGTCCTCCCTCCCTCCCTCCCTCCCTCCCTCCTTCCTTCCTTCCTTCCTTCCTTCCTTCCTTCCTTCCCTCTTCTTCCCACCACGTCTCCTTTTCTTTTTCCTCTTCTTCCGTCTAATCTCCTCTTTCTTTATTTTTTTCTAAATAACTGGATCATGGCACCATGAAAAGCTTTTGAAAAGAAGGGGAAGCAGCCATGTCTTAGCTGTATACTGCCTGTAATTCCCCCTGGAACTCCTCCATTTTGCTTAATGTATCAAAGAAACTATCAGGAATCAGGAGTCAGAATAGAATAGCATTGCTGGGAATGGTGGTGCACGCCTCTAATCCCAGCACTCAGGGAGTCAGAGGCAGGCGCATTGCTGTGAGTTCAAGGCCAGCCTGGTCTACAAAACAAGTCCAGGACAGCCAGGGCTACACAGAGAAACCCTGACTCAAAAACAAACAAATGAACAAACAGGGTAGAATTTTCTCATACAGTGATACACATGGAAAATGTTCTTAGATAATGAGGCTCAAAAATGTCTCATGATACATTTTTTTTCTTTTAAATTCTTGTGTATATAGGAGCACAGGCATGTAGGTGCATGTGGAAGCCAGAAGAGGGCACCAGATCCCCAAAAACTGGAGTTAACAGGTGATTCTGAGGTACCCATAATAGATGCTGAAAGCTGCACTCTAGTCCTCTACAATGGCAGCAAGTGCCCTTAGCCACTAATCTATCTCACTAGCCCCTTGCATGGGAGTTTGTTTTGAAGTTGACATTATGCTGATATAGGGTTGCAACAGTGTAAATCCTGAAAAGTTGTGGGCGGGTGGACAGACATTGCCCTGATATTCTGAGCACCAAAATAGGAGCCATGGACATTCTCTGGGTTCTCTGATGGTGTGCTGTGTGAATCATGGACCATGCCTTGTCTCATGAATGGTTCATATAAGCAAAAAAAAAAAAATAGCTGGGTCCTCACCTACAGTGAAATTTTGGGGTAGAATTTTGTCTTTCCAACACCAAAGATCAGATTTCTGGCCTTAGAGTCAAGAAACTTTGAGTTGAGAAGAGATCAGAACTCCTTTGAAACATACTGTGCTTTTGCAAACCAGTGGTAATCAACCCTTTGCCATTTCCACTCTGCAGCTCTTACTCACCTGTATGACTTCATGTCCTGCCTCCTGGTAGTCATCTGTATTTACAGATTCAGGATGGATGCTGGACTGGCCTGGGTCTTGGGAAGGCCTGTGGTCTCTGGGGTCCTGAGTTAGCAGGAGTGGGGGGCCAGAGAGGGCCAGGGTATCAGGTGTCTTAGAGTCAGTTCAGGTGTGCTCCAGAATTCTGATAATAAACCTAGCACAGCTTGCCAAGAGCATGTGTGCTCTGACATTGCAGTTGCTCCCTGACATTGCCTGAAATGAGCAGGTGTCAAGGCTTCTCCTCCCTGTGTCTAGGTTGTCTCCTACATGTTGGATGCCTTTGGGATCTCACTGGGACCTTGTGTCAGACATCTACTGCATCTCTCTGGATCCCACTATAGGTATTTCCTGCGGTCTCTTACATCCAGAGTATTGTAGATATTTGGGTTCATCTGACACCACTTTTTGTCAGATGTCACCACCTGCCCACACCACTGTCTCTCTCCTCTCACCAGGGGTTGGGTAAGGACATCCTTCCTGACTTCTGCTCCTGCACTGTTCAACCTGTCAAGTTTGAGTTCTCACAGCTAGAGCTCTAGGCTCCAAGTAACCATAGCTCAGGACATGTGTTCTCCATAAGCCAGTCTACACACTACGGGGGCTTCTGTCTATGAAGCTCTCACTTCCTGCAGCCTGAGCTCTGCTCAGGTGTGAGTGAGTGAGTGAGTGAGTGTGTGAGTGAGTGAGTGAGTGAGTGTGTGTGTGTGTGTGTGTGTGTGTGTGTGTGTGTGTGTCCTTGCCACACTGTCCACAGCACCCTATAAACAAAGTGGGCTATAGCCATTTTCAGACCATGTTCTCCTCCATGCTTTCTTTAGCTCCCAAGGCCGAGTCCAGATGAGCATTTGTCAGGTCTTTACATTGAGAGCCTTCATGGAGTAAGTTTGTAAATCCACGTGGGCATGAAATCTATTAAGATTTGGGACACAATAGGAGAGAGGCCAAGAGCTCCAACTCTGTGGTCCGACCTCCCAGGCTTCTCCTTTCATAGCTTAGTAGCTCTGTGACTTTGGACTGGAGCTGGGTTTTCTTTTAGCCGTTGTTAGCTTTCATCAAATGTCTGCTTTCCAATTTGCAAAATGGGTTTAATAATAGCAGTTACCAAAAGAGTCTGTTATCGCAAAGCCCCTAGGGCAGTGTGCAGCCATAGGAAACACTGGATAGATGGAAGCTGCCACTGTGTCTGAAGTTCTTCTGATTTCTTCCTTGTTTGCTTGAGTCAGGGTCTCAGGTAGCCCAGGCTAGCCTCAACCTTGCCGTATAGCTGAGGATTTCCTTGGACTTTCACATCTCCAACCTTTACCTTCTGAGTGCTAGGATTACAGACATGCACCCATATAGTTCTGGGGTGCTCAGGGCAGAGTCAGTGGTACATGTCTGCTAGGTGAGGAGCCAACCAACTGAGCAACATCCTAACCTCATGCTTGAGGTTCCTGATCATATTGTCCTTATGATTTTATTGGCAGTAGCTTAGAGCAGATTTTTCTACAGGCAAAGTACAAAGAAGCCAGTTTCTGGAGAAGATATAGCTCCTCGCTATGCTGTTAGGAGTGGGAGGATTAAGAGAGGGCAAGGAAGAATGTGGGTACAGATGGAGGATTCTGAGGTGAAGACCATTGGTTTCGGGCTTATTCCAGTCGGTGTGCCTGCAATTCCCATTGGGCGTGGCGGGGAGGGCGGGGTTCCTGGAAGGGAGTCAGGGTGAATTAAACAGGAACAGTGGTGCAGAGCTTGCAACAAAGTTTCACGGGTGGATCACACTCATAAAATCATTCCTGTTGAGCTAGGGCTGTGTACCAGAGACCAGAGCATGCACATACCCACGGAGGGCTGAGGGAGAAGGTTTGCAGACTTGCTATGGGCTCCTTGGATGGACATAAAGTCTAGATTTTCATTGAGAGTTGGGTTCTGCAGTTCCCTAATGCCCCCGAGCTACCTCCCTGCTCTGGGGGTTGGTGAAGGACTCTGGCCTGGTGGGCTGGGAGGGTTTGTTCAGCTGAGTCCCTTGCTCCTTGCCGCTGATGCCCAGTGGGTGGCTGCCTGCAAAGTGGCCTTAAGGGTCCTTCTCCTTGAAATCTGCCATCTTGAATTCCAGGCCTCTTTCCTTTTGTTTTGTTTGCTCTCTTTCAAGAATAAGTAAAAAAGTGGACAGAGATATCAAAATCAGCTGCGGTCCTTAAAGCGATCAGATGGTAAAGTGTAACTTCCAAGTCTCCGTCCTGCTCATGCGGTGCCGCCTGCCTCCTCCCTCAACTTCTCACACCATTCGTTGAGAGCGACTCTTTCACTCTTGTGTCGTGCCGAGTTAAATTCTCCCATTAGATTCTCCCTCTGTGTTCCTTAGAATGGAAATGGACGAAAGTGCTTCCCAGCCCCTCTAACTTTGTGAGAAAGTTGAGAAAAACCTCTAATAAGTGCTTCAACTTGCAATTAATGTGCTCTACTAAAAAGGCCAGCCTAACCCTGGGTTCTTGAGGCTGGAGTTAATGGGAACTTTCGAACATGTGGCTCCGTCCTCTTTACTCATACATGTCATGTTCACCTCGCAAGCCTTTTGTCTGTGTGTTCTGGCAGTCTTGGCATGCTTCGCCACACGACTCTAACCCATCAGTTAAGTAGACAAGAGCAAAGAAAAGCCAGCAAAGGAACCTTATTCTTCATGGCCTCACTGGAAAGAGGACCAAGTAAAGAGAAGCAAAGGGGTCCAATGACCCTCCTCAACCCCCACAAGTCCATCTCCAGGATCCTGACATGAAGTTGACGTTTGAATAGAAGGCAGGAGTTATGTATGATTAATCAGTTGTGGTCAGGATGTGTCCAGCCCATCTCTGCTCCCCTCTGTCCCAGCAAGCTGGGCTGCGAAGATCTCAGAATGGTGTGAGGTGAGAGCTATCTTCTCGGTAGCCAGGAAGCTACCAAGCTTTGGATAGTATCAAAGATTCAGATTGTCCTTCCCCTGGGGGAATTTTAATCTAGGTGGGGCACATTGCTTCAATAGCCTGAAAGCACTAATATCTCTCTTTAAACTACGTTCTCCCTTACCATGACCGTAACATATACATGGACCATTACGTTGGTTGCATGTGGACTCTCAAAATGCCCGTTGTCTTTTAACTACTGCTTCTGAAGGCCAACTGTTCACACAGAGTGCCAATTTCAACATAAGCTCAAGCAAAAAGGTAAAAAAAAAAAATCAAAGAAATGAGATAGGAGACAGAATGCACAATGTCTTCCCAGGCAAACCTAAATGATGTCTTCAAGTATTGTACGTATTGAAATGTTAGATTTTTCCCCTTTTCTGAGGCATGCTTGAAATATGTGATTATAGCAAAAACCAGACAAATTGGGTTGTGTCCATCAAAGAAGGCTCTGCACATCAAAGGAAGCTATCAACAGAATACAACACCATCTAAGGAGTGGACAAAAGTGTTTGCAAACTGTACATCTGACATGGGGTTATGATCCGAGATTTATATGGAATTCAGACAACTCAAGAGCAAGAACATGAATAAGTCATCCCTGCTTCCCCACCTCCCATGGGAAAAGAACCTGAAAAAGATACAAAACACCAACAGGTGAAAGAAAACATGCCTGCCATTATCTCTTGTCAGAAATGCAAATCAAAAGGATTGTGAAGGCGGCTCCTGCAGGAGAGTGCTGCTTTGAAACCATAGTCCCTTCACTGAGAGTAGAAAATAGACATGACTTCCCATCCGAGCCAAGATGCTATCTCCAACTGACAATGGTTAAGAGTACTTGACTGTCCTTGCTGGGGACTCAGTTCTTCTGGGCCCCAATTCCCAGCACCTATTGGCTCACAGGCATATGATGCTCCAGTTACAGGGCATCTGATGCCATCTTCTGCCTTCCATGGCCATGAACATGGTGTAATGCATACATGCAGGCAAGCATACACATTAAAAACAAAATGAAAAAAGACCTAAAAAGAAATTCAACTTATGCCTAGTAATTCTGCTTCTGGTAACATTCTAAGGAATTGCCTGAACTGCTATGTTTGCTGGAGCCTGGTGTATAAGATTGTTTGCAATGAGTTAGCCTCTGAGCAGTGAATGAACAAAGGAACGGTGGGGGGCTTCAGATGTGCCTCTTTGGCACAGCATTCGCCTGGTGTATACAGGGCGCTGGGCTGATCCCCCAACAATGCGAAGACAAACAGAAAGAAAATAAATTGCAGCGCGGCATACCCATGCCACTCCCCGTCCCTCTCCCTCTACTTGTGTTTGTCCATGAATATCTACCCGCTCCACATGGAGATCTTCAACTGTAAGTCAGCACCTCACAGTTCACTCAAGCCTCCTCTCCTTGCTTACCTGCGGCCTCCCACGTTGACAGTGAAAACCCTGTCCAACTAAATGTGTGCTTGCTCAATTCAGTGTCATCTCTGTTGGCTTCAGAATCGACAGCCCGCGCACCCATGAGATACAACTTCATCACTATAGTGTCAGCCCGTGTGTGCAACTCCTTCCATCTCTAACTTCAGGCTCTTCACCCATATCCAAAGTGACTCAGATCTCAACCTCTTTTATCCTCATCCTACCAAAAGATTTCCACTGCACATCCTGTTAGGTGCTCTTTTTTTTTTTTTTAATGTCCTGAAGTCAGCTTCTCAAGCCTGCAGTTTTCCCTTTGCCCTTCCTCCAAGACTTTAAATACCTCTGGGAGTCACTTGACATCACAACGAGGAAGTGAATCCAGAACTGGTCCAAGGAACTGAGAGTCACAGTCCGAGGCACAGCAAGGAGGGAATGCTTGGCCCACAGTGAGGAACTGAGTTGAAAAGTCACAGACTTGTAGTAATCTAAGCAATGTCTCTTAGCAAGCTGCCAAAGTCTGATTTTCCTCTGCAGGTGGTTGGTTGCCATTTCTTTGGGCTGTCACAAATTTTGAATTTGAAAATAAAGTTGGGCATTTCCATGCTATATTATAAAGTAGACTTATTTTTACACATATTTTTCAACATAATATCTTTATTGACTATTTGAGAATTTCATATCGTGTGCCCTGATCACATTCACTTTCCAATACTCCCAGGTCTGTCCCCCACACTTGTGACTCCCCATATGCGGGAAAAAAAAAAAGAAGAAGAAAGGAAGAAAAAAAACCAAGTCCAATTTGTGTTGCTCATATAGTCACTCGAGGATGGTCAAACTCCCAGGGGCCAGCTCTGTAGAGAAAACTGAGTCCTTCCCCACCTGCACGCCTTCCAGAAACCATTAGTGGAGGAGAGCTACACTTCAGCATCTTTATCACAATTTCTATAAGCTTTTTTCTTTGATGGCCTCTTCTATAGGCTGTTACTTTTGAGCAGTAGGGTGGAGTGAATATAGGGGCTGTCACAGAAGCCTTCTGTGTCCCTATTGCTCAATCGTGAGTCCGCCGTCATCGATACCACCGCAGAAGTAGCTTCCTTGCCCTTTACAGTCAGCAGGAGAGTGGGTCACATGGTTTCTGACAACAGCAGGGACCACAGACCATGGTGGTAACACAGGCCATGGACATCAACTCCACCCCAAGCTACGGAAGGACCATGGGCCCCAACATGACCCTCTGTGACAGCATGGACCATGAGCATCAACATGGCTTCAGGTGGTGGCACAGACCATGGACATCCACCTGGCCTTTGGTGGTAACACAGACCATGGACGCCAACACCACCTCTAGCTGCAGCAGGACCATGAAGTAGACGTCTTAAATGGAAAAAAAAATTAATAAAGCGAGGACAGATTAAGGATGCGGCTTCAATAGAATGGAATTACTTATGGTCTTCTAATGTTAAACGAAAGAAGAGCTAATCCAGGCTGCTTTAATGACCTGGATGTTCACTATGTGTGTACAATAACTCTTTCTCTCTCCTTCCCTCTCTCTTTCTCTATCCTGTATGTAAGTGTAGCAAGCTTCCAGGGGACCCCAGGAAGCTACCATCACCTTGAGCCTGTTAGATTCCTTGCTGACCTGTGTTAAGCATAAGCATGATGAGTTTAGAAGCTGCACAGAGCCACTCGAGCACTGCGGAGCCTCCAGCTTCTCACCCTTGTCATGTCTCTTCCCATGCTCTCTGGCCACCTGCCCTATTTGCTATGTGTCTGGGCCTGCGATTTGTCATCAGTGATCCTATAGTGAATTTTATGTCATTTTCTGGATTTCTGTCATCATTTTCTATCTCTGTTTTAAATGTCATCATATTAAGAAATGCCAGATAAGTGGGTTTTTTAATGCTACTACCAGGGGCTGGGGCAGTGGCTCAGCTGGTAAAGTGCTTGCTAGACAAGCATGGAGACCTGAGTTTGGATCCTCTTTACCCATGTAAAACTCCAGGCATGGTCAGTTATGGTGGGGCATACCTTTAAGACCAGCACTCTGGAGGCAGAGGCAGGGGAGTTCTATGAGCTCAGGTCTAGCCTGATCTATACATTGAGGTCCACACTATCTGGGGCTACATGGGACATGACCTTGTAATGCCAGTGTTTGGTAGGAGGTGGAGAACAGGAAGACGCCTGCAGTGTCAGAGTTGGTTTAATGGACAGGCTGTCTAGTCCAGTTGGGGAGCTCTAGGTTCAAGGAGAAGCCCTGTCTCAAAATGTGCTGAAAGTGGCTGTGGAAGATAGCTGACACTGATTTCTGGTCTTCACACACATGTGTACATATGAAAAGTCATATACATGCATGCAGACACACACATACCAACACCACACATACCACTTGCATGTGTACACTCACGCATACACACACATGCTCACACTCACATGTACATACATCATACATGTACATGCACATGCAATTACACACATCCTTCCCTTACATGTGCACAAACATATACATACTTACATGTGTACATACACATGCTCACACTCACATATACACACATCACACATGTACATGCACATGCAGTGACTATGAAAGTACACACATACTTGCATATGCACACACAACATGCTCACACTCAAACACATATCACACATATACATGCACATGCATGCACCTGTGCAAGTTGCTTGCACGTGCACCCATACAGGTGCACACACACATACACACACTTGCACACAGTACTACTTGTAGAGAAAGTGCTCCTGCCTACTTCGAGAGTATGTTCAACTTACTGTCTCAGCTCACATCTCCATGTGTAAAAAGGAGAGGGTGAAGAAGTAGCCTACATGGAGTAATCGGGGAAGAGCAGGCCCTGTCACCCTCTCTGACTCTTCCCATTCTATATCATCCTCAAGCTGGAGAGAGAAAACAGAACCTGTCCTGTCTACAGTCTGCTTGCTTTCTTTCACTTGTTTGACGTCTCCCTGTGTGGTGTTTCATTATAAATACCCACTTCACTTTGATGACTACACTAAAATGAAGACAATGTTTACAGCAAATTTATTTGTATGTTTTTGCTTTCTGTCATCTCTGCTCAATCCATAAATGAAATGTCTTTTCCTTCATGCAGTTGAATCTGAAGATACTTGGTTTTAAGAGAAGCAGCAAAAGAATATTCTATCTTGATGTTCTATTAAAGGAAGATAAATGAGCAGCTAAACAGTCACGTTCAGCCTTCCATCATGCACACAGAGGGGCGGTGTACCTGCAGCACGTGTGTCAAGGAACAGTGCGGAGTTACAGATTTATCACTCTAGATCTTTTCTCAGTCAGATGAGTGGAGATAAACACCCCTTTAACTGTGATTTGTCTCACAGCTGAAGCTCTGCTTGTATGCAAAGCTGAAAGTTAGGGTTTCCGTAGATTGTCGGCAGCAGCCGATTCTAACAGCCTAACCCTGCTAAGAAACTATAAGCAGACTCTCTACTTTGTGTGACGACACAGGGCTTCTGCACCGACACCCTCCTCTTAAAGGAAAGACAACTCTTGACTTTGCCTACTTTTCACTTTGGGTTTTCCAGAACATACCACCCTTCAAATACGCCTTCTTGTGTGTATGGTCTTCCCAACCCAACTGCTAATGCCTCTTTATTCATTCAAGAAATGTAATTATCTTGTATGCCATGACATCTAACTATGTCCACATCACAGTTCCCTTTGAGAGACTGTCGAACTTAGTTTCATTTTGGCTGCTATGATATTATAACCTGGCAAAAGGCAACTTAGGGGCTATTGGGTTTATTTGACCCATAATTCTGGGTTATCATCCTTCCTGGTGGGAAAGATGAGGTAAGAAGTCAAAGCAATGAGTTACACGTGACTACCATAGACCCTACATATGTGTTCTTTGCACTTACTTGCTTTTCACAGGGCGTCTGAAGAGAACATTCTCAAAGGGAGATTTCAACAGTGAGCAAGCCAGGAGACTGTAGGGTGCTTCAGGCTTCTGGTGGCTCCTTAGAAGTCCCAGGGTATCACTTTTGCTATAGGTGTGTGTGTGTGTGTGTGTGTGTGTGTGTGTGTGTGTGTGTGTGTGTGTATCAGAGAAGGCACAGGCCTTTCCTATGCTCAAAAGATTGAGATTGGACTCATTCTCCAACCAGAGGCACATGGGAATTCAGGGAGAAAATGAATCGCATGGCCATCTTTGAAAATTACCCAGCAGATTCCCCATAATGCTATGGCACACTGAGATTCTACAGGGCTCCTTCTTCTAGTGATGAATCAACATGTATGTGGGAAGATAGTGGACAGGGAATCTCACCCTGCGGTTATTTGGAATGATGAGTATTCAGCGCTAACAGAAACATACTCATTTCCTGTAATCTGATTATTGTTTTAAATTGTCTATAGATAGAAATATCTGGCAAAATAAGTAGGCTGCCATGTCTTTGATACCATGTAAGGCAGAATTACACACACACACACACACACACACACACACACACACACACACACACTTCTCCTTCTAAAATTCAGTTAACTATGGCCTTTGTAATTTTAAGTTGTTAAATCTGGCAACATGATTGACAGACAGTGGTCCCTGTTGTTGCCAATAATGTTGCCCTTCTTTTCCACCCTCCTTAATGCCTCTACCTAGATGAGTTTAGAGGAAATGGACACAGTGGGAAAAGCTAAGGTTTGGGAGCCAGAGAGCTCTGATTTCAGGTTCTACCTCTACCATCTACCAGTTAAAAGTCATCTGGAAGTTTGGGATAAATTATTAATGAGTGGAGTGCTGTTCCATTACTGCTTTGGCCTTAGGTGGACCATGTAGCAGAACTGCCAGCTGCTTGCATGAGGTGAAATGTGGGCCCTGACTCAGGTGGGATACAACAGACACAAAGCCAATGTCAACTTTTTTCTCTTATGCAACTGTGCCAAGAGAGGTCTCCCTTAGCTTCCTGTTCACTGGTTGTTTGATTAACAGTGTCAGTAAGTGGGGATTTAGGTGATTTAAAAAAGAAATTCTGAACAAGAGGTGCTAACAATGAGGCTCTGCAGTGAGTTCTTTGCCTGGCATGCGCCAAGTCCCAGGGTTGATGGCCAGAATCGCAGGCCAGATAAACAAGTTCTCTGAGGAGGATGGGGTTTAGTTAGTGAGGTGTCATTTTGGTGATGAAAGGTTGGACCCAGACCACAATGGCGAAGAAAAGTCATTTAAAAAGCCCGCCCCTAGTGGCGTATTTACTTCTGCAAGGCCATACTTCCTCCCCGCCCTAGACAGCAGCACTAACTGGGAGGGGAGTTTAAACTCAAGAGCCCATGAGGGAATGTTCTCTGTCATGCCCCTTCCCAGCAAGGAAGTAGGAAGAACTGTTGCACAATCAACAGCTTAGGGCTTTCGCCCTTCCCTGCTGTACATCCATAGTTTACAGGACTCATTGCAGAACTCCCCTTACAGGAAAAGGACATGCACTGAGATCCTATGAAACCTTGGTGGTTTTACCTCTACAAATTAAAACTCAATCCGAGGCCCCTAGAGAGCCCCCTCACCAATCCTTCTTATCAAGGGCTGGGGAATATTTTTAGCAACACTTTGGAATGTAACTTTAGAGCTACCAAAAGTGGATTACATGGAAGGATGTCAACTTGAGGCAACTTAGAGTCACCTCAAAAGAGTCTCTTAAAGAGGAGCTCTCCTTATTGAGTTTGCCTCTGGGTATGCCTGTGAGGAAATGTCTTGGCTTAACCTAATTGATTCGGGGAGACCTGGACCACTGTGGGTGGCACCATCCCCTAGATAGTGAGTCCCAAACTGTATAATAGTGTATAGATTGGGCTGAGCGTAGCAAGCAATGGGCGAGTATGTGTATACATGCGTTGTTCCATGCTCTTGGTTGTGCATATGACATGACGGGCTGTTTGAAGTCCCTACCTTGACTTCCCACATCATCTGTCACCTGGAATTAAGCTGAAACAAAGCCCTTCTTCCCATAGTTGCTTTTCTTCAGGGTGTTTTATCACAGCAGCAGAAACAAAATTTACCATTTGGCTAATGCTAAGACAGTTTATTGCTTATTATCCCCTGTGGAGCCCATCCCCCACACACTTGGCTACATTGCATTTTCTATGACTCTTTAGGAAAATCCCATGCCCGTGCTTTTGGGGGTGTCTTCCTTTCTTTCCCTGAGATCCCCTCTTTCTCTTAACCCTTATACCTAAAGCCTATAGTAAAATACTTTTAAATAAAAATCACTAACTTGTCACCATGCCTGATATGCCCTGAAACTGTTCTACATCCAAGCCACGAATCTCAGTTTCATTTGAGCCGAGGTTTTTAAATGTCTAGGGCTCTCCTCAGCCTGCTGAGCATGATAGCATGGAACTGCGTCTCTGTCCCCTCATCACTAGTAAGATTATTATGACATTAAAAATAAAACCACCATTTTTTTCCTGCTTCCTCTTTTGCCTTCTAGAGGACACTGAACATCAAAAACCTCCAGAACTTCATTTCTCACCTGGGGGGACTGAAATGTAAAGAACCTGGAGACTTTCTGCAGCCTCAGAGTCCTAGGTCTCTTTGTGTTGGAAGGTTGGAGCGGCTGGTGTCTGCTCAGCTGAGCATGCTAATGGGAGGGGTGCCTTCCCTTTCAGCATTTCATCCCTAGGAAGCTGTATAAGCAAATGCCAGGTCCACGGGTCCTCTCTGCCCTTGACACTCAGCCAGACTCTGAAGTCCAATCTGTCCTGCTTCCCTTTGGCCTTAGTCTTGTGTGATGACTCAGCCTTCTTTCCCCCTCCACTTGTTTCTCCCATTAGCAATATAATAGAAAAGTTTAATCAAAATCACAGTTTTTATAACTTTCATGTGTCTATGATTTTAGGTTCCACATCAAATTGTCCAAACTGTCAGTGAAATGGTATAGTAGCTGCTCTGGTTCTCTTTAGGAATCCCCTGCCGCGCCCCCCATTTCTAGGCTTGAGTTTGCACATATATTCTGTTTCTGGTGGTGAGGTGAGCTGTGCCTGTTTTTGTTTGTTTGTTTGTTTGTTTGTTGCCTGTCAGAATACACAGTGTCTAAAATCCGAAGCAACCATAGCAGTGGACTAAATGCATGTTTAGCTTAACTAAGAGTAAAGGCACTTGCCCTTTAAAGCATTACTCTCTTGTCCTCTCTCTTTTAGTGGTAGGATGTGGGCGTGCAGGCAGGGATAGCGGTCGTGGTGCATAGGGTAATGTGGATGGCCAAAGTGTGCCAGAAAGGAAAGAAAAAGGAAAGAAAATAAAAGGAAGGATGTATGAATAAGGCGGTTGGGAAAAGTATGATGATATTTCCACTCTCACAATTCAATAAAGTTCTTGACTGATCATGTAAAACGAACCCTTAAAAACTCTCATTCTTTCTGCCTTGGTTTATGGATTAGAAAGGCTTATCCCCGGAGAGGTTCTGTGATTTCTCTGGGTTCACAGAGAACTTTAATGGGAGCGCTGAGAGGTGAAGAGTTTGGATACGGGCTCGTCACTTCGGCCTAAGCTCTCTTACTGCCTCCCGTGTGTGGCCACATGACCACCCTCCAGCACGGTCAGAACATTGTCTGCACCTTATAAAGCCAGATTCATTGCATCCACATCTTAATCTGAGTTCACTGAGTTCTGGGACAGGTTTTGTGGGTGGTGGGGATCTTCTGTGCCACCTGGAGCCCCATTGTGCCTCATCGTGGGTGAATTTCACTGATGGCACATTTGTTGTTGATTTCTAAGGCATTGGCAAGTGCTGTATGCCTGGACTTGTCCTGCTTTGCTGTCTGCTATCTGTCCATCAGTCAGTCCAGGGCAGATGGAATTGTCTTTTTGGAGGGACAGTTTTCTCTTTTAAAATATTTATTTATTTATTTTTAGAATTTCAAGCACTTAAAAATATTCTTTCCTCTTCCACAACTCCTTCTAGGTCCTCCACCCTCTTGCTATCCACCCAACTTAATGTTCTTGCTCTCCCTTAAAATAATCAGTAGCAACAACAAAAACCACACGCACATGCATGCGCGTGCGCACACACACACACAGCACACACACAGCACACACACAGCACACACACACACACACACACACACACACACACCGTGTAGTCCAATTTGTGTTGACCAAATAATCTTTAGCATGAAGTAGAGCCAGCCCTGGACTTTGTGTGTGTGTGTGTGTGTGTGTGTGTGTGTGTGTGTGTGTGTGTGTGTGTCTGTGTGTGTGTCATCAGGTCCCATGAAGCTGTAGTTAGGAGACTGTGAGCTACTTGAAAAGAGTGCTGGGAACCGAACTCTTGTCCTCTGCAAGAATAGCAAGTGCTCTTGCCACTCTCTTCATCTGCTTTACTTGTGATTTTTCCATCATTTGCTGAAGGCATAATTCACCACTTTTCTGCTGTGTCCTAAAGTGGATGCTTAGGATGCCCATTATAGACTTGTATCTACTTCTAACACATGTGTGTAGTTGTAGTACCCTTTGCCTTTCTCTATCACTTTTTTTTAGCCTGTCTGTATCCAAATATTTAAAATGGGTTCTTGTTAATAACATTATTTGTCTGTTCAAAGTGTCTTACAACCTATTTTAGATCATTTGCATTTAACAAAAGTATTCATATTTCCTCCTCAATATTTCTCTTCTTAACCCTTCTCTGGTTTTAGTGGAACATTTCATGATTGGGTTTTAAAATATATATTTATATTTGTATTCTCTTGTTGTCGTATAGCTTACCATGTAAAGTTCTCACTACTTCAAACGCACTTTTCCTGAAACTACACCACAGGCAGTTGGTTTATGTCTCAGTTACTCTTCTCATTGGAGTGACAAAATACCTCAAGAAAGCGCCTTAGGGGAGAAAGGGATTGTTTGGGTTCCCCATGTGAGGGCACAGCCCATTACAGCAAGGGAAGGAAGGCAGCAGGAGCGAGGGGCAGTGGTCGCATTGCATCCTAGCCAGGAAGCAGAGAGCGAGGAACCTCAGACTTTGCCCACCTTCCCCTTTGTGTTCAACCCAGGACCCCCACCCATGGAATGGTACTAGCCACATTTAGACTGTGTCTCCCTTTGTCAGTTAACTCAGGGTAGAAAGTCTCCCAAAGTCAAGTCCAGAGGTCTGCCTCCTAGGTGACTGTGGGCCCTGCTAAGTTGGAAATCAATATTAGACATTAAACCTTAGAACAAAGCATTCCCCATCCCTGCTTCCGTCTGATGATATCGCCGCCGTCGCTTTCCTTTAACCTCATGCCATAACCGGTGTTGTTTTGGTGCCGTATCACTGTAAGCAATTTCTTTTCAATCTATAAGAGAAAATGAAAGATTTTATTTTAAACCCATGTATTCCTTTTCTGTCATTCTTTGGACTTTCTAGCCTCTTGCCTTTCCTCTCCCTGAAGAACTTCTTTTAACATTTCTTGCAGGATTCTTCACTTGGCAATGAATTTCTTCAACTTTTATTACATGGGAAAAAATATTTATTCTTTTCTACTTTAAAAGGACAAAGTTTCATATATAGAATTCTAGGTTGGTGTACACTTATTAAGGCTTCAACTATTTAAACTCATCTTTTTATAATATTTTTTATTTTTTTTAGTTAGAATGTAATTATATCATTTTCTACCTTCTCTTTTCTCCACTTATCCTCTTGCTCTATCTTAAATTTGTGGCCTTATTTTTCTAATTATTGTTACACACACACACACACACACAAGCATGTGCGCACACATGTGCATATCCACACGTGTGCACACAAATATATACTTCCTAAATACATAAATACAGCCTGTTTAATAGTATTCCATATATATATATATATGATCTCAGGACTGACCCTTTAATATTCAGTAACCAGTAGGAGGGCGCTGTCCTGGGGAAGAGCATCACTGCTCTCAGTGTTGGCTAGTTGCCCCTAGTTCTTTGTATGTGAGGTTGGGGCCTCTGGATATTTCACCTGTGCGTGTTTGTATGGCTGTTGGTGTCATAGTTCTTCAGATCCTGTTTAGGCAGCCAAGTTGGTCCAGGGCTAGTGAAATCATGGATATTGGACAACCAAAAATGCAACTTTAATAAATCAGCATACTTCCTATCTACGTCCTAAATGTTTATCCTTTTTCTCACAGGATATGTGTAGTTCTCACTCCTCATCAGAGAAACTTATCTTTGCAGCAGATGGAAAACACCACAGAAAGCTACAACTGATCACAGTGCAAGGAACTGGAGGTCATGTGATACCCAGTCCTAACTGATAGAGAAGTAGATGTCATGTGATGTCCAGTCCCAACTGATAGAGAATTAGATGTCATGTGATGTCCAGTCCTGATAGAAAACTAGATATCACTTGGTACCCAGTCCTGAGAGAGAACTAGATGTCATGTGGTGCCCAGTCCCAACTGATAGAGAACTGGAGGTCATCTGGTGCCCAGTCCCAACTGATAGATGTCCAGCATATTCTCTTCACTTAAATCTGGGGTAGCATCACAGAGTAGGGGGTGGGAGGACTGTAAGAACTAGAGGAATAGGAAATTTGATGTGAGGCTGTGTCTCCTAGAATCATCAGGGAAGCTAAACTGTTATTTCCTTTGCTCAGGTAAATTATAACAAACAGTGCAGCAATTTGTTGCATTCATCATTAGTTCTCCGTAGATAAGAGTCCTGTATTCTCTGTTTCCCCTAAGAATTTTTACAGCCTTTACCCTATAGTTTGAACGTGATAGGCACAGTATTTTTGGTGTGTGTTCCCTTGTTCTGTGTTTCTAAGACCAGGTTTGATGCAGCTCTGCTATGGAGTGTTCCAACCCCTGTTGAGATTCTCCTTTCATTCTCTCAATGCCTTCTTTTCCTTCTGCTGTTGTAGCTGAAATGTCTTATTTCTATTCAATCACTAGTATTATGACCATTGTTTAGAGAAATGCACTGTGGTCAGGAAAATTTTCCTAAACTCGTTTCACACTTCCTCATTCTGTCTTCCCCCACACCCAGCCTATTGGTAGGCTCCACTCTTCATGACCTCACCTGTGGCACCTCCTTTGGGTTGTGGTAGCTTTGATTCTTACCATATCTTTGGATTATGGGGGTTTTTATCTTTCTTCTTACATTACACTGTTGATGACTATCCTGTTCTTTCATTACATCTGTATTTACCATAGATTTTTCTTTTCAAAAAATGCATTTTCTTGTTTTTTTTGTTTTTTTTGTTGTTGTTTTTTGTTTTGTTTTGTTTTGTTTTTGTTTTGTTTTGTTTTTTTTTTTTGGTTTTTCAAGACAGGGTTTCTCTGTGTAGCCTTGGCTGTCCTGGACTCACTTTGTAGACCAGGCTGGCTTCAAACTCGCAGCGATCTGCCTGCCTCTGCCTTCCGAGTGTTGGGATTAAAGGCGTGTGCCACCACGCCCGGCTCAAAAAATTCATTTTCTAATGACACCCCAAACCTAACTAAGCCAGATCTGAGCCTGGTTCAATGGATACTTAATTCATTTCTTCAAAAAGAGATTTTGTTTCATTTTTACATGGATTGTAATTTTGTTGTTGTTGAGAGTTGGAAATGTTGTATTTGGTAGAACCAGAGGCATATAGACTTTAGCGGGGAGGATTTCTTGTAGTCTGGGCTGTAACTGGGCTGTGTTTTACATTGCTCTGGCTGTGGGCACCAGTGACTTCACATTCTCCTAGTGTGATAGTCCTTCTCCCTCTTTGTTTTGGGCTTCTGTGATTGCTCCTCCATTGAAGGGTACCTATGCCTTCCAGCTGTGCTGTCCTCACATACTCTTAGAACCCTCTTGGAGTTGTGGTAAGGTATAAGAGAGGCTGAGCATTGTATAGTCTCGCCCACCTCTCTGCATTCCCAGTCTCTTTCCTTCATGGATCTGCTTCCCTTCCATTCTTTCATTCTCTTTTCTTTTTCTTTCTTTCCTTTCCCCCATCCCTCCCTAAGTTCCTCCCTCCCTCCCTCCCTCCCTCCCTCCCTCCATCCTTCCTTCCGTCCTTTCTTTCTTTCTTCCTTTCTTTCTTTCTTACTTTACTTTTTGGTACAGAGCCTCATTCTGGAGCTCTGGCTAGTCTGGAACACTTATGTAGACCAGGATGTCGTTTAACTTCTGGCAATTCTCCTGCCTCTACCCTTCATGTGTTTGGATTACAGATGTGCACCACCGTACAAGACAGCATTTGTAATCTCTTATTTGTTTTCAGTTTCCTAGTTTTGTCTCTGACTGCTACACTCAGAAGTGTCCATGCATGGTGCAGATTCCTCTACCTATATCCTACTGCACTCTGCCTACGACAGGCTATCTGCATCTACATTATCTCCATCTATATCTATATCTATCTATCTATCTATCTATCTATCTATCTATCTATAATCTATCATCTATCTATCTATCTATCTATCATCTATCTATCTATCTATCATTTCCTTGCCACACTGACTAAGTTGACTCTTTGTCCTTTCTTGTTCCCCCGCCCTGGGTAAGGACAGAAACTTGGCAAGGGCTGAAGAGGGAAGTCTTCCTATGGCTGAAGCCATGCTCAGTATTTCCCCACAGAGTATCCCTGACGTGATAATACGAGTGTGGTTCATGAACACTCCTCCCTGCTAAAGTCATGTGGAGATTTTCCTGCCTTCTCTTTACTGAACTGTCTGGTTTGATTCTTGGTACATGGAAGGACGGGGACTCTTCCAACACCAGGCACCCAGGAACCCATTCCTTTTGAAGTAATCTGCAGGCAGCCCCCTCACGATAATCCCTCTGAGTTATTGAAGTGTTCCTACCATTTTCTGGCCTTTTGAGATTCAGATGCACGGAAGGCATTTTTGAGCATGTCTCTAAAATGTACACTCACTCCACTTTGCAGAATCACAATTTAGCCTGGAAATTCAATTCTCTAATGGAAAATTCATTGATTTCTATTCTTTTCTAGATGTTTTCATTGCAAGGATGAGAATGATGAGTTTTATATCCTTTGCATCTTACATAAGTGTATAAAATATGCATGTGCGTATGTGCAAGTGAATGTGTGTACGTGTGCACACTAGCACATGTACCTAGACACACACCATCCCTCTATTTTATATTTGCCTATTGCTTTAAGCAAGTTTGCATCATGCTTGCATGGCAGCATTTGCTGTCTTTGTAGTTTTTTTTTTTTTTTTTATGAGATAGGATTTCATTATATCGCCCAGGCCATCTTTAAACTGTCAGCCTGAAGTAAGCCACCTCAATGGCTTTGGGATACTTCACTCACCCTACCACTGGTGTCATTTTACCCAGAGGACCTTGTTTCCAGTTTTACATACTGATCATTATGTCAGGCATCAAATGAGGGAGCGAAGGGTCAGATCCTGTGGTGGAAGAAGAGGGGCCACATAAACAGTGCTCTTACCGGCCTCCATCCTCCCTCATCTCGGCCCACATGTGGAGCTGGTGTTAGCTAGACTATACAGTATGAAAACAATGGATAGAACAAAGCAATGTGGTCTACCGTAGGCTAAGAGGCACCCGCCAGCTCTACTGATATCACAGGGGTCACGGAGGCCGTTAGTGTACTTTTATGATTTTCAGTTAGAGGATGGTTCTGCACATAGGTGGCCGAGTCTCGGGGATGGTCACCATGCATTTTATTTGTGCTGTTTCCAAGGGAAAAAAAGCAGAGATTCCCTTATGAACAGTGCTGCTTATTGGGGAAGGGGTGATAGGAAGGCATGTTGGTAGTTAGGGGGCTGTGTGTGTGTGAGTGTGTGTATGTGTGTGAGTGTGTGTATGTATGTGTATGTGTGTGTAAGTATGTGTATGTATGTGTATGTGAGTATGAGTGTATGTGAGTGTGAGTGTGTGAGTGTGTGACTCTGTGTGTGTGAATGTGTGAATGTGTGACTCTGTGTGTGTGTGAGTGTGTGAATTTGTGACTCTGTGTGTGTGTGTGTGTGTGTGTGTGTGTGTGTGTGTATAGGCCAGTGATCAGGTGAGTGTCATTCCACCTTGGGTTTTGACAGTGTCTCTCATTGGCCTGAAGTTTACCAGGAAGGTTAGGCTGGGCAGCCAGCAAGCCCCTGAGGTCCTGCCTGCCTCTGCCTTCCCAGTGCTAAGGTTGCCCTTTCACATTTCCTTACCTGTCTTTCTTGTATGGGCTCTGGGGATCACATGCAGGCCCTGGTACTTGCATGGCAAGCACTTTCGCAGCTGAGCCCTCCCCGTCGCCCCTGTGATAGACAGCTTCTTTCAGGCTGACTTCTACACACTGCAGAGAAGGGAGGGGGCTTTGCCGTTTGATCAGGAGATGACCTCAGGTAAGTAGGGGAGCACTGTGTGGCATTTATAACCGACCTGGGAAAATCTGGGAAATGAAGCAAATAGCAAAGGCTCTTCTAGAAACCGCTGCTGGACGGTGGGTTAGCCAAGATCTCATACTTGGTATTTTATGGCAATTTTCTCTAACAAGAGTAGATATTGAGTTTATTTCACAAGTGTCTCAAGAGTCCTTACCCTTCCAAGGCATTATTACTTCTTGAAAGCAAACACTAGAAGAAAAAAATACTTCAGGCTATAAAATAAGGACAGTTTCTCCTTTCTCCCCCTCCTCTTTCTCTCCTTCTCCTCCCTCCCTCCCCCCCCCCCACGATCCATGACTCATGACTTATAAGTGAGCTGTATCACACCTTGAGGTTGAGTGTGCATCTATGTGAGTGTGCATGGAAGGGGCATAGACTAGCTTGGGTGTTATGGAATCGTGTAGATTGATAAGATTGCATTGTATTTCTTTGTGAATGTTGCATAATCATTCCCTCTGCACAATTTGTTAATGAGGGAAAAAAGAGAGGGCAATTTAACGAAATTTACTTGATTTCAATGAGCTACTCCTGGGTAATTCTCTACAATATTTTAAACAAATATGCCATTAAAACCTTGCATCACATCCCTCTTACCCAACTTCTTTCATCGTTTTTCCCATTTAAGTTATAGAACTACCACAAGCAAATCACCCACTTAAAAATCCTCGCAGGCATTTTGACTACAAAGTCAGAACAATCTTGCCAGTGACTTCAATGGGTTGCTAACACAGTGGGGAAGAAAGGAGTGGGCTCCTTTCAATAAAGACATGCAAGTCAGGATAAGTTTTAATTCTGTTCCTGCCATGCAAAGACTGTTCAGCTTCTCAAAATTCAGTATCTGTGTTCTTATTTTTAAAATCAGGATTAAAATACTCAGACTCATATAAAAGGTCTGAAATGATGAAGTATAATAGGAGGTGTAAATCCATAGGGTGCCCTGGAATTCTAGCCTACTTTTCACACTTTACCTGTGGGAATTCTCTTCCATGTACACATGCATGTCAAGTTTATTTGTGTGTGTGCGCGTGCACGTGCACACACACACACACACACACACACACACACAGGCACACACAGATCTGGAGATGGAAATGAAAGCATCTTGAATGTTAGGCTGCGCTGCTGAGCTGTTACACATCCCCCTGAAAGTTCCTTTTGAAAACTTGCAGACACCTATCTGAATAGGCAAATGATTTATGTGGCATTACCCTGTATGAACACCATTCCATGCTTTCACATGGTGGAATTCCTCCATGGTGGTACATGTGAGGAATGAAGATAGGTTAATATGTGTGTGGACAGGTCCTGGCAGAGGTGAGGCACAGACTTAGCTTCTCCTAAGAAAGGACAGACATAAACCATAGCTCTCTAACAGAAGGGCCTTACCTTGAGATTATAACATACATACTGCCTCAAGGGCCAGATGTTGGTCATGTGGCGACATATTGCTCCTGCAGCCACTTGTGGTCAGGAGAACGCCCCCTGCTTCCTTTTGAGATATCAAACTAAGCAGGGTAGCACGAAGGGGGCAGTGCAGTCTCAGATGGCAAAACACAGCGCTCTTACTTGCCAGGCTACCAATTTTAATTGTGTAAATGTGATTCTCATGACATGAACATTTTAGATTTTTGAACAGCATTGTTTTATAAGCATACTTTTTCCTTTCTAAACTCTGAGGACAGAGTGACCTAATACTTTTATTTAAATTGAGCTATATCCCACAATTAATGTAACACACTTATTTATGCTCTGCTCAGTGGCGTTTAGTTCATTCACAGAACTGTGTAGCCGTCAGTCCTCTTCACTTCCTCTCCATTACTCTTCACGATCACTCCCAGCCATTCTCTCTCTCACCCTTCTCCTAGTGGCCAAAATCTCCCGACCTGCATTCTGTCCCTGGCAGTTTATTTATTCTGAAATTCATAATCACAATGAACGAATGAATCATAATCAAACCATCCAATGTGTGTCCTGCCCTGGTGCCTTCTGTCACTGAGCACGATTATAACTTCCATGAATCACGGTGCCATCTGTCTCCTGGATGACTAGCTATAGCTTGTTGGCAGCTGTTTGCGTTGGTTCTTCTTGGGGTTCCTGTGAGCAGCCCCTCTATACTCATCTGTGTGTAGGTTTACACGCAGATGAGTTCGAAACCGATAGGTCTGATTTATATACCCATTGTGTGTGTGTGTGTGTGTGTGTGTGTGTGTGTGTGTGTGTGTGTGTGTGTATGATTAATATAGTGTTTGTTACCCACTTGGCAAAATCTAGGCTCACTAGGAGACAAGCCTCTCTCTGGTCGTGCCTGTGAGGGACTATCTCAACTGGGATGCTGAGATGCAAAGATGCTTACCTGGAGCGGGTGGTACCCTCCCCTGGGTTTGCATCCCAGCTGCATATGAAGGGGAAAGTGGGCTGAGTCTGAGCTTCCTGACTGTGAGTGCCATGTACCCGGGGCCTCACACTCCTGCCAGATGGGCTCTAACCCCCAGGACTGTGAGCTGCAGTAAGCCCCTCACCTCTATCGCTTCTTATCAGGCCCATTGCCAACACTGTGGGAGTGGTGAGTAAAATAGTTTAAGTCCATAGAACAATTGACATGAAAGTATGGAACCCATAACCCATGCTCACCAGCTGCTGCCCACCTTCTCTTATTACCTCTCACTGGCTTGGCGCTTTATTTGCAATCCAGGAGTGATTTTGATACTATAATTCCTTGGTAGGACCTTTGGTACAGGGACAGTTTTGCATTTTTATGGACTTCTACCTGCTGAAGAATGAAGTCTTAGTCAGCCCTGAAATTACTTCCTGCCTCGCTGCTTTTCTTTTTTTGATCAGTTCATTTGCTAGTGCCAGCTTTGTTAATGTTGTTGTTTTTGTTTTGTGAGGTAGATTTTTTTTTAATGGCCTTGCCTGTTCTGGAACTCTCTGTAGACCAGATACTGGCCTTGAACTCACAGAGATCTGACTGCCTTTGCCTCTAGAGCACTGGGATTACAGGTGTGCACCACAACTGCCCGGGTATCAGGGTCAGTTGTATCACAAATTAGCTGGGATATTAAATAATTCTTCTCCTTTTACTTGACAGCTGTCCCTAATTTAAAGTAGTTTTCTTTTTATGAGGTCTGAGTTTGGTGAAACAAAAGCAGACTCTGAGTGTATTTTGGCTGGAATGACACCGTAGGTTAAATGACAGGTGGCCAGGAACTGGGCCATGGGGTAGTTTCTTCATAGTTGGGTCGCTTTCCACAACAGCTAGACTACCCAGTTCTTCTCTGGGGATTGTTTATTGTCAGAGTTACCACAGAAAACCTGGATGATCTTGATTCTTACTGGTTCAGCTGTTCCCTCCAACAAATGTCTTCAAATAGTTGTTAGATGTTAAAAGAAAATGTCCAGAATTCTCCACAAGGTGATTTTGCTAATTACTTTCCCAGCATCCCGTGACTTTGGTAGAAGAGAGATCTGTGGCATCCTTACTCCCTGGTTCCCCCATAATATTGTCTCCTACTGCTCTGATAGGAGACATGTTCTTTTTGAATAAAGAGGTGTTTGATGAGGATATGTCACTTTTGCCCAAAGTTAGCTTAGGATGAGAACTCCTGTGAACGCAGGAGAAAACACTGAGATGTTGTGGGAAACAGGCCAGAGGGCAAGAGTAACCTCAAATAACAGTGTGGTTTAGACCACACTCTGGACCCCAGATTAACTCTGAAGAGGAGCTCTAGAGAGTAAGCCACAGCTCCTTCTATGTATTTGAGACAAGGGGGTTCTTACCATAGGATGTAGTGTGTCCCTGCCCCTCCCCCAAGTATGCATTAAAGTCCTAACCTTTAGCCCCTCTTAACTGACTATATTTGGAGTCAGGCTCTTTAAAGATACAAATTACCATGAGGTCACATGGGGGTGACCTCTCAGCCAGTATGATTGGCCTCCTTATAAGAAGGATTGAGAGCACAGACACACGCAAGGGTGTGACATGTTAAAACATGTGGAAAAGATGACCTTTTATAAGCCAGAAGCAGAAGGTTAATAGAAATCAACCCTGCCAATCCCCTGACTTAGACTTTTGCCCTTTAGACTGGGAAACAATCTTATTTCAGCACCCAGTTTGTAGGATTTTGTCCTGTGAATGAAATCTGTGGTTTTCATACTATTGTTGGTGGGGACACCTGTAGTGGATGTAAGCATGTTTTTGTTTTGATCCCAAGTATGGGATGGGAAACGGACTTGTGAGAGAACAGGTGATGTTTATCCGTATCCAGGTAGAAGTCAAACCACTTTGGGGAGGGTGGCTTGGTTTTTGCCAGCTGAAAAACATCCTAGTACAGAGTCTAAGAGGAGACACATGCATGAGCCCAAAACAAGAGTCTGGGGCTTTTGGGGGTTTTGGTATTGTTTGGCTGTTTCTCACTCCAAGAGAGAACCACTCCAGTGAAGGCTTTGAGGTTTTGGGCTCTGGCTGAGGCTCTGGGTTCCAGTTGCCTCAGGTTCCAGCAGCAATTTTGGTGGAATTGCTGGTCTGCTGAAATCCTGTCAACTATGCCAGGGAAATCATTCTCAGGAACTGAATCCACCAAGGTCTACTTCCCGTGTTCCCATAAACCTCCTTTCTCTCCTATCTAGGGTAGGTGGGTTGGAAGGGAGGTGTAAGCATTTAAAGAACCCCAAATGAAGTAGGTTTGAAAAAGTTGGAGCCAACAGACACTGGTCACCAGGCACTCCCAGCTATCTTTGCCTATGTCTAAAACAGCTCCAGCGGCCAGAAGGCGCAGCTGCAAAGGCTGCTTGTACAAGCAGAAGCTGGAGAGGGAATCCCAGCCCTGGGGTCAAGAATCTGAGGGGCTAGGGTCCAGTGTCGCTAGGGTTTACCCTAGAGTGTTCGGTGGCCTACAGGCGACGTCATTCCTTGGAGGTTAAAGTAGAAAATAAGCCCATGAAAGCACATTAATCTCTTCATCGTTTATAAGAAGCTCAAAAAATATTTTCCAGGATTACATAAGAATTAGCAATGCCTGGTGTGATAGTTAATTTTGATTGACAACTTGATTGGCTTAAAGAAAAGCCTTCAGAATCAGTGAGGCGCAGCCAGGTCTATTTGTAAGGGCATTTCCTAAGGGGATTAGCTGTGGTTGGAGGATCCACCATGAATGTGGACGGTAGCATCTCATGGGGATGCCAACTGATTAAAAATGTGTGGAGGTGTGTCCGAGTGCCAGCACTCTCCTCTCTGTTTCTGATGTGCTGAGTGTGAGAAATCAGGCACAAGGAGACACTGCTGTTCCTCCGCATGTCCCTGTGATGGACTGTGTCTCTACAAACCGTGGCCTCGGTAAAAACCTCTTCTCGCTTAGGTTGCTTCTTATCAGGTATTTGGTCACAGCCATGAGAAAGTCACTCATACTTAGATGAGCTATCTGAGTGAGTTCTGTGGAGACTGCATGGCAGATTCCGTTAACTTACAGCTTCAGCAATAATGCCGGTTTTCGGGAAGTAATTCATATATAAGGAAGGGCAGTGAGGCAAATCCTTGCCTGTCTACATCTTACAAGAAAACAGATGTCCTTTGTGCATTGCCTTCTGTCATTAGTGTGTGTGTGTGTGTGTGTGTGTGTGTGTGTGTGTGTGTGTGTGTATTTACATTTTGTTCCTACAAATATCCCCCTCCCCTTTCTTTAGTGCATGGATGATACAAACAACATGTTTCACTCATGTTAGGTGATGTAATTGACCATGTGATATGTGCCAGTTTCAGGATAGCAAAGTTAAAATCGGCCTAATTTTAGCCTTTTTAAAGTCTTCTACTTTTTTTTAATCCCCCATAATATAATCCCAAGTGTAACAGGGAGGAAAAGGTGGATGGTGATCTGACTGAACTTCCAACTATATCTTACAGAAATTATAGCCTTGAAAAATCTATTTGTATGTTTATTTATTTGTTTTGTGATTCAGTGTCTTACTCTGTAGGCCAGGTTGGCCCGTCACTATGTAGACAGGATGGTCTTGAACTTATGGCAGCCCTCCTGTCTCAGCATTCTAGAAGCACACGGGAATGATATTGGTGGATCTACATGAACATGGCACGTTGGCATTAATGGGCCCATCCATTGAGAGGTGTTAGCTGACCATGACAGTTCTTAAATCTGAAGAAGAAAGAAAAAAAAATACCACCCAAAGATACTTGATTCCATATTGTTGGTCTTATGTGGATTCTAGTTATAATTGTTTATAACCCAAGTGTTTATGTACTAAGTAGATGTCAAAATAGATCGTTAGTGATCCTAGTGAATAGAAGGAATTAGACGTAAAGACACAAGCCTGTAAGTGCTAGTGCAGGAAGTGGAGAAGAAGGCTGTCTAGGTTAGTTTTACATCAGCTTGACATAAGGTAAAGTCATCTGAGAGGAGGGAACTTAGATTTAGAAAATGCCTTCATAATATCAGGCTTTAAGCAGGCAAGCCTGTAGGGTATTTTATTAATTAGTTATTTATGGGGCAGAGCCCAGTCCGTTATGCGTGATGCCATCCCTAGGATGGTAGTCTTAGGCTCTACAAGAAAGCAACTGAGCAAGCCCCAGAGAGCAAGCCAGTAAGCAGCACCCCTCCCTGGCCTCTGCATCAGTTCCTGCCTTTAGGTTCCTGCCATGTTTGGGTTCTTGCTCTGACTGCTTTTGATGAGGAGCAGTGATATGTAGAAGTATAAACCAAGATAATCCTTCTTCCCCAGTTTGTATTTGGTTATGAAGTTTCAATACATACTAAGACAAAGTTGTGTTTGTCATTTGCGTTTGTATTTAGAGGCAGGGTGCTGATGTGTCTGAGAGACATAAACTAATTTCCAGGGTAGATGGATAAGGAGAAAGATGGAAATAAGATAGTTTAGAGAAAGAGAATATAAAACTAGCAAACTGACCTTCTCTGTAGTCGGATTTGATGTCAAGACCTTTACATGCAAGTGCTATAGGTGAGTATGTCAGGGGTTCTTGGAAATCTAAGTTAGGAAAACCCCAAGAATGGCTCTATACTGGAAGGTGTATTCTGTTAGTCAGTATAACCCAAACTATGGTAACAAATTCTAAAAGATCTCTGATTCAGTTTCGTCAACAATTATTTTTTTCATGCAGTTATTGTACAGTGTGAGTCAGATGACTGTACTGTGTTCAATAGTTTCTTCTAAGTGATTCCCCCAAATTATTACACTGTGACTGTGCTGTGGCAAGAAAGACCTCCTGTCACCACACCTAGAAAAGAATAGAGTCTGGTGGTAAAGGATTTTTTTATTGATTTATATTAGTCTTAAAAATAATTCCCATCTCTTCTAGTCATGCTATGGACCAACCCTCGGTGAGATGGCTCCAGCACCACTTCACCACTGGCTGGTGGTGTTCGCATGATGCCCCATCCCAGCTTCAGTTTCCTGTTTTGAGGGGGACATGGCATGAGGTTGGCATTCAGCACTTGTCTAAATAAGAGCTGTGCTGGTGGTAGAAGGAATGTATTAGCAACAGGCATTCTTAATAAAGTTATTAGCTTCCTGGCTTAATAAAACTCTCAGGGTGAGCACAGCAAAGAAAATAGAGGCCCAGTAATAAGCACAGTTAGTCTCTTGTGCTTACAAGTGGCACATCTCGGCCTCTGCACCTCCATTTACTGCTCACATCACCACTGTACTCTCCAGCTGAAGTGTTAGGCTCTGTGAGCTATATAAGGGCACTGATGGTTTCTTTGGTACCCATGCTCCTGTCCTTCAGTGATGCCATCATCCCTTGTCTCTTTTTCTTGCACATCGGATGGTTTACACAAACTCTGTAACGGAAAGAAGAATTTTTTAAATTGAAAATAATTGTTGAGGGTTGAAATCTCATGCACGTCTCACCAGAAATGGAGGCTTATGCATTCAATTTGCCATCTGCTATTTCTTCCAGCTACCAGGAATATGTATTTTTCTGTTTATTGAAATACATATTTGTTTTCTGACATTATTTTCTTACATCTGAAGATATTTGCAGACCTTGATTATTATCCTATCTTTCCTTAGAATATTGCTGGAATCTGATTATTAAAAGATGGCCCCTTCATAAGAACAAATTAAAGGCTATTATTCTGTGAAATGGGAGAGTAAAATATGACAAGAAGTTTGCCAAATTTAGTGAATATCAAGCTTAGGCTAGGAGTATTCTTTTTGTTGTTGTTGTTAGCTATTCTGTGAGGAGAACATTCTGGAATCTACTGTCCTGTTTTTTCTCTCTCAGAGGCCTTAAGCAAGTCACCTTTCCCTCCCTAATTTCATGATCTGAGATGGGCTGGATAGCAACCGGCAGCTAGCACATTAGTGAAGATCAAAGGAGGACATGCTGGCCAAGCTGGCCACACAATATAATGCTGACAGATGGCCGCCATCATTGCGACAACCACCCTGGCTGGCTGCTGCCATATCCTCAACCGCCAAATGAGCGCACCAGAACTGTTCGGTTAATCATGATATACTCCACACCCCCCCCAACTCTGTTTCAGTGGACAATGAACTAAATTTGCATTATAGCATCAACTTTATCTCACGGTGAGCTAGGGAGGTTGCTCAGTCTTCAAAGTGCCTGACTGTAGTAGGCACAAGGACTAGAGCTGGATCCTGAAAACCACATTTTTAAAAAAATGCCTGGCATGGTGGTGCCAAATGCTTCTCATCCAAGCACTTGAGAGACAGAGACAGGCAGGTCCCTGTGACATCCTAACCAGTCAGCATAGCCTACTGGACAAGTGTTAGGCTATTGAGAGACACACAGAGAAAAAGACAGAGAAAGAGGTGGGGAGGGAAGGAGGGAGGATGACACCTAAAGACTGATCACTGAAAGTTGTCCTCTGCCCTCCCTATATATGTGGACACATATGCACCTGGTGTACCATACACACACACACACACACACACACACACACACACACACACACACACGCTTGCACGCACAGACATGCACGTATGCAGAGGAAAAACATTAGCCCAAGTCTCAAAAAGCAGCAAAGTGATTCCACCTAAAGAATTTGAGCATTGACATGGTTTCTCAAGTCTAACTTTACTTTACAATAATATTTTAGTTTAATTATGTATTTTATAAATGATCTACTGCTTATAAAAGTACCTACTGTGCACTTAACTAAATGCTGAACAAAACAGCACATTTATGCCATGAAATTATGAGCCCTGCTTAGGAAGCCGCACCTTGCTTCTTAGGTTATTTTCCTAGGGTACACAAGCACATCATTTGAATATTCATTATGTAAATTTAGAAGCGCAGTGCTTTCACAACCACAGCTCATCCATCTAGGAAGCCCAGTAAGTGAACCTCCATGCCAACCCCCTCCAGGAGAAACCTCATTAACAAACAAACAAACAAACAAACAAACAAGTGGCGAGATGACTGAACATGGGCACACAGGTAAGAAACCTGGAGCTAAAAGGAAACTATTTCTCCAAAGCATCAAGCGGTTTTGTGGCGTAAAATGACATCTAGAAATTCCTAAGACAAGGGAGAAGACATTTTCTCAGTAACGCCAGAAGCTCCAGAGACTAACAAAACCCAAGGGCGGTTGAGACTGATATGTGGTCAAATCTAAGTCAAATCACAAAGGCTTGGTTTCCTTTGAGGAGAAACAGGCTTGAAGCTGGAAAGAATACATCATATTTTTTCTCCTAGACCAAAATCATGAGACGTCCTTCTGTTTCCAGTGGACACATCAGACAGAAAGGAAGTAAGGGATTGCCTGCAGTGATGTCACAGGCTGTCACAGGCGGTTCCCTGATGTTTCCTTGTCCTGGCCTGTTCCCGGGCCTCAGAGGTCAAGATTTGAGGGAGTGACTTGTTGTGCCATGTAGTGTCTTTTTGTTAATACGTGGAATCAGTTTTGCTATTGTCAGTCTCAGACATTAATATGGTGAATTTAATTATTTTCATACCTCCGTTCCCTTCTCTCCTCCAACACTTTACTTTTAATGCTTCTTTTTATGTGTGACCCACTGGGTTTAATTAGAGGTTTTGATTTGTTTTTTGTTTTTTTGTGTTTTTTTTTCTTTTTTCTTTTTTTTGGGATGGGATGTTAATTACTGGAGCGAGGAGAAATTGCAGTCCTCCCTCAACAACCATAACTGCCAATAGTCCTTCCAGAGGAAGGTAAAGCCTCATGGCCATTTGCTCCCCCAACCCCAACCCCAGCTCTGGTCCATGATGAAATTCTGATGCAGGCCTCACACAGAGCCACAGCTGCAGTGAGTTCATGAACACACATCTCGTTATCTCATCTCCCTCTGAAGAATGTCCCTGACTCTGGGAGGAGGCGGCATCGATGACTCATTTCTCACCACGCCGGCCAGTCCGGAAGCTTCCGAATTTACCAGAGCCCACTTCAGTAAGAAGCCTCCCTTGGAGGCTTGGCACAGCATGGCTTATGGTTATACACATGTTACTTAGAACGTAGTGTGAAAACATGACCAGTTAGCAAAAGGGTAGCAATAGATTCCCCTGGGGCCTCATGACACCATGGCCAAGGGCTTTTGAACAGTACTATAGAAGCATGCATGAGTTCCAATCAGAAACTAGTTCGTTGCCCCAGAGCAATCATAGCACTCTCACAAGAGGGGGTGCATCGTGCCTGTGCCTGGGAGGTCATTGTTGAAGCTCACAGGATTCGCAGCTAGGTAAGACAGTTGATGGCTCCGCCCACCCCCGCCCCAACATAGCTCCTCTGGTATCATCAGATCAAGCCAGACCTGCTGCCGCTTGGTTTCTTCTGAAGTGTGTGGGATCTTCAGCAATAGAGTCTCTACCATCAAGTTCTGGGAAATCAACCCATAGCAACAGCAACAGCAACAGCTTCCATTGCTTTGCGGGTTGGAGGCCTCCCTGACCTATACCTAGTACTGTGTGAGCTCTCTGTTAATCCATGGCTTCTGGGAGGAGCCTTATCCACCCGTGGAGAGGACGTCCATTCAGATCCCTATTTTTATGCTATGTCTTTTTAGTATGCTTATAAAATAATAGGTTTCCATGTGGATTATTCATGCAAGTTTGGTTATTCCTCTCCATCCTTCTTCCTAGCTCCCGCCCTCTCCCTACTGAGACTCCACCCCTAGTGTCCCCTCCTCTTCTCTTGTCCATCCAGCGTGCCCTGCTCTCCCCGCCCCCCTCGCCAAGCCCTCTTCCTCCCCTCTCTTCTGTTGGACCCTTTATATTTTTTCCGGCTTTCACTTGAACTCATAGTTTAAAACAATACTCTCAAAACGTGTGGGTAGGATCAGTGTGTCAGGACAAGCATACAAGCTTGGCTTCCTGGGCCTGGGTTACCTTACTTGGTATAATATTTTACAGACCCATCCATTTTCCTGCAAACTTCTCAATTTTATTCTTTACTGCTAAATAAAATTCCACCGTTTTGTGTTTTTTTTTTTCCCACTACATTTTCCTATGCTTTTGTCAGTTGATGGGCACACGAGCCGATTCCGTATCCTCGCCCTTGTGAGTAGAACCACAATAAACATGGGAATTCAGCATCTCTGTTGTGTGATATGGAGACTTTTGGGCATATGTCCTGGAGTGGTACAGTTAGTTCACATGGAAGTTCGAGTCTTAGCTTTGGAGGAACCTGCACACTGATTTCCGTAGTAGCTGCACAAATTTATGTTCCCATCAATAGTAAGTAAGGGGTTTAACTTTGCCTTCCTCCTCACCAGCATTTGTTGTTACTTATTTTCTCACTCTTAGCCATTCTGGATGGCTAAGATGAAACCTCAGAGCGGTTTTTAATTTGCGTCTCCCTGATGGCTAAGATGCTGACCACCTGTTAGCAAACTATTTGTGCTTATTTTTTTAAGAGCTCTCTGTTTGGCTCATAGACCATTTTTAAACCAGATTGTTTCCTTTTTTTTTTATTTCTTTGCTTTTGTTTTTATTTTGTTTGTTTAGATTTCCTTATGTGTAAGCCTGTTTTTGGCTGAGTGTCTATGTGCGCATGGCCTACAGTAAAGGCCAGAAGAAGGCAGAGGATGCCCTGGGACTGGAGTTACAGATGGTTGTGAAGGACCTACCAGGTGGGTGCTGGGAACTGAACCCATGGAAGAGCGATCAGTGGTCTTAACTGATGAACCATATTTCTAGTCTCTCAGGCTAGTTCATTAATATTTAGTTTTTTTTTTTAAAGGATTCTCAGTCACATGTATAGCTGACAAGGATTTTTCCATGCTGCCACCTGCCCATTCACTGCACTGACACCCGCCCTTGTTGCACAACAGTTTTAATTTCATGAGGTCCCGGTTGTCCACTGTTGGCCCTATTTCCGCAGTGGCCAGAGTCCTGTTTGGGAAGTCCTTAGCTATGCCAATATCGTCAAGTGTGTGCTCTATCCTTTATTCTCTAGTAATTCCAGGGATGCTTGTCTGACAGTGGGGCATTTGATCCTTTTTTAAATTAACTTTTGTGCCAAGAGTGAGGTAAGGCTTAAATTTCATTCTTCCTTAGGAAGTATATATTTTTTTTCCTAGCAGCATTTGTTGAAGAGGCTGCCTGTCCTCCAAATGTATATGACGTATTTGTAAGTATTCAGGAGTCTGTTGTCACCAAAGCATATCTGTTTATTCCTATCCGATTCCGTCCCATTCCATTCTGTTCTATGATACTCCATGTGACATGTGTCCAGGTACTTGTGGATTTTTTAAAAGGTGTCCATTGAAGAGTAAGCAGCTACTCTGGTAGGCTTCCGTCATGTGTGGCATGACCCCTCTGTCTTAATATACCTTCTTTGCCTTGTGTTCTTAGCCTTTTAGCTATGGTTATGATGTGTGTCGTTTATTTTCTGTGCACTTGGTGTTGTGTGCGCTTCTTGTAAGGTGGATGGTCATCTCTTTCCTTACATTTAGAAGATTTCTTCTACCACTTATAAGATGTTTCCTGTGCTTTTTTCCCCCCATAAATTTAATGCAAGTTATGGCAATCTGAGAAGAGGGAGACTCAAATGAGAAAATGACCCCATAAGGTTGGCCTGCGAGCAAGCTTGTGGGTTATATTTTAATTGATTGCTCATGTGGGAGGGCCCAGCCAACTGTGTGGGTGGTGCCATCCCAGGACATGGGGTCTTGAGTGTTTTAAGAAGTCAGGCTGAACAAGTCATGGGGACAAGCCAGTAGGCAGCACCCCTCCATGTGCTCTGCTTTAGTCCCTGCCTCAAGGTTCCTGCCCGGCCTTCCCTTCATAATGGACGGTAGATTTTAAGCTGAAATAAAGCCTTTCCTCCCCAGCTTGCTCTTGGTTAGGTGTTAATCATAGCCAAGAAAGCAAAATAGGACATTGCCTGTCTATCTGGCCCGAAATTCTGCTCCTTCCCCAGGACCCATAATTCATGGGTCTTTTCACAGCGTCACACATTTCTTTCATATCTACCCCTTTACATACTTTAAATAATTTGTCACTGACCTTGACTGAGTGACTCAATTCCTCTACCTTGTCGGCAAGCCTTGAAATTCTGTCTTCCACGTGATACATTTATTGATAAGGCTTCCCAATGTACTTTTTATTTGATCTTATTATGATATTTTTTTTTTCATTTCCATCTCCAATCAGTTTTTCTTCAGTAATTTTTTATCTACTTAGTAATTTTCTTTTCATATCCTGGGTGGTCCTCCTTTTTCAGTCTATGGATTCTCTTGGTATGTATCCTTATTCTTGTTGAGCTGTGTGAACATGTTTATGTAGACTTTCATCTAAGTCATTTTACTTGGGGGTGAGACATTATTATGGGGACCAGTGAGTTTTGGAAGAGGCAAGTTGTCTTGTTTTGTTATTGTTGTCTTTTCTGTCCTCGTGTTTTTGTGCTGCGACATTCCATCTGGGGTTACACCTTTAAGATGTTTTCTGTTGTTTTTTTAATTCGCTCTGCCTTTGTGTTCTTAGTGGGAAGTTCACAGTGTCAGGAGAAACTTGGTTATGGTGGTTTCAGGTGATGCTTCCCTCTTTCAACCTTTAGTCTGCTGCTCAGGGCACCAGGCTGTGTCTCCAGACTCTGTGAGTTGAATACCATCTACATGATGAAGTTGAGCTGGGGGCCAAAATGTGTGTGTGTGTGTGTGTGTGTGTGTGTGTGTGTGTGTGTGTGTGTGTGTGTGTTCCCTAACCTTCAGTGACAAAATGAAACTCTCCTTTTGTTTGTTTTGTGTACACATACCCATGTGGCCTGTTAGCACTGTAGCCAGCCTGTGGAAGTCAGAGGACAATGTGTAGGAACCAGTGCTCTCCTCACACCGCGTGACTCCTGAGGGTTGAGATCCTGCTTACCAGCAGGCCCCGTTCCTCACCGAACCATCTTGGTATTTTTCCTATCTTGTTTTTGTTAGTTTGCTTTCCTTTCATGTCTTTTATTTCAAGTTTCTGGCTAGGTGTCCTCCTCCTGGGTGCACTGTCCTGTCCCAAGCCCACACAGCTACTTATCCATCTTTCCTCCCTCCATAGCTCTTGTCAGATTCATTCCTTCCCCTTCCCGAGCACGGACAGTTAGCTTATTTCCACACCCGACCTCCGTTCCGCCCTTCTCTTCCTTTCCCTCTCCTCTTCTTTTGTCTTTGGCTTCCCTTTTCTCCTCCACGGGCCTCCTTCCCCATTGCTTTCTCCTCCTCCTTCTCCTCTGCTCCTTCCTCTTCCTTCTTAAATCCACCCATCGTGGTGTGGCTTCAGTTGTGAACACATGGGTGCCTATGTGTTTCCTCTAGGCCAAGGATGGCTGTATGGGGTGTCGGGCAAGGTGAGTGTAGAGTGCTGTAGGATTAAAGGAGCTCTGCTGTGTGGCTTCTCTAGGGAGACAAGGGCACAGGCTGGGTGACTTAGCACTGCGGGAGTCTACTGTTTCAGTTCTAGAAGCTAGAAACCAGAGGCTTGGCCAAGCCTGCTCCCTCTGAGGTCACTGATCAGCACCCCATCCATGCCTTGCCCATCGGAGGTCAGCCTCACTGACTTAACGGACTCGCCATCCCATCATGTCTTTTCATCCCACCTTTTCTTCGGTGTCTGCGTATTGCACATTTCTATCTTAGGAGAATATAGAATGTCATCCCCCTTGGCTTAGAACCTAATTCAATGACTTCACTGTGACTTGATTACCCCTATAAAGCTCTATTTTCCAAAATATGCAATTCACTAGGGATGCATTGATTCAACATATAGATTTATGAATGTGTATTAGGATTGTGATCTAATTCATGTGTCAACTGATGAGAATATAGATAGTTTTAATGGCCACAGAGTAATGTTGTTACTAGGAAGGGAAGACATTTATTTATAATTAAACTTAAGCATGAGTGGATTATATATAACTTTAATATGAAGAAAATACACTTAGTCAATGAATCTTTAGTCTCTGAGCTATTATTTAATTTTTGCTCCAGTTTTTCCTGCTGAAAACCACATCTATAGTTTTATTTTCAACAAATAATAAATGCTTCTAGCAATAAGATTCACTTAGAGTTGATGAAGCCCAAATGGGATATTCTCACTGGGGACTGAGGGCCGTGCCTAGTGGCAGCACTGCCCGTTCCCCAGTATGCTGACAGCATAGCCTTCCTTGCCCATCTTCTCAGAGAGATGACCATCCCCACTTAAGCCTGGGGAGTTAGAAACCCCACAAGAACCAATGATGTAATCATACCTCATTTGGTGGCTATAAAAAAAGCCTTGTGGAAAACAAATTCTTGATTCTCTTACTGTGATACAGTAAGCGTCAACCAAGATGGGAGGCACTGGGGTCTCTGACGGACCCTGCTGCATTTACAGTGGAGGCAGCTTAGACTTTTAGAGGAATACTTGGAACTTTAGAGCAGAACATGGGAGTCTCAGCTTGGGTTAAGTCCAGCATTGTCTGTATTTCAACACTGTGGTGGTCACTTAGGACGTGAAGACAGAGTCACAGAAAACCCCATTCAAAGATACCCTGTGGGCACTGGGGATAACTAAGCTGATATAGTGCCTGTCTTGCAAGTGTGAGGACCTGATTCCCTTCCCACAATCCATATTAAAACTGGGATTTGGTAGTCTATGCTTGTAGCACCCTAGAGCTGGGCATGTGGTCGGATGTGGTCACAGCTTAGATCCCTGGACCTCACCGGCTAGCCGTCCCAGCCTACGTGTAAAGCTTCAGGCTAGTAAGAGACTGTTTTAAAAAGGTAAAACAAGGTGTCTGGTGTCTGAGGAATGATAGCCTGTCCTCTGGCTTCCATAGGCATAACCATAAATGTACACTGGCACACCCCCACACCCCCACACACTTAAATGCCATGCTTGATGAGCCTTCGGGGCTAAGGTCTTGGACCAGGTACCTCAACCTCTCTCAGCCTTCTGAGTTGAAGGGTGTTTTAAAGCCGTGATGAAGGCAGTTGTCTTTGGCAGGTTCCTGCTGGCTCTTGTGCTCAGTCTACTCGCTGTGGGATTAGCCATGAAGAGGCAAGTTGTTCAGAGGAGGGCACTTGTCATGCCGACAAGCCTGCTGTTTGATAAAGTTCTCATATTCTGAGGCTGGTTTTTTTTTTTTTTTTAAATCGTGGGTAAGAAGTCTATGCTAAATGCCTCTCCCCATCCCTATTGAGTGTATCCACTGACTTATAAATAGAAAAAGCAACAACCATTTCCACTGCTTTGGTAACATCAGAGGTATTGTGTCATGTGACAAATTTGGTGACATTCTTTTCTGTAGTAAATATCTTAGGATCTTGAAAAGAATGGGGAAAATGCTATGTGGTGAGCGGTCTTTGAATCCCTCCGTGGTTTTTACTTGTGGTCCTTTTCTGTAAGAGCTGAGTGATTTAATAGATAATGGGGGAATGAAATAGAAATCTCACCCGCCAAGCAGAATGGGGCCTGTCAGTGTTAGCTCCAACATAGTGACCAATGACTAACAATAATGAACTCAAACAGAGGTCTCTATATGCTGGGTGACTGTTCGGAGGATGCCAGCTTAAATAGGAACGCTGCAAGCTCACCATCGTCCCTCCAAGCATCATATCATTTGCTGCTCTCAGTCTCCTATAGGGACTTTACCTCTTACAAGTTAGTTGAGTTGTAACAATGAAATCAGACCCTGGAAGGTTTTGTAGATGCGTATTCAGTGGCCAGGAAAGAGGTGGGAGACAGGAAAAAAAAGAGAAAGACAGGAAAGGGAGGAAGATGAATTGAAGCCCTAATATTTTGTCCTCTGATGAAAAATACTTTTTCAAATCAGAGTAAGAAAGCTTTGTCATCCAGCCTTTCACTGTCTGCAGACACTAAACATCTTCGTATGGAGCTGGCATATTAACAGTGCACAATATATTTAAGCTGATATTCCAATGTATACCGTTCTAATATCCAAATCCAAATTACAATGTGTTCTCCTATGTAAGTAAAGCTACGTTGATCCTTCTGCTGTATCCTGCAGATTTAATTCATATAGGTTTAACATTTCCAATGACTTGGTAATAGTCTGAACAAATTGAAAGATTACAGAGTGTCCGCTGGTTTGTACCAAAGGACTAGTCTCGAATGGATGAGCGTGGGAGGAAAAGTTTGTCTAGGAAATAGGAAATGAATTAGACACATCAGACTTTATGGGTTAGAATTTCAACTTGGTTATTCACAGTTTTGAACAGCACCTTGAAGCTGTCAGAAACTTGTTCTTCCTCGTTGACAAGGTGGGTGATGGGACTGCTGAGTCGTCTTTGCCCTGAAGTCTGACCTGTGGTCCATCAGCTTTCACATCACCTGGGAGCTGGTGAGAAGTGGAAAACATGACAGGTTGAGGACTCAGCCCAGTGGTAAAGGCGCTTGCCATGTAAGCATGAGAACTGCCGTTCAGATTCCTAGAAACTCGCCTAAAAGCCAGCGGGTGTGGTGGCCTTCCTGCAATGCCAGCCTGGGAGGCCAGAGAATGCCAGCTAGCGAGGCTGCCATGTTGATGGGGGTCTGAGTTTTATTGAGAGACCTGACCTCAATAAATGAAATGAAAGAGCAACTGAGGACTGCAATCCTGGGCTTCACCCCAGGTTGTGGAATTAGATCCGAGATACCACAAACATGCCTGGAGATTCTTATTTTCTGTGTGTGAGTCCATTCACTGCAAGCATGTGGCGCCATGCTATACCAGACTCCAAGTGATGGGTGTGAACCATTTGATGGCCATCACTTTTAGAGAAGGGAGGGGGACAAATGAGCTCACCCCAAGAGAAATAAAAGGTGAGAACTAAACCCCCAAAAGTAAACAGACTCCAGAAGAAACACATGAATGGGTAGGTAGCCAGTAACCCTAAACGCATCCACCTTTAATTTTAATTTTTATAGTGTGAACTGATTAGCATAATGACTGAGGAAATTCCCAGTGCTTGAAGGACCATTTACATTCATATCCTCATGGTCAAAATGTAAATGCATTCTTAGATTTATGAAGAATTTCATACACGGGTCTTGGAACATATTCTTTCATTATGCAATGAATATTCTTATATGATTGGAAGATTTAAGCCATAATCCTTAAAAACTTTGGTAAATCTATGCCTTTCCTTATACTCCCTTTGGCACAAAAGACACGGTGGAGTCATTTTATGCAGGCTAAAATGTCTCAGGACATTTCAATTCTAGTCCAGAGAGAGAGAGAGAGTATGGATTCCGTTTTTCGTTCTGAAGAGACATTGTTCCAAGTGAAAGAAGAGCAAACGTGAGGCAGTGCCTGTGATTAAATATTCTTAATCATTTGAAGGTTTGGAGAACATAACCAACTTGTTCATTTGTATCACTTTGCTTTCTATCCCTTAAGTGTCCAAACAGGTTTAGTGGGGCTCAGGGGGGGGTGTGGAAAAGCATCAGCAGTAACAAGGGCAAAAAGTGCTTATCAAATAAACAGGTCCCTGTGGTCCCATTACCCAAGCAGGCCTTACTTACTGAGGGAAATAGATTTGAGAGTTGAGGACTCACACCCATGGTGTGACTCGTTCTTTCTCTGCAAAGCCCTGAGCAGATTTCAGGCTTACCAGCCATCAGCTTCATTTCATGACGAGAGAAAAGCTGCCCACGCCCTCTGCGCTTGCAGACCTCCAGTCACCCTCCCATCAAGCCTGAGTGCTTGGCCTTTTCTCTACCTGGCATAGCCTATCCCCTCTCTCCCTCCCTCCAATGCCGTGCTCCTCCCCAGTGGCCTAGGGATGATGTCAATTACAGCCACTGGAATGTTGACCTAGGCCAAAGGACCTTTAAGTATATTACAGAACTGAAACAGAAGGTGAGCATCTTGGCCATTGCACCGTCCCAGTGATGCCATCAAGGGCCCAGGCATCTTCCAACTCTATGATCCATGTGCCTCCCAGACTGATATCTTCCCTTTTTAGCCCTAATGTGGTGGCCACAGTTCTAGGTATCTTTTGTAAGCAAACACTTATTCTTGGAGAGTTTCAGACATTTATCCTTCATTAAAAGATCTATAATTTTTTTAATGTATAGGGGGTACATAGATGTAGAGGTCTATTATTTTTAATGTATGGGGGGTACATACATGTGGAAGTCAGAGGACAAGCTGCAGAAGTCAGCTCTGTCTATTTTATGGGTCTCAAGGAAAGCACTGCATCTCTCAGGCTTGGCTGAGCCAGTGCAGTGGCCCTGAGCACTAAAACACTGAGCTGGAAAGAGGTGACCAGGTGGCATAAAATGGGATCCCTTCTTCCCTCTGCTTTCATCAGGGAGGAAAATCTCACACAGAAGCCACCTTCCCGACGTCGCGTTACGCCTCCTCCTCCACAACCGGTTCCTGCGACTGTTAACTGCAAGGAAGGCAGAGAGAGAAAGTATTTGGCTTTTAAAATCCTCATTAGTGGGAGACAGATGAGCGAGAAAGGCTTGGGGGAATCGCTGATGTGCGGGTCACGACAAGATCTGAGGAGCATATGGAGCAATCAAATTGGCCAACTTCACAGGCTCCCTCTGCTCCGTCTGCTCTGGGGAAGCTTGTGTCATTCCGTCTAGTTCCACCGTGGCTGCGAATCCCTCATGGACCTCAGTGGGACCGAGTTATTGGAGCAGGTCTGGAGTGGAGCCTGAGACATTGTGCTGCTCACATCTGCATGGCAATGTGCTACACTTTGTCCACTGTAATGATTCCATAAAAGCCTGGTATGTCATTCAGAGGAACTAGATCATCACTTCTCAGGCGATGTTACCTTCATTGTGTTTTGTTTAATGAGAGGCATCACATAGACTTATTTAAAATAGTGCCAGTGTACAGGATTTAGTCATATTGAGAAAATCAGATTTTATTTTTTGTTAATTACCTGTGTCCTCATCATTTTCCTGGCAGGCACATTTTGCCTGGAGCCAGCCTGCCTCCATGCAGGCTGTCCAATGCTGTCTTCAATCTGGCCAGGGGAATCTCACATTCTAAAGCCATCCTGACCCATAGAGCTTTTGACAGTGATGGAGATTTTGTATCTGTGTGTCCAACATGGCAGAAGCACCTCACTGGCGGCTGCGGACACAGCATGGCCACTCCAGCAGAGCGTCTCGTTGTTTATTCTCATTACATTTTTTATTAATTTACTGTGAAGTCTTTCTTTCCCTCTGTGCTGATAGCTGCCACATGTAAGACATGGAAATGTTTACTTTTTCAAACATTTGGCTTATAGGTCTGGATAGATGTTTTATGTTGATAACGACAAGATATGATAGATATTGATTTGTATTCAGAATTTTAGATGCACCAAGATAGGAAAGATGTTCTCTTCAAGGATGCCAAATACAAATAGCCAAAACAGTAAGAATATAACATTTATGTAATTCCTGATTGTGTCATGGTTCTTCTTGCTATAAGTAGTTTATTGTATATATGTGTAATAGTATAAATGTGTATGTAAAATTAAAAATATTAATAAAACATTTTTATTAATATTTATTCGTGGCTGTAATGTAGTTTGATCAAGTCCAATCCCCACCACTCCTCTCTGGTTCCTTTTCCATCTACCTCATTACTTTCCCTGCCTAATTTAACGTGCTCTTATTTTGTTAACCTATTTACTTATTTAAATATGTTTATTTACTTATCGTTTATGCCCATTGGCTCCAGTTAGCATTACGCTATTTGTACATGAATGTGGAATCATCTATGCAGTGTGCGTTGCCTCTTCGGACCCACGTCCCTAAAGAAAACTGACTCACCCTCCCATAGAGGCTTGGTTCTGAAGGTCACCACCCTCTTCTTACATAAAAGTCATGTCTAAAACTCAACTTAACCAAAACTTAGAAGGAAAAAAATATGTTTTATCTCATAAGCATAATCTAGGTTTAAATGTATATACGAGTGTGTGTATGTAGGTGTATGTCTCTGTATGTGTATGCACATGGGAATGTGAGTGTGTGTGGGATATGAAAGGAGAAAAAAATCTGTGATAGGGGAGGAATAAGTTTAAAGGGAGAAACTAAAGAAGGGAGAGTGCGGGGTTAATAGCGTGTGTGTCATGGAAGCTCAAGAAGGTACTGTTTGTAAGGAAGAAACGGAGCTAAGGAGAGGGGCTGGAGCCACGTGGGAAGGAGATGCAGGGCTAGTGTCTAGGAACACTGTATAGTGATGTACACATGTAGAAAATGTCACGGTGAAAGCCCTTTCTTTTACTATCACAGTGAAGAATTTTAAAGTATTAAACACAAGAATCGTTTCTATCTTGGTCTGCTGTGCGGTGTCTTCTCTGTGTTTACTTGACTCCTCTTGTCATCCTGGAATATTTTTCTCTGAAACTTGATTCGGCTTTACTATAAAGTATAGAACAAGTCAGGGCTTGGATTAAAAAGTAAATGCCTATGTTTAAAAAATAATGTTTTTGCTCGTTCTTTGAAAAAAATTCAACTCCAGATGGATCAATGACCTCACCATTGGACCTGACACCCTAAATCTGATCAGAGGGAACGTAGGCACACGAAAAGACTTCCTGTACAAAATCCTAGTGTTTCAGTTAATTCTCTATAGAAACAGAACTGATAGAATAAATGATTGAATGACTGAGTACACACACACACACACACACACACACACACACACACACACACACACACACACATACACACAGGCTGCCCAACAATGGCTGTCTACCAGTGAAAACTCCAAGAGTCCAGTGGTTCAGTCCATGAAGCTGGATATCTCAGCTGGTCTTCAGTTTATGCTGGAATCCTAACGGAGTAGGCTCTAGTGCCAGTGAAGGAACGGACTTGTTAGAGAGAGAGAGAGAGGTAAAGCAAACAGAGAGCAAAGCTTCAGTCTTCCCTGTCCTTTCTATAGGGTACCATCAGGCGTGGCCCAGCTCTAAGGTGGATCTTCCCACCACAGAAGATCCAGATCCTGGGTGCATCTCCTGACTTCAAACCATTCAAAGAAAGAATCCCTCACAGGTGTGTCCAGCCTCTTGAGTTCTAGTTAATTCCAGATGTGGTCGAGTTGACAGCAAGAATATCTGTCACACCTAGTAACCAAGTGTGAAGGCCAACAGTTAACAAATGGCACCTCATGAAATAAAAAGCTTCTCCATAGCAGAGGGCATGGTCATGCACATGAAGGCACAGCCTACAGAGTAGAAAGAGTTCTTTACCAGCTGCACAGCCAACAGAGGGTTACTATGTGGGATATACAATGAGACCAGAAAACTAAACATTAAAACAGCCCATTTTAAAACATGGGGGATGGAACTAAGCATCCAAAGAGGAAATACACACAGTTGAGAAACAAATTTTTAAAAGTTCAACATCCTTAGCCAGTAAGGAAAGGCAAATCGAAACCCATTTCTTCATACAGTAACCCATCCACCCCAAAGACATTAGAAAGGTTAAGGAACTCCACCTAACATTTTAAGAATAGGATTGTTCTTAAGGGGCTGACTGGAGATGTAAATAGTGACAAGTGTCTAATGAGCACTGTGGCTGTGGGAAGAAGCAGGTATTGATAAAAATTTTAATTTGGAATAAAAAAAAAGTAGAAAGGGGGATTGTAATAATATTGGTTAATAATTCTTATTTCTCATTGAAGAGCCCACTGAACTTTCTAATTCCCTATGTGTTATCTGTTTTTAAATGGTTTCCACTTTACTTTATGGACACAGCCAATTATTTCTGTCCCAGACATGAGTTATTTGTGTCCCTTCTCTCCTGCCCATTGCTAATTCTTGCATGTGTTATACAAACAGACTTCCATAGGAATAAGAACCAATTCACTCATGGCACAGGGTGGCTTACTATTTGTCAGGATGCCTAAAAATAACCTTCAGGATGCCTTCTTCCACAGAAGACGTGGAGCTGTGATGATCTCTCTGTCAATGTCCCACCCAATGTTGACATGTATGTTTTTATCCTTACATTCTTTTGATGAGAGCCTTTGTGTTGGTTTATATTTTTATCTTGTATAGCTCTTCAAAAGCTCCCTCAAACTCCTTTAATGAGGTGGATTAAAAATCTATAAAATTAAAATTAACTGAAGGGGCTAGAATCACAGTTTAGTGGTAAAGAAAACTTGGTGCTCTTTCTGAGGACCAGAGTTTGGTACCCATCACCCAGATAGGGTAGCTCACAACCAGCTGTGATGCCAGATTCAGGAGAGCTGATGCCCTCCCTCTTCTGGCATCTTCATGCATCCACCCCAACACACATACATGTATGCACATATACATATACACACTACACACACACATGCACACACAGTCCACAAACATATACACATGCACACACACATACACACGCATATGCACACACAGTCCGTAAACATATACACATGCACACACATACACATGCATACACACACACACACACACACACATACACACACACACACACACACATACACACACACACACACACACACACACACACACACAAATGTGTTGCTGTTGCTGTCAAGGGTGAAAGTGAGAGAGACTGCATCCCTAGCCTGCGGCTTGACTCATACATCAGTCTGACCTCCCCAGTAGGAGTTTCCTTTTGTTCTGACATGCACGACTCTCTTTCTCATGTATGATATCTTTCCTCCTCTCTTCTCCTGACATCTAATATCTCTACTACAATTTAGTAGGTAAGGAACTCCGTACCATGGAGGCTGTCTTTCTCTCTGGCCAAAGTCTGCAGCCAGCTCAGTGATCAAGGTGTATTGCTTGATACATGGCTCATGGCTGTGCCTGGCTTTTCAGGTGCGGAATAAACCTGTTTTTACTTTGAAACAGAAGCAGTACCACATGACTCACTGGCTGCAAAAGGGGGGACGCGCTGGAAGCTAAAGTAATTATTTTCCTACATCCACAGATCTACCTGGTACATTTTGGCTTCCGGAAAATTGAGGAAAGAAAAACTTTAAAATGAAATCACATCATGACTCAGGTTTCTGTCTAGTGAGGAGGGGAGGAATGGAGAAATATCAAAGTGTATAAGCAATCTGAACAAGTGGACTTAAGACCTGCGACTGTTAGTCCACACAGGGCAGGGGGGTCAACATCACTGTTGGACTGATTTGAAATTTTCAAGATGTCATCGAACCCTTAGTAAGTGTGCAGCAAGCACCGCACCCCACTTCTCTAGGTTACACCCCCCACTTTGGTTTTAATCTCTGGAAAGGATGAAGCTTGGATAGAAAGTATAAAAAGCTTGTGCACAGTAGAAAGCGGTATTTAAAGCCAAGCTGATAGTATTCACTTGTTTGTTTGTTTGTTTATTATTTATAGCTATATTAATTAGTTTAGTATTTTACTTTCTAGACTTGGCCTCCCTATATAGCCACAGGTGTCTTAGAGCTTGTGATCTGGGCTCCCCCTTAGGAGAGGTGGGGGTTATTATTGTTGTTGTTGTTGTTGTTAGGGAGCATATGTGCAATGAGTGTATGTAAGTGCACATGCATGTATGCCATAACACACATGTGGAGGTCAGAGGAGCTCCTGTGAACTATTCCTCTCCTTTCTTCATAAGTTCTGGGCCTTGAATTCAGGTTGTTAGGTTTGCAGGACAACTAGGTTTTTTTCCACACACCATCATGCCAGCCTGGTAGGTGGGACTAGGAGGAATCATATATCCCATCTTTTCTCATCAGCTTTTGCTGACAGCAGCAGACAGGAGGCTGGTAGGGTTCAGTGGGATCTGAGGAGCACAAGTGTGGCTGTGCTGGTGTGCACAGTGGACGCTGTTCCCTTGGTTGTGCTGTGTGTGTATGACTCCCTTTCTCCTATAGTCATCTTTCGGTGGGCACTTAGGCTGTTTCTATTTCCTGGCTGTTGTAAATGCTGCCGTAGTGAACATGGGAATACAGATGTCCCTTTGATATTATCACGCCACTACTTTTGAGGATGTTCTCAAGCAGAAGAATTTCTGGGACAAAGTGGTAGGGGTTTTGTTTTGTTTGAATTGCTGTGTTATTTTCCATACGGCTTCCCTTTTCTCTACATTCTTGCTAGCACACGTTCCCTCTGTTCTTTTGCTAAGATTCATTGGTGAAGTGATGTTTTCTTTTGGTTTTGATGTCTACTGCCTTGACAATTAACTCTCTTGAGTTTGTTGAATTTTTATTCATTTTTTGACAACCTAATATGGATGTACAGTGTATCTTGAGAAGGTCTGCCCCAAGCCACCTCTCTGATTCCTTTCTGGGACTCCCACTACTTCCCCCTCCCACTTTCATCTCATCTCTTTTCCAGCTAGTGCTTGCTGCATTGTGCTATGAAGGTCTGGGTCCATCCACCAGAGCATGGGGAGCACACACTCAGAGCATTCCCCAACAGCCAATAGCTCTTGAGCTAGGGGTGGGGCCATGCAAGCTCCTCCCCTATCCATGCTGGAATGTTTGCTGCCTTAATCTTGCGTAGGTAGCCTCAGCTGCTATGAGTTTATACATGCAATAGCAGTGACCTGTCCAGACCCAGCATTTCTCGGCCTCTGCTCACTGCTCAGCACCTTACTTTCCGCTTCCTCTTTGAGACGTTCCCTGAGCCCTGGGAAGGCTGGTCAGATGGTTGGGAATAAATGGCCGTTGGGTGCTCAGCCCTAAATGGGACATCTAGATCCTGAGGGGGTTTTCTTATGGCTGTATTCTGATTGTCCATCTTCTAGAGCTATCTTCCACTACTCGCTCTTTAAATTTATTTTAAAATTAAGGTTAGCATACAAATTGATAGGTTTCATTACAGAATTTCTATACATTTTTGTCATTGTACTTCGTTCTCATTGTATTCCCTGTTTCTTAGTAGGATTGTTCGTGTATTTGTTGTCTGTTGGGTTCCTGGTTTCTTTAAATGTCTTGGTCACCAGCACCTTGTCAGACATGCAGTTTGCAAACACGCCCTCCCGTTCAGCGCTGGTCTTTGTATTCTGTGGGTAGATTCCTTTGCTGTGCAGACGTGTTACAGTTTGATACACCCACCTCTGTCCAGTCTGCTTTTTATAGCCATTACGTTTGGGATCCTGTAAAACAACAGCCAAAAACGCTTGCCCAGTCTAAGGTCTTGAAGCATTTTTTTCCTGTGTTTTCTTCTAGCAGTTTCATGATTTTAAGCCTTCCATTTAGGTCTGCTCTTTTTGAGGTGATTTCTGTAACTGGCGAGAGACAAGAATCTAGGTCCTTTCTTGCTCGTGTGTATCCAATTCTCCCAGGTGAAGGGACAGAGTTACTTATCTTGTGATTGATTGAAAGTAACAGGGCTTATCGCAAACAAGGACATTTGTTTTTCCTCACACCGTAAGTCCAGCTGGATGATAGACTCAGGTATAAATGGAGCCAGGCGATGCCTTCACAGCTCACATTTTGCCACTGTTTCTTTGTGCCGGTTTCTTGCATGCTTTCAAGGTGATTTCACAGGTCCATTAGGATATGTATTTCTTTATTTATTTCCATTAGGAAAAGGGGAGATAGAAGGCCTCTTTTCCAAGCATAACCTGTAGCTCTTTGTGATTGGGACTTCTGTTGTTTCTTTGGTTAGGATGTTGTAAGCCTGGTGTGTGCTCACTCGCTGACACTAAGCTCAACCTGTGATGTGTCCAGCCTGTGTCTTCATTCTCTGTGTTGCCTCTGGTCATTCTGGGTTCCTGGAAAGAAAGCTACGTTAGTCTCCCTCCTGTTGCCATAGTAAAAACCTCAAACCAACCACTTTAACTCCACTTGTGCTTTCTGGTCCAAGTCCATCAGTGAGGGAATTCAAGGTAGGAACTTGGAGGCAGGATCAATGGAGGTGCACTTCCGGGTGGCTTGATCTTACGTCTTGCTTAGCTATATTCCTTATAAAGCCTACGGTCATCTGCTAAGGAGTGGTGCCACTCATAGTGGTCTGAGCCCTCCTACGTCAATAAACAACTAGACATCCCTCATGGACATAGCCACAGGCCAATATGATCTGGGAAATTCATTAATGGAGGCTTTGCTCAGATGGCTCTGGAATGTGTCAAGTTGACACAGCCAGCTAGGGCCAATGGCTGTCAAACAGTAATGGAAGAAAGTATGGGTTTGATGTGGGGTTGGCAAACAGCATTGTACATCAGTTTCTGGCACATGATCCCAGTCTAAAGCAAAAAGGAAACACCATTACCAAAAAGCAAATATGTTCTGTACTTTAAAATTGGCACCACCACCTTCTTTATGATAAATATCTCATTGATATAAACACATTAGTTTGATGTGTATTTAAACCTAATTCCTATGAGCCTAGGTTCAGGTGACAATGGGACCCCACACAGGTACCCACCCCCGACACACATGCAGTTGAAGCTTGACCTTAGGGGCAGATAAATATTCATACACATCATGCATATTTATGAACGTCAAGAAGCACTAACCAGGGGATGAGAAATGCTTACACCGAAGCAAGGAGGAGCATTGTGTGAGTCACGGGGCAAGTCTCCACGATACACACCAAAGAAAGAAAGTTCTAGAACACAATAGACAGTAGAGTTCCCAGACTGCCCCACTTGAGCAAGAGGCTGGTTGCTCACCAGCTGGTTCACAGGCACAAGTGGTGCCTCAGGCTTGATGCTTCATTACAGATATGGAGAAACCAGAGTACAACTAAGCTAAGGAGTTCTTGAAGGCTGCATAGTTGCAGCCATACAACAGGAGTTCAGCCTCTGTTAATTATTCTTCAAGTTGCTGTGACAAAATACCTGATGAAGAGGAGCTTAAAGGAAGAAGGGTTTACATGGCTCACCGCTGGAGGGCGTAGTCTCTCATGGAAAGGAGGGCAAGAGCCCCAGGCAGCTGTCAAGTCATTGCTTGTGCAGTCAGCTTCCAAAGACTGCTGTCCCTCCCATCACTTTCTTTTTTATTCAGCCTGCAAGCCCAATGCATGGCATGGCAGTGCCCATATTCAGGGTGGGTCTTTTCACCTTCGTTAGCCAAGTACAGTAACTTGACACTCAAATATGTCATTTTTTTAATGCTTTCATTTACCTGTGTGCTTGTGTGTATGTGTCTGTACGCACCCCCCCCTCTGTGTGTGTGTGTGTGTGTGTGTGTGTGTCTGTCTGTCTGTCTGTCTGTCTGTCTGTCTGTCTGTCTGTCTGTCTGTGTACTTAAGCCCACATGGACACCCACCCATTTGGAGGTCAGAGGACAAGTTGCGGGAGCTGGGTCTCTCCTTCCTCCATGAGGCTTCTGGGTATTGAACACAGGTTGTCAGGCTTGGTAACAGGCCCTTTTATCTGCTAAACCCCCTCCCTACAACCTCCCCACTTGAGCGAGATATCACTCCCTATATCACTTTAAAGTTGCCCGAACACTGCCACATACTTCCTCATTCAGCCTACTACGGGAACGTAGATGTAAGCTGCTCTTCCCCAGGGGAACTGCTTCCTAACATTGTGTTACCTTAAAGGGCCTCCTTGCTACTTTTTGTGAGTCACAGTAGGCCTTGGAGCAAAGAGCATGTAGCCCTCTGGGACAAATCACCCTGTCTAGACCCCAGGCCTTTGAGGCCATATGTTTACATTGAATTAGAATTTTTATTAATTGCTAACCTTTAGAGGACTGCATCTCTTTGGGCGAACTAGAGCAGGAAATTAATCTCACATGCCTGTGGTACTGTGTCACCAAGGCCAGAGCATCCTCACAAAGGTTAGGAGGTGGGGACACGCCGAGTCTCAGCATGCTGCTGCCTGCATGGAAAACATGTAATGCAGTAGTGACTCAGCCAGGAACAGCCTGCTCATCTCTGCTCTTATCTGCCTTCTCCTCTGAATATAGGCTAAGCACCTGGGAGCGTCTGTTTTGTTTTATTCTTGTACTTTTTGTTTGTTTGTTTGACACTTCAATATTGCCTTTGGTATTGTTGTCTAACGCACTTTATTATCCTAAAGTGTATTATTTCCTGAGTCTGACAGCGTACTTGTCATTCATACAGTATGGAAGAAGAAAGATCCTTGTTCCAAGTTTAGTTGTTACATATCAGCTCCCTTTGGATGTTCTGGGCTTCATTGCTGGTGACAGGAGTAGGCAGGGAGAGCCAGGGGAATCGAGGCTGTCTTTAAACAATTACTAGTTATTTTCAAAATATATACACATATCTGTATACATGCATACACACACACACGTATAGATAGATGGATGGATGGATAGATGATAGATAGATAGATAGATAGATAGATAGATAGATAGATAGATAGATAGATGTGTAGGCTTGTATGTGTGTGTGTGTGGGCACACACTGCAGCTTGTATGAGGAGTTCCAGAGGAGGATCTTGGGAGAATATATATTCTCCATTCACCATGTGGGGCCCGGGGATCAAGCTCACACCTTCAGACCAGGCACCAGGCACCAGGCATCCTTACCCATTGAGCCACCTCACTGTCCTTTAATGCCATCTCTACCAAGGTTCTCTTTAAACATAGACATAGTCCTGTAAAGACATTTCCACCTCCACTTCCTCCTTTTCCTCATGTCAACTGTAGAGTGTAGAGGTCAGAGGTCAAGCCCCATGTCCTTCTTTGTGTTTAAATCAACTTATCTGGGCACTGCTTTGTTGTTCTGTTATTAAGGTATGTGTGCTGGAGCTGGCTTGCCATAGCTTAGAAGATGTTATTTGGAGAGTTTTTTTTTTCTGGACCCCTCTCTGTTCATATCATGGTGGTACCTTAATATACCGTGTCTACACTGTGACACAGGACAAGCTTATTTCTATGCCAGTGAGCTTCTGAGAGCAGGCCACAAGGAGGCTTCAACTTCTATGCTGACATGGCCACCTTTATTACTTAAGGAGCATTAGTTAACTTGAGGGGGAAGGGAAGGAGGGAAGTAGAAAAAGGAGGTGTTACAGTGTTGGGAGCAAGAAGGGGTTTAGGGAAATAGCTTAGTGGATGAGAGTGCCTGGATCCCACCAGGCAGGAAAAGACTGGGCATGACTGTCTACGTCTATAGCCCCAGCATGCTTGGAGGCAGAGATAGAGGGGACACCAAGGCTTGCCAGCAGCCAGCCTAGCTCAGGGCTCAAGGAGAGACTGTCGCAATGGGCTAAGGTCGAGACGGACACAGCAGGACAATTGGCAACTTTTTCTGGCCTCTGCTAGTGTGTGCACACAGAATGTTTCATCCATACACATACATATACACACCAAGAATGTTGTACCCACATATGTACATATGGACACACACACACACACACACACACACACACACACACACACACACACACACAGAGAGAGAGAGAGAGAGAGAGAGAGAGAGAGAGAGAGAGAGAGAGAGAGAGAGAATGTTTCAATGGATGGATTCTGTTCCTCTCAAACACAGAGGTCTTGTATTAGCTAGACGTGGAAAACTTTGGATAGTAAATATTCTGCTTAGATCCCATCTGCTGAGAGCAGACAGTGCACAGCTGAGTGTCTACTGCATGCTAGGAGTGTCACACCCGTCCGCTGCACACCCAGGGTAGCGTGGCCAGTCACATTGGCTCTTTTAGAAGGGGAAGCACCTGCGCAAACAACACCCTTTTTGGCGTGGGCCTGAGCGCCGCTTCTCAGCAGAGAAGTGTTGATGTATTACTATAGCCAATTTGCATAAATGCCTGCTGATTTCATAGTCTTGTAGAAATGCTATTTATACCCAAATGCCAAGTATATTGAGATGTAATTTACGTGTAGTGTATGCATGAATATTAGGCATGCAGATTGGTTCATTTTGACAAATGAATACACTCATGTTATCCTTTCTCTAACGAGACAGAGAACTCATCCATCAACTCAGAGTCTCCTATGTCCTTCCTAGGCAAGCTCCTCCATGTCCCTAAAATGTAATTAATTAGCTTTTAAAATCATGGATTTTATTTTCTTCATAATGACTCTTCCCCCCCCCCCCGCCCCCAATTAAAAGACATACATGATGGGACTTGAGAGAAGGCTCAGTGGTCTGCTTGCTCTTGCAGAGGATCTCGGTTCACTTCCTGCACCCACAAGGCAGTTCACAGCCGTCCATGATGCACTCCTGTTCCAGGAGATTGGATGCCCTCCCCCAGCCTGCTGGGACACTGCATGCATGGGGTGCATATACAGTATGCAGGAAAAAACCACTCATATACACAAAATAAAATAATAAAAAAATAAATAAATAATTAAAAAAATATGTGATAAGAACTGTGCAACCTGTCTTCTATGCTTCTGAAATCCCTCTGGGCCACACTGGGATTTATGCCTGTGACTGTGGTGCCTTGTAGCTCATTCCTTGCTATCACTAAGGACTTTCTTGCAGCATGAATATACTGTTTAATCACTTGTTCTCCTGTTAACAGGCAGTTAAGCCTTTCCAGATACAATATATTACAAATAAATCTCATGAGAAGACTTCTCCATAGAACCATGTATGTCTGGATGTATAGGCCCTCACAAATGTTGAAGAAGCATCTAGGATTGAGATTCCTGTGGCAAGGGTGGACGTACATCTACCTTTGAAAGAAATATCCTTAAAGATGCCCTCACCTTCATTGTCTATGTAATGAGCTGATTTTGTCTGTTTTCCACAAAGGATCCTGCAGTGATTATGTGCTGGCTCTTTTTCCTTTTATATTAAAATATGTCCATCTTCATAGTTAAAGGGATCTTTTCTAAAATATTTATTTATTTTGTAATCTTTGTGTGTGGTGTGCTGTGCTGTGGTGTGTGTGTGTGTCATGTGCTATGTGTGGAATGTGTGGTGTGGTGTGTGTGTGTGGTGTGTATATGTGAATAGTGTGTAGTGTGGTGTGATGTGTGTGTATGTGTGTATGTGAATGGTGTGTAGTGTGTAATGTGGTGTGGTGTGTGTGGAATATGATGTGTGGTGTGTTTTGTATGTGAATAGTGTGTAGTGTGATGTGGTATTGTGTGTGTATGTGTGTGTGACTGGTATGTAGTGTGTTATGGTGTGTGTGAATAGTGTGTAGTGTATGGTGCAGTATATGTGGTATGATATGTGTGGTAAGGGGTGTGTGTGTGTGTGTGTGTGTGTGTGTGTGTGTGTGTGTGGTGCCATAGTGTGTGCACAGTGGTTAGCAGGCATCTTTGTGATGTCAGGTCTCTTGTTCTGTTATTAGGATCTGGGGAATTGAACTCATGTCATCAGGCTTGGCAGCAGGTACTTTTGCCCACTGAACAATCTTGTCAGCAAAGGTTTTTTTTAGAAAATAAAGAGTACATATTGTTGTTCTTACTTTTGAATTAAGAATAGTATGTAGCTCCTCCCTGCTTTCTCTTCTAATAGATTTAGTGTATCTGGTGTTATGTTGAGATCTTTGATCCATTTGGACTTGAGTTTTGTGCAGGGTGACAAATATGGATCTATTTGCGTTTTTTACATGTAGGCATCCAGTTAGACCAGCAGCATTTGTTGAAGATGCTGTCTTTTTCTATTGTATGGTTTAAGCTCCTTTGTCAAAACCCTAGGTGTGTGGGTTTATTACTGGGTCTTTGATTTGATTCCGTTGGTCAACCAGCCTATTTCTATGGCAGGGCCATGCAGTTTTTATTATTATTGCTCTGTAGTATAGCTTGAAGTCAGGGATGGAGATACCTCCATCTTCTGATTTTTTTTTTGTTTTGTTTTTCCATATGAAGTTTAGAATTGTTCTTTCAAGGTCTGTAAATAATTGTGTTGGCATTTTGATAGGGATTGCATGGGATCTGTAGATTGCTTTTGGTAAGGTGGTCATTTTCACTATGTTAATCCTACCGATCCACAAGGATGGGACATCTTTCTATCTTTTGATATCTTCCTCAACTTCTCTCTTCAGAGATTTGAAGTTCCTATCATACATGTCTTTGACTTGCTTGGCTAGAGTTACACCAAGATACTTGTTATATTATTTGTGGCTATTATGAAAGGTGTAGCGTCCCTAATTTCTTTCTCAGCCTGTCCGCTCAGTAGTGCTTCATAACAGATGCTGAGACTCACGGCCACAGTCAAACATTAGGCGATGCGTAGGGAGTCTTGTGAAAAAGTGGGGGTGGAGGAGAAAAGGACCTGGAGGTGACAGAAGCTTCACAAGAAGACCAATAGTGCCAACCAGCCAGGGCCCAGAGGTGCTTGCTGAGGTTGAAGCAGCACCCCAAAACCATGTATGGACTGGAACTAGGCCCCCTACAAAGATGTAATCCATGGACAGCTCAGGCTTCATGTGGCTTTTCTAGTAAAGGCAAGGGGGCTGACTCTGACATGGACTCTGTTGCCAGATTTTTTTCCCTTCCTCCTGGCAGGACTGCCCTGCCAGGCCACATGGGGAAAAAAACAGGCTCAGTCCTGATGCAACTTAATGAGCTGGGGTGGATTGGAAGTGGGGCTCCCCTTTTCTGAGGAATAGGAGAGGGGCTAGAGGGGAGGGAGGGTGGGGTGGGGGGATGAGGGATGGAGCTATGACCAGGATGTAAAATTAATTAATTAATAAATTAAAAAAAAGAATAGTGGTGTGGGAGGTGAGAGAGAGAGAGAGAGAGAGAGAGAGAGAGAGAGAGAGAGAGAGAGAGAGAGAGAGAGTTTTTTTTTTTTACTGCACCCATGTTCTACTGGACGTATAGGTGAATATCAGAGGGCCACATGTATGGCAGCAGGTTCTCTGCTTCTGCTGTGTGGGTGTTGGTGAATGGACTGGGTTGTCAGGCTTGGCAGCAAATTGCTGAGCCATCCTGCCTCCCAGGACCTTGCCTGCCTGCGTAGCCCGTCAGTTATCTGTTTTGTACTTGGGGGATTTAGTCAACTTAGGTCTGCTATAACTCACGGATTTTCTGTCATGGATCACTGCTCTGCATGTGAAGGCTCCACAACACACTTACTCATTTGACTTTAAATAGCTCAGATGTGTGTGTGTGTGTGTGTGTGTGTGTGTGTGTGTGTGTGTGTGTGTGTGTGTTGGGGGTGGAGACAGGGGGTATGTGAATCTATGTATGTTCATGTGTGGTATGAGTGTGTGGACATGCATACAGAGGCCAGAGGCCAGTGTCCAGTGTCTTCAGTTTTCTGCACATGCTTCTCAAGCAGTTTCCTTTCTCTGTTACTAGGCAAACACTCTTCGCAGCACAATTCCTTTTGCTCTGTGATTCTTTCCCCCTTTCTTTAATTTGACTTCTGTGCTGTCAGTTTGATTTTTCCTGATTGCTTTAATCCTTCCTCAGACTGCACTAACTCAGCTTCTTATTTTCTCAGAGCAAAAGGATATTCATGTTATGTCTGTTTTTTGTTTTTTTTAATTCTCAAATAGCCATGGGTGCCATAGCTCCTTTCCAGGCCTAGTCACTTGAAGCCCAGAGCGGTGCACTGAGAAGAAGACCCGAAAGTCATGTCTCCACCTTCATTAGGCCCATAGGTTAGAAACAGACTGGGATCTGGCTCTTTTAACTACGTCCTTTCTTCTGTGCCCACTTGCTGTATTCTGTGTAGCCAACATGGAGCCCAGCTCATGTGAACCTGCCCCTTAGCTACCTTGGCAGAATATCACTGCCCATCATCACCCACTGAGCCTGAGGTGGATGAAGCCGAGGGGAAGATGAAGAAGAACTTTCTGACATAAATGGCCAGTGCTCTCAGGAGCACGTTCCTAGGCAGCACCCAGGGTACATTTTTGTCATGTTTCCCAGTGCCCTCTACAGCCTTACCACTGTGGCATTTAGTTGTAATTATTTTAACACATGGAATTGCTGAGTTACAGCTTCAGTGGTGTCTGAGCTAGTAGTGCTGCAGTTGCCAAATCCAGCCGCCCAGAGCATTACATTTTATTATTTTTAAAAGGGCATCAATTTACTGGTCATGAATGGAACTCTGTATTTTCTTTGATAATTGACCCGAATGATGTAGTGATACAAACTAACATGGCTGCTTGACATGGGACTCTGAATGCTGATAGAGGACCACAAATTTCTACACCTAAATTTAGAATCACGTTGTAGTAGTAAGTGCCTGAGAGCACTCCTGCCTGTTTCCCTGTTGGTTGTATTCATGTTTGCTTCTAAGTCAAATGCATGATTTTATCAAGTAATTTTTGTGTTTGGGATAGGCATAAATAGGCCGCAGTTAAACCAATTGGAGTATGGAGTTGGCACGGCCATAACTCTGGCTTAGTGTCATCCGTCAGACTCAGGGTTTGGCACTATGCGTTACTATGCTGTGTACAACTTGGTTTGCCTACACCGGGGCCACCTAGGCAAGTCCTCCCAGCCATGGTCAAGGTACCAACCTGATTGTCTTCTCTATGACCCTGGCATAAGCGGCTCTTTAGATCACAAAGATTGATTCTAGGGGGCTAGAGAGACCTGGTGGCTTGAGGGTTAAGAGAATTGAGTTCCCTCACACTGGGCCACTCACAACCATCCATAACTCCAGGTCTGGAGGACATGGTGTCCTCTTCTGACCTCCTCAGGCACCTGCATGCCTGTGGTGCAGGTGACCACCACACTCTCTGTCCTCTCTCTCTGTCTCTCCCTTCCGTCTTCCCTCCCTCCTTCCGTCTTTCCTCCCTCCTTCCTTCTTTTCCCTGCTTACATGCACACACACACACACACGCACACACACACACACACGCACTCGTGCGCGCGCGCGCGCACACACACACACACACACACACACACACACACACACACACACACACACAGACACACTGAACCAAATGAATAAGTAAGCACACTTGTGACCTTTTCTGGGGAGACATGGTAGAACAGGGGCTGACGCTGCAGGCCGCCCTCTCTCTGCCGCTCACCATCCTAAGACAATCGTGAAGCCTGGGACTGGATTGCTTTGGGTCATTATATAGGAGAGATTTCTAAGTAAACAAGATCAAAGGTCGGCTTCTACTTTATTAGTTCCTGCCTGAGGAACAGTAGGAAGCCTCTGGACCAGGGGGAGGAGACTGAGATGGGAAATGTCATTTCCAGGGGAGAGTGGGCAGGGAGTAAGGGGCGTCCTATCTCCCTCCCTCCTTCCTACGTTATGAGTTACACTCAAAGGCCATACACACCTGAGCCTTTAGCATCACAGGTGCTATTCAGTCCCTTTTTACCATGGTAACTAAGAAGTGTTCACCGAGTGCTTACAGAATGCTATGTGGGTAGGGTTTCACATTATTAACATTTTGCATGGAAAGGGAAAAGCTGTGACCTTGCACACCTTATCATTAATCCACCAACCATAATACTTTCAATTTGGATACATATTGGTACAGTTCAGCCAATGGCGTAAACATGACTGAGGAAGTCATAGGATGTCAAGCCAGGAACAGGGCTTAAGACTTGAGGCATAATGCCAAGGCAGCTAGGGCAAGGAGAACAGGTGTGCACACCAAGAAAATGCCAGGTTCTGATTGCTTGTCTTGCTGAGCTCTTGTCTTGTTGAGTGTCTTGGTTGTGACGGTCAGTGCTGTCAGATTGACAGACTGTAGACTCCCCACGAGGTGAGCTATTTCCGGCTGACCCTGGGAGCTTTTCTTGGTTTTTGTTAATTGGCATGGGGGAACCATCTCAATGGAAGGCCGACCCCTCCCTGGGTAGAACATCCTGAGCTGGGTAAAATGGAGAAAGGCATGAGCCCTGGAGAAAGAGCAGCCCCTCTCTTTTCCTGACTATAGTCACAATGTGACAGCTGTCTAAGCACCTGCCATCTTGATTTCTCTGCCAGGATGTGCACTGTAACCTTGAACTTGGAGTCACAGTAAGCCCTCATGCCTCATGTTGCCTTTGGCAGATTATTTTTTTTACCACAGTAAGAGGAGAAGGAACTAAGACAAGGACCAAATTGTGTGTACCTGGAGAAGAAAGTAGAGCTACAAAGAAGCAGCCTTATGCTAACCTGTTGGAACAGTTTTGTACATTGCTTCCAAAGTAAAACCATCTACCCTGATATCAATGATTTTACATTGACGATATGAAGGTTGTTCCTACTGTAAATCACCATAAGACTCAAATCATAGCTATTTCATCTACTACTACTACTACTACTACTACTACTACACACACACACACACACACACACACACACACACACACACACACACATACACACACACACACACACACACACACCTTATATGCACCATCTGAACACACCAGAATCATTTCCCATTCTAGCTAATAATATATTACTCCTAGCAACAAAATATTGCAAATATTTTCTTCTACAGCACTATATGGTTTTGCGCTTCTTAAAAGAGTTTTGTGTGTCTGTAGGTATATCTCCATGGATGCATTCCATTTGTGTGCAATGCCCACAGAAGCCAGAAGAGGGCACCAGATACCCAGTAACTGGAATTACAAATTGTTGTGGTCTACCCAATATGGGTGCTAGGAATCAAGTTCTAGTCTTTGCCAAGAGCAGCAAGCGTTCCTAACTGCAGAACCACCCTCCAGCCACCAGCTTTTGTATTTTAAAATAATAAATGTGTCTACAGTCAACTTGTTCACATTGAGGTGACAATCCTGATATGAAGTAAAGAGAGTTGCTCTTTAGAACTTTCAAAAAAAGCATCATGGCTGATACATGTTGAAGGACCAAAGATTCTTACTACCTGCTCAAAGCGAAAATGTTAGGCGTCTCTTCTTTACTGACTTCATGTGGACTTTTAACGTTTAGTTTTAATGTATATATGGTTTATCTAGGGGTCTTATTTTAAAAGGTGGATTCTGGTTCTGTGGGTATGGAAAGGGCCTGGAATTCTGCATTTCTAACAAGATCCCAGGAGACACTGCTGCTGGTGGTTCCTGGGCTACTTTTGAAGAACATATGTTTGCATATTGTTGGCTACAGAGAAGAGAAAAAAAAAGGATAGAAGCAGGAACAGGAGATGGCTCAGTTGGTGAGGTGCTTGCCACACATTCATGAGGGCCTATAATCAGATCTCCAGAACCCACACAAGAAAGCCAAAGATGGTAGTGACCCCTTGCAATCCTGGCACTCCAAACATGAGGACAGGAGAGGCCTCTAGGCTCCCTGTCCTAGCCATTCTCATCTGCCTGGTGAACAGTGAGTAAGGAAGACACCCAGTGTTAACCTCTGGCCTCTTATATGCATGTGTACACGTGTGTACAAACACCCAGGAGCACATATGTGTATACACACATCCACACTCAAAATAATACATTAAAAATATCTCTAGTTTCTGATATAGTAAAGTCTGCATGGCAGAAGAAGTTATATAGTATTTTTTCTTTGCATTGGAAATATTTGAATCTGGATAAGTATAAGTTTTGGGACATATATTGATTAAATTCACACAGTAGAGTCAAAGCCTGAAAGAGCTATAGCACTAGCAATACCACTTATGCGGCTCACTGACGCCCACAGACCTGAGCAATGGGCAGCACCCCGCAGGCCCCCCTCACTTAGCTTCCTTAAGTCCCCGTGGCTTCCGGGTTGTGTTCATGCGGTAACTCTCCTGTAGCAATTAACACACTGTGGTGACGACTTTCAACATAGCTGAAGTAAACTGTGCTGATTTAGGGGAGGATCTGAGAAGCCAGCTAATTCTTCAGTTATTTTCTGGCATTGATGTGGAATCTGTATATCTTTCTATTATCTATATATCAATCGATCTATCTTCTTCATCATCATCATCATCATTATCTATTAACTGCCATTGCCATTTATCTATCTAATCTATCTACCATCTGTCATCTATGCATCTATGTATCTAATCTATCTATCTATATTTACCTATCCATGTCTCTCTATATATGTATCTAACATATCTGTCTATCATCTATCTATCATATGTCTGTCTGTCATCTATGCATATATTTATATATTTACCTATCATTTATCCTACCCTATCTATCTATCTATCTATCTATCTATCTATCTATCTATCTATCTATCATCATTATCTATCTATCTATCTATCTATCTATCTATCTATCATCATCATTATCTATCTATCTATCTGTCTATCTATCTATCTGTCTGTCTATCCATCTATCCTATTTTCTTTTCCATGGGAATTTGAATCTGAACAGATAAGCCTTCCCATCCAGGCTGTTACCTGTGGAAAGCGTGCGCGCGTGTGTGTGTGTGCGCGTGCGCACACACACACACACACACACATACGCATGCAGATACATGAACATATGTGCATTCATGCACTCATGAATGTGTTCATATGCTTGCCCACACTCATACATACATATATGCACACGTACTTGCATGAATATACATACAAATAATACTTTAGTGTTTCACATAGGTTGAGACTGTCATCTTACAGAGACCTCAGTATAGAAACACTGTTTCCTGACTAAATGTGTAGGTGAGCTTAAATCACAGATACAAGAATAATTTCCCAATTTGACCTCATGCATGTAATGGGTTTCCATTGGTGATTCTCAAATGAAGCAAGCTTTTATTTATAACATATAGGAGTCTCTGTTCCAATCCCTCTGATCAGTTTAATATGTCTTAAAGTGTCATGCTAATTATCTTACCATTTGTATATGACCATGACTAAAATTATTTATGGAATTTTATCTGTCTTAATGTATATTTGTTTCTTGGGATGAGGAAATGTTTAGGCGCTTACCACAAAGGTGTGAAAACTGGAACTCAGATCCCTAGATCCCAAGTAAAAACGCCAGGTAGGCCTGGCAGTCAGCCTGTAATTCCAGGATAGAAAGGTGGAGCCAGGGTATACCCAGACCAAGCTGGCTCATGGCACTAAGCATATTGATGAGCTCTGGCTTTGATTGAGAGATCTGCCTCGACGAATAGAGGGAAGTGAGGTTGACAGCAATCTTGGGCCTCCATATAGGTACTTAACTTAAGCACGGTGCTTGGACTTCACTGCACACATGTGCTCACACACATATGCACATGCATACACACTCTATGTATAGCATACATACTGAAAATGGAAACATATTTTCCCTTGATTGACCTATATTTGATGAGTAAAATTCTGAAGGAAAGTGTATTTCCTAAACCATATATAAGGAAGCCAGAAAACATTCCATAAGAAAACATAGGGAGGGTTGGGGAGGCAGCCCAGTTGGTAGAGTGCTTGCCTTGAAACATCAAGAACAGAAGATGCTCTTCACAAGTTCTCCCCGGATGCTCGGGTTCTTCAAATGTGTTCCTTTGGACATTGCTCACTGAGACTTGGAGAAATTCAGCCAAGCCTCATGTTTCAGACACTGCTCACTTCAGAGCATATTATAGTGTGTTCAAGTATCATGTACTTAACATTTGTGGCTCTCCTTATCCCTGGGGGACAGATGGCCACCAGCCCACCAAAGGCAGCAGGAGCAGGAGATAAAATGAGGAGCCTGGAAGGCTGTAAGCATGACGGAGATTGCACAGTCAGGGAACCACTTCAAGAGATAGTTCAACTTTAATCAGGAGAACAAAGGCTATATATCCCTTGAAGAGTGGGTTAGGGAGCTTCCAGGATAAGTGTTCATAATTGGTTGAAATCAGGCACTTTAAAGATACCTGTTTTGCATTTGGCAGCATGATCCTATCATATGAATGGGAACACAGTCCCTAATTATCCTATAGGCGTAGGGAGGGGAGAGCTAGCAGGGAGCTAGCTGTGTCAAGGGCCATATATCAAATGTGGTTAGGGGTATCTACGTCTAAAGACACTCTCCAGATGGAGTCAGGCAGAGAGCAGGAGGCTCTGCTGGGGAGAGGGAGTCCTGCACCTAACCAAGCTCAGAGTAGCTATCTGGGCTGCAGTGTCAAAAAGCAGGGTTCTTCCAACAAACATTAATGTTTCAGCCAAGATTAATTCCAAAGAAAGAAACAAAGATGACAGAACAGAGTTTGCCGAATTATAGGTGGGATCATTTCATTCCAGAAAATTCTCCAGGGTTGCTCTACTCTGAACCAACTTTTTTTCCCCATCGTGTTCCTATGAGTCACTGGAATCTTATGGTAACTTTCAGCTCAGCAGCTTCTAGCTCAGAGAATCCACAGAGGGCATTGCTTTCTTAATGGAAAACAGCAGAACAAATCAAAGGCATCGCCATTAACCTGAAGAACATGACACATGTGGTCTAAGTGTCCAGAACATTTCACAGGGACCCAGTTGCTGATAGGCGAGTCAGGACAGCATATAGAGACTGACTGTGGGACACAGTCGCAACACTAGGCATTGGGAAACCGTGTAGGCTGACCGGCTGTAAGCCTGTCATGCTGTGTGACTTTTCCCAAATCACAGCCTGTGGCATGCTGTCAACAGAGGTATCTGTTCCTTTGCATAGGCTGTTGATTATAGCTTGTCCTGGTTTGCTTTCTGTTGCTATGACAAACACCACAATCAAACTTACTCAATAGAGGAAAGGGTTATTGAAGTATCTTGATTACATGATATTATATTACCAGCTGGTACTTCCGGGCCACAGCCCATCACTGAGAGAACACTGATCAGGATCTTAAGGCAGTAAAGTGAAGTAGGAATCATGGGAGAAAACTCCTCACTGCCTCACTCTTAGGCTCAGCTACATTTCTTACATATCTCAGGTCCTCCTGGCTAGAGATAGCGTTGCCCACCATCATCTATGCTCTCCCACATCAAGCATCAATCAAGACAATTTCTCACAGACATGGCCATGGACCAGTTTGATCTACATAACTCTTCAAGTAAGATTTCCTCTTCCAAGGTGATTCTAGCTGTGTCAGGCTCTCAGTAAAAACTACAAAGGATATGACTTTTTACTATCCCTAGAGGTCATATATTTGTGTGCCTGTGAGTGTACATGAGCCTAGGAGTATGTGTGTGTTTGTATGTGTCTTCATACGTGATGTGAGGATGCACATGGATATGTGGGCACATTTGTGTAGAAGCCAAAAGTCAACTTTGGGTGTCATTTCTCAGGAGAGCTTCCACCTCGGTTTTGAGACAACATCTGCCTTTGATCTGAAACCTACCTGATAGGCTGTTCTAGTAGGCTGACAAGCCAGGGATGCAGCTCCCAGTCCTAGGATTGCAAAGGAGCACCAACCATGCCTGGCTGTTGAAAAGTAAGTGTTGACTCTGGAACTCAGCACCTCCCACTTTCACATCAGGCATTCCCCCAACTGAGCAGGTTCTCCATACCCAGAAGATTTATTGATTTTTATTTTGTATGTATGAGTGTTTATCTGCGTGGATAGCTGTGCACTATGTGTATGCAGTTCCCACAGAGGACAGAAGAGGGCATCGAGTCCCCTGGAACTGGAGCTACAAATGATTTTAAGATGTAGATGCTGGGAATTGAACCTGAGTCGAGCAGCCAGTATCCTGAAGGCTGAGCTATTTCTCTAGTCCTCATATCTTTTTTTTTCCTGTGCTTGTCTTGAGGTAACACTTGCCACTTGACTAATGAGAAGTATGTATGTGTATGCGTGCCTATGTGTGCGTGTGTGTTGTGTGTTGGCTGGTGCATGTGCGTGTTCTCAGTAACTTTCACTTCTCAAGTTTTAGATTTACAGAAATATTGTAACAATAATAGAAATTCCCACATTCTATATAGCCACTCTCCTCTATTCATTTTTATTGAATTCTTGGCTTTTGTTTGTTGAGATAATGTCTCACTATGTTACCCATGCTGGACTTGAACTTGGGATTCTCCCACTCACTCAGTCCCCCCATGACCTGGGATTATAATTTTGTACCACCCTGCCTGGCTCTAATTTCTCATTTTGAATGTTTTACTTAAGAATGGTAAGTTCATAACACTAACCGATACTGACACACACCTTTTATTCAGATTTTTCCTAGCTGCCTGATGCTCTTTTTATCTCTTGCCCTGCCCTCAGTGCAAGAGATGAAACCCAGGACACACTAGCAAGCATTCTACACTAAGTGGTACCCCTAGCTCTACCTATGGCCATTCCTCTAATCCACACTTTGACGTAGCATCCCGGGTACCACATTTGATCTTGTCATCATGTCCTGGATCTGTCTTGTCCGTGGACATTTCTCAGGCATTTTTTGTCTTGATGCTATTGGTGGTGTGGAGGACTTGGGCCAGGTATTTGGTAGAGTGATCCTCCAGTGGGGTTCTCTTGGTACCTCCATCCTGACTAAAGAGCAAGTGTTTGCCTTTCACTGGTGATGTCAGCTTGGACCACCTGGCTTCTCTACCCTGGAGATAGTCTTCTCCCTCTGCTGCTACTAAGGGAAGCAAAGTGTACACAGTCTGCACTTTAAGGGTAGTGAGTCAGGCTTGCCTCCTGAGGACAGACCACCTCCATAAATTATTCTGAGGTTTTTCTCAAAAGGCTTGTCTCCTCCATCCGTTTATTTATTCGATCAATCATTTATTTATAACTGTTTGGACTCATGAATATTTATTTTAAACTTTGGGTTATAAGCCGGCACTACATTATTGATTTTGTTACCCTGGTGGTTCCGGCTTTTGGCCATGGGAGGCCCTTTCAGTGGGCTCCTGCCTGCCTTTGATATGCCCTCCTCCTCTGTGACTCTTGGCACATCCGGACTCTCTGGCACCACAAGACATCCCAAGGCTCATTTTCTAAACTCTTTGTCCCAGCCCTAGAACTACCAAATGCATGCTTTAAAGGCCTCTAAGGGAATATAATTGTTTCTTTGTTGAAAAATTTTCTCAATGACACAATAGCAATTCTTTGATGACTTAAAGGTCTTAGAAACAAGTTATTGTGCATTTTAAAGCAATATTATGGCATAGGAGATTTGAACCATTGCTATCTTGGTTCATATATTGGTCCTCATGCAGCATGAGTGGCCTTGCCCAGGACTTGTGACTTATACATTGCTCCACCCTCTGTACCCGTAGCTGGTTGCTCACAGTCTCTTACACAGCTAGCCACGTGGAGCTGTGGTTATTTAGGAAGGAGTCTTCCTCATAAACCTGATCTCCACTTTACCATCTCTACCCTCTTCCTCTCATCCTTCCAACCTGTGGGTGAAGCCTCTGGAATACAGAAGGCACATGGTGGTAGGTACTTTGTAATTGTTGGTTTAGTATGTTGCTTAAAGGTGCTTTCCAGAGTTGTAACTCTGTCCTGTTCTAACTTGAGAACCAATGTTTTGCGCTTTACTATAGCATCTATGTGCACTTACACAGGTGCACCCCACCACACTCATTACTAGGACAGCGCTCATTTCCAAGGCTAGCCTACTAGAGGTATGACCATCAGATCTGGAAATGTTTGCCATGGGATTCAACTAGGGAATTGCATGAATCCCTCTTTCAAAATATGGTTTAGAAAATTTGTCCTAAGAGGTTCACATATAACTATATCTTGATGAAATAGTTGTTTCAAAATTACATTCTGCAAACTTTTTGATGACTATAATGTGAAATGTAGATTAACTTTTACATACACAAATATTTTTAAAGACTTCGTTATATCCCTCATTTATTTTTTTCTCTTAAAATAATGGGATGGATCAGGGCTCGGTGGCTTACTCATGAATCCCAGCAACTGGGAGGCTGGGGCAGGAGCATTGCTATAAGTTGGAGGCTAGTCTGGGCTACAGAATGAGACCCTCATTCATAAAACCCAAACTATATAAATTAAGAAATCTGAAACAAAGGATCTGTGCTTGTTCTCTATTGTATATTCCTTGGAGATATTTTCATATTAAAGATGCTTTCAACAAGCACAAAGGGGTAAATTTGATAAGTTACAATGTTGTCATAACTAGTTTAGCCATAATTGAACAATTCGGGGCTGTTTGGAGAATTACTTTAGTTTAAAAACAAATTTAATTTCATTTTCTACTCCATGAAATAGCTGCTAAGGAGGGATATTTTTAACTACAGCACCTTGGGAGTGTGATATTTTTTCTTTATTTTTACAATGAGATAAGATTAGTTAAGAAAATTAACACTAAAAAATAAAAACCTGAGATGGAGGTTCTCTCCATTTAGCATGCACATCAGGCTCTCCAGCAGACTCCAGGCAAATTACAAGTTAAATAAAACAAGTCACGCAGTGGTACAATTCATGATAAGATGCAAACTTACGGAAAGGGAAGCGAGAAGCTTAAGCCTGAGAGTTACCAGAAGTCTGGGAGAAATATAATTACACCCATTGAGTGCTGAATTTAGATTGAAGTTTCTTGGTGTCTGAGCTGGGAATGGGAAGGCACGGTGACTGTTTGGCGTTCATCGGCGTGTGTTCTTCCTCCGTGGGGCCACTTGCCCTCGAGCTGTTAGTCATTTTCATTAGGAGTCCAAAACGTAGGCCGAGGCGTTCTAACCCTCTAACATTAATCCTGCAACGTTTCTCTTCCTCCAATGACTCTGCTCTAATTCTGTTGCCTGTTTGGCAGGAGATCGTGTCATGCACGGTACAGGTGTGGTGTCTCTTCTGTCTTTGTCACCGATGAAAAAGGCCAAGGGTGTTCCGTCTGCTGCTCCCTAGCCTCCTCATGGATGTCACCCCCTCTAGACCTAGACCTCATCTATGCTGTTTCCTGTTTCCTGTATCCTTCTGCCCCAGCCCTTCCATAACCCTTATAATCACATGACAGTGAGGAAGAGGGTGTCACTTCAGCTTGTCCTGTCATTCCCAACTCATACTCAAAACGTCCTTGACCCCAATACTGTCTCTCCATCTCTGCTGGTTTTTTTCTGCAAGTGTGATGCGCTGGACAGTTTTATATCAACTTGAGACAAGCTAGAGTCTTCTAAGAGGAGGGAGCCTCGACTGAGGAACCACCTCCAGATGAGGCTGTAGGCAAGCCTGCAGGGCATTCTTAGGGCATATTTATTCCTGCTCCTCCTCCTCCTCTTCCTCCTCCTCCTCCTCCTCCTCCTCCTCCTCCTCCTCCTTCTTCTTCTTCTTCTCTCTCTCTCTCTCTCTCTCTCTCTCTCTCTCTCTCTCTCTCTCCCTGTTTCTCTCCCTGTTTCTCTTCTCTCTCTCCTCTCTGTTCTCGCTCCTCTCTCTCTCCCTTCCCCCTCTCATTGATTAAGTTATTTATTTACTTTATATCCAAGTCACAGCTTCCCCTTCTCCTCTGAATCAGTGATTGATGGGGAAGGGTCCAGCCCCTTGTGCCTAGGATCACCCTAGGCTGGTGCTCCTATCAGAAAGCAGGCTGAGCAAGCCAGATAGCTGCATTCCTCCATGCCTCCAGGTTCCCCAGGTCTTTCCTTCCCTCAATGGACTGTGATTCACAATTAACACTTGTCTCCCCAAGTTGCTCTTGGCCACTGTGCTATATTACAGCCACAGTGACTGTGACTAGGATTTATGACTTCACAGAGCCGGAAAGTGGGAAGGGAGCACCTTCAGAGCAAGGAGAAGTGCAAGGAAAACAGCTTTATGGAGCTTCCCTGAAAGGCTCTCTCTGGCTGGTGCAGCTGCTTAATAATCAGTTTTACAGTCACACCCGGGCAGACACTTCTGTGTGGTGTTGCCTTCAATGAGGGATGGTGAAAAGGCAGCTGAGTGTGGATCCCAGCTCTATGGTTTTGTTTTTTTCTTCCAGGTTTTTGACACAGGGTCTCATGTAGCCTAAGTTGGTTTCAACTAAGTGCATAGTCCAGGCTGGCCTTGAACACACCTAATCCTCTGCCTCCACCCACCGAGTATACATGGTAAATGTTAGCTGCCATGCCTGGCTCAAATTTGCACTGTTAAAACAAATGTAAATCAGAAAATTGTGTTCCTGTCTCTCTATAGATAAAAGACAGACTAGCAGAAAGCTTACTCATTAATAAGGGAAAAAGTAGGTACACGAGGGTGCTTTGATACAAAATTGGAGATATCCTCTGTGGAGAGCTGCAGAGTAATGGGAGCAAGCTGGGACTGTGGAGGGACAGACAGGATGCCACTAGGTACTGACTCTTAGTGAGGACATAGTGACTGTGGAAGGCTAACCAGCTCCTGAGAAGGAACTTTGGAATGTGCTGGAGGCAGCTAGTCAGTGTACTTCTTCCTTAGCAGAAATTTAGAAAATTAGCCCTTTTTTTCCCAGAAGGCAATTGAGGCAAAATACATTTAAATGTAAAGATAGCTACACATTCCATAGTTTAAAAAAGTGTGTGTGTGTGTGCGCGTGTGGGCGTGTGCACATGCACGCATGTAGTAGGTATGTGTGTGAAGGCCAGAGGTCAATATTGGGTGTCTTTCTTAGTCATTCTCCAGCATGCATCTGGAGGTTGGGCCTCTCGGTGTAGAACCTGCCAACTCAAATGGACTGACTGACAACCAGCCCCAATCCTTCTGACTGCCTCTGCAGGGGTACATACTGTAGTTCAGGCCTTCAGTGTGGTGCTGGGGGATCTAAACTGGAGTGCTCACATTTATGTAGCAGATACTTACTGAATGACTCACCTCCTCAGCCTCAGATCCACCAATGTCATTAACAACGACATTTTTTCATAGCCCAATAGGGTCAAAGAAAGATAAACATTTGGACAAAACCAGTTTGCGATTGGGATTGTCTACAAAGCAAACTTGGTTTGGTGTGTCGGCTGTCTGCTACTGTTTGTAGTAGAGGCCATTAAGCCTTTTCTCTAAATGGCCAAAAGTCATGTGTTTTTAAATAATATTTTTAATTTAAGAGTTTGTCATGTGTGTGGGAAGTGTTTTTGTTTTTGAGAGAGGGTCTTACTTTGTAACCATAGTTGGCTGGAATTCACTATGTAGACCAGACTGGCCTTGAGCTCAAGGATACACCTGCCTCTGCTGCCCCAGTGCTGGATGAGAGGCATGTGCCACCACGCCTGGCATGTGTAGGTCTTACATCTGTGCAGCATGCATGTTCCTGGTGCCCAAGAGGACAGAATAAGCCACTGGATCCAGCAGAGTTAAAGTTGTAGGTGGTTGCGAGCTGCTATGTGGGGGCTGGGAATTGAAACTAGATCTCTGGCAGAGCAGCCAGTGCTCTTAACTGTGGCTTCATCTCTCCAGCCCCCAAAGTAACACTATTCTTTGAATATTCTAAACACTTTTTTTTAATACATCCTGATCAGATATAACCCCTATAACTCGCCCATCCCCAAAACATCCCCATACCAACTTCATGTCCTCTTTTAAAAATATGTAAGTTGTATAGACTCTCATAACTGATAATTCTGCTGTTACAGCAAAAAGGCAGATATATATATATCATATATATATACATATATTTGTAGCTCTTTTCAGTAAAACTATACTTTATAATATATATAGAAAGAGAGAGAGAGAGAGAGAGAGAGAGAGAGAGAGAGAGAGAGAGAGAGAGAGAGAGAGAGAGAAATTGAGATTGAACTTGGACCATGAATGATGACTGACACCTGGAGGAAACATCCGAAGCCTGGGGCACTGGTCCATCATTGTTGCCTAGGAACACTCTTACCAGGGATGCTTCATGAAAAATAGGTTCAAACACTATAATATAAGTTGTTGGTCCAGTTACTGTTTCTAAGAGTGACTGTTAGCTGTTCCCTCTTTTTGTTTTTTGTTTTGTTTTTGTTTTTTTTTTTGTTTTGTTTTGTTTTTTTTGAGATAGCTCATGTAGCGATGATCCTCCTGCCTCAGCCTCCAGAGGTGGCTTCTGGTTTCAGTATTTCACTCTGACTATTTAGCCACGAATGTCCTTAGTGGTGTGTTCCTTCTTTTGGTGTACAGAGCACCCACTTTTGAGCACTAGCACATCAAACCTAACACCTCCCCCACCTGCCTTCCTCAGCTCCATTTGGAAAATGTCTTTTATCTGTCCTTCCTCTTAAATATTTCAATTCATTAAAAGACAATGAGAGTGGAACTGGGAAAGAGGAAATTCAACAGCTTTGTACTAGAGCCATTTAAGAAATTCATTGCAGAAGAATTAGAATGCAAAAGTGCCGAAGGGTCAGAATTATAAACAATAGAGAAATTACTCATGCGAGTATACATTTATTTAATGACTTTTAAAGTCCTGCTGTATACTGGGTTTTGTGATAGTTTCTGCAAAGGGATCATAGAGTGTAAAACAAGTTGGGGTTTGCTCTTTGGGCAGAGAATTTTTATAGTAATTTCATGGCTTCTAAGTGAATGTGGTAGATAAAGGTGGGTTATTTGTAAATGCTTAATTTCTTAATATCAAGTTCTGGGGTAGTGGGCAGTTGATACTAGTGGGCAAAGATGCTACAACAAAGGCTGAAAGCTTGCATTTCATTCTCAGGGCCCATGCAGTGAAGGAGGGAACTTCCTCGTGTACATGGCCCTCTGACCTCTACAGGCACGCCATTGTACATTTGTCCTTTCTCCCTCCTCAAATCAACTCCTAGGAGATTTCGCCTAGAAGAAAGTTAACCCAGCGATCTAAATAATAAGCATGGTTTATAACTCCAATGAAACTCATCGGTTGTGCATATTAATTAAATCTACTAGGTCCTCTGAACTCTTGAACCTTTTATCAGTCCAATCTTGACCCATCTTCTTTGCTAGCTGTAGTCGTTGTTTATCCCATTGCTGTCACAAAATCCCCAACAGAGGCAGACGAAGGAAGGGTGGCTCCGTTTTGGCTTGTGGACTGAGAATTGCCCATCCTGGTGGAGGAGGTGTGGTGGCATGGGCAAGGATTTGGGTTTAATTCCCAGCAGTATGGTAGAAATAAGGATGGAACAGAGGGAGAGGAAGGGAAGGAAAGAAGATGGATAGAAGAAAAGAAGGGGGAAAGGAAAGGAGGGATGTGATGGACGGAAGGAACAAAGCAAAGAAGGATGCTGAAAAGAAGGAAGGAAACAAGGTCGTATGGAGTTAATTGAGGTAGAGTGAAGTCAGTATGAATAGTGACTCACACACGGGAAATTTAGACACAGAGAGATACAGAGAGGAGGGGATGAGAGTCAGACTGAAGTGATAGGGCCACTAGGCACGGGATGCCAGTGAGAGCTCCATTGCTCCAGAAACCAGGGGAGAGGCAGGGGGTAAATATTTCCTTAGGAGCCTTAGAGCAAATCAGCAGCACCGCCTCATTCCTGTTCTGGCCAGAAGAAGCAGGAAACACAGATCTCTGTTGCATCATCAAGTTTGTGGCACTTTGTCCAAGTAGTCCTGGGAGACTCATCGTGTTGAGCGGAAATTCAGACTGAGAAATAGACTGAAGATAGTGTCTGAGCAAAGGATGTTGGCTGATATGGATGCCTCCTTGTAATGAAAAAAAATTAATAATAAAATATTCCAGGGACAATCAAAGGTAACACTCAGTAGAGTCAGACAGAACAGTTACCAGCAGAAGCCACGGAGTGTGGAAAAGATTCACAAAAATGTAACTACTGAAATTGTTAGATTCAAACTGCCCTGTCTAAATAAGTAAAAGAGAAGTTATGTATAAAACAGGAAACTGGACCATAGAAGATAAAATGGATGTGAGTAGAGAGGAAATATCTGATAACACAATGGAAGTAGCTCCGTGGGTGTCTTCTGCATTGGATGGGACAGTGCTGAAGAGATAGGTGAGAAAATGTGAGACAGACCACAGCAAAGCGAGACAGACTTTGGAATCTACAGACAGCGCCATGGGAAGGATGGGGGAGCCAGAGGAGGCCTGCCTTGCTTTGGGTGAGGCACCAGGGAGAAGGGTAAAGGTCCTGTAGTGAAACTGTGAGATAAGACCTTGAATGTATAGAAAATAGACATGATGAAGAAGTCAAGCTTTAGCCATAGTGGGGATTTGCTTATTGTATAGGGGAAATATAAATGACTATTAAGTTTTCTTAATGGATTTTTAAAAATTGTCGAACAAATATGGAATAAGCGTTTCATGTGTGCCTGTATAGATGCATGTGTGTACATGTGAGTGTCTGCATGTGTATGTGCGTGTGTGTATGTATGTCTGCGTGTGTGCGTGCACGTGCGCATCTGCATGTGTGTGTGCATGTGTGTGTGTGTGTACGTGTGTGCAGGGTACTGATATTTCAAGTGTCATTGTCCACAGAGTCTTCTTGAGACAAGCTCTCTCACTGGCTTGAACTTGTGGAATCAGCTGGGTTGACTAGGGAGCCCCAGAGCTTTACTTGCCTCCACCTCCCCAGCTCTGGGATTACAAGTGTGTATCACTGTAGCTGGGTTGTTGGTTTGGTGGTTTGGTTGTTTGTTTGTGTGTTTGTTTACATGGGCTTTGGGGATTGAACTCAGGTTCCTGTCCTTGTGAGGCACACACTTTGCTGACTAAGCCGTCTCTGAGCTCAGTGACCGTTCTTTATGAGCACGTATGAAACACTTGTAAACACTGACAACAAATGGAGATAGCAAATGACAACAACTTTTCAGAGTATATCCTATGATGACGTTGCAATAGGGATTAACAGTATAAAATTTTAAGAAAATACGTGTGTTTATCCTGAGGCTCTCACATGTGACTCTCTGAGTTTGTTTTAGAATGTGTAATAGTTTTTGCCTTTACCTGGTTGCTAAAAAAAAAAAAAAGATAGTGTGCTTTTCACAATCTCCCTAAGTCAATGTGGGATAGTAATCAAGTTCTAGAATTTTCCTCCAGCCCTGTTTCCTCCAGCCATTATTTCAGAAGAGCTTTATACTCTGGCTTCATTTAGAAGTGTGCTGTCCCACCATACTGCAGAGCTGTCACTCTGACTGTCCCCCTGGGTCAGAACCTCATTTCTGGAAGCTTCTTTCTACCCCTTTCCTCCCCCAGTCATTTTTCTGCTGGAGACTTTCCCGGAAGGGTGAGGAACATTTTTCAGGCGCCTGTGTTTAGGAACGGCTTTGTTCCACAGGCATGTGTGATGGATAATTTGTCAAGTTACAGAATCATGGAATTCAAATACTACTTTTTTTTGTATCTTTGGAGCCACTTCTCCACTGATCAAAAAATGCCAGTGAAGAGGTCTGTCATCTGGTTCTTGCACTGGAGACCTGTGTGTTTACTTGGAATTTCTTCTCTTCAAAGATTTTTTTAAAGGATGTCTTTGAAGTTTCAAGTTAATGAGAATTTTTCCAAGTCTAGGATTTGGGTTTTCATCTTCCTGGCACTCCTTAAGCCCCTTAAACTTAAAAGCACATTTCTGCCTACATATCACGAAAAACTGCCTTTTCTTCTCCCTGTCTCATAGATTTTTCTCGCATGTGTTTACTTTTGAGCCAAGTGGCTAAGAAAGAAGGTTCCACCTTTGGCTTAGTCTGTAGAGAGCATCTATTGGAACCTGAGACATGTTCAGAGTCCCCGAGGCTACCTTCTAAGGGCCATGCCATAAGTACTTAACACTCCATTTGAAAACAAGCATGCTTTATATTAAATGTTGGCAGGCTGTAGCCCAAATACCCACAATTGGAGGCTTGGTCTGTAGGGTGGCACTGCTGGCAGATGGTGGAGTCCTCATGAAGAGAGATCTCATGAAAGTTCTTAAATCACATCCCTTAGCACCCTCAACAGTGACTGTGGAATGCCACCTCCCTCTCCATCTCCTCCACATCTAATACCAAGATCCTCATACAAGTCTCCTGTCAATCACAAGCTCCTTCACCAAAGAGCAAGCCCGAGAATCAGTTGAACTTTGACTGGGACCCTAGACCTGTGAGCTCCGTTTATACATCGGTATGCTGTTCTGTGGTTGCACTCCTACCCTGTTGCCCTCACTGGTCCCTCCCTTGCCCCAGCTGAGCCCAGTCTTCTTTCCAACTAGTTAGTGTTCTGCATTCAGGTCTTTAAAGGAAAAACTGTTGACCCGATGCACTCATACAAGGTTGCTGCGTCACCAGTAATAGGAGGTGGTTTACTACCCCATGGCAACTGCATGGGCAACTGATCGGTGGCTACACCACTGAAGAAAATGGCATGTTACCTGCCAATGACTCTTCAGGAATGTCAGGTATTGGGAGCTCCTCCCTTATTCAGGATGAAGGGCCCTGCTTAATGCAGGGACTCACAGCTGCTGTGTGTCCGTGATTCCGATGGCCATACCATGTCTAGAAGATGGCATTGCATGGCATCCCTTCCCATTGACTCACTCTTAGAGTCTTTTTGACCCTGTTCTGTGGTCATACCTGGTCCTTGAAGAATGACAGACAAATGCCCACTCGAAGGCCAAACACTCCACAGTTACTTAGCCTCAAGATGCTGACCAGTCATGAGTCTCTCTATTAACTGCCAACCCCAGAGAAAAGATGCCTCTGTGGCCACAGAGAGAGTAGCACTTGTCTATGGTACAAATGTAAATAAGCAAAAAAAAAAATGGTTCTCATTTTTATTTCTTTGTTTCTATTTATAATGCCACCTAATTTTTTTTCTAAAGTTCTGTTTAGTTTGCTAGATAATCTTATTGTATTGTCCGCCTGGGATCAGTTTGGTTTTTCAGCCTCATGCTCTCGAATGTCTGTCTTCTCATGTGTCTGATGATTTCTGTGTTCATATTAAGTGATGACTTGCATGTAGGTTTTTGTTAACTATTGAGTAATTTCATTTGTTGTACAACAGGATTTTTCTCAAGTTTGGAAAGCTTGGCCACGTTGGTCCATAGGAGACACAAAAGTTCAAACTTGAGTTTTCATAACAATAACCACAGGACAAAAGCTTGAGGAGGTCAACTTTATTTAAAACATCAATGCTTATTCTAGAGATCAGAGTTTCCTGAAGGAAAAGCCTCTGAATATTTCTCCTTAGAGACTAGAGATAACAAACGAGAGGCCTTTCCTGACACTATTGTTTAATTGTACTGGATCTAAGATTTAATTTGCTGTATCTATTGACTTGAAGTCCAAGATGTATGACTCTTGACCTAGCAGAGCAGTTAGTGTAATGATCTTTAATGGTAGACACTGACAGACTGTAGCCATGAGCCAGGTACCTGCTTGTGAAATGTTATTGTAATACAACCACATCCATCCTTTTAAATACTCTCAATGTATTTTCCCTATAGTCCCATAACAGTAGAATTGAATATTTATGATCAAGGCTCTATAGTCTACAACTCTAGTTTATAACTATAATGAATATAGCATAAACAAGAAAAATCTACAGTCACCAGCCTAAATTAATAACTTAAAGGCCTAGGAAAACAAACTAAAACAGAACTGGAAAGAAGAAAGAAGGTGGGATAAAGATTAGGGCAAAGATCAATGTGTGTGTGTGTGTGTGTGTGTGTGTGTGTGAGAGAGAGAGAGAGAGAGAGAGAGAGAGAGAGAGAGAGAGAGAGAGAGAGAGAGAGAGAGAGAGAGAGAGAGAGAGAGAGAGAGAGAGAGAGAGAGAACCAATGAAATAGAAAATTGCTTCTCTGAGGACACTAATAAAATCAACAAGCTTTTAGCTAGATGAACAAAGCAAGAGAGAGAAGACCAGAGTCAGAAGTTACAATGGTGGTGCTAGTACTAAGTCTGGAGATAAAATTATGATAAGGAGGGCTAGAGCAGAGGCTCGGCAGTTAAGGTGCTTACTGCTCCTGCAGAGGACCTGGATTTAGTTCTAAGCACACCTCATGGGTGAATCATAACCCCTCTAACTCCAGCTCCAGGGGATCTGCTCCTATTGTAATCACTCAATAGTAAACGAAACATAAGTGTATGTCATTGTGTAATATGAGCATACACATCATCAGACATGTAAGGAAGAGAGAGAGAGAGAGAGAGAGAGAGAGAGAGAGGGGGGGGGGCAAACTGGCTTCCCAACAGATAACATAATAAAGTTAGGTTTAGTTTGACAAATCAACTTAGCTGTCAGATCACCATGGAAACACAATTCTGAGCGTATTTGATGCTCCAAACACAGAAGGGTGTTTGGGGGAGGTTTAACAGACGATTCAGCTCTGATGTGAATAGCGCCATCCCATGCACCAGGTCCCAGGCTGAACAGAAAGGAGAAAGCTAAGCCTGTGCTGTGGCAGGTAAAGGGCTGAGTTTGATTTCTGTATCCCACGTGAAGATAAAGGAGAGAGTGGACTCCATAGAGTTGTTTTCTGGCCTCCACATGTGTGCCTTGATACATGCGAACCCCCATACACATATCAAACACAGATGATAATTACCAATGAAATTCTTAATGGAGAAAAGGAGCTGAGCACCAGTGCTCACCTGTGGCTACTTTGTCTTTGCTACTTTGTGGGCTCTTCTTTTTCCTACCCTTTGTTCCCATCTGAGTTTTACTCTCTAACACTAGATAGGAGAAAAACAAGGAGAGAGGAGAGAGGAATTAGAAAAATCCCTGAATCTATTTTCTTTCCTTTTGTTTCTTCTTTAACCATGGCTACTAGCAAAACCACAACCAACCTCCCTAAATGACCAACAACCACTGACCCTGCCTATCAGGGCTGTAGTATTTATGTACACTCTGAACAGTTCCCAGAATTCCAAATGTCACACAATTACAAAAACTATCTGCAGCTGGAAAAGCCATGCTTCTGCTAGAGCATGAGGCAAATCATAGTCACCTGCTGTGGACACTCCAAAGCAGCCCCATATCCCCGCACCTTGGTTTAAAATGATAACACATCCTTATAATATCTCTGTGTTTTTAAGGAAACCAAAGTTCCAGAATTGTCACTACGCTCACTGTTCTTTGCTTCTTGGCTAAGGATGTAGTGAGACCAGCAGCCTCAAGCTCCTGATTCTGCCTTTGCCACTATGACAGACTGTATCTTCAAAGTGTGGCCTCCTAGGGTCCAGCTCCAGCAAACAGGGTAAACAAATAAGGGTCGCAGTGTTGTTAAATGACCAGCTAGTGGTGGCTGCTGGTGAGCCAAAGCAAACCTTCCTTCCTTAAGTCAACCAAGAGAAGTAACCAACATATTCTGCTAAGTGAATAAGCTAGTTATGAAAAGATAAACACGTGATCCCCATTTATATGAAATACCTAACAGTACTCAAACTCAACAGGCTCCCTACTGCCTGCTGTGTTCTATGTAGAATACCACTTATGAGATAAGGATGGAGACAAAGGGTAGGTTAAGGCTTGTCATGAATTAGAAAGATGGAAGAGGGGTGTGTGTGTGTGTGTGTGTGTGTGTGTGTGTGTGTGTGTGTGTGTTTGTGTGTGTGTGTGTTGAATTCCTTCCTGCCACTAATGGTTCCTTGATACTATCCCCAAGGTGTAATTGCACACAGCTATATGCACAGTCACAGGCAGGGCCTTACAGAAACAGCTCATTGACTGGCTTTGAAATTTCTCACAGACATTGTCTTCACATAGTGATTATTGCAAGAATCATATCACTCTTTAACTAATTAAGAGTAAAAGAAAACTGGCTGATCTCCTATGCAGTTTGGGTTCGTTTGCTCCTGTTTTCTTTTTAAATGTGTTTTCTTTCTACTTTTAAGTCAGTTAACAAGTTAACAAGCAGACTTCCTGAACATGACATTTTCTTACTGACTTCTGCCCTTGTAGACACTAAGGAACTTACTATCTTAAATATAACTTGTCAAATCTCACTAAACAGTCACCCGACCAGTCATTAGGAAGTAAACGGCTATTGAAACAAAGCTGCGTTTGTAATCTGGCCTCTCTTTCTATGTGTGTATGGGATTCATACAACAACCAACTTTATTCCTTGTTATCTGTTATGGAGAAATTTCTGGCAAAACAACTGACTCTGAGGATTCACTCTGGGTTTCAATTTTGCCCACCTGTCTCTCGCTGCCCTCCGAGTGATTAAGGGCTGGTGTACTCCCCAGATCCTAGAGATGGGATAAAGATCAGCAAGGATCTGACCAGGACCATGAGTCCTGGTGTCAAAAGGACATCCTGGCTTAGCATGTGAGTGTCTTTATAGACATTCTGTAATTTTTCGCTGCTTCATCCAATTTGGTTGGGTTGGGGGGGTGGTTAGAGATTCCTTCCCCCTCGCTCTTCTTCACCTATTGCTTGGAACTTAAACTCACATTTTATTGAGCTTAGAAACAACTAAGTCCCACTGACACCAGATTTTTTAGAACAAAGATGCTGCAGACCCTAGGACAAAGAGCGAAGACTCAGCGTTTGGCTTGGGTTGCCAGAAAACAAGAAATGAGGTTGCTCTAACAGTCACAAATAAAATTTATTCTAGAACTTGCATAAATCCATCATTCTTACAAAATGAATCACACCAAGGACCATCAACACCTGTGACAATGAAAAGAAAATGAAATATAAGAGACCTGATTTCCCAGATCTTCCATAGTGTGAATTTTGGCCTCAAGCTCCAACCCCCACCCCTACCCTCACTGTGTATTTGCATGCATCTGTTTGCATGAGTGCAGGTTCCTAAAGAGACCAGAAGGGGCGCCAGATGTCCTGGAACTGGGATTACAGGAGGGTTTGAGCCATCTGATACAAGTGCTGGCCTTTGAACTCTGGTCCTGTGTAAGAGAAGCAAGCTCTCTTAACTGCTCAGCTCTCTCTCCAATCTCAGCTTCAAGTTTTTATGATGGTTCAAGTCCTATATCATGCCTCCCCCTTTTTGTATATGTGCTTGTATATATGTGTATTTCCTGTTCTGAATTTGGATAATTGCATATTTCAACCTACAAAGATATACTTGTGTCTGTTCACATGCTATATATAAAGGTAGAAATAATTAACTAGTGCCAGAATAAACTAGCGGTAGAAAACAGTTTTCATCCTTTGGTAACCATCTAGGCAATTACATAATTTAATCACACAAACTAATCAAATGTCAGGCCATTTATGATGCAGACATCAAGCTAAGACCATAGGTCATCAGATGTAGATCTAATTAGATATGCATACATAATCATGTTAGAGTTATATTAAGAAGAAAAGCAACATCCAGTCAGGGCAATTCTTTGGGCTTAATTACTTTTTTTTATGATTCCGAGTTGATTTATTGCCACCATTAGGAGTTGCACAAATGTCTGTGAGTGTGCATGCCTGTGTGTGATTTTGCAGGGCTTATTATATGTCATGTCACAGTTTTCAAATGAATCTTTTTTTAATGTTAGTGGGAGTTGGTTAAGAAAGTAATGAACATCATCAGCAAACAGAATATTTTAACCCTGTGCTGAGCACTTTTGGTTTTTGATCCTGCTATAATAAACTAGGAAAGCTTGGAAATTTGAGTTTCAGTATATTGCAAAGGCTGAAGCTGGAAGGAAGGAGATGCTTGTCAATGGATGTGTTGGTTAGTTTCTATGTTGCCTTGACACAAGCTAGAGTCATCTGGGAAGAGGGAGTCAGTTGAGAAGATGCCTCCATAATACTGACCTATAGGCAAGTCTGTAGTACGTTTTTCTCAATGATTGATGTGGGATGGCCCAGCCCACCGTAGACAGTGCTTCCTCTGCAAGTGGTCCTGGATAGCATTAAAAAGCAAGCTGTGCAAGCCACATGGAGCCAGCCAGTAAACAGTGTCCCCAATGGCCTCTGCTTCACTTCCTGCCGGGCTTCTGCCCTGACTTCCTGCCCTGCCTTCCCAAGGTGATGGAGTGTGACCTGAGAATTGTAAGATGAAACAAACCTTTTCCTCCCCCATAGCTTTCAGTCTCAGTGTTTTATCACAGCAATAGAAACCCTCACTGGAACAGGAGATGCCACTGCAGAAAACATCCCATTGTTTTACCGATTTTGTGTTTTAAAGTGACTGCAAGTAAAGATACATTTACATCATTCTGTTTTAAGACAAAGAAACATAATTAACATGTAAAGTGCTTCTTTGTAAGACTGGGTAACAAACACAGTCATATTTTATTAGCATTAAGAATTTGCTCAGGGCTGAGTCGTTAGCTCAGTGGATAAAATGCTTGTCACATAAGCACTAAGGTCTGAGTTCAACACCCAGAAGCCACATTATAAACATAAAAAACTAGGTGTGGTGGCACATACACTTAATCCTGGCAAGAAGGGGATGGACAGAGGTCAATGCCTGGGCTTCCTTGCTAGCCAGCGTAGAACCCAACTGTCAGCTTTCAGGCTGGTGAGGGACCTTGTCTCAAGAAACAAAATACTGGATGATGCCTGTGGAACACACACACACACACACACACACACACACACACACAGATATAAAAATAATTGTTGAGATTAAATTTAATACTCAACTGACTATTGTTCCTACATCTCTTAAAAGATATGATTTACAAACATGCTATAGTTTTATTTTTTTAAACATAGCAGGTCTTCTTAAATTGCTTAAAGATTTGGTTGAAGTTAGAGATTTTGTGTGTGTGTGTGTGTGTGTGTGTGTGTGTGTGTGTGTGTGTGTGTATGTGTGTCTGTCTGAAAAGAATTTAGAGGACCAGAGTTCTCAGGGATACAGGTGACTTAAGGAGCTGGTCTGGTTCTGTAACAACAGGAGACCACATTGAGCTGGCTTTTAAAGACAAGGGTGACACCTGTCTTTCAAGCTTCACATTACCATAGAAGGACCTCTCTCTACCACAGGAACAGATATGATTAGTGTCATTTCACTAGACCAGGGATAGCAGTATTTTAAAGATACTTAAAGTAACCTAGTAGCTATTTTTTTAAGCCTACAAGGAAAGTAAGAAGTTAAGAATAGATAGACGTAGACACTAAGCATTTGTTTTGAGTGAGTTCATTCCTTTGTTTGGTTTAGTTTGAGAAGTCTCATGTAGGTCACCCTGGATTCCATCCTGCTATGCCTTAGCTGACCTCAGGATCTTAATCCTCCTGCCTCCGCTGTTCCCAAGTGTTAGGACTTTAAGTGAGTATTGCAAGACCAAGACTCTAGATCTAATTATTAAATATCATAGAAGTGCTATACATATCCTTAAAGTTAGGTTTGTAAAGGTTGACCAGTCATAACTAGAACTTCAAGAAAAACAATATAGCATCCAGCAAAACACATAAACAACAATGCATGGGTAATGGATGAAGTAGGATTTGTAAGAATTAGATCCAAATATTCATGAAAATAAAGTACATAACAAATTGGACTTTTCAGTAACCAGAAGTAAATCATATTGAAAATACTCACTTGATATCTAGAGAAAAAATAAAGCTATATATTTATTCAAGAAGTATGATAATTTTTATGGTGCAGAATACTTTTATGTAAATTAAATGAATTTCTGGAGTGTAAAGCTAAGCCAGTATAGATAAAATAGAAGACAGACACAAAATCAAGAAGTCACAAGACAAAAATAGATTGTATTCATATGGCTAAATATACACAGACACATTTTAATCTATATGTAAAATCTGCAATAACCACTTGCAGGCCTGTGCTTGGCTTCTTATCTCTGCATTGTGTATGGTGTTTGCCATTCACATCGGGTCTTTAGCCAGTTATTGTCTGCAGAGGGGAGGCTGGGATGTAGCTCAGTCAGTGGGCATGGCCTGGTGGTCCAGTCTCAGCATAAACCAGGTGTGGTGGCTCCGGCCTGTCACTTCATCCCTCAAGTCATAGAGGCAGAAAGGATGGGGAGTTCAAGGTCATCTCCTGCTAGTGAGGGTGAGGCCAGCCTGGGCTACACTAGCCCTGTACGGTTCAGCTTTGTCTTGTTGAATCGGGCACCCTGGTTGCACAGCTGGATCAGCCTGCTGCTTCTGGGAGGAGTAGACTCCAGGCTTTGTGTTCAACATCCGCTGCCTTCAGACTTCTTGTTTCCTGTCCTTGCTCCTACCCAGTGACCGAAGGGACTTGAAGCATCTCTCTTTGTCCACAAAAAAAACCAAAAAACAAACAAAAAAAAAAAAACCAAAAACCAAAAAACAAAAAAAAACAAAAAACAAAACAAAAAAAAAACGAAGCAAAACCTCCTGTGTTTCCCCTGAAAATAACTAGACAAGTATTTCCGACAAAGACCATCCTTTAAAGATTGTGGACGCTGGAAATTGGACGAGAAGGGAGAATGTGGCTAATCCTAGATAGAGAAGCACAGAACAGCGTCTTCACTGGGAAAGGCTCTGGGGACTCTGGTGTGTGTGGTCCTTTTACATTGCTTTGAAAAAAAAAGGCACCCAATTTTGTAAGCATTTGTAGCTGACATCATAGAAAAGACCCAGGAAAAATTAGCATTTTGTATAAAAATTGGTTGGGGTGGTAGACAGCTCAGTGAAGTGCTCACAACACAAGTGAGAGAACCTGAGTTTGATGCCCAGAATTCACATAGAAACCTAATTTCTGTGCTTTCATCCCAACTACAGGGTGGTACAGACAGATCTCTAAAACCCACTGGTCAGCCAGCTTAGCCTGTTCAGCAAATCCTAGGTCGCAAGGAGAGACTTGACCTTAAAACAGGAAACAGACAGCTCCCAAGGAAAGGGTTTCTCTTATATCCACATAAAGACACACACAGACACACAGACACACAGACACACAGACACACAGACACACAGACACACAGAGAGAGAGAGTGAGTGAGAGAGAGAGAGAGAGAGAGAGAGAGAGAGAGAGAGAGAGAGAGAGAGAAAGAGAGCTATCATGCAAATGAGCATGCCTGCACACACGCCCACACCTGCTCCCCCCAACACACACACTTAGTTGTAGGGCAGGTGGTAATATTTACAAGGTTGTTTGCAAGTCAGGATCCTGAAGGTGAAGTTTACCGCCCTCAGGTTAAATGTGGTTCTTTGTGACTCCTCACTGTGTGCCCTTCACCGATACCCCAGCAGTGACAGATTGTATTATTTTAATTCTCATCCTTACCCCTCATGTCCTGGAAGACTTATTTCTCAGAGTCGATTCTCATCTGCTCTCTTCTTTCTCTGTCTCTTTCTCTCCTGTGCTCACTCTGTGTTATTTATTTGGTGGCCAACAGTTATAATGGCTTTTTTAAAAATAAAGAATAGAGGTCTAGCCATGTCTCCTACAATGGGCATGTGTCTTTTCAAAGTGGCTGGTAAAAAAGTAGCCTGGTCTAAGTGTTTCTGTAGAAGGTGTTTTTAGTCTCATTGACAAGTTGCCTACGGCAGAGTCATTGTAACTTGGTGACATTAGTCTAATAGTTTATTCAGGTAAGAAGACAATTTTCTCTTTCAAAATAAGTCAGTTTCTTCTTAATATAATCAACCAATACTGAAGCTATTCTTGGAAACAGATTAATTATTTTTGCAAAGCAACTTCCCTTTGGGCTGGCATCGTGACTCAGTGGGTAAGAGCACTTGCCATGCAAGCTTGAAGGTCTGAGTTCAAGTCCCTGCTCATACAAAAACCAGGATGCTTCAGAGGTGGAGACAGAAAGATTGCTGGCCACCTGCCTGGCTCCAGGCCTAGTGAGAGACCTTGTCCCAAGGGAATAAGCAGGATAGTAGGGTAGGACACATGACAACCTCTTTTGGCCCCCACAGGTGTGGGAACTCACAGACTACCGCACCACCCCAACACACACACACTGCTTCTGAAAAGCACTGTTTCTCCTCAGTAACAACCAGATGTATAGCTCATGCCCCTATCGGAGTTCACCATCATCTGGATAATCATGGTATCATTACTGACATATTTACCCACCGTCATTCCATCTCAGATGGGGATGGAGATGTGGCACACTTCCCTAGTTTTCTTCATCTGTCCTCGCCGTCTTCCTTATTAAAAAATCACTCATGTGGAAAATTAAAAAGAAAGCAAAACTAACTATAAAAACCGCAACTCTCGAGCACTCCGACGATTTGCAATCTTCATAACTATTAACACTGTGCTCCCTGCAGACAGCAGTGTGGAAGACACGGGCTGCTGCTTCTGCCCCACCAGCGCCTCTCCTCACACTCGAGGAGAGGGAGCAAAAGCAATCAAGAGCAAACGACACTGGGAGAGCCTTGGACGGATCTTAATTCTTGAGAGACGGCTAGGGTATCTTCTTGGTAGTGTGACAGATGACTCCCAACAAAAGATGCATTAATGAAAGGAATAGGCAATGTAGGAATTTGTAATTATTCCTGCTTTACCACGGACATGCTCTTCTTTGTTTGTATTGCTTATTTTCACCGGCCAGCTAAACCCCAACAGCATTAAGGATGTCACAGAATGGTAAGGAAGGTTCTGCAGGGGTGGGCCGTGATCTCATGTTGCTGTGCGTTCTACGTAGATGTTCTATGTACATGCGTTCTGTGTACAACCGAAACACAAGAGATGTGTGGAGCAGACATCAAGAGATGCAGTAAAGGACCTTGACTTCTACCCATTTGCCAGTAGCGGCCAAAGGGGTCTTCAAAATCCACCCACAGAATTAATCCTTACCGCCTTACAACCAACGGCGGAGCAACTAAAAGGAGTTTGTTGACCATTGCGGTATTTAATATTGATTGGCAGCTCAACAGGATTTAGAGTCACCATGGAAACAGAGGTCTGGGCACGTCTGTGAAGGAGTTTCTAGAACGGGTTAACTGAGATGGGAAGACCCACCTGAAATATGGGCAGTACAATTCCCTGAGCCTCAGACTCAGACTGAATAAAAAGGAGAAAGCCAGAGCGAGCTGTGCATCAGTATTCATCGTTCCCTGCTTCCTGGCTGCGTGACGCCAAGAGCTGCGTCCTGCTCTTGCTACCGTCGTAGACTGTGTTCTAGAACTATGAGCCAAAAACGAACCCTTTAAAATTGCCTTTGTCGGATATTTGGTCGCAGCAATAAGACGAGTAGATAATACAACCACCACAGGCAGAATATTGCTTGACTTATTTATTGAGTGTCACACGCAGGTTCAGGTTCATGAGTGCCATGTTCCTGAAAGTGGAGATAAGTCAGAAGTCAAAGTAATATTTAAGAGAAGAAAAATGCAGTCATGGAAGGCCAAAGAACAGTGGGTCTGGAGTGAGGCTGATGCATCAGGGAGGCTGGAAAGCAGCCGGGTGTTCAGTCCATGGGCCCCAGGGCCAGCTCCCAGTGTAGGCGGCACCCATGGCCCCTTACTGTATGATTGTGAAGCAAGTTGCTCCTGATCTCTTTTGCTTTGTTGATGCTGACCCTTCTATTTGCTTTTAAGTTAACACGTGTGTCTGTGTGTTGGGGGGGGGGGATTCCTGTGTCTATGAAAGGATATGTTGTAGATTTTTAAATGTGCATAGAACTAAAGGGAGAATCTTCACACTTATCTTCTTGGCTGAAGTCTTCTCCACACGTTATCAGCTAGAAAAATCCGGTTACAAACTTTCCAACAGGGCTTGTGTAATATGGGGATTAGGTTTCTTATGGGATGCAGTCTGCTCACCCTTCACAATGCACAGGAGAAATACAGCAACTCAGACTGTTCACTTTAAATTCCAGCTTTTTTGCCTAACTGCAGATGTTCATGTGTAAAATAACACAGAGTGACCCCTGTCCTTTTGCCCAGCTCACCTGGTGGGGATGCTTCTACAAGGACAGTGCAGCATCTCAGCGAGGATTTCAGTGGTGGTGCTAGAGGGTGAGAACATTTCTGTGGTGTCCTTTCAAGGCCAAAGCCACAACCTCTGGCTCCCTTTCCCTTCTCACCCTTCAGTCTATTTAAGGTGTTTTTATCATTTTAAGAATGTTATGTCAGGGAGTCAAGTGATGTATGAGAGTTCATGATTGGGTGTTTGTTATTCAGTAGAATTCTCTAGAGATACTTCAAAGATAGTATCTATTCAAAATCAATGACCTAATGTTTAGCATCTATCTCTGTCTATCAATTTATCAATCTATCATTTCCATCTATATCAATCTAGCTATTATTTATATCATCTATTTTGTGTATATAAACTATCACTGATAATATCTTTCTTCTGTCATCTATTGATTTATCATCTATCAATCATTTTTCTCTAATACCTGTCTGTCTATCATCTATCAATTACCTATCTATCTATCCATCTATCTATCTATGATCTATCTATCTATCATCTATCAATAGCTTGCTTCTTGCTAATTTAAGTATTACTCAATGACATGGTTGTGACACAGTTTGTTTAAAAGTTGGTCTACTAAAGGCATCTAAGTTTACTCCAGTTTCTGTAGTGAGAAGAGCTGACATGAACACTCACCCATAAGTTTCTGTTTGCTTGTAAAGTCTTCTCTGAGATAAGTGTCCAGGAGTGCAGTTTCTGGGTTCTATGGCAGGTGCCTGCTCACTTTCTATAAGAGAAGCTGACGAGACAGCACCAGAGTGGCTGTTCCAGTTTATATTCCTCACAGCACACGTGATTGACAGCTTTTCTCCCAATCTCTCATTTTTATTTTAGCCATTGAATAGTTGCATGAGGATATCTCATTATGTTTTGAATTTTCATTTCCCTAGAGTCTACTGGTGTTGAATACCTTTTGTTTATCTGACATATACTGTTTACAGAAGTATCTGCTCACCTGCACCCATTTTATGCTTGATTTATGAGGTGGTTATATTGGTGTGTTTGAGAGCCATGTGCTTATGTCACATGATAGGATGGTCACATGTGTGATTTGTACATGATAGACTAGTCACATGTGTGATTTGTATGTGATATCCAAGTCACATGTGTGATTTGTATGTGATATTCAAGTCACATGTGTGATTTGTATGTGATAGGCTAGTCACATGTGTTATTTGTACATGATAGGTTAGTCACATGTGTGATTTGTCGTATTTTTCTTTTTGTAGCTCATCCTCCAAGGAAGCACTTTGGGAGAGCAAGCCTTAAAGCTTAATGAAGGCCAGTTTAGCAGTGTTTCCCTTTGGTATCATAGAACAGCGTGCAGATTCCAAAGCTCTTATTCTTTTATTTGTTTGTAGACATTTTATAGTTGTATGTGTTTGATTTCAGTTTGGGGTTCAAATAGAGTTCATTTTTAAGTAAGGCATAAAGTGTTGGTTGGGATTTGCTTCATCTTGTGTTGTTTTGGTTTATCAATGATATTCAGTTGCTGTGGCATCATCTACTGGAAAAGTTGTCAGTTTTTTATGGACTCTTTTCTAGACTTTACCAAAACAGCGGTAGGTGCTGTTAACCCATCCTTTGTCCTCTTTTCAGTCTGTCCATCTGTGTTACCAGCTTCTCTGCTAGTATAACAAATTCTCAACAGTCATGGCTACATGATTTTGAAATTAAATATGGCAAGTCCTCTACCCTTTTCTCATTTGAAATTGTTTTTAACTATTCCAGTTTCTTTCCATATAAATCCTCAAAAATGTTGGCTTATATCTTTGTTATTATTGGGCAAAAACAAAACACCTCTGTTTTTAAAGACAGGCCCAAGGCCCTAGGTAAAAGGAGAACCTCTTACCATTACCAATAAACATAGTGGCAAACTAACACCTACAGACTAGTGCATCTATTTTTCCACCCTTATCAGGGAGGCTTCCATTTCCAGTAGATGGTGGTTAACACAGAGACACACAACTGGTCAACACATAGAGAATAAGACACCAAAAAAATGCTCAGTCCTCACTGGGACACATATGCCCCTCCCTCTACTTCTATAGTACAGGGATCATTGTTGAAGGGGGCAGAAAACTCGTGAGAGGCAGAAGCAGTGGAGGACTTCAAGCAACAGTGTCTTCTTGACATAGCAAGACGGATGCACATGTGACCTCAGGGTGGTTGTGGCAGCATGCACAAGACCTGTGCGTGGCCAAGCCAGACCAAATCCCAGCATGGAGCGGGGAAGTGGGCATGGAAATCCCACCACTAGCTGTCAGGCTGTGATCAGACACTGGGGAGGAGGACCCGGCCTGTCAGAGGTCTAGGGTAAGGGAACAGGGTGGAAGAGGGAGGGAAGGAGGGAGCGGGAAGATAAGAGCAAGTAGATAACAACTGGGATGTAATGTGAGTAAATTATAATAAGAAGAATTTTTAAAAGAAAACATTAACTTATCATTAATGTATTTATTTTATATAAATTTAATAATGATAACATAATTCATTGAACTAATTATTAAAATGTAACAAATGAATGATAAAAATAGAAAAAAAACCACTATAATATGCAAGCTCTGCTGTGGCCTTGCTAAGAATCATGAGGCATGATATCAACTTTAAGGTTTCTGTGTGTATTCTTTGTGAAGGTGTGTGTTGGGGGGTTAGTGTCCTGTTTTTTTGTTTTGTTTTGTTTTGTTTTGTTTTGTTTTTTGAGGCTTTTAGTTATGGATGTGTGTTTCAATCCATGGGTGCTTGTTCCTCCATGGACTTGCTTGGCAGTTGGTTCTTCTGTCCTGGATTGGATATTGTGCTGAGTCAATCAATGTTTAAAGATTAAGCTGATATAACTAGTGTGGCTCTGCCAGCCTTCTCGGCCTTGCTGTATCCCATCTGTTCTGAGCATCTTGGATTTGGCTTGTGGATGCTTTCTCTGTGTATGTGCAGAAGCACCCCGGATACTGGCGTGGGCTTTGTCTTGGCCATCAAGGATGCTTTCTCTGGGCATGTGCAGAAGTACCCCGGATACTGACGTGGGCTTTGTCTCGCCCATCAAGGATGCTTTCTCTGTGCATGCGCAGAAGTACCCCGGATACTGGCGTGGGCTTTGTCTCGCCCATCAAGGATGCTTTCTCTGTGCATGTGCAGAAGTACCCCGGATACTGGCGTGGGCTTTGTCTCGACCATCAAGCAGAGTTTAGGAAACGCAGGGCGGAAATGGCTTTGGTCCACTTAACTTCCTCTAGATTTCTTTTGCATTCTGGGAGGATGCTGCAGTATCTATAGAGTTCAGAACCTGTAATTCTAAGCATACTTGATAAATATTCCATCACTCCTTTTAGCCGTGCATGGTTTCTAATGAGGAATCGACTTGTGTGTGGTTCCTCCCTGGTGGCTCTCAAGATTTTTTTTTTCCTGTTCTCACTTCTCAAACTTTCGGCTGTGTTTGGCTCTGTCTTGGTATGGGTCTCATTGGGATCTTCCTGTCTGGAGCCTGCTTAGTTTTCCTGAAGCTCCCGGAACCAGCATGCTAAGAGGGGAGTCCACATGCCCTACCCAGCCTTTGCTGATGTTACAGTAGCGGGCCCAGAGATGCTCTGGGATGTTTGGCATAGAGAGAAGCCTAAGAGCATATGTCCTTTTCATACATTCTGTGATGGTCAGCCATGAATATCCACTCGCTTAGAGTAGGAAATAATGTCCAGATGGTTAGGAAAGGGTTCCTCTTGGTATGTCTGAAGATGTCGCCTTAACCATGCCGCCTGTCACTTCCCTGATAAATGGCTTAATGCACTGACAGATTCAAGCATTCAGTCTGCTCCTCACAAGTGGTACAATGTGAAAAGTGGGGTCTGGTTGGAGGAAGTAGGCCACTAGGGGAGTGCTCTTTGGGACCTGTGCCCAGTCCTGGTCCCTTTCTGTCACTGCCACCACATTCTGCATCCCAGCTGCCCTGTGGTGTGAGACTGACACTGTCTTCTCTGATAACCACGGACTTCAGCTGTTCTCAGAATCAACGGAGCCAACCGTGGTGACGGACTGAAATCTCTCATTTTGTGAGCCAAAATAATTAGTTTCTTTTCTGTGCTCCCTCTGTCGGGCTTGTGGTCCAAGTGATGATAAATCTAACTGTAGATGCCCCCTTCCTGGTTTGGGAAGCATGGAATGGGATGTGGGGGCAGAGAGCTTGGTCCCCATACTCACTTTCTGACTTGCAGTCTCCTCAGCCCTGTGTCTCAGCTTCATGGAGTAAAATGTCCTCCCAGTGCGCTCTCTGCTGTGTTGCCCTTAAGTCCTGAGCTCCCTCTTCTTTCCATTTATTCAAAGCTTTGATTTTCAGGCCGATATTTTATTCTCCCAGAAGTCCACACTGGTCTTCATTTTTTTTTTTCAGCATTTACAGGTTTTCTCGGGAGGAGTGTTTGTTTGTGTGTTTGTTTCTCCCTTCCAAGTTCACTGTCACTCCTGTCCTTTCCTCTCTGCTATTATAAATGTTTATAAACTGTGACAATATTTTTTATTGACTAGACTGGATTCCAATGGAAGAGATAATGTATTTCAGTAGACTGTCTCCCATCGTTTAAATCAAAGGACAGCTTTACACTATTGATAAGTTTCAATTAGTAGGGCACACCAGACTGCCATTATTCAATACAAAAAAGCAATGGAGAAGCAATACTGGGATAATTTAGCGAGAAATATGAACACAGCTTGAGTCCTAACTATTAGTGTAGGTTCGATTAATTCCGTCGTCACACTCAATGAACAAGCTTATGCTAAATAAACAAAACCTATAATATTTGTGTCAATGCTCTTAGATGACGCCCTAAAGATTACTTTAAACATCTTGAAAACTAGTAGATTGCGTTCTTCTGTTGTGGCATTTTACTTTCTCTTCCTGAGTAATTGAAATATCATAGAACAGTGCAACCCACATTCTGATTCCAAGACCATTTCTTTTTTTTTTCCCTCATTTTTAAAAAAAATTATAATTTATTCTGATTACATCTGATTGTTATCTTCTCACTTGTATCTTCCTGTTCCCCCTCCTTCCCTCTTTCACCCTGTTCCCCTCCCCTAGACCTGTGACAGAAGGGGACCTCCTCCCCCACAATATGATCACAACCTGTCAGGTCTCATCCTGGTAGCCTGCTTCCCCTTCCTCTGAGTTCCACCTGTCCTCCCCTCCAAGGGGAAGTAGTCAAATAGGGGGCGCCAGAGTTCATGTCAGAGGCTGTCCCTGCTCTCTACACAATTGTGGAGAATGTGCTGTCCATTGTCTAGATCTGGATAGGGGCTCTAGGTTTACTGCATGCATTGTCCTTGGTTGGTACAGTAGTTTGTGAAGGCCCCTGTGGGTCCAGATCTGCCAGCCTTGATGGTCTTCTTGTAGGGTTCCTGGACTCTCTGGATCCTTCTATCTCCCTACTCTTCCATACCACTCTCACCAGGAGTCCCAAGAGCGAGTCCCAGCATCTGTCCCAATCCCCTGCTGAGTGAAGACTCTCAGAGGACAGCCATGCGGGGATAGCATCCAATTATAATGGAGTGTATACTATATGTGTCTTCCTGGGTCCGGGTTAACTCACTCAGGGTGATCACTTCTAGTTCCGTCTGCTTGCCTGCAAATTTCAAGATTTCCTTGTTCCACCACACAACAAGGACCTTTGCTCAACTCTGCTCATAGCAGCCTTATTCATGATAGCCAGAATCTGCAAACAACCTAGATGTCCCTCAGTCAAAGAATGTATAACGAGACTGTGGTGCATTTACACCAGGACCATTTCTTAGAGTGAGACTCGTAGACCTGTCTTTTTCACGGTTCTCAATATCTATAGGCAATTCTTACATACGTTGTGGGCAAGATGAGTAGAAATCTCTGGGTTATGGGTGTATGTGATGGGAGCTTCAGACGCCAGCCTAACTCCAGTGGCTCTTTCTCCTCCACCTTGCTCCACAAAGAAAGAGGATAGATGACTTTGTCTGGGTCAGTGCTTAGCTTTCCATTTTTAGTTTAGTTTAATTTTTTTTTTAAATCTCATCACATAGCTTCTATGTGAGCAAAATGTTCCTGATGGAAATCAGATTTCATGAGGCTTTTTCTATAGAAATTACTCTTTCCTCTGAATTTTGGGATCATATCACCATGAAAGAAATCACCTATTGAGGGGCTGGGGAAATGGATTAATGGTTATGAACTCTGGCTACTCTTGCAGAGGACCCAGTTTCAGTTCCTAGCACGGCATGGTGGTTCACAACCATCTTCATCTTAAGTCCTGTTTGATCCGACACCCTCTTCCGGTGTCTCAGCAGGCTCCTGCACATGTGTGGCATACATGCATACATGTAGGCAAAACACTCATGCCTAGAAATAAAAGATACACATGAAAGAGAAATTGCTGATTGAATTTGGGACGGAAGAAGTGGAGGAGAGAAGGGTCGGGAAGAATGAGAATGTGGCACAGAGAAGGGAGGACGGAAGGAGAAAAGAAGTGAGAATCCATTCATGACTTCATGTGTATCAGGCATGTTTTGTATCTATTTGGCTATAGCAATATGAATGTATTTATATTTATTGTTAGTCTTCCATCTTAAAGATCTCTACAGGTGGTGGATATACTCCAGATGCATTATATACACGTATTAAAGTTTGCAAGAATAAATAACAATTACTATTTAAAAGTCGGCTAAAGCCTCATAGAGGCCGAAGAGATGTCCCTGTGGTTAGGAGCACTTGCTGCTCCTGCAGAGGAACCAGGCTCAGTAGCCAGCACTCTGAGAGCACATCACCATCCATCTGGGACGCCAGTTCTAGGGGAACGAAAGCCCTCCATTGGAAGACACGAGGCTTGTGAACATATGGGGCACAAACATTCATGCAGGCAAAATACTCAGACACAAAAAATAACATAAATGCCCTATTTTTAAAGAAAAATAATTTATAAAAGTTTTACAATTGATTTTCATTGTATGCTAAGCAGATGTTTAAGAAGGAAAGAAATGATAAACTAATTTTTACACAGTCTCTGTCTCTGTCTCTCTGTATCTCTCTCTTTCTCTCTCTCTTATCAGCCGTGTTTGTGTTCTTGCCAATTATCAAGCACTAAATCTAGTTTCAAATTTTATTACAGTATCTGGGCCCCAATTGGACAGAAACCAATCTGTCCCTGTCCAGGGAGCAACAGAACGTTAACAATAAACACCTTGGTTTATAAAGACCAAATTGGGTTAGACAGGTTTGGTCACAGTTTTCCGATTGAATCACCCGAGTGCTGAGTGAAGGCAAAGAAATGGGTGCCATACATTTGGCCCATTAGCTAGAACACACAGCTATGTCTGTTTACACATAAGGTCCAACCCAAGGAAGTGGAGGACACGACAGCCAAGCCAGCTGTGAAAATCGCTAGTGTTGCTCGAACAAATGAGGAGGAATGAGGGTGGTGAGCAGACTGTGGCCTGGATGGGACTGGCCGGAAAGTCTGCTGCTGTCACTGAACCCTGTCCACGCACCTGCTCCAGCGTGTGCTCCGGTCCAGTCAACAGAGTACTCAGAGGCAGACATAGCATCTGTTACTCCCTTATCTATCCCATGCGGCCTTCGGGATCTGGCTTTTCTCAAGTGCCCCGCCCCTGGACCGTTGTATCATAGCAACTATCAGAGCAGAGCCTTGGTTCTCATCCAGGCTCACTGAGCGCTTGTCTCCGTGTTCGATTTTTAATAATGTCTCAGGAGCTAAGAACTTCGGGTTGCCAGCTTTCCTCATTCCACAAACCGATGGCCCTTCGCGGTGGAAAACCACATGGCCGCAAACAAGCCCATTGACTGTTTCATAATTTTGTTTCATCCTTTCGCAGTCCCCATAGAGGAACCCTGGATAGCCTTTGCCCCATCCCATAAGCAAGATGTGGGCTCGGTTTTCAAAAAATCAAATTTAAAAAATCAACTAAACAACAATAAAGCCAAGCCAAAGCAAATCAAAGCAAAGTGATTTATTTAAAACTTATGTGTATGTGTGAGTTTATAGTTTGTGTGTGCTGCATGTACCACACTCAAGCAGGCACAGTCGGAGGCCAGGAGAGGTCTTCCAGTTCCCGGGTCCCATGGATTCTCAGGTTTCTGCCTCAGCACCACTGGAATTGCTGGATACTTTTTATATCTTCCTTTTGTTTAAAAAAAAAAAAAGTAATTCATTTATTTTTGAGGTCCACACATGACTCGGAGCTTCTTCTCATTTGTCTTCCATCAAGTGGTCGCAGTGATTGATGTATCTGGCCACACCTGGTTTTTATTTGTTTGTTTCTTTTGTTTCGTCTTTTGTTTTTGTTTTTATTTTTTGAGACAGGGTTTCTCAGTGTCATAGCCCTGGCTGTCCTGGACTCACTTTGCAGACCAGGCTGACCTTTGAACTCACCAATGATCCTCCTGCCTCTGCCTCCCGAGTGATGGGATTACAGGCGTGTGCCACCTCACCTGGCACCACACCTGTTTTTTACACTGCTCCTAGGATCTGAACTCAAGTCCCCACAGCTCCTCTTTCTAACGGAGCCATCTTCCTAGGCACCTGGTGACTGTTGGGGTATGGCCCCTGTGCAAGCAGTCATGTCCCTGAGGATCTTTTGAGCCTGCATCTATAGCACGTCTTCTGAACATTGCAGGATCTACTCTTTGGTCCAGAGCATCTCAGGTGTCAGCAGTACCTTCTGGCACTACAGCCTGCGGTTTGGTCCCTGGCAATGTATAGTTTTAAGGGAGAACATGCTCTTGGCACTTGGTCCTTCTCCGATCACTCTTATCCTGCTCTCTTATCCTGAGTGAGATACACCTGCCATGTGTACACTGCTTACCCTTTACCTTGTGAACAAGACAATCCGTAAACGTTTTCCTGGAATTATACATAAGCCAAGCTCTGTTCTGAGGTACGGTCTGATCTCTAACGCAGACTGCCAGCTTCTCTTCTGTTTGTGTGTGTGTGTGTGTGTGTGTGTGTGTGTGTGTACACGCAAATGTGTGCGTTGGATGCGAGCAAGTTTATGCATACATGGTTATGTGTATGCGGCTAGATGTCAACATCAGGGCCTCTATCACTCTCCATCTTATTTTCAGGGAGATGCTTTCCCCAGGGATCCAGCTGTCTTTCCCTAGATGGCTGGGGTTACAGGTGCATGCTGCCACTCGCATCTCACTAACTCAGTCCCCGGGCATGCAAGGTGCACACTTTACCCACTGAGCCACCTCCGAGCACCAAGTGGTGACTCTTGTGCTCTGGTGTTCTGATTGGCCCAGGACCTTTCCTGCCTCTGCAGGCCTACTCCAGTCTGGTGTGATGCAGGAGAATTACCACCATGGTTTGCTGCCTTACAGAGTTGCTGTGGGGATGAGCCACAATAGTTCTTTAGATCTCTAGTTAGAGGAAACAGGGTTTCAAATTCTAACTGCCTTGAAGTTATTAATGTTCAGCTATTCTTATTTTGACCAAAGGAAAAACAAAAAGATTGCTTTCCTGCCCCAAATATATCAGCTCAGGAAACAGAATTAGCTGTGGCTTATGCCCAGTAATTTAACGCCAAGCAAAATCATTACTTGTGTTATCAAAATTATAGCCCTCACATGATGGGAAGATGAATCTAAAAAATAAATTTCTATTCTTCTGCTTAAAAGTGCTTTGATATGATAAGGGGTCAGATGGGGAAGTCATTGTATTTAATGCCAAGGAATATTTTTAAAGCGTGTTACTAGAGTGAAATATTATGGACATCAGATTACAGATCAGATTTTGTCCTCAATATTTTCTAGAATGGTCTATAGCCACCCACTCTTTGTGCCTATGTTACACAGCAAGCTGTCAGATGTTGATGTTTCTAGATTTTCCCATGAAACCCAGACTACACACTCAAATGAGGCCCTCTAAAGGAGGACCTCAGTCATGCATGGACACTGCCTGGGGTGAGCTCCATACCCATAGCCTGATGCCACGTTCTGCAGGTCTCCTCAGCTGCAAAAGGGCGCTGGCACGAAACTTAACCCTAGCACTAGGGAGACAGCACAGTAAATAAAGTGCTTGGCACACAACCATCAAGATGTGTTTCCTTCCTAGGACCACATAAAAGCCAGCCATTGTGGCTGCATGCTGTGGTCCCATGCTGCGAAGGCAGATGGGCAGACGACTGGGCTTTAATGGCTACTCAGTCTAGTTGAATTGGTGAACTATACATTCAATAAAAGACCCTGCCTTTAAAAAACAAGATAGAGGGTGATTGAGAAAGACACCTAATATTGACCTCTGATCTTAGACACACACACACACATACACTAAAAAAATCTTTCAAATTTAAATGTATATGAAATGATTTAGACATGACTGCAAGAAATTAGAGAATATTATTAAGTGAAGATCTTTCATCAGTCCAAGGACTGAACATTACATAGCACATTCTGCATTGAGATGTCTTGGGCCTTAAGCACTTTTGTCTTCTTGGGCTCTTTCCTCAATTAAAATCAGTAAAAATTGTATTTTAGGACTCTCTTGTTAGAAAGGCAAATACCAGGCTTGGGAGAGGCTGGATGGTTTAAGCTTACTGAGAAAACATGAGCTTCAGAGTTTGTATCAGGAAGCCATGAAAGCGGCAAGAAGGCATGGCAGCCTGTTTTTAATTCCAACCTTGGAAGGCAAGAGACAAAGGTTCTCCGGAATAAGCCAGCTCATCAGATCAGACATTTGCCTGAGGTCTGGTGCGCTTTGGGTTTGACTAAGACACACTTTCTCATTGAATAAGCTGGGCCCATAATGGAGGATAATTGCTGATACCTTTGATCATCAATGTATGCACATGTGTGCACACATACATGGACATGCATATTACACACACACATATATTAAAATGGAGAAAGAAAAATAAACAAACATTACTGTTATGCAACAAAAAACACTTTGTGACATAAGGGCTCAGTTTTGTTCTTCTACTTAAAAACCTAGAGGCTAGATCTGGGTAGGGGTTTAAGGTTTACCGCCTGTATTGTCCTTGGCTGGTGCCTTAGTTTGAGCAGGACCCCTGTGCCCAAATCTGCCTATCATAATGTTCTACTTGTAGGCTTCTAGGACCCTCTGGGTCCTTCTACTTTGCCTTTCTTCCATGATTCTCTCATCTAGAGTCCCACTAGAATGTCCTCTCCTCTGTCTCAGTTTCCTGGTAAGTGAAGGCTTTCGTGGGACATGCCCGTTGGGCTAATATGCAGATATAAGTGAGTATATACCATTTGAGTCTTTCTGCTTCTGGGTTAACTCACTCATTATGATCATTTCTAGCTCAATCCATTTATCCACAAATTTTGGGAATTCCTTGTTTTTAATAGCTGAATAGTATTCCATAGTATATATGTACCACAGTTTCTTTATCCATTCTTCTATTGAGGGACACTTAGGCTGTTTCCATGTTCTGGCTATTATGAATAAGGCTGCTATGAACATGGTTGAGCCAATGGACAGAACACTCTCCACAGTAGAGTGGAGAGTGGGATATTACTTTCTCACATACTCTGGTGCCTCACCTTTGACCATGTCCCCTGGACGGGGAGACCTGGTGGCACTCAGAGGAAGGACCGCAGGTTACCAAGAAGAGACTTGATACCCTATGAGCATATAGAGGGGGAGGTAATCCCCCTCAGGAATAGTCATAGGGGAGGGGAATAAGGGGAAAATGGGAGGGAGGGAAGAATGGGAGGATACAAAGGATGGGATAACCATTGAGATGTAACAAGAATAAATTAATAAAGGAGGGGAAAAAAAAGAAAAAAAAAACCTAGAGGCATCTTCATAGGTCCCTGGTGTTAGGAGGCCTTTGTACTGCTCCCGGTGCATAGCTCTCTTATCCCAGAATAGTGGTCCACCAAGTACCCTTAGCGATTAACCACTTTTATATCAGATTAACAACATTTAGGCCTCATGCCAGACCGTGCAGCAGGCACTGCTAGGGCCAAGTTTCGGGCAGACAAGTTTTCTTGGAAGAAAGAAGATGGTAGAATATGGCTCAGAAAAGACTCCAGTCTGCTTATGAAGCGGTGGAGACTGAGCTCCCATTAGGCATAGATGCCCTGGACTTTTGAAGAATAAAAAAAAGCGGAGCAGGTGGAGGGAGATCCTAAGAACTACCAGCCAAACATCCCCATGGAATTGGGCCCATCAACAGTTCCTTATGGTTATGGGAGGGGCCTGTGAGGCCACGCCCCTCCCATCAGACTGTAGGCGGTTCATGCTTATTAGGGAAGGGGCGGGAAGGGGCGTCACTAGCCACTGGATAACTCCCTACCTACTCTCAACTGAAGAGCTGGCGGACCCCAGGGAGCCACACACAATGGACATATGAGAGAAGGAAGGGAACGTGGATGGCGAATGGCGGGAGGGAATGAGAGAAGAAATTACTGAAATTCATTATGTAAATGTATGGAATCTTGAAACAATTAAGTACACCAAAACCCTGCCCTAGGTCTCCCGAACATCATGCATTGGTACAGGCATGCCAGGGACAACTTTAGTTTTAAGAGTCCCGCGGAAGAAATCACTCTTACTTAAGCCAAATCATCTGCGATAAAAATGCTTGAGATAAAATTTCCCGTTTGCCAAATGTCACTGGAGGAAAATTATCCTCCATGCAATTTCATCTCCGAACGAAAATGACTATTTTTGCCTCTTTGTTGTTTCCTTCCCCAGACTAGCTCTCCATTTAACCAACTTCATGCGTTTTCCACGGGTGAATCTTTTAAAGCCTAATGACGCAGTGAGACATGCAAGGATGGCGCTCATTTTATTTGTGAAAAGTTAACATTCGTACAGCCCTTGTCGAGAGTTCTCCTTTTCACGGCTGCTTAAAGTCACATCAAAGGTTAGAGCTTGAGGGCGGGCCAAGGGATGATGACATTTTAATTAATCTTTTAAATAGTTTGACTAATATGTAATTGAAGAACACTTGGTGAATTGTAAGCTAAATTCAGTCATGTTAAATACCACTGAAGATGGGTAGTGCCATAGGATGAATATTTATTTTTAATTCTATATTCTATAATAAAAATACAGCTTGGTGTATGTATATGTGCTTACATATACATACATATGTGTGTCTGCGTGTATGTATGATTATTTGTGGGGGCCAGAGGACAAGCTGAACTTCTGTTCTACTTCTACTTCTCCATCCACTCCCTCCTCCCCCTCCTCCCTAAGGTAGCACTAAGAGATCCGCACTGGTCAGGTTTCTGTCTGTCATGTGGTTTGGGGGAATTACCAGGGATTCTGGTTTTCCGGAATTAGGTACACGTAAGCATTCCGTCACCACTTTTTTTTTTTTTCAAGACAGGGTTTCTCTATGTAGCCTTGGTTGTCCTGGACTCACTTTGTAGACCTCGAACTCACAAAGATCCACCTGCCTCTGCCTCCCAAGTGCTGGGATTAAAGGCGTGCGCTACCATGCCTGGCCTCCATCACCACTTCTGACACATGCCCTGCATTGACTATTGTAATGGAAAATGATCTGAACATCAAATACTGGACTAAATGTAAAGTCTTTCAGAATTCCAAAGAAAAAGAAAACTCCGATTTAGAAGCTTTGAAAAAAAAAATAGCAAAAATCTACAAACCTTATCTTATGTTTTACACTTTGATGTATAAAGAGAATAAATGCTGTATCACTTTATAATATTTCACTGGACGGTCATATTGGATTGCTTTGTTCTTTCCAACCCCTCTTCTGTTTTTAGGCACCACCAGCAGCCTACACCGGCTTAAAATGCACAAGAATCCTCGAGCCTCAACTTCTGAGGGCTGGGATTACAGGCGTGAGTCACAACACCTAGCCAGGTCACGTTTTTCATAACTATAGGAAGTTTTCCCTCTCACATCACTTTCCTCTCTTTATACCTGAATCTCTCTCCGAAGCAAGCAGATCCTGCCGTAAGTTGCCCACTTACTGTTCCTCCAGGTTGTGAGAAGTCATTTTTAACAGGTGAAGTTTTTGACATCACTAACTGGTGTCTGTCGGGTGATGTTCTTTTGGCAAGTTAGAGAAAAAAAAAATAGCAGTTTAACCATCTGCCCAAATAGCCAATCATTCGAGGCTCATTTTAAAAAGTTGATTAAATATATTCAAGGATGTTTTATTTGGGGACTAGGTTAGAGAAAAAGTGTGTGTGTGTGTGTGTACGCGTGCGCGCGTGCGCTTTCCTCAACTTAGAACTCTGCCTGGCTGTCTGCCATCTTCATGCCAGTCTCCATGGCAACTTGTGTAAGGATAAAGTAACAGAAATGTGAGCACGCTGCCTGCCCACAACCAAAGCCGCCATGCCCCCGCCACAGGCCTGACCAGACAGACTCCCAGAACATTCCACATTCCACACAAGTTCTTTAGGCCACTGAAGCTGGCTCTGCTTAAAGCTACAGCCCCCTCAGTCCTGGAAGACAGTTTGTGAGCATCTGCAGACTGGTAACCCTCACAATGGGCTCATGTGAGCTTCCTAAAAGATTAATACAAGCATCCGTTTAAGTATACGTATGTTGTTAATAGTTTCCTGGCAGGGCTAGGGATATACTCAGAGGTCGAATGCTTGCCCAGCATGTGTGATACGTAGAGCTGGACCACCCTTCCCTGCCCCCAGCACTGCAAGGGTAAACCAACTAAAAGCAACACTTGAAAACATCTAGACCTAAATACTACTACCTCTGCTGGGCCGCAGTGTTGGTCTCTAGTTGGCTCTAGATCCCTGTGCAACAGGGATCACAAAAAATGTTGGTTCCAAAGGGCAGCAGAAACCAAACTGAGGAAACATGATAGATGCTTACACACGGTATATGTGTGCTGAGCCTGTGCATACATGCCAGTTTTTAAATGCAGATGATGACGTTTGGACGCTCAAACAGTAGTAAGCTATGCCAGGCTTCTTTCTATCTAAACTGTGTTCGCCCTTTTCTCTCCCTCTGGCTGCCGAGCATGGACAAATGATTGTTAGTGTTGGCCTTACTGCTCAAATTTACCTATACTCTGTACTTAGTACTCTTAGAACTGTAATTTTCTAACGGTTTAGTTTTTAATTTTTTAATTACACATCTCTGTGTGGGTATGTGCACATGCATGCCAGAGCCCACAAAGGCTGTGGGCGTCGGATCTCTATGGGCAGCAGTAACAGGCAGTTGTGAGTGCTCTTAACCCCTGAGCCATCTCTCCAGCCCCAGACCCCAAACTGGATTTGTTAAGACTTTTAAGATTGTGTGAGGATACTAAACTTCTGCCAGCAAGTAAAAGATATATGCAGTCTAGTCTAAGAATGGTTTCCTGCACTATTGTCTGTAAATATTAGGTATTTTTGTGTTAACATTATTTTTCCTGTTAGAAATTAGTAAAATGTTTGTTAAGTATGGCTTGATAAAAAGAAATACAATAAATGTTTGGTGAGGGCTATGCATGTGACCTCTCACATCTAGACTGTTCATTTAATCACCAAAGTTTTGCACTTTCTTAAAATGTCTGCTTCTTCCCACCCTGGATTATTCAGAAAGACCATCTTGTATTAATTTTATTAAGCAATTGTGTACATTTTCATTTTGGCTGGGCAAATTCGAAGCTTGTGTCAGAGACAAGCCATGGAAGTTTCTCTCTCTCTTAAGACAAACAAAACATCAGGAGTGTGGAGCTGGAGGGATGGCTCAGTGGTTAAGCACACTGGTTGCTCTCCCAGAAGACCCAGGGTTAATCCTCAGCACCCATATGGTGGTTCTCAGCCATCTGTAACTCCAGTTCCAAAGGATCTAACGCTTCTTCTGATCTTCAAGGGCACCAGAAGCAAGCGTGGTGCACATAACACACACATGCACATGTGCAAAGCACTCATACACAGAAGTAAACACTAGGCAGTGGATTTAGATGTGGTTTAATGGACAAGCATGGTAGTGAGATAAAGAGTCTATAAAACAGTGTGTTTGGAAATAGGACGTGAGCTTTTGGAGGTTTTCTGTAACCATTGAAGAGCTGAGCATGGTGGTGCATGCCTGACATCACTGCAAGTCCGAGGCCATGCGTGGTCCACATGGTGAGTTCTAGGTCATCCAGGGACACACAGAAGGCCTCCTCTGAAACACAAAGAAAACATCACGCCCAAAGCAAAAGACACCCCCCAAAGTTCACCAATGCTAAGCCCAGAAGTTTGGGTGTTAGAGAATTCATTTGGTGAAGTCTCAAGGCAGTAGCCGTGACCTAGTTAGTGAGGCCGCCTGAGTCTATATGGCAGGGTCGCGTATTGGACTGTGATAAATTGGAAACTTAAAATATTAATAATGAAAACTCCGCCACTGATAATGTAAGACAAATGTGTGTAACTCATGTTTTAATTATATGTAGTATCTATCAGTACATGCCAGGGTGAAGTTGTCTGGACACGTGTGATGAGGCCGCTTCTGTATTTTGTTGGAATGCTAAGTTTACTTTGTTCTGTGGTTTGGATCCTTTGTGGTTTTGTAGTTGTTCTTTGTTTTTGAGACAGGTTCTTGCTGTGTGGCCCTAGCTATCCTGGAGATTGTGATGTTCCTACCTCACTTTCCCAAGTGCTGGGATTACAGGTATGGTTTGCACCTGTATGCATATGTAAAGGCCCATATGCTAAAGTATTGGTTGCCAGTCTGTGGAGCTCTTAGTGGAACCTTCTGGAGGTGTAGCCTGGTAGAAGGAGAGTGACTGTGTCCTTGAAGGGAGTTCTGGAAGCTTACACACACACACACACACACACACACACACACACACACAGAGACACATACACACACACAGACACACACACACACACACACACACGTCTTCTCTCTCTGCTTGCTTCCTGGCTGCCATGAGGGAGCAGCTTTGCAGCCACACGTGCTCCCCACCTCACAGGCCTCAGAACAACAGAGCCCACCCACCACGTAGACTGAAACTGTGAGCCAAAAGCATCCATTTACCTCAGATGCCAGTTATCTCCACGGTTCGTCATAGCACGGAATGCCAACCAACAGAGATTTCTACTGCTGTCCTCATGTATGGGTTTGGTGCAGCATTCCGGAGTCCTCACTTGGAGATGCACAGTTTTTGAGCATCATGTACATCACTGAACATGTGACGCATTAGGGCTGTCGTACCCGACCACTGCCACCTCTCAGAGGCTTGCATCAGCAAAGGCTTATTGCTAGCATGCGTGTCTCTCACGGGCAGGCAGAGCTCTTGTCCTGTGTGTTACTCCTGAACCTGGGCTGAGAACACTCACTTTTCTAACATTGCTAACCCCTGTCCAAAGAGACAAGAGCATTCTGCCCACTGTTTTTTTTATCAAGTAGTTAACCCCCGTGTCATGTTTCTCATTTCTGTGGTCGGGTACAATACCTTAACCCCGCTTTGTACACCAAGAGAAAGAAGATGTAAGTTGAACAAGGGTCTGAGAGTTCAGATGGCAAAGGTTTGAGCGCTTTCCTTATGACAACCACATGGGGAGGCTTCCAGTTCCACTTTGAGGCACATAGCTTTGTTGTTATGACCGCTGTGGGTTTTGCCTTTAGCAAGGCACCGAAATCAATGTAGGAGAGCAAAAAGAATCCTTCCTGTGATGTCACGTAGACTCCCCACCTTTCCTCTTAGCTGTGATATGAGCATATATACATTGTTTAATCAGTTTTAAACGGGGCAGTATCGCTCACCTCATGAGTTGTAATGAAGAGTATATTGGTTGGCTTTCATTAAAATGCTTCACATATTACTTGTTAGAAACAGACATGAATGTGTTTATTATTAGACTATTATAGCAGCTCAGTTTACAAAAAAAAATTTGTTTTGGTTTGGAAATAATATTGCAATTAGTTTAGGTGGAAATCAGCTGTGGAGCCAGGTAGATCTTTAAATATCTTCATGGCCTAGCTAATGCACCTTGAATTATCCTTTATTAATTCAGGATGGGGATGAGAGGGAATGAATTATCCTATTTTTTCTCTGGGTGAAAATACTTCTAGTCCTTCGCACATGTCCCTGATAATGCATTTTTGTGATGCCATGGGGGTATTTATTATTCTAGATTACTATATAATATTGTTTCTGGGAGTTTAAAATTGTGATACAAGTGAACCTTATTTCAAATCTTGTTAAGTTTTAGCTGACTGGATAATTGTGTGTGTGTATGTGTGATGTATTTTTCTATTTCAGAGTGTACTGTGTAATTCCTTAAGTGAGATTATTTAATAGACATAAACCAAACCTGATCAATATAACAGAAGACTGTTTGTGCAAACAGCAAATTCTACTGGTGCTGAGATAATTTTGCATTTTTCTTTACATCCAGGAGAAAGCCCTCCTGCTGGTAGACCAGTGTCAGTGATGTAGTCTCAGGACAGGGCCTTGCTCAGCCTCCTTCCCTTCCTGCTGTGTAGTGAATAGTTTGATTATGTCACTGGAATCTCATTTCCTGGCTCTCTTTTTCTGGCCTTTGGACCCACACTATTACTGATAAGAATTTAAAAACTGATGTGTTGCAGGTTCTTGGGCTCAACTTCCGACTGAATAGCCATCATCTTTGTTTTTGTTAATGACATAAAGTAGATCCATGGAAGTGTACCGCCATCTTTTCTCTATTGCTGCAACCCTGCCTTCTGCCTGCCTTGTGGCTCTTGCCTAGCATGTGTGTTCTCTTTCACCCTTTAAAAATCTGGGCTGGCTGTGAGGCTTAGTTGGCTTAGAAAGGATGGTACATCATTTCAGACGGAGGGGGCCCAGGATGTTTTTCTCTCCTGGAACTGCACCACTGTTAAAAGAACAAATTAGACCAGTCCTTGCAATAAGAGATGCCCCATGGGAGAGAGCCAGGTGGTCTCATCTGAGGCTACCCCTAAAATGTGCAGAGCCAACAGACCTGACGTAGCCGCACGTCTAGGTCAGAGCTTGCCACTGGGCCCTCCAACCAACTTCACAAGAAGCAGTATACGCTCTTCGATCCCCAGGCTTCGAAACGTTTGCTTCTACTGCAACTGCTGTGGGCTGCAGAGGTGAACAGTTATTTTATATTCAACAAGCTGACGGAGTTGTGGTATTTATTTTCCCAGAGATTCCTCAGCTGAAATCTAAATCTAAAAGGATCTCCTCTCAAAAAAAAAAAAAAAAAAAAAAAAAAAAAAAAACCAAACCAAAACAAAACAAAACAAAAAAACCATTCTTAGGCTGGAGGATATGGATGAATCAGGAAAGTCTTTGCCAGGCAAGTGTGAAGGGCTGAGTTCAAATCCACAATACCTACTTATAATTCCAGTTGTACAGTGAGATGAGAGGCGTAGATAAGAGACTCCCGGATGGCCTCAGACCAGCTAGCCTGGTGTACACAGCAGGAGCCATGAGCAATACTGTCTTAGAAGGTGAAGACAGACATACTCACTTACACACAGGAATGCACACACCCATTCACATACATGCACACACACGTGCACACACATTCACGTACACACACACATACACACAAGAATGCATACGCACACGAGCACGCACATGTTCCATCATTTCTCTGATGTTTGGGTTGATGCAGTCTGCCTCCAGGACTGTTGGAGATGGTGAAAGGACAGTGCTGGGCTTGTACCACTCAGGGCTCAGTCATGTGTCTAAGTTAAGGGCGGTGCATGGAAGAGCCTAACAAAGTCTTTCCAGATCATTCGTTCCCATCTTGGTGCTGAATTTGACCATTCATGTCTAATATTTCTGTTGAATAGTTCTTTTCCACGCCAGCCACAGTATCTGAGTGTCTGATCTCCATCGAATGTCATGACCTCAATATATCTATTATAGAAATTTCTCCTTTTGTGTATTTTGTTTACAGGCCTTTACTGCCTTGTGTCCCTAGTTCTTGCTCAGTATGATGGGCCTAAACAGAAGGCAGATTGACCCTACTCACCCCTAGCTCCTACCCATATGAAAACAGTGTTTTACTGTACCTTTAATTAAGCAACAATCTCAGATATTTTGTCACCATAGGCAAGTTAAATGTATGAACATACCCCGTGCTCTACTTCTACAAACTTTATCTTATCAGAAACTGATATTTGAGGTGAGGAAAGAGACCAAGGGTAGGAGTGGGGATCTCTGGTCCACATATTGCTCTTCATAACTGAAAAGATTCTTTTCTGGCATCCAAGACGGCTTCTCTCCCGGTTCTCGGCCTCAAGAGTGAGAGTGACTGTAATTCCTCAGCTCAGGGTGAGGCTCGCTCCTTTTCGCATTCTGCCACGCTCCTGTTTGCTTTCTGAAAATTGGTTTTTCACGGTGAAGAGCACCATCAAAGCCACTCCAGAAATGCTCTGAACTCTTTTATCCATACGGCATTTGGTCAGTGTAGAGCCCAGCTGTTGACAGATGTGAGCTACAAGGGGAAAGTCCTCCTCTTATGATATTTACTCTCATACACTCACTCTGCGATCCGGCGACAGGTGGAAGCTGTGACTCTACAGCTTAGATGAAAAACAATAAAGGCCAGGCCACTGCACCTGGTGCCTGACCACAAGCTTTTCACACACACACACACACACACACACACACACACACACACACACACACACTATTTCTCCCTTTTGGACTTCATTTTCACCTGCCACCAATCTGCCTCCTCGCTGCCCACCCTGGAGTCCATCTGGAGTTCTTTGTCCACCCTGTGGATTTTCCCCTCCCACCAAATCTAGCCAAGTTAGAGCCATCAGAAACCTTCCCAGCCACCAGCTGCCACCTTTCTGCGCATTCGGAGATGTGCTCTGAGTTCCTGAGCTGTGCTGCCCCGAGGCTTTATGCTCGGCATGCTGATTTGTCTCCAGGCATTTGTTTTGTGAGCATGTGTGCAGGCATGTTCTGTGAGGCACACCACACCTGACCTTCAGTCAGATCTAAATGTCAGTCTGGGACAAATTCTAGGAGATGGTGTGTCTGAGTGTGACGGACAGGGACTTTAAGGCCAGTTCACTTATGTCGGTCATAACTCAGCTGTCTACTGAGTGTGCATCCGTGGGCAGTTACCTTCATTCTGCAAGACTTGGTGTCTCCTTTAAAAATAGTGGTGTATCTGGAATCTTCTCTAGAGGTATCTCTTGAGAGGATTCACTGAGGGTCACCCTAACATGTGCCTTTTAGATGCAGAATGCTCAGGGAACACCATCTGTTCTTTTTCCTGATGGATGTGGTGAGCAAATGTCAAGGTTAGGTCTCAACGCAGTAAGAATATGGTCGAGCCTGCTGTGAGGGCTTCAAGACCTCAAGGCATCTGGTCATCCTGCTTCCACAGTCAGCAGAGACAGGGCCGTGCTGGTGCTCCTCTTCCCGTCTCCTTTCTTATGCCATTAGGGAGCCCAGGCCATGGACTATTAGCGCCTACACTGGGGGTAACTGATGTCCACTTAAAGTATGGTGAGTTGAAGTTGGCTGTTCGATAGCCATTGGTCTCCCTAAACACGACATCATGTCGGTTTTAACCTAAGTATGGTAAACATGTCCTGACATCCTCAGGCCTGAGATTAGTTCCTGGAGTCACATCTATAGGGAAGGGTAGGGTAGAGTAGCTTTTGCAGGGACGTTGCTTCTTCCCTGGCTTCCACTGACCACTATGGGCTTTCCAGGGCTCAGTGTTGGCTCTCTATATGAAGGGTTTCATTCAGAAAAACCAAGCTGATATGCTCATCAGGATGATGCATGGATGATGGCCTTGACAGAGCTGCCTCCTCTGAAGCTCTCACTTTCTGCATTAACCCAGCCTCAGACACACTGCCTGCCACTTTTAGTTTGTTGTTGGGTTTTCTTCTGGGCCTTCCAATATTTACTTTTCTCATTGTTCTGACAAAACAACTGACAGACAGGGCTCAAGGAAGGAAGGGTTTGTTTTGCCTCATAATGGGCAAGGACAGTCCGTGATGGAGAGGTCGTGGCAGAAAGAGTGTGAGGCACCTGGACGCGTTGGCTTTTGTAGTCATGGAGAGAGATAAGCACTAGCATTCACCATACTTTCTCCTTTTACATAGAGACCCTAGCCCATGAAATGGTGCCACCTCCATTGAGGACATGTCTTCCTACCTCAGTCAACCCCCCTCACAGACACACGCAGAGGTTTGTCTTCTGGGTGATTGCAGACCCTGTCAGAATGGCAACATGACACACACACAAAAAAAAGGCCTAATTTTTCAGTGTCTGCCTGTTTGTTCCCTTGCCCTATTTATCTCCCATGATTGGCTGATGACAATGACTTTCTGCTGAACCCTGTTCTTGCCTCAGCCCCTTCTCACCTCCTGGCTTCAACAGCAGAGGGAGTTGGCAGATGAGAGGAAACTTATTGGCCCTTTGCACCCAAGTTGTATTTTGCATATTTAAGAGAATCAAGTAAAGTCAGTCAAGAGGACAGGATGTTCTGTATGTCTTCTATCTGATGGTTGACATCACACCACTGTCACAAAGTCCTGACAGGAACAATTGAAGAGAAGAAGGGTGTGTGTGCCCCGCTCAGCCAACATGGGGGGGGGGGGCAGGGCAAGACAACCTCTTCAAAAACCCACTGTCCATGACCCACTTCCTCCAGCCAAGACCCATATTCCAAACTTTACCATTTCCCAATAATTTATTCAATTTTTAACTTCATTTTTTTTGTTTATCCATTGGAAAATTCATACATGTATACAATACATTATGATCACAGCCAGCCCCATTTCCCTCCTGCAACTCCCCCCACCCAGACATCCTCCAGACACGTCACCTTTCTAACTTCATGCCTTCTTCATTGCTTTTTAATAACCAACTAAGTCCAATTCGTGTTGCCGACAAGTGCATGGGTGTGGGCCTGCCCACTGAGCCTACCGGGGGCCACACCCACAAGAAGAACGGCTTCTCCTCTCACAGCAGCTTCTCAGGGTTGAGCCCCATAAGCTCCTCCCTTATCCACGATTATTCATATTGAGAATCTTCCCATGGGCTAAACAATTGACTGGTAGGTGTAGAGCCCTCACGATATTTAAATGTCTTCAGAAAGGTTCTCACGGACATAAGTGCAGGCTCCTACAGATTCCCCAAGGCAGACCTCATTCCAATGTAGCTGACAACATTAACTAATCTCAAGTTGATGAGAAGAAAAGGCTTATTTTATACATTTATTTATTCTTGTGTGTATCCATCCATTGATGCATGTTTGAGGATGAGGGGGAAATGTTAGTTAATTGCGTATTAGGCAGATGAAACCCAGCTATGTATATGGATTTTTCATAATCTGTAGTAAATTCAATTAGGAAGTTATAGAAATAATTAAATATGTAATATTTTTCCCCATTATCCACATTTATCACAAGCAATGCGCCATGAAGAGCCATCTTTCTTATGAGGATGAAGAGGCATTTTCTCTTTCCAAGGAAACTTGAGTCTGGCAGCAGCTTCATGAGCTTATGGAGGGAACTTCTCACGGGGTTGAGAACAGAATGGTCTGCATTGGCTGAGGCTGTCGCACAAGACCCAGGCAGCATTTGTGAATAGGAACAGAAAGGACCAAGTAGGAGGCATGGCCCATCCCTGGGCTCCAGAGTGAGTCGAAGCAGCTAGGTCCCCTCCTAGGGGCTCCTCCAGATAGTAAGGCTGAACGTCCCCTGCCTCTGCAGGTCATTTCTGCATGCCAAGCATTTTGAAAATGTGTTTTTATGCCATCGAGTGGAGACATGATTTCTGGAAAAGCGTTCCTATGTCTTTCTTAGATTTAGCTACCAATTGCTGTTACTAGATAGAATTTCCCCCCATTTTATTTAGTAAGTGTATGTGACTATGTGTGCATGTGTGTGCATGTGTGTGTGTGTACGTGCACACGCACGTGCTGTAGCATTCATGTGGAGGTCAGATGACAATTTGTAGGAGTCTGTTTCTTCTTTCTACCATGTGTGTCTTGGGATTGACCGGTTGTCAGGCATGCATGTGTGTGTGCATGTGTGCATGTGTGTGTGTGTGTATGTGTGTGTGCATGTGTGTGTGTGTGTGTGTGCATGTGTGTGTGTGTGTATGTGTGTGTGTGTGTGTGTGTGCATGTGTGTGTGTGTGTGTGTGTGTGTGTGTATGTGTGTGTGCATGTGTGTGTGTGTGTGTGTGTGTGTGTGTGTGCTGTAGCATTCATGTGGAGGTCAGATGACAACTTGAAGGAGTCTGTTCCTTCTTTCTACCATGTGTGTCCTGGGATTGACTTTGGTTATCAGGCTTGGTAGTAGTAGGTGCCTTCATCCTCTCCTGCCCACTTTTTGATGGTGTTTGTAGCTTCGCTTGTTTGTTTGTTTGTTTAGATACAGGGTCTCACTATGCATCGTCGTCTCACCTCTAACTCATCATCCTTCTGCCTCAGCCTTCTAAAGCCGTAGAATTGCAAGCAGGAGCCTCCATGCCTGGTTCTATGCAATGTTTTGTTAAGCCACGTTGGAAGGAAAGATTGTCTCAGAAAATGACGTTTGCTAACAGCTTGCGTTGAGAAGTGAGTTCTCCGCCTGACCGAGGGCCATACTCCGCTGACAGGAATTACGGGCCTATCGAAACAAATCCTATAGGTGACTTAGCTTCCTAGATATTAGGGGATTATTTTTTTGTTCCTTATAATGCTTGTATTAGCACGTATTCATTGTACACTATTCACCGCCTATTACTGCTATGACTCCAAACAACTATTGATCTACTTTTTCCAACCAGTCTCCAGCTAAATTTCTCAATGTCTCAATGAGTTTTAGTCCAGTGATGTATTGAGTCATGGACAATGGACACCTTACTGATGGCTACACCACTTGGGGGAAAAAAAATCTCCCTTCCCTCTCAACCGTTTGCTGCCTGGAGATCTCCAGAGGGGGGGCGGTGAAGATTCACAATAGGTATTTTTTGACTGAGCATATTGTGCTATGATATGAATTTGGAAAATTTGAAACTTTGGAAAGTGAAGAGTGATGTCTTCTTGTCTGACTATGGAAGCACGTTCTTCAGAGAGCCAAAATTGCCTTTGTTGCTCATTTAGTGTATTCCCAGAGCCGTGGTTGTGGTTCCTCCTTGTCCTGCAGCGGTGAGTTGACAGGCAGGCTGGCTTTACCGAGAAGGAGGAAGGAGGGAGCCTGCAGGTAGCCGAGGCAGCACATTTACTTTGCTCCTTAGAAGTTAGAGAAAAAGCTGGAAGGAGAAGTGTCAGGAGAAAGAAACAGACTCTAGCAAACTTACTGTGTCTCTCTGATTGTAGAGACCTATGGGGCAAGTCCCAGACCCATTTGTGCCAAGCACACAGGCAGGGGCCTTTGAGTGTTAAGGAGATTTGTGTGGCATGTTCCACCACTGTGCAGTGTGTTTCAGTCTGTGGAGGGGAGCAGCAAGCTGCATTCTCCAGATCCGTCTCTCATCGTAACCGGGGCTGAGAAGGAGATTCATTAGTAGCAGTGGCAGGAAAGACTTGCTGCCTCCTGAGGCAGAAGATGGCACGGGGTGTTCTTGCTGACAGGAGATGGTGCTTTTACTCTAAATGGTAGCCACATTTCAGTGTTGGTGTCGCATTGAAATGACGTTTTGCACAGGCACCCTCCAGTTCACTCATAAGCAAGACAGGCTCACACCGATGCGCTACTTCTTCTTCAGAACACACTCTGGGCTGTCAGGCCCTCCAGTTCACAATGATGCTTTCCCCAGCAAGGAGAGGCCACAGAAGGGTCACATCTCTGCCTCTCTCAGTTCTGAGTCATGAGCTTGTTAAAGGGAACCAGCTGCTATAGTTCTTAAACTTTTATCTCAGAGTGTAAAATTGTATCTTAGCTAAAAGTGCATGTGCTCTTTGATTCTTTACTGTGTGCGCAGGTATGCATGCATGCATTCATGTGTACATGTGTGACTATGTGTGGTATGCGTGTGTTCATGTTCATGTACGTGCATGGCCCTCTGTGTATGTGTGTATATTCATGGGTTTGTGGATGTGTGTGTGTGAACTTGTGTGTACTTGTTCACACATGTGTGTGTACACACCAGAGGTTAACCTCTCACAGCATTCCTCACAGGTCATACATATCCTGTATCCAATATCCACCTTGGTGTGGTGTGGTGTGTGGTGTGTGGTGTGTGTGGTATGTGTGTGTATGTGTGTGTGTGTGTTTCTTCTCCTTGTCCTCCTCCTTCTCCTCTCCTCCTCCTTCTCCTCTTTCTATTCTTTTTCTTCTTCTTTTCTTGAGACAACTTCTCAATAAAATATAATTCCCTGATTCTGGTAGGTTGGTTGACCTGTGAGCCCCAGGATAGGCCTGGATCTGCATCTTTAGTGCTGGGCTTATAAGCCAGGACTGCCATGTCCACATTGCTGTGTTCTGGGCATTGAATTCAGGTCCTTCTGCTTGTAAACCAAGCACGTCACTGACTCCTTCCCAGCCCTTGCTTCTCTCTCTTGAAGTATGTGATTAAATAATTATGCTGTAACTTTATTATTATATCATCATCATCATCATCATTATTATTAATGTGGTAGAGGCCATGTGTTAACCATTTTCACACTTACTGACTTACTTAGTATTCTACCTCCTGATTCTTGGGAAGTTTTATCTTCTTTTGTTCTGTGGTGACCCTACTTCAACTGTCTGTGAGGTGTTGGACATCTGTAGGCAGCCCATACCTAGTCACAAAATCAGTGGTCTCAACTTCTGTGCATCTCGGCCACATGGTGAAACAGCGGAATAGATGGACATAGTCCACTCCATAGAAAGGGATGGGAAAGTAGAAGCTGGAAATGTCTGTGACAATTCTGGATCAGGAAAGTAGGTCATAGTCGAATCTTGGGATTCCAGAAGCCATGCTGTTTTTATCACCTCAGCTACACAGCTGGTCAACAGAAAGGACACATATACAACGTAGACGTAGGTGGTGGGTTACTGGAGTAATGCTTCCTAAGGACCACATCTCCTCTCCTCACAGGCGTGTGTAGCTCCTGCACACTGGCTGTGGGCCTGGGCATGTGACCTACTCTGAAGTGGAGGTTGACAATGAATGAATGTTGCATGGCCTCACTATGGCAGCACCGACTGACTCTTCTTTCTCCTCCATAAGAAAGTTTGAATATTTTAAGTGGAATGAACTGTGTCCTCCTCTGGAAGTTTGAGTATGTGCATTTTAGAAGTAATCCTGTTCAACTTGGAAATACCAGGCCAGATGTTCACCACGTGCTACAAGAATCTCAAGGAACTTGGTAGAACTAACAGTCCACAACACATTGCTTTTCTTTCTCAGACATCATAAATCCACTGGGCTGGACCTTGGAGAAATGCAGTTTGCTGACATGAATTCAATGCGCTCCCAACCTGCGCAGTTGGAGTTGTTTTGATTTCCTCACCAATGTTGAGTCTTTTGCCAAGTTCTGCAGAACATACTTTTGGCCTTGGCAAGGTCCTATCTAGTCACTAATCCATTCTTCTGTTTTCCAGAGAGCAACATTTGCTGTTTCTCTCTGTGCTCCTGGGAGTGACACCCATGGAATTAATAGATGGCAGCAGTAGATCATCTCTCTGGGATGTTCTGACTTGGGGGTGACACTAAGGGCTTTGGAAAGCTGGGTGCCAGTTCCAGCTGCTTCCTTCCTGCCTTGCGGTTCTCCAAATTGTTGTGTGCAGTCGTAACAAGGATACACAAGCAGATGGACATTCTGAAGTTATACAGGAAGGTATGAAATGCTTTTCTGTTTACTGTTACAATCGCTGTTTCACTGATGGAAACACTGGGTGGATAATGGAAATCTCACTGTTCTAATTAGAATAAAATGTTTTTAAATATGAAGAAAACAAATGTAAGAAAATATCAGGGCACAAGCATATAATGCTTGTCTAGAATCAAGTTGCCTATTGGCAAGTGAAGAAATGATATGGGTTGATATGGGCTTTGGAAAGAAATTTCTCCATTTTGTGACAAAAGTTAACTGAGAGTGCAGAAGGTTTTATGTATTTTTAAAGGTCTATTTTAATCAGTGTGCTCATCAGTATTTACTGACTTGATGCACCCTGACAACAGCTAGGATGGGGACGTGTGGTTGAAAATTGCTTTCTTGAGACTGCCCTGTGGCTATGTTGGTGAGACCTTGTGTTCATTGGTAATTAACATGAGAGCCCAGACTACCCTGTGTGGCACCAACCCTAGGCAAGTGGGCCTGGGCCAAGCATGAGCCAGGAAGACTGCTAGTAAGCAACATCCTTCTGAGGCTCCTACCTCAATTCCCTTTTGAGTTCTGGCAAGGATAGACTGTGACCTGGAAGGGCAAACCGAGATCGATTAACCCTTTCCTCCCTGAGTAGCTTTCACCCAGTGCTTGTATCACAGCTAGAAAGAAAACTAGAGCAATCAGCAACTAATACTGAATTTGTATTATGTGCCTAGGTATTAGTGTAGGTTCCATGGAAAGAAAACAACATGAAATGCAACAAACACAACAGCCCTGTCATACACAGAGCATACTGAACACGCCCAAGTCACACAGCTCTTCAGTGACAGGCCTGAGATTTGAACATTGGCAGTTTTTTACCTTTGATGTCAGTTAGTGTTGGTTATCAGCTTGACAGGGTCTGTAACCACCTAGAGGACAAACTTATAGGCTCACCTGAGGGACTATCTTGCATAGGACAAATGAGATGGGAAGGGATACTTTAAAGGAAGGTGGTGCCATTTTCTGTGACTGGGTCTTGGACTGCATTACCGAGAGGAAGCTACTTTCTCCATCACAGGAGTTCTTAACATTTTAGTTGTAGGGTGAACTTTTAACCGCAGAGTCTTCTCTCCAGCCTGGAAGATCCTTTTCCACTGCCAAGTAGTGTTCTGATCCAGTCATCCTTGGGGAGAATAAGTGACAGAGAGAGAGAGAGAGAGAGAGAGAGAGAGAGAGAGAGAGAGAGAGGAAGAGGAGGAGGAGGAGGAGGAGGAGGAGGAGGAGGAGGAGGATAGAACCAACTCCATTTCAAATCTCTTGTCTGAGGGCATGATGGCTGAATGAGTGACTTTGGAAACAGTAGTTGAACAATTCTAACTTTACCATGGGAAAGGGTGACTGATGTTTGCATGAGCAAGAAGCCAATGGAAACAAGAAATCAGAGAAGGAAAAAGCCATATTGCGTGGACCGTCTGTGTGGTCTAGATCCCGGATGAGTGGCAGAGTTTGAGGAATGGGGAGAAGCTTTGGATGTGTCTCATGGTTTCTTAATGTTTAGACTATACAAATTTTGTTGTGATTATCATCACCAATGCCATGTTTATCTCATTTATAAAAGTGAAGTCTGCTCATATATAACACATTGCAAAACTGAAGGTTTTACAGTCTAAAAGATTCCCCTTCTTTGACATGAACCACCTCTATTCTCTCTGTGTAGAGACAGCTGTGTGTTTAAATCTTAAATTTTTTTTGCTATTTTAAGAAAAAAATATCATTTTCATATAAACATCATTAACTTCATGATAAGAAAAAAATTAATGTAATTATTTGTTGTTGTGTATAATTTTGCTTTTAATATAATTCCACAATATCAAACATGTTTTCTTTTCTCAAATATTTAATTTAATTTTTAAAATTTGTGTATTAGCTTATTCATGAAATATCCATGTGTGTGCACATGTATTCATAGAAGGAGGTAAGAGGTCAACTTCCAGTGTCTTCACGACCTTAATTTTTTTTTTTGAGACAGGGTCTCTCACTGACCCTGAAGTTTACTAGACAGTCTGGCCATTGCATCCCCTTGGCCGTCCTGTCTCTGCCTCCTGTCTCTGAGAGGATAGGTGCACACTACAACACCAACTTTTTGATGGGTATTTGAGATTCAAAGGGCTTCATGCGTGTACCACGAGCCCCTTCTCTGCCCCCAACCCCAGGGCCATCGAACATGCTTTGTGTTGCACATACACAGCTTTTTCTAGTTTGCTGAAATAAAATTTCAAGTGTACATAATTTTATTTATTTATTTTCCTTTTGTTTTATTTTATTTTTTAAAAAAGGAGTTAGAAATGTTTCCAGAATCACCCAGTCTTGACTTCTGCTTCTTGTGCCACTGTTCTCCTGGGATGAGATGACAGTAATCACAAGGGTTTTGATGTCTCCGAGGTCAGACACTTTTCTGACCTTGTAGGGGTGGGGGCGGATTCTCCTGGTGAGGCGCTGGAAACATCGGAGAGTGGGTATAGTACAGCTTCTTCCCATTGGTTGTGAGTTGAGATAAATTCTCTTTTTTAAAAGATTCATGTGTGTCTGTGTGTCTGTGTGTGTGTGTGTGTGTGTGTGTGTGTGTGTGTGTATGTGCGCGCGCACGTGCACGTGCGCTCACCATGTTTGTGCAGGTGCCCATGGAGACCAGAAGGGGTCATCAGAACTCCCAGAGCTGGAGTTAAAGGCTCTTGTGCTCTGTCTAACATGAGTCCTGGGCACTGAGCTTAGATCTGAAGAGTAGCAAGCGCTGGTAACCTATGAGCCATCTCACCAGCTTCTGAGATAAATTCGTATTTATTTAGTTTTAATGCCATTTTCTGTATTCATTCTTCGAACAATTTTCAGATTAGATTTTGAACATTCTAAATTTGTCTCCTAACATCCTTATAACACTTGTTGGTTTTATGTACTTATTGCTTATGTGTGCATATACATAATATGCCCGTGGGAGCTCACAGAGATTAGTTCTTTACCTCTATCACACATGTTCCGGGGATCATACTCCAGTCATGGGTTGGCAGCAAGCACCTCTGCCGCTGAGCGCCTTCTCTTCTGGTAGTCTCCATTTCTTTAGCTACTTACATTCTTATTGCTTATGTTTACTGTGTCCTGCCTCTGCTGCTGTTCAGCCTCTTTCAGTGTTGTCTTATTTTGAAATTCTTCTTTTGATTTCCAAGACTTCATTCATTCTTTGTAGTTGATCCTTTCTCATTGTTGCTGGTCAGACGAAGGATGTTTCTTTTCTCAAAAAAAATTCTGATGGGGGTAAATGCCTTTTGAAAAGGTTTATTTTATTTTAAGTCATGTGTGCGCTCACAAGTGCAGGTCCTGCAAAAGCCAGAAGGGGGCGTATTGTACCCTGAAGCTAGGGATGCAGGCAGTTGTAGGAATCTAGAGGTGGGTGCTGGGAATTTAATTTTGGTCCTCTGAAAGAGCATTGCAGTCTTTTAATCACTGAGTCATCTCTCAGTCCTATTTTAGAAAGGATTTTTTTTTTCATTATCCTTTTAATCATCATACTCACTCATTTCTCAAGGTCAGTGTTCGGTTTAGGCAAATTAGCACACATCACCATTGCCAGCCATCCTTTTTCTCCACCTGGGAGCGATTGTCCCCACATCACCATTGCTGGCCATCCTCCTTCTTGTCCAGTTGGGAGCTCGGGAAAGGAAGCTGCTTCTGTGGAACACTTTGGTGATGTCTTTTAGACTTTGGGGACAAGAAGTGCCTGGGTAGACCTGGGCCAGCCTTGTTACAAACTAATGATCACCTTGAGGCTTTATTATAAGAGTTCTGAGATGCAGAAGAAAATATGTTAAAGAATATATCTCCTTGCTCAGAAAGTTGAAGGGCCAACCTGCCGAGAAACAACAGAAAAAAAAATAGTGAAAACAGTTGACAGAACATCCCTGGAGTACTGAAACTTGACCTCCATCATTATTTCCATAGTATCAAATAAGTGCCTGAGTTATTAGAGTTAATCTTGATTTTTCAACTAGGTATAGGCAAGTGCCGTGTGTGTGTGTGTGTGTGTGTGTGTGTGTGTGTGTGTGTATGTGTGTATGTGTGTGTGTGTGTCTGTAGAGTATGTGTCTCTGTGTGCTGTGAATGTGTGTATCTATATGTCTGTGTGTATACTTATTATGTGTCTGGAGAGAGAGGGAGAGAGAGGGGGGGGCAGTGACAGAGGCAGAGAGACAGAGAGAGAGTGTGTGTGCACATGAGTGCAGAGGCCAGAAGGGGAGAGTCAGATTCCGTGGAGCTGGGGCTACTGGTAGTTTTAAGCCTACCAACATCCAACATGCTAGAAACTGGACTTGGGTTTTTCACAAGAATAGTTTACGTTCTTACCCACTGAGCCATCTGACCAGCCCTATCTGGCCTGTTCTTCCCATCCAAATCACACTGTATTGGGTAGAAATAACAGGACTTATTTGCACTCTCCTGTAATGGAGGCTAAGAATTAAGGTCTTTTAAACTCTTACTTTTCCCCCAAGGGGAGGAACAATCAAGCTGTGACATGACCAAAAGTTGCAAAGCAGCTAAAGTATGGGAGATTCCCCACCCCAAGAGACTTGCTCCAATCGACTTCTCTGGCTGGATCCCGCCGTTTTCCCTTCTAACCCTTGGTCCGCTGGCTTTTTACTCCACCTGGTTTTATGCCTCTCTGTATCCTGTGATATGTGTCTGTGGTTCCATTACCTGCAAATCTTCCTCATTAGCTCTGCCCACAGCTTGAGGTGGGATTCATTGCTGCAGCTCAAAGAACAGAACGGAAAATTGAAGGGGTGTACTGGCCCTACCCGTGCACAATAAACCCTGAGCCTAATTTTCCGACTTTCTCCCCTCATCTTACCCCTACTCTCCATGCCTGCTGACTCCTGTGCTGGGGCTTCTAGAGGGATCCACACGGAAATGGCATGCTGTGTACTCACTGCAGAGCCGTTTGAACTTTTCCTCTGACCTGTGCGTCACCACCACATCCCATTTAAGCAGTGCTTGGGTGCTTGGGACAGAGCCCAGGGCTTTGTGCATGCTCAGCAATCTCCCTCCCAACTGAGCCACCTTCACACCCTCACTTTGGCACGTTATTTTCCATATATCTTTTCTGTTGCTTCACTGGGATTTATGAAGGGTTGGAGTTATATGTGGGAATTGATACAATGGTTTTTGTTGTTGTTGTTAGAATGTTTAGCCCACATTTAGAAAACAGGAAAAGCAAACACAGTCTCACAGCTTGTGGTTCTCTGTAGATCCCACTCTGCCCTGTATTTGCCTCCAGTTCGTCCACATGAAGGGATGGGCAGGAAAACTTCCCCTCTAGGGAGTCGGATAGCAAATGTTGTAGGCTTTCTTGACCTTGCAGTGTCTGTTGTAACTACTTGACTCCACCATTGCAGGCAAAAGCCATTTAGGCAGTACACTCGTAGGCACCAAGGTCAGAGCTCCGATAACAATCTGTTTACAAGCTGAGTGGCCAGCTAGACTTGGCCAAAAAAATGAAAATGTCCTATCCTTGGTCTGCATGAAAGGTGTCTCAGGAGCTATCAGCAGGGTCTTAGTTCTAAGCGAGGGGGTGAAATATTTGAGAACTTACATTTCGTGGTGACATAAACTAGTCTCTCCTTTTATCCATACATGTGAACATAATACTGATAGAAAAAGGCACCTTGAGAGTACACTCCTCTCACCATGGACCACACTGCTTCCCCCTCTCTCTGTGGATGCTGAGTGAAACTCTGATGTTGTTTTCTTTGTCATTGCTCTTCATGGCATGAAAGCAGCATTGAGAAAGAGAGAGAGAGAGAGAGAGAGAGAGAGAGAGAGAGAGAGAGAGAGAGAGAGAGAGAATATGAATGACAATATTTCCTAAAGCTGGGGAGATGGCCATGTAAATGTGAGAACTGGGGTCCAGCCCCCAGAACCCATATAAATGCCAAGTGTTGCCAGAACTTGCCTGTAACTCCAGCTTTGGAAGGCAGAGAGTCAGAATCCCAATAGCGGGCAGGTTAGGAACACAAACCATATTGGAATGCTCTTGGTTTGACTGAGGGACCAGCCTCAGTGAATGAGGTACAAGAGAGATGGATCAAGGCAACATATTCACATACACAGATACACACACACACACACACACACACACACACACACACACACACACACACACACACACTTATGCAACCTCCCCACATGCATATCATGCACACACACATACAAATGGAAAAAGTGGGAAAAAGACTTTTCTGCTGGCAAATACCCTGCTGTCAGAAACGTATTCCTCAGAGGCATAAGCTTGTTTCCACACAAAGGGGACACAAGCTGAAAGTATGCAAAATGACCCAGAGAGCAGAGTTTCAGCACCACATGCTTGCATGGTAGGGAGGCAGAGAAGAAGCATAGTCCGGCATTGCTAGTTCCTTGGAGACTAAAGTGGATTAGGAAACTTCCCAAAACATAGAAGCAGGAAAGGGCTGTAATGTAAAGTGTGGTGGATTTCAGTGGACCAGAAAGCTGCTGAAAACCCACTTTCTTCACACACATCTATTAAGGTGGCCTGGCCGCATTAGCTGAGTGTGTTATTAAGGTGGCCTGGCCACATTAGCTGAGTGTGTTATCCTTTTATTTTCATCAACAATGAAAAGAAAACTCCTCTGTGTCAGATGTTCAGCTTGACATTTGTATATGTGAAGTGGAAAGAGAAAGTGCAGCTGGGATGTTGTCCTGACTGAGTGGTGAGCGTCATTGAGCATTGGAAGAACTGGTCTGTCTGGCCCTGGGCTGTTGCTGCTCAGTGGCTCTTGTAGTGATGGAGTTAGATAAGCTGACTCCGCCTATCCTTCTCACCACAGTGTGTGTGTGGTGCTCGTGCATGAACACACACACACACACACACACACACACACACACACACACACATGCACTCAAGCATGCATGCACACAAGCACTCAAGCACCCACACATGCTTGAGCATGCACGCAGATACACACATGCATATTAAATGAAAATATAAAAAGAAAAAAACAAGGAAGAAAAGTCAAGGAATGCTAAAGAATAGTGTATACGGCTGACTCCCAGCGGGTGTGTGTGGAGCCCTGGCTTCTCTGCAGAATCCCACATCCCCACTACAACCATCTCGTGAACCCCGCCATGCTGCCTAGGTGCCTGTTCTAGATTCCTCTCCCTCCCTCCTCTCTGCATCACTCCCTCCCTCTTGTGTCCTGTTTGTTTCATCACTCTCACGTTGTTTGTTCTTCTTTCTGTGACTTCTGTTTACTGAAAAAAAAAGTCCTCAGTCAGGTCACAACTTTTGATGGAGTGTCTCTTCTGAGCTGGCTCCTGCAGGGGCTTCTTTATGGATCCAAGTTAGATGGATACCGTGAACTCTATCTCTCTGGTAGCCATGTCAGCTAGGCTGTTTTAAGGTTAATGGCTGCCTTGGCTACCATCAGTACCACTTGTGTGTTAGGGGTGGGGTGGGGTGTTGTAATGTTTGTATATAAGCTCACACGCACTGTCTGTGGAGGCCAGATGAAAATCATTGTGTAGTTCTTAGTCATGATCCATACTGGGTTTTGGGACACAGTCTCCCAAAGCTGGAACTCTCCACTTAGACTAACTAGTCAGCAAGCCCCACATTATGGCCACCTCCCACCCCCACACTAGGATTACAAGCATTCTCCACCACATTCACGCTCTTTACGCGGGTTTGGGGGATTGAACTCAAATCCCCAAGTTTAGGAGGCAAGCACGTTAACTAACCTGAGCTATCTCCCCTTGGCCCTACTAGTTACCCTCTAGTCAAAAATATGTACACATAGCTTAAAGAGGACAGTTCTAAAAGTCACCGTGCCATCCCTAAAGCTAAAAGCAGGGAAAGCAACAGGAAAAAGCATAAGCCTCCCTCAAGCACGCTCCTGTTTTCTGTCCCCCGGGCCAGCCACTTTCAACTCTTAGAGTGAGCTTCTCTCTGTGTGTCTCTGCTTGCTCTTCTGTCTCCCTGTTGCATCTTTAAACTCTCCACTGTGGGAAATGATTTCATTTCCTTCCCATGCTACCCACCCCCTATGCAGGACCCACCCCCCATTTCCCAGTTGGAATATTTTCTGACTTGGTTTAGATCTATGTTTAGTGTTTACCATACTTTGGCAGGGAGCCATTTTTGCAGTTTTGTGTGTGTGTGTGTGTGTGTGTGTGTGTGTGTGTGTGTGTTTATGTGTGTGTATAGCCAGCAGCTAGTCATTCAGCCACTTAATGGAAGGAACACCACCGCCTGCTTTTACACCCCCAGGAGCAATTCCCCACTGCTGACTTGCTGGCAGGGGCATAAGTGTTATCATCATTTTCTGGAATATTACCATCTGCTCATTTGATCCATTAACCTCCTCTTGTACCTCATGGCGGAAATGACCAAGCACGAAGGCAAACACACCACAGAAACAAACCACATGCATTTTGCTTCAAGGACAGGGGTCAAACCACTCCTCTGGTCGCCCCCAACCCCTTCCTAGATAGTTCATTAACTTTCCCGCTGGGAGCTGGTAGTTTATCCACAGGGACGAAATGACCTGCTCTGGTTTGCTTATTTATTTCTAGTAACAGGTTAAGAGGAATCGACTAACATTCATAGCAGTCATTTCCCCATGTCTGTAAAGGAGAAGAAAGAAATGAACGAGCAAATGGTGAGTGGATGGCTGCGTAAGTTTCACACAGCCTCTCCTACTCTTTTGCTGCTTTTTATTCCTTTTTTTTCTCTCTTTACAGCTTTTTAAAATATTCTTTCAGACAGGTCACATGTAGCCAAGGCTAGACTCCAGGTAGCCTAGCATATGATGGTTAATACCAATATTAAACCTGACAGGGTGTAGAGTCACCCAAGAGAAAGCCTTCTGCAACTGGGTATGAGGGACTATTTTTTTCTTCTCTTCTTTTCTCTTTTCAGGTGCAGTGAACATTATTGATGGTATTGAGAGCCTGGCTCCCTGGGCCCCTCCCATTATTCTGGGGATCTAGGACAGAAACTGTGAGGGGAGATGCTCAGTGTCAAGGGCTGAGTTGGAACAGGGAGTCCTCAGCAGCCGAGGGCCTCTCTTGCTCTCGAGTTCTTGCTGGGGTGGGTGGTCCAGGGCCTCTTACTTACTCCTTGGAGGCCCTGTAGGCCATGAGGTCCACCACGCTGTTGCTATAGCTGTATTCATTGTCATACCCGGAAATGAGCTTTACAGAGTTGTCACTGAGAGCAATGCCAGCCCCAGCATCAAAGGTGGAAGAGTGGGAGTCACTGTTCAAGTCACAGGTGACAACCTGGTCCTCAGTGCAGCCCAGGATGCCTTTTCTCACCATCGTGTCAAGGGATGAGGCTGGCACTGCATGAGAAGATGAGGCTATCTCTGGAAAAGGGAGGCGCAGAGAGCCCTGATGCACTTTGTGGAGAGGTTAGTTGAGCTGATAAAACTCATCTCCAATGTGGGTGACACCGCTCCTCTGGGGTGCTGCACTGCATGAAAAGGGGAAAGCTAAGTGGAGTGCACGTACCTATAAGATAAACGTAAACAAATCGCTTTTAAGAGACGAGGTTGTGAATTAAGAGATGTTAAAGTTAATGCAGATGCCAAGACAGACACGCATACATTACATACAACTGTGGTTTACATAAGAGCCTTATGAAATTTGGTGTCACCCATGTGGTGAGGTCAGGAGCTGGGGTGGAGGTGGCTTTCGTGTGGTGATTAGACCATGGTGCTTCTTCTCCAGTGAATAGATTCGGAGATTATACAGAAATAATCTAGTGAATAGATTAGGAGGTTATATTAGCTAAAGAATGGACAAAGAGATTTGTTCCTTATCTTCTTCATTCTGCTATAAGGGAAACTCAGTACCTACACACCTGCCAGCGCTGTGCTCCTGAGCTTCTGAGCCCCTGGAAGTGTGTTTCTATTCTTTATTAGTATAGTTATACTCTGACATCATTTGTTACTGCAGCAGAAGTGGTTAAGATACATATAGACATATGACTGAGTGGATGCATACATTTAAGATACATGTATGTAGGGTCTGGAGAGATAACTCAGTGGATAAGGGTACTTGCTACTTTTCCAGACACCCAGAGTTTGCTCCCCAACATGTATATCTGACCTCTCACAGACATATAACCCAGTTATAACTCCAGGAGATCTGATGTCCTCTTCTGCCCTCCTCTGGAAACCGCACACATGCAGCATATATTTACCAAGACACATACACATAAATAAAAATAAATATTTAATAAATAAATATACATCTGTTATCTGGGTCCATATTATAACAGACTTTTGTTTGGTAAACGTGGATGCCTCTGGGGGGAAAATATGAGTTTTTCTGTAACTGATGCGGCTTTGCAAAACGTATGTGTGTCTCTAAGCCAGTTGTTCTCAACCTGTAGGTTGTGACCTCTTTGGGGTTGAATGATGCTTTCTAGGGATGGCCTAACACCATTGGAAAACACAGATGTTTACGTTACAACTCATAATAGCTGCAATGTTACAGTATGAAGTAACGGTATGTAACTGTGTGTCAATGTGTGCCTTAATCATTTCTGCTGCTGTAACAAATAATGGCAGAGTATAACTACAAAATTAAAGGCCAGAAACACAGTTGCAACAAAGATACTTTTATGGTTGGTGGTCACTCCAACATGAGGAATGGGCTAAGGGATCACACGTTAGGAAGGTTGAAAAGTACTAGTCTCAAACTCTCTGTTAGACTTGGGAAGGTCGCATTGATGTAGAACGTGAGGCCTGCAGTCTTTATATCGCATCCACTTATTTTCACTTTGTGTCAGAGCAGAAGTTACACGGAGGGTGGTTGCTAGGATGTGCCAGAGGATACTGAGCTCGTCAAGTCATTCCTCATCATCATTGTTGTTGCTGTTTTTCTTATGAGTCATTGAAACAGGGTGATGCCCTTGCAGCTCTGATCGACCTGGTGCTCACTGCGTAGCCCAGGCTGTTCTCCAACTTGCAGTGATGCTCCTGCATCTCTGGGTGCTGAGCTCATAGGTGTGAGCCACCATGCCCAGTTTGCTCACTTCATCTTGCACCAGCAGTTTAAGGAATGGTGAAGGTCCATCAGAGGGGAGGTGGCTTTCTAAGTAGAGAGACTTCTGAGTCCTCAAATACACTCATTTGAGTAAGAAGCAGTTCTGGGTATCGGGGGATTGCTTGCTGTGAGGCTGGTGTCTGGGACACAAGAATAAGTAGAGAAGGACGCTTCAGTGAGCTACTTCACACAGAATCTCTGTATTTGTCACAGTCCATGTAGCCCAGGCTGGCTTAGAACTTGTTAAGGAGACATGGCCTTGAACTCCTTCTGAGCCTCCCGTCTCCATCTCTGGAATGATGGGGTTACAAGCCTGTACCTCTCGCCTGTTTTATGCCATCCTGGAAACCGAACTTCCTATGCTCTAAGCAAGCACTCCTCCAGGTTGGCTGTATCTCAGCCCCGCATAGGAGGTTTGACACCATCGCATAGTTCACTGGACTGGTAGAGAGGAGGAAAGGAAGAGATACAGACAGAAAGGCATGAATAAGTGTCGTGCAATACAGAAGCCAAATGGACATCATTCACATAGTAACCAAGAGTTCTTACCATCTTTACAGAAGTGAGAACTGCCTCTCAGACTCATTACACACGGACATCGGAGGGTTGTATCCTCCAGTTTGTCAGCATGCAGAAAATTCGAGCTCTACAAAGTCCTCACCAACTCAGGAGACCTATGAATGAATTTCTAATGGCGATTTGGGGCATCCATTACACATGGTCACCCACATTAATTAGGGAGAACTGACAGTGGGGTTTTGGATGTAAATCCACATTTCCAATCGCATCCTGTGTTTGTTCTTCTTCAGATACAGTCATGGGCCTTCAAAAATCAACATGATAGAATGTATCATTAAGTATTAATTTGCGTGCTCATATTATAGGGACTAAGGAGTAAGGGTGGTAGAGCTTTTGTCCTTGAGAGTTTTCAAGGGTTTTACTTTAAAAATATTAGTTCTTTGAGAATTAGGAAAAGTATATTTTGATCATATTAATTTTCCCTCCCCCAGTTCCTCCCATATTTATCTCTCCCCTCCCCATAGAACTTTGTGCCCCCCCCTTTTCTAATATCCATCAAATCCAGTTTATGCTGCCCACATATTATTGGGTCTGTGGCCCTTCCACCAGGGCATGTTCAGCCTGCCAAGTGTCATATCCTTAAATGAAATGCACTCTCCATCTCTTGTCAGCTATCAGTGGCCAAAGGCTTCTTAGACAGTGACGGGTGGGACTTAGTGCCTGCCTCCCTGACTGGGCTCTGGTCAGGCTTGAGCTTCCTGCCTCCCTGACTGGGCTCTGGTCTGGCTTGAGGTTCCTGCCACCTGACTGGGCTCTGGTCTGGCTTGAGCTTCCTGCCTCCCTGACTGGGCTCTGGTCTGGCTAGAGCCTGTATAAATCCTGCTTGTGCTGTCACAGCTGAGAGTTCCGATGTGTGTCAGCTCCCATGTGACTGGAAGGCATTGTTTCCTTGTGGTAGCCCACTGCCTCTGGTTCTCACCGTCTCTCTGCCCCCTCTTCCACAGCGATGTCTGAGCCCTGGGTAGAGAGGAGGAGTGATCAAGATTTTCTCTTTAGGGCTGAGCATTCTGAGGTCTCAGAATCTCAGAATCTTGGCTAAGGTGTGGGCCTCTCTGCTAATCACCATCTATGGCTTTCATGTAAGCATTTATTATAGGTGTTTTCAAAAGTGTATTTTGTCAAGACACAGAAAATAGGGCTGTCAGGGCCTTATACAGTGACGTCTTAATACATCTATGTTTAAAATTATTGATTTTTAGATTTCCACAGTAGCTTTTCTCATATCTCATAAATTTAACAGCTAAGACCTAAAATATAATTTTTCCTTAGGACATTAGAACCCTGGGCAGGATGATGGCACCATTTGTTATCCAGATCATTAGGATGTGCTCGGCACTGACTTGTAACATTTATCTTACCACTGATGCGTTATTTGTACAGGCTTGCTGCGTGGACCTAGGTTCTGGCTTTAAATCCCCAATACACAGAGCCATGGTTAGCGCATAGTCAAGTACAGAGAGTGGAGTACACTCTACACAGGTTAAAGACCTAAACTCTGTTTCTCTCTTCCCACAGGGTCTCAGTAAAAATAAGTCAAGCAATTAATAGGAGAAAAGAGGTCATTGAACTATTTCCCAAATTATGAGCACATCTGGAACAAAAGATACTAACAGGCCTGGGGAGGTGGCTCTGGTAGTAAAGTATCTGGGACTGGGGTTTGATCCCCAATATTAATATAAAAAGGGGCGAAAGCACATGCATCGTGGCAGAGACTTGTAAGTGCAGCACTAGAAAAGTCAGCAAGAGATGCTGCATCAAAGCAGAAAGTGAGGAGTGACTGAGGAAGACAGCAGACAGCAGTTTCTGGCCTCTGCATGCCCAGGCACACACATTCACATGCACCTCCACATATTCACACGCATGCACCCACAGAGACATAGACACACACACACAAATGTGCGCGCGCGCGCACACACACACACACACACACACACACACACACACACACACACATTCAGCTGCATTCATTTACCTGACCTTGGGGATGCTGCCAAGTCACCCTTCCAACCCCAGACCTCCCTCCAAAGCCTTCCTGTCTTGCTCAGCTGTGCATAGCTCTGACGGACAGGGAGGGCGGGCACCTGTCTGACCTTGCATCCCACAGGCTCCAGGTCAGCTGGAGGTCTGGGGCTGCTGGACCTCAGTAGGCCAGCCGTTTGAGTCAGTTCAGCTTGATTGAATATGCATATACACATCACTGAAAGAGATCTAAAGCAACTTTTAAGCGACATTCACTGAGTGACTGTGCATTGACATTAAGACCCCTCTAAGTGTAGATGACTTGTGGCAGAAAGGCCTCTCTTGATGACGTTGAGCACTGATCTCCTTAAGGCAGCCCATGCATCTCAGGGCCAGACAACTGCAATTCAGACCTGTGCTTATGGCCTCAGACGAATATGGCTGAGAAGCCTCCTAGAGCCAGGGATCTGAGAGCCGAGACTCAGCTGCGGCTCCAGGTGTCACTGACATGGATTCAAATAAAAGTTCTTGAATCTCTGAACTTAAAGTAACGTTTTCCAACCTCAGCCCTGACTCTGTAATTGTCCCTCTTTTATATCAGGGTTCTCTGACCCGCCCTTTGCCTTTTGCACATGGCCCCCCTCCCCTTCCTTCTCTCTCTCCCCCTTCAAGCTCCGGAGCCTCCTTTTTATCCCTACAGTTCAACAGTGTGAATTTTAAACTGGTTTATATCCTGGAGGCTTGGCATCTGATTACTTTAAGAATGAAGGGCTCTGAAATCTTAGAGATTTTCTTGGAGCAGAGCTATGTAAAATAACAAAATCGTGAGGCCAACAATTGGCTCAGAGGGCAAAGACGCTCTTTTTCAAACATAATGGTCTTTGTTCAATCCTGGGGACCTGATAGGAGAGAACTGATTCCTCCCAGTTGTCCTCTGCCCTGTACATGCACACACACACACACACACACACACACACACACACACACACACACACATACACACAAATGCACACATCACACACACATATGCGATACACACACCACACACACGTACACATACACATGCACACATTACACACACCACACACACATATACACACACACAAAACACATACATACACATACACATGCACACATCACACACATATATGTGATACACACACCACATACACATGTATACATACACATGCACATACCACACACACCACACACACATATACACACACACACCACACATACATACACATACACATGCACACACACCACACACATACATACACCACTCATATACACACGTACACACCACACACACATACACATATAACACACACACACAATTTTAAGGGATGTAGATGAGAGTGGTTTCACCTCTCATCAGTAGATTTTCTTTTTGTAGCAGATGCAAGTCCACAACTGGTCAAAATGTACAAAGCAATGGAAGGTGGCATGCTTAGCTCCAGCAGGCACATCCTCAAGCAACCCCTGAGCCTAAGGCTCAGGGAATTTCGTGGGGGTCGGGGTGTGTAACGTGTGAAAGAGCCAGGGGGCACAAACACTTTCTGCTGGGTGGGGCTTTTTAGACATAGCAGGGACACTGCATCCATGAAATCACAGCGGCGTGGCTGCCTAAACAGGCCTACAGTAGTGACAACAACAGCTGGCATGCCAACTTGGATAGGGGAATTTTCACAGGCTCCATCGCTAGACGAAGAGCTGCAGGCAGCCAGTGGCTGCAGAGAGATTGGTCTTCTCAAAGGACAAGACCCCTAGTAGGTGGTCTAGTCCCAGATGGGCAGCCCTAAACGTGTGTGCGTCTGAGCAGCACTAAAGGGGCTTAACAGGCTGTGTGTGTGTGTGTGTGTGTGTGTGTGTGTGTGTGTGTGTGTCAGTGATAATTAGAGAAGAAAAGGCCATGAATGTGAGATAAAGTTGGGGTGGGCATGGAAGGACTTGGAGGGAGAGAGAGAAGGGTGGAAATGATAGGAATACATTGCTCATGTAAGAAATTATCAAAAATAAATTTTGTTAAATGTACGGTTCTAAAATCGATGCTTTGTGTGGTTTGTAATGACCGAGTAGGACTCACACACCTATCCCTGTCAGTACCATGAGTTTGACTTAGTTGCCGTACGGAGGGTTTGTAGCTCTTGCCAGTGTAGCAGGAGGCAAGCCCATTTCTCACTGACTGTCTCTGGAGGCAGCAGCACCTGTTTTGGGACACAGTGGATGGAGTTTGTCTTGGGCAAATGCGCTAGGATACGGGACTGAAACAAAGGACCCGCGAGAAAGGCCACAGCTGGATCGTGGTTTGTCTTCCGCCCTCCCCCTTCTCCTTTAGGAAGACCAAGAGAACAGTAGAAAAGCACTAAAATAGAAATGGAATGTTAAAAGTCCAAACCCAAGGAGCACCAGGAGGTTGTGCGAGGCGTGAGGAGGGGCAGGTGCAGAAGAGTGTGGATTGCCACAGGGTGGTGGTGGATATCCAGGGAAGGAGGCAAGGCAAGGGTCATTTCTATTTGTGGATGCCCAGTGCACTACTCAATGAAGGGGTATTTCACCTAGCTTTAGTTCTCACAGCAGTAGATGAGCTGGGCATTATTATGCCCGTTTGCGCAGATGACGGACCATCGACTCAGACTGTTACATAGGTCAGACCACTTCTTACACATTGTAGGCTGTGGCTGAGCAGAGGACTTGATTAATTTACTCTATACAGGAAGATGCTTAAAAAAGAAAGGAAAGGAAAGGAAAGGAAAGGAAAGGAAAGGAAAGGAAAGGAAAAGACAGTGTCTTGCACAGAGGAGTGGGTGAAATAACAAAGCAGGAACATAAAGTCCTACTGAGATGATGATGACATAAAATCAAGGATGACGCACATGGGGCTGGGGGTGGGGGATGATGGGTCAGGAGCATGCTGGGGCTCCTGCCAAGTGTCTTGAGTTCAGTTCTTACCACTCAGGACAGGTGGGTCACAGCTGCATGTTATGTCCTGCGCTAGTGGATCTGATGCCCTCTTCTGGACACCACAGGTACTACACTCATATGCACATAACTGCACACAGACACATAACACATGATTAATTATTTTTTTAGTGGGAGCAAATAGAAGAAACTACACAGAGAATGTGAGCTAGATTCTATTTAAAAATTTATGAACTATGTCAAATGCTTCCTTTCTGATGAGAAAATTATACAACTTTCCCAACATGTGTGTGTGTGTGTGTGTGTGTGTGTGTGTGTGTGTGTGTGTGTGTGTGTGTATTCCAAGGGCACCTTGGATATCATCCCAAGGACACGAGGACATGAGGACAGGGATTGTCATTGTCCTGGGACTCTTGCTGGTTATTCTAGGTTTGGTGACCAGTTGACCCCAGTGGACCCCAATGGACCCCAGGGATCTGCCTGTCTCCATCTCCCCAGTGATGAGAGGTAGCCTCCTCACACCTGCATTTTTTTTTTACTTTTCACACATCCTAATGTTCAACTTCAGGTCCTTATGGTTATGTGTCAAACGCTTTACCAAACCGGCTGCCTCCAAGTCCCCTGCTGCACAGCCAGTTCATATGCACACAAGGAAGGTCTCTGGGTCCTGTCAGCTGGGAAGTGAAGTGAGAAATCCTGCTCATGATTAGCTTTAGAGTCTCTGGATCCAGAGCCAGGTGCTGCTGCTGCTGCTGCTGCTGCTGCTGCTGCTGTGCTGACTCCAGCTGTGGGCCTAGGGTCTTCCTCGCTGCAGAGGCCACTGCATAGGAAGAGTTTTCAAGACTCCTTTTCTCTTAGCGCACTCTGGCTCTACACTCTTGGCCAGTAGTGTTGGATTCAGCGACTGCATTGGATGCTGTCTCTGTCAGTAGGGCCCTTTCATTGTTTCTCTTGATTGACCGACTTTGATATTTTTGTTGTTGGTTTTGTCTCTTTAAGGCCTGTCCCTTTAGTTTGTGAGCAATAGCTTCTACTCATGGGGTAGATTATTAATCTGTGGCTTTTGGGCAACATCTGCTCCCTCTTCCTTTCAAATGGGGGCTAAGGCTACGTGCCCTTTCAAGCTAGAAGATAATTGAGATAATAAAGTTCTCGATATGCTGCAGCCTGTTGTAATGAATATACTGACTACCAATTCTTCGTAACTGGTCCCTCCTCTTACTTCCTAAACTAAATATTGATTATTTGCCTGTCTGAGCTGAGAGGCTATCTCCTCTGAAATTCAATGTAGCAGCGCCTATATTTTTACCCACTCTGGGAAAAGCAGGCTCTTTCCTGTGGCTTCAGATTTGTGGCCAGTGCCAAGTATCCCTCAGAACGCCCCCCTTCTTCCATATAAATGCGAGCGAGCACTTATCTTAGGCTGGTTCGTCCATTGGTCAGTGCAAACCTATTGCTCGTCTCAAGAAAGATGAGTGTTCCAGTTTATGACTTGGCTGGCCTACCATGATTAAACGTTGTAGATGTTTAGGCAGAAATACTCTTGAGACAGCAAGGTAGAACTGTCATGTGGAAGCAGTGCCATGGCCCCTCTTAGGATTACTGATGCTAAGGTTTTACTCTTCCTTTGACAATTTGTGAATTGTCTTTGCATTGCTGCTCAGTGTGTATCATGTGCAAATCTTGTCTGTCCAAATCACAGTTTCCAAAAGCATGGAGAAAGGATCGCCGAGAAAAGGCTAGCCATCCACCTTCTTGGCCCTATCCTGGCAGACCCATCACTGTCTGATTGCCCTGGGTGTTCCCTGGGTGCTCACGGATCTCATTGTTGACTGGCACTGCAGGGGAAACCGAGTCCTATGTCAGTTGGTGTAGTGTAAGGATGGGTTTAGAAATGTTTGAATTTCCAACAGAACTCAGTACTCTGGAATGAATGAATCAAAGTAGAAGCCAATCTCATTAGCTGGACCCATGGGAGATTTTGAGTTCCTTAATATTGCTGTTTACATGTAATGGGAGGGCAAACCTTTTGGTTTTTTAGAGACCTCGATTACACCTATAGGTCATACTTAGTTATTCCTGATTGGCTCAAGCCTGGATTCATCCTGTTGTTATTTTTACTATTGCATGTTAATTATACCCAATAAAAGGTTTCATTGTAACACTTTGCCACATCTGTGTTTTTGTGTTGGACACATTCATCCCCATCATCCTACTGTTTTCCATTCTGTCCACCCCCTCGTCTCCTTCTTCTCCACTGTTCCCTATAGGACTCTTCTCTCTTGCTGTTGTTGTTTTGAGGCAGGATCCCCTTGTAGCTCAGGCTAGTCCCCCCAACAATTTATGTAGTTGAGGATGACCTTGAACTCCTCATTCTCCTTCCTCCACCTTTCCCATGCATGGTATACACCCATACCTTCGTCTGTTTATGCTATACTAGGGTTGGCACATGGAGCCTTGTGAATGCTAGGTGAGAATACTACCAAGCCATCAGCCCCAGCCTCCATGGTCCACATTTGTGCCTTTTAAGTTTTCAATTTAAATTTTGCAAATGAGAGAAAACATTAAGTATTTGTCGTTCCGAATTAGTTTTGGTTTCCTTAACTTGATGATCTCACATCATAAATTTTCCTGCAAATGACACAGTAATGGTCTTAATGGCTTATAATAACACTCTTCTGTGTATATGCAGACATCCCGCTACCCACTCTTCTGCTGATAATCCTCCTGTGACTGAACTCTACTCTGGACCTTCCTAATTCTTAGAACCCAGCACCTCTATTCTCTGTTGTAGCACTAAACCCATAGCACGTCAAAGTTTCTGCATTAGCAGCAAAGGTGTCCACAGGAACAGCGCCTTTGTAGTATACTAAACTACTCTTTTCTAGGGCTGGAGAGGTGGCTTAGCAGGTAAGAGCACTGGCTCTTCTTCCAGAAGATTCAGGTTCCCTTTCCAGAACCTACATGGCTGCTCACAATTGTCTGTAACTCAGTTCCAGGAGATCCGATGCCCTCTCCTGGCCTCTGCAGGCAGTGTATTTATGTGGTACACAGACATACATGCAGGCAAAACACTCATACACATAAAATAAAATACGTAAATCTTACACCGTGTGTGTGTGTGTGTGTGTGTGTGTGTGTGTGTGTGTGTGTGTGTGTGTGTGGCCTCTCTGACCGTTCCTTGGAGTATTTCTGCGACAGTCCTTATGACCATAGGCTCTGTGCTGCTGTCATTCCACAAGACTTAGTGAGCACAGAACGTTGTGTTTTGTGAGTTCTGCTTCCCCCTCTCCCTGCCTGCCTCCCTTCATCCCTCCCTTCCTCCCTTCCTCCCTTCCTCCCTTCCTCCCTTCCTCTTTCTTTCTGTGTGTTTTTCTGTGTGTTTTGCAGATCTGGTACAAGCCAGCATGAACTCATCATAATATATTACAATGTAAGGAACTCGTTGATGGGAATTGAATCTCAGATTATAAAAGATAAAAAAATCTTTGAAAGCTGAAAGAAGACCCCATCACTTCTCTGGACTTATTTAGAGATTATCCCAACCTCTCTCCCCATCCCAACCCCAGAGCTCACCTGCTGTAAAGATTCAGGGGAAGTTTAAAACATACCTGTATCTCTGTCTATCTATGTTTGTCTGCTGCCTGTCTGTGTGCCTTACAAAGCAAAGGCTGTTAGTTAACTCCTATTCCATCCCTTTGTTATGATCACAATGAACTTGTTCCTTATATTTTTGTTATTCTGTGAAAACTTGACATTATTTGAAAGCATACCTGCTTTTTTGCTACATTGCTAGCAATTGTTCATGTCATTAAGAATTATTAGAAAACAACCCAATTACTGCATATGACTCTGGCACAAAACTGTGCCATATTTCATGTGCTGTCCATATTACCACATGTAGAGATTATTTTCCACTTTTAAAAGCCCATACAAAAAGTCAGTTACCTCCATGTATAAATCATTAACTGTAACAATGATTATTAAAGAAAATGAACACCGAGAAGCAGAATCAGTGGGTCTTACTGCATGATTGCTCTTGAGAAAGTCTTCATCAATGTGTGTGTTTTCAGAAAATTCTGTGAAAGCTGCTGTCATTTAATGCTTCCAGTGGAAGGTCAATACACGTGAATGTGTCCTTGATCTATAGTCTTTTCTTTAGTTAGTGAGAGAGGGAATAAATGCACACTTTGTTTTTTACTTTAGCTTTTTCCTTCTGTTCTTTTTTCTTTCTTTCTTTGTTTTGGGGGGGGGGCGGGGTGTGGAGCTAGGAATACTGGAGAAAGCCTCTGTACGTGTGTTTTCCATGGGCCGGAAATGTCTCCAGATCAGGAACAGAGTTAGTGATAAATGTGTGAAATTCAAATATCATCAGTCACTCTACTGTCAGGGTATCGACTGGAGTTGTGGTCTTATCCAGATATTTGCAATCCTTGAACCTTGCCCTTCATCTCCTTCCTCTTGACAGGGTGATGTAAGAAACAAGGGCCTCACAGAAGCAGGTTCTAGGGGGCTGAACAGCGGTAGTCTGGGAAAAACTGAAAGGCAATTGCATGGTGGACTGAGACCCAGACAGGAGTCTGTAAATTTGGATGGCCATAAAATAAACTTTTATGAGACAGCAAGATGACCCGGAACTTCTTGGAGGAGTTGTAGACAGATTGTCCCTCCCTTTTTCATCACCAGAGTCAGTAAAAATTATTAGGTGTGCTTGCTCTGCCTCTCCTTTGCTAGTTTTGCTCTGCAAGGGAGCTGCCCAGAGTCTGGCTCAGGCTCCTCCTGCTGACTTGTGTGCACTGACCCTTGTGGTACCCAATATGGTCCCTATTGACACAGAACAGAGTAAAAGACCCAGAAATATGAGGCTGCTCAGGAGTGGTCAATCCCAACAAAGGTATCCCCGGAAGGGTGACCAACCTGAGAATTCATCCCTTTTACTTTTATCTTTATTGTTTGCTCACATTGCTGTGTGTGTGTGTGTGTGTGTGTGTGTGTGTGTGTGTGTGTGTGTGTGTGCCTGCTCATGTATGTATGTGCTTGCACCTGCAGATACATATGTGTATGTGTGCACATGCATGTGGTCAATGCAAGGTGACCCCTTGTATTTGGTTTCTGATTTTTAGTTTTTGAAGTAAGGTCTTGCTTATTTGGGTGGGCTGGCTGGCCAGCGAGCTTCAGGGACATGCCTGTCTCTGAAGTGTTAGGATTGCAGATGTCCGTAGCTGTGCCTGGTTTTCACTTGGTTGCTAATGACCTGCACTTAGGTCCTCAGGCTGGCATTGTAAACACTGTCCTGACTGAATCCGTCCTCAGCCCCAGCCTCTTTACAGTTAGCTGCCGCTCCTGTCTCACTCACTCTCTCAGCAGGTCCTTCAAGAGACTCGCTTTTGCTTTTTGAGACCCGGTGTCAGAGGCTGGCTGCAAGCTCTCTTGTGTGGCCAAGGGTGACCTTGAACTCCTGACCCTTCTGTTCTCTGCTTGGAATACAGGGATGCATGACTACACCTGGCTTATGTGGCACTGAATGCCGATCCTGAGCTTCACTCAGGCTAGGCAAGCATCTGACTGCACTTTTCCAGAGTGGTTGGTTGGCTGGCTTGTTTAAATAAGATCACAGTTGGTAACTATTCAAATACCTAATTGGGCTGCTGGCCTGGTGTTTATGCTGGGGTGGGGGTGGGGGACAGGGAGAAAGGCAGAAGAGGGAGATAGTGGCCAGAGCCCAGGGAGGACTGGTCACAACTGGTGGTCTGTATTTCTGATCTTGGACCTGCTCTTCCACAATGAGTAATTCAACTTGGACCCAATGAACTCAGATTGGTCTTGTTCCTTCTTCTTCCCTCAATGATCGGCTTTGTGAGTCTGAAACCAAGCCTCCTTATTTGTTGTTAGTAAGAAAGCGCTTGTCACAACAGTTGCCACCTGGAGCTGACCGGAGGGCGAGTTGTGGATTCCTATCATGGTTTTCCTGCCTCTGCTGTGCCCACTGGCCCCTCTGACCTCTTGCCTGGAGACTTTCCATTTCTAATTTGTACTTTCAGCAGAAGGTGGGTCTCTGGAGAAATCCAATTCAAATATTTCACCTTTATTGCTTGTAGAGGAGAGTTGATAGGGAGGAAGTTGAAATGACAGGAGTGAGGTCTTAAATCCCATGGATTTCACCTATTTTATCCGTGCTTATCGATTGTCTGTTGTGTAATAGGGATCGCGGGGGATATAGAGCGGACCGAGCACGCTCTCTGCCCTCCAGGAGATTTTTATCCTCAGGAAGGAAAAGCTCTGGGTTAAGAGGTGAGTTAAAGCACTTGCCAAACAGCTGTGAGGATGGGAGTTGAGATCCCCCAGACTCTGTGTCAGTGCAAGGTGAGAGTGGTGGCCAGCTAGGAAGGCCCAGTTAGAGTTGCTCAGAGCCAGCCAGCTCTCTAGACAAGCCATGAGAGAGAGAGAGAGAGAGAGAGAGAGAGAGAGAGAGAGAGAGAGAGAGAGAGAGAGAGAGAGAGAGAGAGAATGGCACAATGGCTAGGGTGGACAGTGGCTGAGGAAGACACCTAACATTGGCCTCAGGCGGCCACATGCAGGAGCACACATGCCCCATCTATCCACATACTCCTGAGAGCACACGCAGAAACACACCTTACACATACCACAAACGCAAACATGAAAAGAGGAAGAAAGGGGAGACGCTGCATATGCAAATAGTGACATTTGAAATCGGCTAAAAAAAAAATTCCGTAAAGACAAATGCATACATAGTCAAAATAAACACACACAGCCTCACTGCCAGGAAGTTACAAGTGTCAAATAATATGCAGATGAAACTGGGAAAATCCTGTCCAGAAAGTGTTACGTGTGCAGGTTGTGGTCACAAAAAGCCTTAGCAAAGTGCTGCGACCGGTAACAAGTTAGATTTGTAAGAACACGACACCTGTGGTTATTTTCAGACCCTACAACTATTATCCATTGATTATATAAAATTAGGAACCACAGAAAAGCATAGAATGACAAAAATCCACCCAAACGACTCCAGGCTCACCCCCAGTGAGATAGCCTTTGTTGCTTCTTCTATCATTATTTTCTGAGTGTGTTGCTGTCAGCTTTTCTTCGCTTTAATACATAAATGTGTTTATATTTTCATTGTGTCAATTGAGGTCCTGGCAGGAAACAAATGGCAAAGGCAAATTATGTGGGCAGGTGACCCACATACGTACCTCCTTGGGTACTGGAGTTAAAGGGACTAGCAATAGTAAGGAAGCCATTACCAACCCTGGGCATGCTGACCAAGACCAAAGAAAAGAAGCAAAGAAGAGTGGGGAGGGTAGACATCTGGAGTGAGCAGAATCTCCCATCTGAAAGTTCAGGAAGACTCGACAACCTCTGGGGAGAAGACCCAGAGAATAAACACAGTGGCATCTCCCTGCTCAGCTCTCACGCATGGGGGATTCCCACTGGCTAAATTCAGCTGGGATACAGACATCGGCTGGAGGCTAAACTCGTGCATGCTAGATTTTCTAGAGCAAAGAGCAGGATGGAGGTGTGTCAAGAATGCATCAGCGTGGACACCACCTTCCCAATACTGGCTTAGTCCGTGCGTGCAGTTTTATAACTGGTGCCTCTTTTATTTAGAACCCTCCTATAGTGTTGTCGTTGAGACTGAATTTAGACAGGCTGGGATTTTTCTGGTATAAAAATTCTGTGTGGTAGCGATAGCTAGAGTCTGGATCTTCTAGAGTCCGGTTTGATGAGATAGTTGGTGAATTCCTGATAGGGAGATTTGGTATTATGCCAGAGTTCATGGGTCAGGTAGCTGTAGGTCTTGGAGGTGGCTTCAAGGGTGGTCTTAGCAAGCCAGGGTGTCAGTGCAGCAGTCCTAGCCAGCAACAGCAGATTCTTGGGCACAAGAGCTGAGATTATGCAAGGGCTTTGGGTCAGTAAGGAGGCACACCAGCAGGGAACCATGGTAGCCTGCAGCCTTACATGGGACACTGTGAAGGTAGGGATTTGTCCATCTTATTCCTCTGGCAGTCTCTCTACTGGGAACATGGAGAGCTTGGATAAGAAGATGTCCCGTACAACTGGGAGAGCAGTGGGTACTTCCTCAGAGCGCACGATACCCAGACAATCATGACCTCTGGTCCTCAGTGGTGACAACAGCCTTGAACCTCATCCACTGCCATCGTGAGTTTATGGCTACCCCAGCATGTTCTTCAGTGCCTCGTCCTTAAGGGACTCTCCCAGGAAAGTCAGTAATCTTAGGCTCTTTGATAGACAGGCAGAAAAAGGTAGATCTCTCCTAGTGACTTGATCTTCATGTCCTTGACAAGGTGGCCCAGTTGTGTAGTGAGAATTTTGGGTTTCTTTAAAAACGCGGAGATGTTATGGGAGTGTGTTTTTGTTTTAATCCCAGGTGTGGGATATGGGGCTGTTTCACACTGTCCACAGCAGCTGGCTATGGTTTGCCTCGCGCTCTAGCAGGGGTGTAATTCAGCCTTTGCTGGCTGAAGATAGTTTCTCTAAGGGTATGGCATCTGGAATTCTGGAGACTCTTGAGAGGGCATACAAATTAGAGTGCCCCCAAGAGGGGCTGAGATGGCTGCCGTTCCTCCTGCTGCTCCTCCTCCTCTTGCTGCTGCTACTGTTGCTGTTGTTTGTGGTTTGTTGTAGTTTGTCAAGCGGCCCCAGGCAAAGAGACAAGAAGAAGAAATTAGATAACATGTCTGCAAAGATCGACCCTGCTTCAAGAATAATAATGCCCCCTTTCCCTTCTGTCCTTTCTCTCCTACCTAGTGTTGGGAGGTTGGAAAGGTTGAATAAGGGTGAAGTGTGGAAGAGAGATAAAATAACACAATAAGTGGAAAAAAACAACCCAGCTACACAGTTTAGTGACAAGCAGTCTATTCCTTGTCTTCAGCTTTGCTTCCCTGAGCCTCATAGCCTTGGCCTAGAACATGGAAAGGTTAGCCAGGGCCTCAGAAAACATTTCCACGTCTCCAAGGAAGCTATAGCAGTCTCTGAGCCCCACAGCCCTGAGCCATGACACTGTACCAGTGTCATTACCATTTGACGCTTTCCCTCAGAAAGGAACCATAACCATGTATGACTTCATGAAATGGTCAATTGTGAATTACTCAGTACCCTGCCATGTAATAATGAAGACACTCCAATATTTTTACTGTCAAAAACCACCACTGTAATATGCGTGTATTTGTTCATTTAACTTCATGCATGCGTCTTTATTGTCCTAAGATGCATTCCAAGCAATTACTGTTGTATCAAAGTGCTTTGGTCCCTTTGATGTGTTTTTCCTAATTATCATCTAGAAGAACACATCAATTTTCAAAGTAAAAATTTTTAATGAATCACCGTTTTCACACATGTAGTCAGAAAAACTATTGATAAATGGAGATTTGGAAGGCCCATGAAAGTAGAGACCGGAGGGAAAAGGCCTGTTTTATCCTGTGATGGATAAACCTAACTTCCTCCAAGTAGACTCAGTAATGGGGTGGGGGGGGGCGGTTCATTCCTGTTCACATCCGAAGGAACAATCAGGAATCAGGGTTGACTGTAACCTCAATTAACCACCCACTAATAACCTACTTCCTCCAGCTAGACCCCACCTTCTAAACGTTCTACCACCTCTCAATACACACCACCAACTGGGGGGGCCACGTAATCACACACGTGAGCCTGTGGGGAACATTTCACATTGAAACCATGACTGTTGTACAGGTGTTCAGCAGTAGTACATTTTATCCCATGGCCTAAAAAAAAAAAAAGTTTCCTTTATTTTAGCATTTAATATTAATATAGTGTTACTGTAATGTGTAATTACAATCCCTATTATATGATAGTATACAATGTAAAAATTAATTAAGTTAAATAAAATATAAAGTTAAAATTCAGGAAAACCGTGGTCAGTGCACTTGCGTTTGTAAGGGGGAAACCTGGAGTTGGTGGTCTCTAATCTTACCATCCAGAAGGCACTTGTTAGAGAAGCCAGCGGTGAAGATGGGCTGATGTGAGATAAACTCCTGGCCTTGGGCAGCTAGAGGATGCATGCTCTTGGACCTCACAATTACAACACTATGTTTTTGTTTTGTTTTCTTCTGCTCCCTTTATTTTGGCTCAGAGTTTTCCATCATTTGCTCCTGAAATCAAGCTGGCTAATGCTGTGTGCTTATTCCATTGGCCCGTTTCCCATGGAATGTGAGGTCACAGTCAGGATCTTAATTCTTCCTAAGTTCCCATGATAGGACAAAAAATTAAATTTCATGCTTTTCAGCAGTGTGAGAACCAAAAGGCTAGGATATTCTGGAGGCTAATATGGTGCTTCTTGAGACCTGAGGGCATAGTTTTGTGATTTTTGTATGGGAGCAAGTTGTCAGAAGTTCCTCTCGGGACTGTTGCAGCTTTCAAACACATGCGCACACACAGGCATGCACACACGCACACATTTGAAAAAGCTGGTGGGATCTCTCCATCTTATCAAAATAGAGCCTTCTGAGAGGAGAGAGATGCTCTGTTGGATGCTCCGTTTTGAAAGCCAGGCTTCTTGGGCTCACTGTACAATAAATCAACTGCTTTTCTCTGCAGCCCTCTCACATACAATGAAAGCAACACACATAACTGCCAGCCAGGCCCTCTCTTGTCCTCTCATCACAAACTGATTTCCTCTTTGCTTTTATCTCAGCGGTTGCCAATATCACAAATGGGCAGTGCTTTGAAGGCAGAGGGAGGGGCCCAGAGCAGCACAGTATAACAGTACAGTTAGCAGGAAACTGCCTTGGTAAACATTGTCAGCACTGCGGTGGGTGGGCTGTAGAAGGAGGGTCACTACCAGTTGATTTGCGACACTGTTGACCCCTTTTCTCTTAGGCTCAGGGAGAACAGGAATCTTGTCCTTGTGTATCTCAGGGGTGAAGGTGGAGAGAAAGAGACATGGGTCATCCAGGCTGTAAAGAGGCATCTACATTTCCCTTCTGAGTAGTGCTGTGTCTCCTGGGAGACACATGTAATGGCCTTGTCCTGTACAACTTGGTCCTGGAAGCCTGACTGGGGCAGAAGGGAATAAAGAAAGGACAGACATATGAGTACAGAAAATCTGAGATAAGGAAGGTTCTGCTCACTCTGACTACATCATCAGTCCACACAAAAGCCCTAGACCTCCGCACCTTTACTCTGTCCAGTCCAGGGGGAGCAGTTGGCTCATCTTGGGGGGAGGTCTTCGTGGCTGTAAAGTCCCAGGCTGCAGCCATCCAGGAGGAGGAAGCTGTGGTCACTAGTTTGCACAAGCTACCAACAGTCAGGCTCTGAGAGGAGGAAGGCTTTGTCTTTCCTCTGATCCCTCCCCCTAGGGAAAAGGCTTTGCCATTTCCCGTGAGGCACTGGTGTCCTGCCCATGTCAATAGTATACATGTACTCAACACACACACAAACACACACACACACACACATACACATACACTCATGCACACACACACTGAAGCACATGCACACACACAGACAAGCAATGCACATGTGCTCACACACACACATACATGTGCACATGTGTGTACTCATGCACGCACACACACATGTGCACATGTGCGCACTCATACATGCATACACTGTGCGCACGCACACACACACACACACTAAATGGTACTTGAAACACTGATTTAACATTTGCTTTTTTTTCTTCTGTTTGTGATTTTTCATGTGTCAGTCATGGAGGTGTTTGCTTTAAACCTTATATATCAATGCAGAAGCACAAGTATCATTTCAAAGAGGATAAGAGACAATTTATCTAGAATCAAACATGAGTGGTCATGGTCTGAGAACACATTCAGGTTACCCCCAAACTCCATGTTCCAACACAGTGTGAGTTCGATGAAGTTTGAAGAATAAATCACAAATGGGGCACTTTACAAATATGTTGGTGGAAACATCAAGTGGGCAGGTAAAGCAGTAAAGCCTCAGCTTTCATGGCATCCTTGGCCTTTTGGTTGGTGGAAGCTACTGTTCTGTATGTACATTCCAAAGGCTTTACCTGCTGACACACACACACACACACACACACACACACACACACACACACATACACACACACACACACTTTGTAGAGCATGCCAATAAATGACTCTAAGGCAACTACATTGCCCCAGCATAGTTTGGGTCTGGGCTTCCAACATTCCAAACTCAACAGTCAATGACATCCTAACCAGTCACTCATCCTTTGCAGAGGGCCCAGGGAACGGTGGCATTCTTTCCAAGAGCCTTTCATTCACAGCTGTGAGTCCGTCCCATTTTGGTTGATGTCCTCTCTGCTCTGAGTAGATGACACTAGATCACTAAATCGTGAGCCACATAAGTAAGGCTTGTGAGGAGAGCCTGATGTGTGAGTCTTGTGAGGAATTCCCTTCCTCTCTCCCTCCCTTCCTTGGGCCTCAGACTTCTCTCCAGCTTGGAACATGGGGTGCTGAGAGAGTCTCTTGGGAAGTACCATTGTCCGCACTCACTGAGGACTCAGCACGAAATCTAATTCCACACTTCATGGTTTGCCCCTTTGCCTTCTCGTCTCTCGGCTGTGACTGTAATTTTCCATCTTCTTCTTGGCTCCCTTCTGCGGCTCTCATTCCCTCCTATTCTCGTTTCTAAGGAGCCTTTTCAAGCTAACCCGCCATCATCACCATAGAGTAACTTTTTCCTTTTCCTTTCCTCCCTCCCGGTATATCAACTTTTAGCCTCCCTCTTTTGAAGTAGTACTTTCTGCATTTTGGTGTCTCTAGGCTTGGGGTGCCTTCAAAGTTCTTCAGGAAAAAGCCTTGGAGATGTTAATAGAATATGATATTCCAAGCTCAGGTGAGTTACTGAGGATCTACAAGTCCCCTTGGCATGGGATTTTTCAAAAGACCTCTTCCATCTTTCTTGCATGCCAGAGGTTTGAATTTCTGGCACAATGTAAAGTCAGAGAGGTTTTGAGCATTGATCCTCAGAAGCTAACCGCCTTGTGTCTTGAGACAAAGCCCTTCACCCAGAGCTCAGAGGTTAGGTTGTTCGTTGGCCAGTGAGCCTCAAGGGTCTTTCTGTCTCCACCACCCCAGCCCTGGGGTTACAAGTGTGTATCGCCACTTCCGGTTGTTATATGGTGCTGGACTCTGGTCCTCAAGCTTGAGTGACAAATGCTCTACTGACAGTCAGCATGTGAGGCCTGCATCGATTGCATTTCTGGGTACCCAGAGGTAATAGCATCCTAGGTAAGGGTGGTGCCCTGTCCTTGTTTCTTACTGGCCGTCACTGGCCTCTATCTTGTTTTGACATCGCTATGTCTCATCAGGGCCTCGATGCCACTCAGCTCTGGTTCCACCCTTATATCATGAGATTTCTCCTGTGATATTTTCTCTCATTCCCCAGCAGTCATTATTGAATCCTGTTTGCATGTCTGGACTCGCCATTCACAGTAGCTTCATGTTTGCTCCTTTAGGGGTGATATAGGGACATCTTCTCTAGATTGGCAACACTTGGAGCATCTAGGGCCATTTTTCATTTGTACAGCCTGGCCTGGCCCTTTTTCAATCCTTGGTGGCATTTAAGTCAGTCTTTAAGCACTGCCCAAGCAAAACTGCCAGGAGTCCCCTGCTAAGTGTTTCTTTGTGTAAGATAAGTTCCACTTGCTCAATCACTAAGTTTCTATTATTCCTAGAGAGCTTAGGAGAGCCGGCCAGGTGCTCCTGGGCTTTCCGCTGAGCTCTACAATGCCTGACTTAGAAGATGAGGGCTGGACTGCAGCTTTGTTGGTTCTGTGCTTCATGCATGAAGCGTTGGCTAGGGTGAGCCTCTGCACCAGATAAACCAGGCATGAGGGTGAAAGATCATATACCCCGGTACTTGGGGAGGTGGAGGCAGGAGGCCAGAAATTCATGACCGTCCTTGGCTACGTATTTAAGGCCACCTCGAGCTACCCGAGACCTTGCCTCAAAAATAAGCTAAGCAAGAAATTGTGTTCAAGTTTATCCTAGAAATGGCTTCATGAATGAAACTGGAGCCATGGCAGTATCAGGGGACATATCATGGGGCTGTGGGGATTTTCAATGGGTCTCATCCCTAGAACTACAGCAGCTCATGACGGGTAGGAGGGGAATGAGCCTCTTCCAGCGCACGTGTGTGTGTGTGTGTGTGTGTGTGTGTGTGTGTGTGTGTGTGTGTGTGTGTATGTGTGTGTATAACAATAATAATGAAAGAAAAAGGGGATATCAACTTGAAAAACAAGTTGGAATGAGGGTAGGCTGGAGGGAGAAAAGGAAGGGTAGAAGTGACATAATTTTATTTCAATCAAAAACTTTTTAAAAACTAAATATGATGAGATAACAAGATGCTCGTATGCTAACTGGCATAGCAGGTACCCCAGGAGAAGATACAGAAATACCATCCAGAAAAGGACTCCGAACTGTTGGTCCCAATGCTGCAGATTTACCTCTCATCAGATAAAGAGCGGCCACAAGTCTTGTTCACTCTCTAGTGTGTGACATGAAATGCAGTTTCCTAAGATCAATCTCCAGTCACCTCAGGGTGCTTTCTGTTGACTATACATGGTAACAAAGACGTCTCGCGCCAGTGCCCCAAAGACACGTCTTTACTAGCCAACACTTCTGTTTTCAAGCTGCAGACGGTAGGGGTAGACAGAAGTCCACGTGTGACAGAGAGCTGGGGGCCTCTTGTCTGTACCACATGCTTCTCTCTTGGAGCAAGGCCAGCTCGGTGCTGTCTAGAGTCTTTGTGAGCCGGCTCCAAACTAACATATTTATTACCGAGGAGGGAAAGTCGCCTGATGCTGGATTTCTGATGTTTGCCTTGCAGTGTTTTCTTGCAGAAAATTGCAAGAAGGTGATTGAAACGATCTTGGCAAGGAAGCCTCAGAGAAATCTGCCCTTCTTTCAGGGCAATGTCTTCAAAACATCCTTGCAGATTGGGAAAATGGGCTATTTCCTTTTTACTCTGTTTTTATAAGATGAATGATGCATTGTGAAAATAAAAAATGGCAGCATCAGAAGAGTCAGTGGAACTCTTATTTCAAATACTGAGGCAATTCTCACAAAAGGTTTTAAGAATTGTCATTTAGGAGGTTGGGGATTCATTTATAAATGACTATTTGGCCCATTGCTTATAAAATGCCTGCATTCTGTTGTTTAAACACACAAAACATATGTATGCATGCATGCGCATGCATGCGTGCGTGTGTGTGTGTGTGTGTGTGTGTGTGTGTGTGTGTGTGTGTGTATGTGTGTGTGTGTCCAGGAACAGATGGAGCTCTACAGCAGTATTTCTTAACAGGAATGTGCTTTGCTATCTGCCTGTCATCTCCTTCCTAGGCAGCAGCATTATTAACATCCCCTCAGACTTTTGAAGTAAGCACGCATGCACACTTAACAGAAATTAGGGGAACTGGGTCGGAGCCATGCTTCCTCGCACTTCTTGATAATGAAGAGGCACATTCTTAATTAAGAACAATTGAGAATGTTGAAAAGTATAACCATTTAACTGTAGTTTGCAGAGTGGGTTCTGCAGCATTTTGGTCAAAGGGATTAAGACACTATTTATCTACAAGAACTTGGAGTCAGAGGCTTAGGAAATATAAAGGTAAAATAATTCACACTTTGTTGAATTCCAATAGCATCTTGTCCCCGTATAACTGGGTAGCTACTGGTTTCTGGTTCATGGTGGGCAGTGCGGAGACTGAGAACCGGCAGAACTTTCTCTGGGATAGAGTCTCCTTCTGGAATCTTATTTCTAGACCTCGGGCTTCAGGTCACCTTCCACTGGAAGACAGAATCACGTGCTTCTAATTTTAATCCTTTCTTCTTCTCTCCTTCCTCCATCCTTAGAAAAGATACACAAATATAGATGGGGCTAGAGAGATGGCTTAGCAGTGAAGACCACTTGCTGCTCTTCCAGAGGGCCCATGTTTGATTGGCAGTACCCACAAAATGCGTCACACTTCCCATAGCTCTACCTCTAGTGGACACAGTAAAGGAACTGGTCTTACCGATCACCATCTGTAGGCCATCTATGTCGACTTTACTACAGCTTTGATAATATTTGAAATGCGAGGAAGATGGCATTTGAATTTATCAAATGTTGCCTTGCATCCTAGAGCATCCTACCAGCTCACACTCCCAAGATGGCGGTCTCTGCAACAAAGGGTGGTATTAACACTACTCCCGACTGAATCACAAGTGGATGGCTCAGGGATGCAGTCTGCGGTCTCAAAGACCTTCCCTCAGTGTTTAGTTGAATTTGTGGCAGGAGGTGGTCGAGGAGAGAAACCTGTTGGAGTCTCAGCTCTTGTCTCTAAATGTTGAGGACTCTCAGATCTCTTCTCTTAACCACAATATGTTCAGGACTCTGGCAAATTAACTGCTTCGCATCTTGTTTTGCATAGAGGAGCCGTGAATAAACATTCTGGGTGGTCAGTGACTAATGGTGCCTAAGTCTTACAGAAGGTGACAGGGAAGCATAATGCTGAGATGGTCATGGTCAGGAGTGAGTGATGAACTTGGGATGTCTATTGGAGAGATGGGGTTTTGGCACTTTTCTGTGAAAGGAGAAAGAAACGCCTTTATTTTCCTAGTATCTATTTATCTACCTATCATTTACCTGTCCGTCATATCATCTATTTATCGTCTCTTATCTATTTGTTCATCTATTCTTATTTGTCTCTCACCTATCTATCAGCTGTCTACTCATCTATCTGCCATATCTTCATCTATCTCCTAGCTACCTTCTTATCTCTTATTTAACATCTTTCATCTATTTATCTCTATTTTTAATGTATTTTCTGTCATTCATCTAAGCAACTGTCTGTTTATTTATAATCTCCAGTTTTCATTCATATATTTATTTCTCTATCAACTATTGGTTTTTCTTTATCCTTCTGTCTGTGTGTCTGTCAGTCTATCTGTCTATATGTCTATTCTTATCTTTTATCCAATTATCTCTATTAGTTATGTATTTGTCAATAATCATCTGTGTATCATCTATATGTTTATCTATCAGCTGTTTAGTTCTCATCCATATATTTATTTCTCTATCTCTATCAATCAGTCTATCTATCATCTATGCGTCTGTCATCTACCAATTTTATGGGGCTGAGAATAGAATGGAGAGCCTCATGCATGCTCTTCAAGCACCTTGCCACTTAACTACATCTCATCCAGATATGGGTTTACACTCCAAGAACTGCCTGTGTGGTTCTTGAAAAGCGAGGGTGACATCACCTTGGAATGTCTACAAGATGCCAGTTAGGACCCTACCCCAATGGATTCTGATGGCAGAGAGATAGGAGATAGGTCTCATCATGCAAATGGGCACTTCCATAACCCTTAAATCACAGGAGAGGCAGCCATCAGCTCTCTGAAATTTGTGGAGGACTCAAGCTTTATGTCAGTCTTCCCACACTGTAGGAGAGGGTGTCAGTGTTCCCACACTGTAGAGAGGGTGTCAGTCTTCCCACACTGTAGGAGAGAGTGTCAGTCTTCCCACACTGTAGAAGAGAGTGTCAGTGTTCCCACACTGTAGGAGAGGGTGTCAGTCTTTCCACACTGTAGGAGAGGGTGTCAGTGTTCCCACACTGTAGGAGAGGGTGTCAGTCTTCCAACACTGAAGGAGAGGGTGTCAGTGTTTCCACACTGTAGGAGAGGAAGTCAGTCTTCCCACACTGTAGGAGAGGGTGTCAGTGTTCCCACACTGTAGGAGAGGGTGTCAGTGTTCCCACACTGTAGAGAGGGTGTCAGTCTTCCCACACTGTAGGAGAGGGTGTCAGTGTTCCCACACTGTAGGAGAGGGTGTCAGTGTTCCCACACTGTAGGAGAGGAGGTCAGTCTTCCCACACTGTAGGAGAGGAGGTCAGTCTTCCCACACTGTAGGAGAGGAGGTCAGTCTCCCCACACTGTAGGAGAGGGTGTCAGTGTTCCCACACTGTAGGAGAGGGTGTCAGTGTTCCCACACTGTAGGAGAGGGTGTCAGTCTTCCCACACTGTAGGAGAGGGTGTCAGTCTTTCCACACTGTGGGAGAGGAGGTCAGTCTTCCCACACTGTAGGAGAGGGTGTCAGTCTTTCCACACTGTAGGAAAGGAGGTCAGTCTTTCCACACTGTAGGAGAGGGTATCAGCCTTTCTACACTGTAGTAGAGGACTGTGCTCCCACAGAGTCATCCCATTTGCAGAGAGCTCTGCATTCCAAGCTTCCTTTGTTTGTGTAATATCTACCCACATTTGAGCAACTCTGCATCTTCACCCTTATTCCATGGCTAAATTAAGGCTAACTATTCTTGTTTCCTACTTTAACAAATGTAGTAAAAATTAACTTCGTAGTAGCTTCTCCTTTTCCTTTGGATGTGAAAACATTTTTAAAAATAATTTCTTATTTATATCACATGTAATGGCAAAAGCCTTTAATCTCAGTATACGAAGGCTGAGGCAGGCAGGTCTCTAAATTTGAGGCCATCCCGATCTACATAGTGAGTTCCAGGCCAGTGAGGGCTACATAGTAAGATGCTGTCTCAAGAAAACAAAAAGTGTCTTTGTTTTGTATGCTTCACAAATGGTTTCTTTCCTTGAGTTTGTCTTTTTTTTTCCTTTGAGTTTATCTTTTCAAGAGTCAATTTCTGCCCCACCAGAACACAGAGGGATTTTCTTAGTTTGTGGGGCATGCTGGGGCAAGCTGGAGCATAGCCAGCCTTTGCAATAGAGGTCAACAATGACCGTCCCCTGGGTACAAAATTAGTTTCTTTTAATACCCCCTCTAGGTGTTCCATTTGGTGCTCCAACTTGAAAGGACTGTAAACCTAGAGGATTTCATTGTCTTTGAGCATTATCCAGAGAAATCCCTTCTAATTAATCTAATCCCTACAGACACATGCTTGTTGATCATTATAAATCAAGAACAAAAATATCCATCCTGCTTGGAAAGCTCTGCTTTAGGCACAAAGAATCTTAATCTGGGTTATTTGCAGCTCAGGCTACGAAAGCACAGGCAGGGGGCTTTGATCAATCCACCTCTGTTCTGTAGGAACAACTGTCAGACTCAATAATATTCATGTGCAGATCCATCCCTTCTGACTTCCTCCTCCAATGTCCTCATATAAATACTATAGTTAGAATTCCAACTATCCCCAGAGGCCCAATTTTATCACATATTCTTTTACAAGTTTCCCTAGTGATTTTTATTTTTAAGTGTGTGTGGTGGGGTGGGGTGGGGTGTGCATGCATATGCCCCATGTGACTGTAGGTGCCTATGGAGGCCACAAGAGGGCACCAGATCCTCTGAAGTTAAGGGTAGCTGTTAGTTGACTGAGATGAGTGCTGCAAACCTACCTTCAGTCCTATGAAGGAGCAGCCAGTGTTCTCAACCACTGAGGGACCTTTACAGCCCCTCAGTTTCCTTTAAAGGACAGCAAGGAGCAAGGATTTTCTTCTCCTTTTCCATCTTTGCTGATTTTTTTTTTTTTTTTGGTCAAATTCCAAACTTAAAGAACCAATTCTCTTACTTAGCACAGGTCTATAACTGGTTGGTTTGTCTGAAGGTGTGCCTACATGTGAGATGGTCCTCAGCACCATCTCAAGATCTCTACCTGGTGTGTCTTTTTTGTGCCTAAGAGTCCAGAAGCAAATCACTCCTTGGACTTTCTCTCTCCCTCATGAAATTTCCTTTTTTCTCCATTTGTACTTTTTCTAGCTTTCTGCACTTCACTCAGTTCTTTCTAAGCTCTTTCTATGATCCAGACTTGCTATTTCAGTAGGATCAAGGCCGTACTGACCTCAGCGGTAGGGGATTGTCTAAGATCATTGGGTATGTTTTGTTCTTAAACCCTAGAGTCGTAGTAAATAACCACACACTAGTGAGGTTTCTTTATCAGTGCCTCACATACTTGCACTTGGATTTAGGCCTTTTATCTCAGTGTACTGTATATGCTGGTAGACAAACAGAAACCCATCTTATTGATTCGTGTTTACAAATACAGAATTTGATAGCCTATCTACACATCATGCTTTTCCAAGATCAATTACAGCAGTGTCTGATAATGTTTTCTTTAAAATGCTAGAGAGTCGCTATCTGATTTGGTGGGGGTGGGGGGGGATAGGCTGTCTGTTTTGACAACATGGCCTTGTTCTCTAGAAAATGTGGAGGCATGGCTGCTCTGCAATAGGTATTTACTTATACATGCTAGATAAAATTTGAATCCATGTAATTTTCCTATCACGTAGTGTCATAATTCTGATAATCATTTTAAAGGAGTTTTTATGTGTATGGGGGTTTTGCCTGGATGTGTATCTGTGCACTACATACGCGCCTGGCAACCCAAGAAGGCTAGAATAGATTTCAGTTTCTCTGAACCTGGAGTAATAGATGATTGCGAGCTACCATGTGAATGCTGAGAAGCAAACCTGGGTCCTTTGGAAGAGTAACCAGTACTCTTAACTGCTGAACCATCCCTCTGGCCCCCCCTCCTGATACTTTTTTTTAGCCATGCAGGAATACAAAAAAAAAATCCTTAGCTTGTACAAACAGGTAAAGGGCTGGCTTTGTGTTTGAACATTAGCAGTTTGCAAGTGTGTCGGCTAGTTTCTGCACTCCGAATTACATGAAAAGTGGGTTCTGTGGAAGCAGCAAAGCACAACTGCACTTGCCCATCATCCAGTTCTGCAGCCCTCAGTCTGGTGCCTCCAGCCCATGGTTACTGCCACAACCTCTTCTAAAGCAGACTCGCTTCCACTGATGCCCAGTTCTGCCTGGCACTGTGCCCCATATGCTAAACTCCTTGTAGAACGGAGGACAAGTGTGCAAACAGCATTGGGTGAATGGGTAAATGCAGGAGGGACCAAGGAGGAAAGCAATACCTGAAGTAGATGCATTTTCGTTCAGTAAATAGGGAAATGTATGCATGTAAGATACTTGGCAAGAGGGATGGACTTTTTACCTCAGGCCAATAGGGATTATCCCATTTACCCTCTACCAATAATGTCATGGAAGAGAATAATGCTTGAGCAGAATATAATCTATTTGATTCTATATTTTTCTTTTGGTGTCACCTGAGACTTGTGGGTAAGTTTGAATTTTTGTGTCTATATTAAAATGCAAACAACCATGTTACTTTTTAAAATAAAATCATGCCGTATTGAGAGAGAGAGAGAGAGAGAGAGAGAGAGAGAGACAGACAGACAGACAGACAGACAGACAGACAGACAGAGACAGAGAGACAGAGAGAGAGAGAGAGAGAGAGAGAGAGAGAGAGAGGATGGACTACAGAAATGCTGTGGTCCTGTCTATAGTAGGATGATTCAGTCCATAAGAATCTTGTGCTCGGGAGACAGCTTAGTCCCTAAAGTGATGACTGTACAAGGATGAGGACCCACACTTGACCCCCAGCACTCAGACGAAAAGACAGCTTGGTGGCATGTACTGGCAATCCTGGCATTGGAGAGGGAGAGACAAAAGGAGCCTTGTGATTTACTGGGTGGCAAGGCTAGCCTATATGATGAGCCCCAGCACACTCTGAAACCTTTTTCAGAAAGCAAGTTTTGAGGTTGGTGAGACCAATTACACTGAGGTTGCCTTCTGTCCTCTTAATGCACTCACACACAAGTGCCTCTACCTCTACACATATGTGCACCCATACACACACACACACACACACACACACACACACACACACACACACACACACAATCTTGTGTTAAATAAAACAAGCTTGTTTAGCTGGGCATGGCAGCACATGCCTGTAATCCCAGTCAGCGCTCAGGGAGGCAGAAGCAGAGACAGGCAGACCCCTGTGAGTTCGAGCCCAGACTGGTCTACAAAACAAATCCAAAGCAGCCAACGTCACATAGAGAAACCCTGTCTTGAAAAACAAAAAAACAAAACAAACAAACAGCCAATCTTATTTTTCCAGATCCACCATGGATTAGTTAGTTTGGTTTCACAGTATCAGTAACTTAAAATGTGAACAACATACTTACTCTTCTCCCCCAAAACTTAAATTTAATTTATTTTTATTTGTATGGGTACGTTTGCATGCATATAGGCCTCTGTGCTATGTATATGCAGTGCCTACAGATTTCATAAGGAGGCATCAGATCTTCTGGGCCTGTAGTTAGTTACAGAAGGTTGTGACATACCATGTGGGTGTGCTGGGTGCAGCTCCATCCTCGGGAAGAGCAGCCGGTGGTCTTAACAGCTGATCCATCTCTCCAGCCACTCTCCCCACCATCTTGATAAGATTTAGGGAAGACAAGGAGAGAGAATCAAAACAGTGTTTCCTTGTAACCGAGGAATGTTTTCCGCAGTAAGGATCCCCTGTGCAGCATGTGGTTGGGGGTGTCGAGGAAGGGGATGCCTGGGAGAAGACTCAGTCTAATATAAGACTCCAAATACCCTGGTTAACTGAAATGTCCTTTTTACAATTGATCTGTCTGAACACCAGGAATAGTTATCATCATCGTACCCAAGTTTATGTTTTGATGTACATGGAGATAGTTAGACAAACCCCTCCCATCTTGACTTTGTAAACACAGTATGAGTTTTTAAGACATGATAAAATGTATCCTCATAAATCCTTTGGCTTAGCAGCCTTTAGTATATATTGAGCAATGTCCTGGAAATGTTTCTTTAAATAAGGGAAGAAATAGAAAAAGCCGCCAGCTAGAAGGGTTCTTTGTGTTCTATAGAATGTGACCAATTGGCAATGGAAGCATTTAGGCTCTTAAAGAGAAAACAATCCATATCTATTAGAACAAGCCGATGAACCAAATTTCCCAGCTTGCCTTGGTCCAGGCAAAGGAGAGACAAGCTAACTAATTGATCCATCAGGTAAGCTGAGCTGCCTAGTAGAGACCATTGGTCTTCCGGATGGAAGGAGATGCCATTGGGAAGCCACCAGGTTTACTGTTCCCGTGTGGTACTAATATTTCCCATGGAACTGCCATTGCACAAGATACTGTATGAAGCCATCTTCAGGAACACCATGGGATATGGTTGGACTCTGGAGAGAAAAGGCATGTGGTACCACCCTGGAGGCCTTGAGCAGCCCAATCAGAGATGGCACATCAGGAATATCCTTGCTGTTCCTCTCCTGCCTTCTGCGCGCGATGAGGCTAAAAGCAAGTAGTACTTGGCTAAACAGTACATGACTCTAGTTATGTCAGCCCCTGACTATTAGACGTAGACACTGGCCAGACAGTCTAATTGATGAGCCCAAACTAGTGAAGGACTCTGTCTCACAAAACAAGACACCATTACAAACAGGTGAACCCAGCCCCCCATTATGTTGGATAGTTCTATGCCAACTTGACACAAGCTAAAGCCATCCAAGAGGAGAGAACCTCAGCAGGGAAAATGCTTCCGTGAGATTACCTAGTAGGGCACTTCTTAGTGATTGATGGGGGAAGGCAAGCCCATTATGGGTGGTACCATCCCTGGGCTGGTGGTCTTGAGTTCTCTAAGGAAGCAGATTGAACAAGCCACGAGGAGCAAGCCAGTCAGCAGCACCGCTCCATGGCTTCTGCATCAGCTCCCGCCTCCAAATTCCTGCCCTCACTGCTTTTGATGATGAACTGAGATATGGAACTCCGAGCAAAATAAACCCTTCCTCCTCCGTGTCGCTTGTTGTCATGGTGTTTTATCACAGCAATAGTAACGCTAAAACATCCACAATGTGCACGCATGGGCATCTGCCCATGATGTAGACTCACACATATCTACACACAAATCGAAGAATGTTTTCCTATATAAACTTATCTTTACTGCTTAGATGCATAGTCTACCATCTATGAAAGGTTAGCCTTCCATATTCTTTAAGGCGTGCCGTAAGTTACTACAACTGGGCCAGCAGGCAGCGCCACGACTCTTTGGCTTCAGTTACTACACGTCTGACAGTCTTTTGGCCATGCTAAGGCTATTATAGTAATACTATAGGGAAGTTTAATTTTGTTTACTCCAGTTATAGGATGAGTACATACCACGTGGCATGGTCACCGGTGTGTTTGGGTGACAGGGTATGGCTCTTCCCAGCATTATGGATCACAAGCAAACGCAACATGTCTCCATCACAGAGATATTGACATTTTCCAATATACACTTCTGGGGAGTCATGCAGTCACTAATGCACTTGCTGAAAAAGCAAGTTTGACACCCACATTAAAGGCCTAGTGAGGCTGTGTACATATCTGTAGCACCAGCTCTGGGGAGTGGAGACAGGCAGATCCTGGGGTTGGCTAGCTATGGAGACTAGCTAATCCCATGAGAGACCCTGTCTCCAAATATAAGATGAATAAGTGACCCCCACTACAGCCCTCCACCTGCACCTACACTCCTACACGGATGTAAACATAGAGGCAGGTCCACATATGGATGAACGCACAGCCACACATGGAAGGATAAACAGCTCTTGGTTGTGGAGAGTTATCCAACACAAGGAGCACATGGGATGCTTAGTGACATCCCTGGCTTCTAACTTCTGATGCCTGAAGTATCCCTGCCTTGAAGTGGTACTCAGAACTGTACCCTAAAAGCAGTAGTCAGAAGTTTATAGCTGAAAGGCCCAGGCTCATTCCCACTGTACTGTGGGCAGCTTTGTGACATTGTCTGGCTAGTTGTTGTTAATTTTTATTTTTGGAGTGCATGGGCATGGGGCAGGGTGTTGTATGCACATGTGTGTGTTAAGGTATGTATGTCCTGTGTGCATGTCCTTGTGTACATAGAGAGGCCAGAAGGTGAACATGTGTCCTGCTCTATCCCTGTTCATAGAGGTCTCTTGTTGAACCTGGAGCTAGGCTGGCAGCCAGTAAGAGCTCCAGCAATCCTCCTGTCTCCTCCCCACCACCATGCTGGGCCTACAGGCATGTAAGACCATGCTAGACTTTGATATGAATGCTAAGGATTTGAACTCAGGCTTGCACAGCAAAGGACTCTTGCCGTGGACTCATTTCTCCAGCTCTGACTATTTTTCATCTTTTCAGGATGTGAAGGGTTTTTACTCTTGAGCCATCTTACTGGCATTTGATTTATTTTTCTGGAAATACCTTGCAAAATTGAGCTTTTTAGGTGTGTGTCTCCTGCTCATTTCATGACAGCCTTCATTTGCATAAATTCCTCTTTAGTAGAGGCCTAGCTCATGAAAAGAATGTTTAAATTGTGCAGAATTTCCCTTTCTGGGACAGAGGTTGAAACAAAAATGGCTCCAATGCTGTAACCTCTTATGTCAATTGAATTATGAGAAAATGATGCCTCAGAGCATAGATATAAAAAACCAACAGGAGCAAAATGAGGAACATTTTGGGGATGTCTGAATTGTTTTTGAATGCATGATTTCCGTGTAAGTATTTATTTCGATGAGAAAAAAAATTGTAACTATTATCCTCTGTCCTAATAAAGGTCTTTATTTGCCAGATTAAAGCAAATCAGTCAGTGGGCAAGCCAGAACAGTGATGAAGGAAGCCATTTCCAGCCTTGAACTTTTCACCCTAGATTCTTGAGTCCACGTCTTTATTTTATACTGAAAGAGAATCGAGTGACTAAGAAAGTAATAGTAAACACCATAGGCTAGCAAGAACAGGTTGTGAACGCTGCTGGCCTGCAAACGATGATGTGATGATGATGATGATGATGTGTGTGTGTGTGTGATGTGTTTTGTGTTTGTGTATGTGTGTGTTGTGTGTGTGTGATGTGTTATGTGTTTGTGTATGTGTGTGTGATGTGTGTGTGTGAATGTGTTATGTGTGTTTGCTAGTTGCTTGCAATGCTCTGTTAGCAGAATTGTAATATATATGTATGTATACACACACACACACACACACACACATATAACTCATGTCACATATATAGAGTTTTTAGCGTTTGTCTTTATTTTCTTTCTTCCCGTGAAACTGATTCTCTCCTTCTATCACGTGATTTCCTGGGATCGAACTCAGATTGTCAGGTTTGGCAGCAGGCACTTTCTCCCCGCAGAGCCATCTCACCGACCTCCTGTTGTAGTTTTTCCTTCGCTTTGTTTCTGTTCTGCTTTTCGTCCTTTATCTCTCCTGCTTATCTCTAATGTAAAATGGCGCATGCTACTACGTGGATGAGAGGACTGGAAGAAGGAAGCTGTTCAGCTCAAAATCATCGGGCTACCGAGCACGAGCTCTCCATCCCCACAAAACATGTACAAAAAAAAAAAAAATTAAAACATGGGAGGAGAGAGGGAGAAAGGGAAGATAAGGATGAGGGAAGGAAACAGTGAGGAGGAAAGAGCAAGAGAAAAGCCAAGGAGTTGGTGATGCTTATGAGCAAACTCCTGCCCTGTATCCCAACCCTCTGTGCCCATTTTGAAATCTGAGAAGAGAGCCGGGCCTGTGGCCTTTGAGACTTGGTGACAGTGCCATAGAGACCACTCTTCCTCTTCACTGAGCAAGGCCAAGCATCCTTGCTCTCTGCGTGCGCTGTCAGGTGTCAGGAGGTCACCTTGGGAATCTAACTGGTCTACTGATTCCCCAGGATGGCCCACAAGAGTGACCTGGTGAAAAGACGCATGTCTTGAGACATGGCTCCGCATTTTACTTTCAAATCACAGTGGGACCAGGGCCATCTCTTGTGTTCAGTGGCCGGCTGAGAAGGCGGTTCTCCAGAGGTCTAAAGAAGGCGGCCATATGTTCTCCATGCCTCCTCTATGGCTTGCTCGTTCTGTTTTGCTTGCATTTATTCTACCAGGCAGGGAAACAACCCACTTAAAGGGAATCCTGGCACTCTCATCTATCCCTTTTGTCTCTAAGGATGTCTGACCTGAAATTCTGCCACGAGCATCACATGCCGTGAGGCCATATTGGCATTAGACCTCTGGTCCCCTTCTGGCCCCTTGCCATAGGAAACTCTGGCCTGAGCTGTTTCAAAGCCTTAGGTAGCATCATGTCTGGCTTACTACAAATCAGTCAGCATGTGTATTTCTATGTGTTGTGGAGAAATTATTCCAAATAAATAAGAAAACTTGAGAGGGAGAACTTTTGGTGGGTCACATGCTGGCTGTGCATGTCTCATCCCCAGAGCCCATGTTTTATTTTGTTTTGCTAACTAGATGGCTGTGACAGTCTGTGCTTGTAGTGCCACTGCTGGGGAGGCAGAGACAAGTGGATCCCTAGATCCTACTTGGCGAGCTCCAGGCTAATGAGAGCCCTGCCTCCCAAAGCAAAGTAGATGGTAACTGAGAATGACACAGGAAGTTATCCTCTGGCATGCACCCACCCCCCCACCCCCCACCCCCCTCCCGGAGAGAGAGAGAGAGAGGGAGCGAGAGACAGAGACAGAGAGACAGAGAGACAGAGAGACAGAGAGAGAGACTGACTTCACCTCTCAGCCTCACTCGTCAGGATGGGAGATAGCAAGAGCTATTTTGAAGGAAATTCCTTCACGCTTTCTAGCTCTACTTGTGTGCAATTTGGAATCCCAAGCAACTTCTTCTGTTAACATGAGTATGCTTTGCCCCACCCACTTCAAGGTGGAAGGAATCCTAGCAGAAAGATAAGATTAGGGCACCTGCCAAAAAGCTCAGAAAATGCCAACCCAGGCCAGGAAGTACAAGTAGACAGGATAAGCAGAGTTCTACTAGTAATGGCTGTCATTTTAGTGAGTATTATAAAGCCATGCACGGCTTAGTTTATGTTAAAGCTTGAAGTCTGTATGGATCATGACATCTTTCTAAAGCAGGCCTGGCATACTTCCTGTAGGGACCCAAATTGTCAATGAGAAACCCAGACTGGCTGCACCATTTGTGCCGAAACTAGTCAATAATATGAAAGAACTGCACTGAATTCCAATAAAGTTTTATTTACAAAAGGAAAACAAGTGGCAGGCTGAATGTGGCCCCACTGGTTTGCAGTGCGCAGATGGGTCGTCTAAGAAAACTCAAAGTGCATTGCACGGGAAAGCAGTCACCTGTCTATAAAATAGCTGGCCATATTGGTGTAAATACACAATCAGGTTCAGCTTCAGGGAACATGTACATTGCCTGAATGCTCAGTATTCTTTCACACACTCACATACACACACCACCACCACCACCACCACCACCACCTGTGAATCATTACCAAGAACACAGTATTTCTGTCTCATGGCACATTGCCCTCACCTTCCGTCTCATTCTTCTAGGCCACCCCTGTCTGGTGCTAAAGCTGCTCAGTGGTAAGCCTCCCTGGTGACAACTGCTATTTGCTTTTCAGAACAACTCAGTCTCCTCAAGCCCAGGCCTGCAGCTCTTGAAAAAGATCCTAAGCCCGGGCTGCCTGCCTAGGCAGACTCCCTGAGTCTGTGGGCTGAAGAGAGTATCACATTTCAAATGGATTAGCTGACTGTTGGGAATGCAGAAGGGGGTTGAAAGTCTCTTAACTTCTAAATGCAGCGCGTAATGGGGTTCTATGAATATTTAATTGAAGTGCAAGACCTGAAGTTCTTTGCAATTAGTTTAACCATTGCTTTTAGGAGAGAGAGAGAGAGAGAGAGAGAGAGAGAGAGAGAGAGAGAGAGAGAGAGAGAGAGAGAGAGAGAGAATTTCCTTGGAGTGTTACAGGACTGTCTCTGCAATCTTTGTTTCCCTCTTTCCAGAACCTTCCAGCAACTGGATCATGACTGCTTTTACAAAATGTTCAGAGTCCTTTCCTTCTTATGCTGCAGCCAGCTCAGCCAGCAGTTTCACTTACAGTGTTGCTTGCCTTTCTAGTTCCCTCTCGCTCTCCTGTCTCCACTTGGAGCCTGAGCAGAGCCTTGGCGCCAAGCCTTGCTGCTGCGACACACACCTGTTTACTTTCCCAATGAAATGTGAAGCTTGCTCAGAATCTTAATGACCTTTCGCCCTTTGCTACAAAAGTCTTAGAATATGCCCTGACACAAACCAGACTCAGAAAACACTTGGCTGGGTGGATGACCCTAGCCCTCGCTTTGGTAGCATGAGAGAGTTTTATAAACCACTGCAGCTCTGTTGTAGGCTTTCGTTTTGATAATCTTTTATGCTCAACACTGCTAGGGATGGCAACCTTGACTTCCAGGAAGCAGCGTGTGGTAGAAAAGCAACAGGAAGTCATCATCGCCAGAAAACTAGAAAGTACAACCTAGAGTCAAGAACGGTTGGCGTTGCTTTCAGGAAAGCTGGGTCTTGGTGGACGTGAGAAGTGTTGTACTAAGAAAGAGAACGGGGTGTGTTCCGTGACAGCCACTACGGAATGTAGTGTTAGAAGAAACAGAGAGAATCAGGGTACATGATGATGCCTCCAGAGGGAAGGTGGGGACTTGACAGTCTACCATTTAATGAAGACTGGTTTGGGATAGCATGGACTATGTTTTCTTGTCATTTTGTACCTCCATCACACCCTCCCCACTTCTTTTGTCATTCTAACAGGAACATGGTCGAGATATCAAATCATTTTGTTCAGCAAACAATTTGGAGGCACGTATTTTGCATCCAGATTCATGGACGCCCTTGTGTTTGCTTGCTTAGATATTGCAACCAATTATTTTTTATTTTGTTTATCCCTGTATTTATGTTTGCGTGTGTGTGCATGTATGTATATCTTTGTATGGAGGGGCGCTGCATGTACACCTGGAGGCCAGAGGTCAGCATCCAATGTCATTCCTCAAGAGCTGAGAAAGGATCTCTTACTGTGTCCTCAGGTTCTCCAATTAGACTAGCTTGACTGGCAGTTAGCCCCACGAGTCCGCCTACCTCTGTCTTCACAGTGCTAGGATTACAAGTGTGTGCCAGCAGCCCTAACTTTTTTTTTTTAAATGTTGGTGCTGGAGATTGAACTCAGATCTTCATACTTGGAAAACAGACACTTTAGCAATTGAGTAAGCACTCCAGCCCCACGCCAGCCACTCCTCAACTGGCCTAGGCGTCTCCAATGCGTCCTCTTGTGCCCCCTCCACAGAAAACCTTCATATCCACATTGAAAAGTTTCAGAACCCAAGACTGGCCACATCACTGTACTTGAACCTTAACTTCTGAGGACACAGGAGAAGGCCCTTCCTGGGCTCTGCCAGCCTGTAGCTTCCTTCTCGATGGTGAATCAATGGAGCTTGCTTCCCCCCCCCAACCACCCCCCCCATTCTCTGCCTGTGCCTGCTCACATCTTTACATGAGCCAGCCATGCCCTATGTCACCCCTCCCCTATTTGCTCCTGGACAGTTTGAGTTAGCCCTAACCTCAGCCACCTCCACCGCCATGATTACCAATGGAGGTTGTTCTTGTGAATAGTCAGAGGTTGTTGTTTGCAATAACTTGATGCATTCTTGGCCTTTACCTTTCAGTGTTGCAGGTACCCAGCACAGTCTTTGGCATTTGACTGATGTGGGGAGGGATTGAGTAGATATGCAATCTTTAGCAATGAGTTGCAAACTACAGTAAGGATCTTACCTTCTTCTCTGCATAAGATTTAAAGTTCTCCTATCTCCAGAGTTGCTCTTGGCTTTGCTAACTTATCCTTTCTCTTGGTTTCCTATGTCCTTTCAGTCCCATTTTAAACCTTTCTTTTCCTTTTGTCTCTCTGCTGATACCTGCTGAGCTCCACTGCTGATCTGAGAAATGAATCCCAATGCATTTAACACTCTAATGCCCCAGCCATGCTCCACAATGTGTGACACAGTGTTCTTCTCTGGCAGTGGATTCTGGAAATGATCATGGGCTGCCACTCCTGGGAGAGTATTTTTGGGTTGTGGTAATATTTTTTCTTTCACTATGTACTAGTGACAACAACAGAACACAACGTAAGAACTTCCATGGCAACATCTGTGGAGAAATAAATCCTTTTGTGGGAGGAAACATCTGTTTTCCATATATCTCTAAATCGTTAGCACATGAATTTCCCAGTACCTTTGTTTATTAGTAAATAAATCTCTTTTCCACAGGATAGTTGACCATATCTGGATGTGTCGTGAAGACGCAACATTGTGTATGTTATGTAAAAGTGAAGAGATTCTTAACACCACTTTATAGGGAGATCTTGGTGGTTAAAAACACATATATCACCTGAGTTAGGTGCCCAGAACCCTCATTGAGCAGCTCGTCACCCAGTTTCAGGGTTTCTGAAGCCCTCTTGTGGCCTCTTTGGGTACTACACTCATGTGCACATACCCTGAGGCACATATATATATATATATATATATATATATATATATATATATATATATATATATTTAAAAGTAAATATTATAAAATTAAAATACTGAAACCATATTAAATGCATGGCTTTTCTAAAGTTTATTGTCATTTGATATACCCTGATGGAACGCTGAAATTTTTTAAATGGACATTTCAACAATTTATCACTTTTTTTGAAGTTATTTTAGTTGACTTAGCTTTTATCTCCTTACTGTCATACAAAATAACCCAATGGTAGTAAATATATCCTCATCAACACTTCTGACCATTGTACCCCTGAGAGAACGGTTATCAGTTTGGTATCTAGGTTTTTCAGACATTTCTCTAAACACGTATAGGTCAAGGGGTGCTCCGATGTGAGCAGGCACAGGCAGAGAATGGGGTGGGTGGTGGTGGGGGGGGAAGCAAGCTCCATTGATTCACCATCGAGAAGGAAGCTACAGGCTGGCAGAGCCCAGGAAGGGCCTTCTCCTGTGTCCTCAGAAGTTAAGGTTCAAGTACAATGATGTGGCCAGTCTTGGGTTCTGAAACTTTTCAATGTGGATATGAAGGTTTTCTGTGGAGGGGGCACAAGAGGACGCATTGGAGATGCCTAGGCCAGTTGAGGAGTGGCTGGCATGGGGCTGGAGTGCTTACTCAATTGCTAAAGTGTCTGTTTTCCAAGTATGAAGATCTGAGTTCAATCTCCAGCACCAACATTAAAAAATCGGTTAGCACACAGTACTTATAGAACATTTATAGGTCAACATATGGATTCATAAGTCAGTATACTTCATAAAGATATTTAAAATATACCCATATATGTTTATATTAGTTTGATGCTTGCCTTTAACAATGAACGGTATATTCGTAGGTTTATTTGATTATGCAGTCGGTATAATTCGGACATATAGCTGAGAGTAACCACAGCTCCTCCAGCTGCAGTTCACGTGATACAGACATTTGTTGGTTTGTTTATGAGAAGATAGCAGATAGATGCTTCAAAGTCTGGCTCACTGAAGGTGGATGTCACCGGTAGTAGTTAGCTCTTCTTACTGCTGTGACAGAATACCTGACAGGAAGCAACCGCAGGAGGGGCAGCCTAAGTCCATCGTGACAGAGCAGGAACTGCTATGGTTTGTGGCCAAGCGCTGTGGCTGCTGCTTGGTCACATGGCTGTAGCTTGGGAGGCAGAGACAGAACATTCTCCAACCTTCACTACCTCCAGGTAGGTTCCAGTCACAAAGGTTCCACAGCCTCTGTGTTGTGAGAGTTTTCTTCGACTGAATGGGAGCTAAGCAATGTCCAACCTCCTCAGATGGCCCCAGTGAAAAGCAAAGCATGATTGTGGCAAAGTTCATTATGGGGAAGCCAGTGAGCTTACTGTGCTTTCTTACAGAGTATGAGGGTGGGCGGACCTAGAGGAGTGCGGGTGGTCCCAAAATAGCTGTACACATAGATAACTTAGTTTCCTCATAGTTGCAAAGATGCAGCACCCTTCCCCGTAGTTTTCCCCAGTGTATGTACTCTGCCCCTAGACCCTGAGGTCATGCGGTCATCAGGGATACAGACAGCTGTTTTGGAGGAGTGAGTGGATAGTTGGGTCAGGGCAGTGACCCTATCTGTGCTCTTGTTCAGTTTGGGAAAGTGAACAGTGAACAAGCCTGGCTGTGATGACCTTATGCCAGCAGATCCAGCTGAATAGATGATGGGTGGCATAAGGGTGACAAGAGTCTAACTTGGGGGGCAGTGCTTGTCAACACTTCCACCACAGTGCCACCAGCGGGGTACTCAACTGTTCACACACCTTTCAAGGGCAAAGTGAGGTATCAGCTAAACACCCAGATTCTTTCTTTCTTAAGCATTGTCTTTCCCCATCTCGTTCTTTTGACTGCCTCAGATGCAAGCATCTGTTCAAACTACACTTAAGAGGGAAAACATGAGACCTAGGAAGAGACAGCTTCCCTTCTATCAGGAGCTCTAGAAACCATAAACATGCTTCCAAGTGTCCTTACCAGAACTGGAGCAGTTTCCTAACAAGGGAAGGTGAGAACACCAGTCTGCAGCAATCAGGAAGCAAGTGTGTGCCATTGGACCTGTAGTGATGTAGCGTTGGGACTCTGTGCCATTGGACCTGTAGTGATGTAGCATTGGGACCTGTGGTGTTGGACCAGTAGTGATGTAGCGTTGGAACTCTGTGCCATTGGACCTGTAGTGATGTAGCGTTGGGATTCTGTGCTGTTGGACCTGTAGTAATGTAGCGTTGGGATTCTGTGCCGTTGGACCTGTAGTGATGTAGTGTTGGGACTCTGTGCCATTGGACCTGTAGTGATATAGTGTTGGGACTCTGTGCCATTGGACCTGTAGTGATATAGTGTTGGGACTCTGTGCCATTCGACCTGTAGTGATGTCACATTGAGACTCTGGGTGTTGCTGAGATGAAACTGTTCTGATCTAAACGAAGAAACAGACAGTGGAGGGAGGAGAAGCCAAAGCAGCCATAGGTCGCCAGGCTCAGGCCTGTCTTACCTTTGCTATTAAAGACAGTGCTGAAGTGAAAACAGTTGCACGTACTCTCCGGTTCAGGCATAGGTTTGCTTCTCTGTGGAGATACAGTGAAGAAGACCCATGTGCTGTGGGAAAGGACATGGACTATGAACCTCTGGCCAAGCACTGTACCACTTAAAGTCTCCTAAGGTCTGTGTGGACCAGCATCTTAACTATGCAATAACTGAGTACTATGGAAGAGAGAATGGCATCTACTGCTCTCTTTAGCAGACCATTGCCTGTGAGGTCTGTATCTTTTAGTTCCTGGAGTTTTCTCCTCTGGCTCTACCAATGTACCACTCATACCCTATTTATTCTATCTTGGTGCATTTTAAATTCTTCGCTTGCTTGCTTGGAATCATAATAATTTCTCAATATACTTGGTGGTTATCATTTTGGTTTTTCTATTCCTTTAGTTTCCTCTATATTCTGGATAATGTTTCTTGGCTTGTTTTATGTTTGTAACCTATTGTGTATTTTTAATTTAATTTAATTTTTGAGAATTTCACACATGAGAACTGTATCTGTATTACTCCCCTCCTCTCCCAACTGCTCCTGTGTCTCTCCCTTCCTACTTTGCAAATTTATAACCTCTTCTTTTATTATTATACAGAGAGAGAGAGAGAGAGAGAGAGAGAGAGAGAGAGAGAGAGAGAGAGAAGGGGGAGAGGAGAGAGAAGCACAGAAACTCCATGGCTTCATGAAAGCCTGCCTCTCATAAAAGGAAAAAGATAGTAGTAGTAGTAATAGTATTAATAGTAGTAATAGATAATATTCCAAATACAAGTATGTTCTTTATTTAAAATATTTAGAGGTTGAATGTACTTCAGCATTGCATAACCCCCTCCACTCACCAGTAGATTGAAATAACACACCTTTGTGATGTAAGGCTTGGGCCAAAAACTTAGCTGAGGGTCATTATTTTCCTTGCAAACTTCAGCTCCTGTAATAAGCAGGACTAATATTTTCTCCACCCCACCCGACCCTGGCTCATTGCCAGGAAGTTGTTCTCCCACCCAAAGCTTTCATTCTATGACTTCCTGCCATGTGGCCCTCTGTACCACTTGGTAGCTGCTTCCTCAAGCTCAGTAGGAGACTCTGTGCTGCCTCAAAGCCATGGTCATTTCTTTCTATGTGCTCCAGACCCAGATTAAAAAACTAGCCCCAGATACAAACGTAACTGTGCTTGCGACCTGACCAAGTCAGTCTAACCCATCATGCCCATGGTCTGGGAGATGATTCAGGACATGTGGGTAGTGATGGTGGAGACCATCAGGAAGTTGCCACACACAGGGCCAAAGGTCAGTGGTGAAGTGGTGGTTAAGATGAGCCTGGTGTCTTTTTGAGTAAGAGAGTGCAGGACAGCCTCCCTGGCAAGTGACATTAAAACTCAGCTATGGACTTTACAAAGTTTTCTGTTTTTTAAAAGCCCTGTTTTTATTTTACCAGCCAAAGGGACATCAAGTTCCATATTTCAAACAAGAGCAGCTAAGCACCTGCGAGAGACAGCTAGGAGGCTATGTGGCTGGGGCAGAGTGACCGAGGGATGTCCATTCAGGTCAGGATTGGAGGCCAGGAAAGCCATCACAGGCGTTGTGTAGTGTCCTCAATGGTTGCTTTGTTATGTAAAGCCACACTGAAATTACTTGTTTTGCCCAAGAATATTGCTTAAGTTTGAGATGCATTTAGAAGACATATGCTGACAATTGATGCCTGGGCAACCCTGAGGCTCCTTGATGGGTGAATGTTGGTGTTAAGAAGGGAAAGGGTATATTCCAAGTTCATTCTTAAAACACTAACTGCAAAGTGTGCCTGTCCTACCTCCATCCTCTGGAAGGGAAGGAATCCCATTGTCGGGGTATAAATGTACGTACACATAGCAGGCACATTGCTTCATAATGCATCCAATTACGTTAACTAGATGCCACATTTTTCTTCACATTTCAACCCATGCAAACACACATGCACACCCTACCTAATGTTAATTATGATTTGTGTGAATCCCTTGCATTTAGTTTTTATTGTTACATATTACAGTCTATAATTTGGGACTTTCAACATGACAGGAAGCATAAGATGTGTTCCTTTAATTGGGCCACATATGTTTCTCTTATGACATATTGAGGCCTACTTTGCTGAGTCTACTTAGGCGTCCCAGAGAAGAAGATGCCATAAAAATCCTCAAAATCGATATAATAAATCAAGACTCCTAGCCAGAAAGCTTCCTGATGAAAGTGCCTTGCAGACCTGGCAGTTTTGTGACCGGGTAGACACAGACCCATGCCATCCATCTTCCTGACTCACGCAGCAACTTTAAAAGTAATTTGTTGGATTCTGAGGTATGGCTCGGCTCTCTTCCTGGATGTCTCAATGAGACTCCGAGATCTGACAGTTGTACTTACTCTTTTCTCTTATACTTCCTTCTGCCAGATCCCCTCCTTGCTGCGAGAGACACCATCTGCTCTGCTTGCGCTGTCGGACGCACCGCAGAGACTCTGTTGTCAATTCTGTTCCAATATCAAACAATTGCTAGTTTATTTTCAAGGCAGACTTATATGCTAAAGCTCCTCACTGATTCTCACTTGTCCTGTGACAGTCATGGTAACTCATATTTGTGTGTGTGTGTGTGTGTGTGTGTGTGTGTGTGTGTGTGTGTGTGTGCTCATACTTGTGCAGGTGGATCTGACCGCGGTGGCACATGTGCTACTGCTCCACTCATGTGGAGACCAGAATACAACCTCGACAGTCATTCCTCACATACTATCCTTCTTGGCTTGTGCATGTATGCTATGTGTATGTCTGTGTCTGCGTGTGTACTTGCAGGGGCCTGAGGAAGGCATCAGATACCTTGGAAGTGATTTTTGAACCACCTGTCATGGTGCTGTAGTCTAACTGTAGTCTAAAAGACCAGCTAGCCCTTATAACTGCTAAACTATCTCTTAAGCTATGTTTTTGTGCTTGTTTTCTGAAACAGAGTTTCTCCTTGGCCTGAGACTTACCAGGTAGGCTGTTTGGCTGGCCAGTAAACCCCAGGACTCTACCTGTCTCTGCCTTTCCAAGGCTGGGGGGCGGGGGTGTACACGTGTGTACCACCACACCTTGCCTTTTCTATCTGGGTTCATGACACTGGGCTCAGATCTTCCTGCTTGCAAGGCAAGAACCTTACTAAGTTATCTCCCCAGTCCTTAGCTTTGATTTTTGATATGAAGTCTTTCTTGTTTTTGTCCAGGGTAGTTTTGAGATCCTGCCTTCAAGTGACCCCCTTCTCTTAGTCCCTGGAATATCATGGACCCAAGGTACATGTCATTGCTCTTGGCTAAGCCATTGTCTTTATCTGCAACATCAAAGCATGCATTCTTGGTGCTAGCTGTCACTGGCTTGCCTTGCACTGGTTTTCAGTGTGCCTGCAGAGAGTGAACACACTTCATGCCAATGACTTCCTCACTATAGTTTGCTAGTGACAGCTGGACTGGATTCTGAGACTCAAAATCCTTGCTTCTTCAGCCTAGCAGGGAATACTACCAAAGATGTAACCACAAAGGCCCCTGAGTATTGTCATTGTCACAAGGCAGTAAGCACTGGGTCCTATGCCCTCACTCCTGAGAAGTGACCATTGCTATGTGACCCTTTTGTGGCATCCCTTACTTTCATCTGTTCTAAGTTTTGGGAGTTGGAGTTACTTCTGCTTTGTGATTGAAACTGATCTATTAAATAGAAAAGATTTAGGAAAGAAACTGGAAAGCACATGCTGTATGGGGAGAAATATTTACTCCTCTGGTGTTAACTATGCAGGTATTGAGATTCTGCATAGTTATTGTGATGATGGAACAAGATGGTGTGTGCAGACTTCTAGGCAGTGATAAGAAATGTTCTCAGGGCCTAAGAAGATGACTCGGCCACTAAGAACACAGACTGCGATTGTAGAAGACCCAGACTTAGCTCACATCACCCAAGATTGTGGCTCATAACTGGATAAAACTCAGTTCTAGGGGATCTGATGCCCTCTTCTGGCCTACTTAGGCATAAGTCTAGCATGTGACACCCATAAATAATGCAGACAAACACCCACACACATAAATAAAAATAAATAAATCTTGGCGAGTCTGGACAGTGCATGCAGTAAACCTAGAACCCCTATCCAGATCTAGCCAATGGACAGCACATTCTCCACAGTTGTGTGAAGAGTGGGGACTGACTCTGACATTAACACTGGTGCCCCCTATTTGACCACCACCCCTTGATGGGGAGGCCTGTTGGCACTCAGAGGAAGGATAAGCAGGCTACCAGGATGAGACCTGATAGGCTGTGATCATATGGTGTGGGAAGAGGTTCCCTTCTGTCACAGTCCTAGGAGAGGGGAATAGGGTGAAAGAGGGAGGGAGGGGGGAATGGGAAGATACAAATGAGGGGATAACAACTGAGATGTAATCTGAAGAGATTACTTAAATAAATAAAAAAACAGCAAAAAATTTATTTTATTACTTAAAAAAATAAATCTTTAAAGAGAATCTCCTCTCTTTCTCAATGTTTCTTTCAGACAGTGTTTGCACCTGTGTTTGTATGGATGGCATATGCCACGTAATGTATTGAACTGTATACAATACATACATCACAGCAAGTCTGTAATATATGTGTATATTTATATATACACTACACATGTATATGACAATTAGCGTACTACATATATGTGTGTGTGTGTGTGTGTGTGTGTTAACTAATTCTACTTCTACTCCAGATTCTGTACTCTTCTAAGAACCAGACTGAGTCTCTCTTATTCTCCAGAGATGCACAGATGTCAGAGCAAACCCTAGGTAGACAATGCACAAGGGAAGAAGAGACACCAAGGAAACTGTCAGTGTCCAGAGACCTGAGTGAACCCTACCTGACTTAGAGACACAGACACATAACTAACACCGTACATACGCACTTACACCTTAGCATTTCTCACTTTTGAGAATGTTCTGTTTTATGACTTGGATCACTGGCAGCACTAGAAGAAAAGAAAGCAAGCCTCTTTGTCTGCAGGAAGAGTTACAGATGCGTTTGATTTCCATAACCCATGCAAAAAAAAAGGTGAACATGATTGGTGGACATTTGTAACTTCAGCAATGGCGATGTGGAAATAGGTGGATTCTTGGCAAGCCATGCTAGCCTGCTCAACAAACTCTATGACAGGAAGAGACCCTGCCTCAAAACAAACAAACAAACAAACAAACAAACAAACAAACCAAAAGCAGAGGTGGCAGCTGGCCTAGATGGGGTGCAATTCTTCAAGTCGCTCACCCAACCCCTATTCTGTCTACAAGCTGCTGAACCTTGAGAACAAGCCGGTGCTGCAGAACCACATCTGGGAGCACATCACTGCCAATGGAGATGAACACCTAACGCATGCCTGTGACAGAAGTCTCAGTGATGCTCTGGTATTGATGATGCTTCAGAGACCAGAGGCTTCGAGCTAGGCCAATGACTTGTGGCAATGAGTATTTGCATGTAGAGCATATGGGCAGAAAAATGTACTGGATGGTGTGCTGCAGTTTCCAATGCCACTGTGACAAACATTTGTGATGGAGGGGTGGGAAGCAGAGAGGACCAGAGTGGGGAATGCACTGTGGAGAGAGGTGGAACCATGTTGGTGTGCATGGTCTGTACTGCTGCCTAAGGCCATGTTTGTTCATGATCTTCATGACCCATGTTGCCACCAGGGGCCCTGTCTGGGTCTGTGGCCTTGCTGCACTGTCTGTGGCCTCTGTGGCCCTTGTTACCACCGAAGGCCATGCGCATGTCCATGGTCTGTGCTGCTGCCTGAAACCACATTGACGTCCATGGTCTGGGCTGCCACCAGGGACTGTGTTGGTATCCTTGGCCCATACTGCCACTGGAGACCCTGCTGAGGTCCATGGTCCATGCTGTCACCAGATGTCATGTGAAGGTTCCTGCTCCATGCTGCTGTAAAGGACAAGGAAGATTCTTCTGCCATCGTGTCAATGACTGCAGACTTACAGTTGGGAAAGAGAGACATAGAAGGCTTCTGTGACGGCCTCTACATCTCCCCCACCCAAATTGACAACCTAGGCATGAAGCCATCAAAGAGAACTCTTAAAAATGTGATAAGGATGCTGAAGTGTAGCTGTCCACAGTAGATGGCTACTGGTGGGGGTGGGGTGGGGAAGGATTTACTTTTTCTTAAAGGGCTGGCCACGGGCGTTTGAGCATGCTCCAGTGACTAGATGGACAACACAAATTGGACTTCCTTTGAGGAAGTTTTTTGATTGGTTGGTTGTTTTTTGTTTTTAATTTTGCGAGGATGTCACAAGGGTGGAGGGATAGACATGGGAGGAGTAGGAAATAAGAGTGTTTGGGATGCATTATGTGAAATACCCAAATAGTCAATAAAGTTTTAGGTAAAGGGAAAGAATGTAGCCAGCCCTTGGGAAATGACACTGAGATTGTCCTGTGACCTCCACATGCACACACACCTGTACTCACACACACACACACACACACACAGAGAGAGAGAGAGAGAGAGAGAGAGAGAGAGAGAGAGAGAGAGAGAGAGAGAAACAGAGATAGAGACAGAGACACAGGGATAAAGACAGGTAGACAGAGACAGATAGAAAGACAGACAGACAGTCTGAGAATCATCTTTTAAAATAGTACTAACAAGTGCTTATGTTTTGGTTCACGGTAAAAGAATACCCTTTCATAAGAACACTCTGTAGGTAATGTTTAGCTCCATTCTTCCTGGCCTGTGAGATACTTTCAATGTGATCCTGTAGCTATTTAAAGCAAGTGCTGGCCATTCAGCTGTAGGGACTCCCTTCTTTTCTGGACCTCTAATCTCATCTCTTTTGCTCTCCTTCTTGTGATCTCCAGTCTCCTCTTCTCAATCTCTCCCTCCTTTATTTCCTGCCACAGACATAAGGAAAATATCACTTGATTCCAAACCTTTTCCTTCAGAGGCTTCTGTTTCCACAACATTGCGTCTGTTATTCAGAACACGTTACCATGCACTTCAGAAGTTGCCACACTAGAAAGCTAAATCTGGGCCCGCAGCCTACTTTCAAAAATAAAGTTTCACTGGCATTCAGTGGTCAGCTTCATTTGTCAACTGGACATACCTTGGGAGAGGGGGCCATGCTCTGTAGGACTGCCCTGTGGCCATGTCAGTGATGCATTCATTACCAACTGATGTAGGAGTGCAGACCACAGTGGGTGACACCATCCCTAGCCAGGTGGGCCTTAGCTCTGAAAGAAAGGTAGATCTACATGAAACCAGACGCAAGTAAGCTCCATGCTTGGCTTCAATTCCTTCCTCCGGATCCCTGCCTTGAGTTCTTGCGTTGGCTTCCATCTTGGATGGACTGGAAACTGTAACCTAGTGTAACCCCTGCCTTCCTTCCCTGTTGCTTTCGGTCAGGGTTTTGTCACAGCAATTGAAAAATTAGACTACAATATTCAGTCGCACTCGCTCTCTACCTGATGTCCTGTTTTTTTTTTTTAATTTTTGTGTGTGTGTGTGTGTGTGTGTGTGTGTGTGTGTGTGTGTGTGTTCGCGTGTGTGTGCCGTGCAGTGCACAGACATGCTTCAATGCCAGGCGTAAATAGTAACTAATGAAACAGTAAGGCTGGCAAGCCCTGAAATAGTCATTATCTTCCTTTAAGGAAGAAATGGTTAAATCTGGCTCATAGGAGTGTAAAATGTGAGTGATGCTGTAAGATATGAATATATACATAATAATATTTTGCAACTTAGAGTGACTAGAATTCTTACATGAATCAAAAATACCCAGTTAATATCTTCCAAAAAATTAGAAGCTTGGTAAGACCCATTTGGAAATTTATAGAACATTGTTAGCAAGAGGTGGTCAGAGACAGTCCCTTCAGTAAACACCAGTGTCTGTCTTCTGCTATATCCAAAGAAAGCGCTGACTCGGGTTTATGGCCCTCACTTCCTGCACCTCTCACAGACCCACTCCAGTGTCTCATACATACAAAGCTAAGCACAAATGCTTGCTGTTAAACTGCCCGGCGGCACCACACATAACAAACTCAGAACGCTCTACAGTGTGAACCCGAGAGCAGCGGAGAGATGTGACTTTAGGCAGGACGCCTCGCAGAGGGCGGATGGCGGCATGGTGGCCCCTGTGGTTGAGGGTGGGCGGGATGGGTGATGAGTTGTAAATGATGGTTGTATCTCTGATCCTCTGACAGTGCGAGCAGCTCTCAGTCTGTGATGATTTTCATGGCTTCTGCAGAAGACACTGTTTGCTTAGAATAAAAACTTCAAGTTCACTATGCCCTTTGAAGCGGGAATGCAGTGAGCAGCTTATATTAGAGTGAGCTCAAAGCCGAAGGCAGCACTCATGGTATCCTGCCATGCTTTGCAGCCTGAGGACAGTAATTTTATAGAATTTTCCACTTTAAAAAAAAATACACTTCTTATGTCTTTGGCCAGTGGGAATTAATTTTTTTTTTTTGGACACTGGGCCTAATTAAATCATCTCATCACCTTAATAACTCTGTGGATAGCCTAAAGCTCTAAAGCTCTCCAGCCTCTCAATCCCATGCGTTTGTGTGGGTCCTGTGAGTCAGTATCCAAACCCCAGCTCAGAGCCTTCTAAGTCTGGGCCTCGGACCTACCCCAAACATCACCACTTCGTGGTGCCCTAAATGTCCGATTTCCTCATTAGTTGTCCTCTGTGGAGGTAGGGGTCTGTGTCTTTATGTTTCTTAGTTGTAATTCCACCCCAACACCATGCCTGGCCCGTTACAGCTCCTCTTAATTAGGTGTTTGATGACTGAATAGATGCATGGTTTGCGGGAGGCATCCCTAACTGGAAGCAGGGTGTGTGTGTGGGGGGGTGGGGGGGTGGGTACAGAGAGAGCAGCTTCTTAACTCTTGCTGGAGGTGGTGAAGGGCCAACATCCGGATTTCTCTTCAAGTAGCTTCACTCGCGGTGTGAAGCTATTTTAAAGGACTGGTAGAGCCATTTTCCATTCATCTTATTGTCAGTTTTATAGGCTAATTTCGTTTGGGGGAATCAGCCCATTCCAGACTCAGTCACTCTGGGGCTGTGGGACTGTCCTCTGGGAACATTCTGTGTGGCTCTAACTTCCAGAACACTCTGGGCAGGAGCTGTGGTTTGCCTGGGCTCATTGACTGTGCACTGAGCCAGGAGCAAGATGTTAAGGGACGTCTGGCATGAAAAGAAAATAGGTACTGAGCCAGTTACTCAGATGTAGAGAAATTAGTTTGTGCCAAGTTGGTTCTCTTTTCTTTTCTTTTTTCTGTTTTTCTCCTATTTACATCTCTCTCCTTCCTCCTGTCCCTCTGCCTCTTGCTGTCTTCCTCAAGCCTTCCCTGCATCCTTTCTTTCTTTTTTTTTTTTAAATTTATGAAAGAAAAGGGATGTGGAACTTGAAAGAGAACAAAGGGGAGAAGAGGACAGATTCTTCCGCAAAATATAGTCCTCAAGCAAGGTTATGTTTCTATTGCTTTTTTAAAAAAAAATTAAAAATATATTTCTGGAAGCATCTTGGATAAAATGGCTTCTCTTATAAGCACAAGAATAGGAGTTCAACTAGAAGCCATCTTAAAAAGTCAGGCTTGGTGGCATGGCCTTGTAATCCCAGGCCTGCGGACACAAAGAAAGGTGGACCCCTGGGACTCACTGACCAGATGTCCAGCCTCCTTGAGGAACCCTAGGCTAGTGAGACACCCTGTCTCAGAAAGAAGTCAGCCAATGGTTGGTCCCTGAGGAACTACATGTGGTTTGTTCTCTGATCTCTACATGCACACACACCCATACACACAAATGCTCACCACCCCACACATGAACATATACATGCACATACCCATATACAATAAAATTTTAAATAAAACATAATCAGTAACTTTTTAATTCAATAATAAAATTATTAGTAATATACGTGGAGTTCAAGGCACTGTTGCTTATGTTTCAATTTATTTAATCCCACGGAAAATTTCTAAGGCAGAATCTAAGTGTCCAAGTATACAGATAAGGAAACAATGCAGGAGGATGGGCCTTCCTTTTAAAATATATTTTATTAATTTATTCATATTACATCTCTATTGTTATCCCATCTCTTGTATCCTCCCATTCCTCCCTCCCTCCCATTTTCCCCTTACTCCTATGACTGTGATTTAGGGGGACCTCTTCATAGAGTATCAAGTCTCTTCTTGGTAGCCTGCTATCCTTCCTCTGAGTGCCACCAGGCCTCCCCATTCAGGGGATGTGGTCAAATATGGGGCACCAGACTTCATGTGAAAGTCAGTCCCCACTCTCTACTTGACTGTGGAGAATGTCCTGTCCATTGGCTAGATTTGGATAGGGGTTCGAAGTTTACTGCATGCATTGTACTTGGCTGGTGTCATAGTTTGAGCAGGACCCCTGGGCCCAGATCTGCCCATCATAGTGTTCTTCTTGTAGGTTTCTAGGGCCCTCTGGATCCTTCTATTTCCCCATTCTCCCTTGCTTCTCTCACCTAGAGTCCCAAAGGAAGTCTTCCCATCTATCCCACCTTCCTGGTAAGTGAAGACTTTCATGGGACATGACCCTGGGGCTTGTGTTCAGATATAAGTGAATATATACCATTTGGCTCTTTCTGCTTCTGGGTTAAGTCACTCATTATGATCATTTCTAGTTCAATCCATTTGTCTACAAATTCCAGGAATTCCTTGTTTTTTATAGCTGAGTAGTATTCCATAGTGTAAATGTACCACAGTTTCTTTATCCATTCTTCTACTGAGGGACACTTAGGCTGTTTCCATGTTCTGACTATTATGAATAAGGTTGCTATGGACATGGCTGAGCAAATGTTCTTTTTGTGTGCTGGAGCATCTTTTGGGTATATTCCAAGGAGTGGAATAGCTGGGTCTTGAGGAAGCCTTATTCCCAGTTTTCTGAGATAGCATCAGATAGATTTCCAAAGTGGCTGTACTAGTTTGCATTCTCACCAGCAATGAAAGAGTATTCCTCTCTCTCCACATCCTCACCAGCATGTGGTGTCACTTGGGTTTTTGATCTTAGCCATTCTGATGGGTGTAAGATGGAATCTCAGAGTTGTTTTGATTTGCATTTTCCTGATGACTAAAGACATTGAGCATTTCTTTAAGTGTTTCTAGTCATTTGATATTTCTCTGTTGAGAATTCTCTGTTAAGTTCTGAGCCCCATTTCTCAATTGGATTATTTGGTTTGGTGGTGCTTAATTTGAGTTCTTTATATATTTTGGATATTAGACCTTTGTCAGATATAGGGTTTGTGAAGATCTTTTCCCAATCTGTAGGCTGTCACTTTGTTCTGTTGACAGTGTCTCCTGTCTTACAGAAGCTTCTCAGCCTCATGAAGTCCCGCTTATTAATTATTCACCTGAAGGCCCAGCTGTTGGTGTTCTGTTCAGGAAGTGGTTTCCTGTGCCAATGTGTTCCAGGCTCTTCCCTACTTTTTCTTCTAACCAGTTTAGTGTCTCTGGTTTTATGTTGAGGTCTTTGATCCACTTGGACTTGAGTTTTGTGCCTGGTGACAAATATGGGTCAAATTGCATTTTTTTTTACACGTAGGTATCCAGTCAGACAAGCACCATTTGTTGAATATGCTATCCTTTTTCCATTGAATAGATTTGGCTTCTTTGTCAAAAATCAAGTGACCATATGTGTGTGGATTCATATCTGGGTCTTTGATTCGATTCCACTGATCAGCCAGCCTATTACTGTGTCAGTACCATGCTGTTTTAATTACTGTTGCTTTTTAGTACAGCTTGAGATCAGGCATGGCGATTCCTCTGGAGGATCTTTTATTGTACAAGATTGTTTTAGCTCTTCTGGGTTTTTTTGTTTTCCAAATGAAGTTGAGAATTGTATTTTCAATGTCTTTAAAAACTTGTATAGGGATTTTGATAGCAATCTAAATTGCTTTTGGTAAGATGACCATTTTTACTATGTTAGTTCTCCTGGTCCATGAGCAAGGAAGAACATTCCATCTTCTCATGTCATCTTCAATCTCTTTCTTCAGAGTTTTGAAATTTTTTTCAAACAAGTCCTTCACTTGCTTCGTTAGAGTAATTCCTAGATGTTTTATACTGCTTGTGACTAATGTGAAGGGTGTAGTTTTCCTAATTTCTTCCTCTGCATGACTATCCCTTATATATAGGAAAGCTACTGACTTTTTTGAGTTAATTTTGTATCCAGCCAATTTGCTGAAGGTGTTTATCAGCTGTAGGAGTTCTCTGGTGGAATTTGGAGGGTCACTTATGTACACTATCATATTATCTGCAAATAGGGATAATTTGACTTCCTCCTTTCCCATTTGGATACCTTTGATCTCCTTTTGTTGTCTTATTGCTCTGGCTAGAACTTCCAGTACTATACTGAAGAAATATGGAGAGAGTGGCAGCCTTGCCTTGTTCCCGATTTTAGAGGAATTTCCTTGAGTATCTCACCATTTACTTTGATTTTGGCTATTGGCTTGCTGTATATAGCCTTTCTTGTGTTGAGGTATGTGCCTTGTATCCCTGATCTCTCCAAAACTATAAACATGAATGGGTGTTGAATTTTATCAAATGCTTTCTCTGCATCTAAAGAGATGATCATGTAGTTTTTTATTTTCAGTTTGTTTATATGGTGGATTACATTGATGTATTTGCATATATTAAACAATGCCTGCATGCCTGGAATGAAGCCTACCTGGTCGTGGTGAATGATATCTTTGATGTGTTCTTGTATTTGTTTTGTGAGTATTTTATTGAATATTTTTGCATCGATGTTTATAAGAGAAATTGGTCCGAAATTCTCTTTCTTTGTTGGGTCTTTGTGAGGTTTAGGCATCAATGTGACTATGGCCTCATAGATGAATTTGGTAATGTTCCATCCCTTTCTATCTTTTGGAGTAGCTTGAAGAGTATCGGTATTAGCTCGCCCTTGAAGGTCTGGTAGAATTCTGCACTAAAACCATATGGCCCTAGGCTTTTTTTTTTTTGTTGGGAGACTATCAAAGATTGTTTCTATTTCTGTAGGTGAAATGGGACTATTTAGCTTGTTTATCTGTTCTTCACTCAATTTACGCAAGTGGAAGCGATCAAGAAAATTGTCCATTTCCCTTAGATTTTCAAATTTTGTGGCATATATGCCTTCGAAGTAGGATCTTATGATTCTTTGTATTTCTTCAGTGTCTGTTATGTCTCCCTTTTCATTTCTGATTTTGTTGATTTGGATACTGTCTCTCTGCCTTTTAGTTAGATTGGCTAACGGTTTGTCTATCTTGTTGATTTTCTCAAGGAACCAGCTCTTGGTTTTGTTGATTCTTTGGACTCTTCTCTTTGTTTCTAATTTATTAATTTCATCCCTGAGTTTGATTATTTCCAGATGTCTACTCCTCTTGGGTGTTTCTGCTTCTTTTTTCCTAGGGCTTCCAGCTGTGTCATTAATTTGCTTATGTGGGATGTTTTCAATTTCTTTTTAAAGGCACTTCGTTCTATAAATTTTCCTCTTAGCACTGCTTTCAGTGTATCCCACGAATGTGAGTTTGTTGTTCCTTCATTTTCATTGAATTTCAGTAAGTCTTTAATTTCTTTATTTTTTCCCTGACCCAGGTGTCATTAAGTGGAGAGTTGTTTAGTTTCCATGTATGTGTAGGCTTTTTGTTATTTCTGTTGTTGTTGAAGTACAGCCTAAGACTATGGTGATCTGATAGGATACAAGGTATTATTTCAATCCTCTTTTATCCGTTGAGGCTTGCTTTGTGACCTACTATGTGATCAATTTTAGAGAAGGTTCCATGGGGTGCAGAAAATAATGTACATTCCTTTTTGTTTGGGTTAAAAGTTCTGTAGATATCTTTTAGATCCATTTGATTCTTGGCTTAATTTCTGTTTCAATGACCTATGCTTCAGTGAGAGTGTGATGTTGAAGTCTCCCACTATTATTGCATGGGGATGGATGTGTGGTTTAAGCTTTATTAATAGATATTTTACAAATGTGGGTACCCTTGTATTGGAAGCATAGATGTTCAGAGTTGTGATGTCATCTTGGTTGATTTTACCTTTGATGAGTATGAAGTGTCCTTCCTCATCCCTTTTGATTAATATTGGTTGAAAGTCTATTTTGTTAGATATTAAGATGGCTGCACCAGCTTGCTTCTGGTGACCATTTTTTTATTCCAGCCTTTTACCCTGAGGTAATTTCTTATCTTTATGGGTGAGATGTGTTTCTTGAATGCAGAAGAATGTTGGATATTGTTTATGCATCCATTTGGTTAGTCTGTGCCTTTTTGTTGGAGAATTGAGACCATTGATGTTCAGAGATATTAATGACCAGTGACTGTTAAGAGCCTTAATTTTGATGTTGGTTCCCGTAGAGAGTTTGTGTGATTGTGCTTTTGTGATGATGTAGTTATCTATTTCCTGTGTTGTTTTGGTTGTAGCTTGTCCCTTTGGGGTGCAGTTTTACTTCTAGTACCTTCTCTAAAACTTGATTTGTGGATAGGTACTGTTTGAATTTGTTTTTGTCATGGAATATTTTGTTTTCTCCGTCAATGCTTTTTGATAGTTTTGCTGGGTAAAGATGTCTGGCCTGGCATCTGTGGTCTCTTAGGGTTTGCAGGACCTCTGTCCAGGCCCTTCAGGCTTTTATGGTCTCTGCTGAGAAGTCAGGTATAATTCTGATAGGTTTGCCACTAAATGTTATTTGGCCCTTTTCCCTTGCAACTTTTAATATTTTTTCTTTGTTCTGCGTATTTTGTGTTTTGATTATTATGTGACAGGAAGTTTTTCTTTTCTGTTCTATTCTATTAGGTGTTCTGTAGGCCTGTTGTATGTTTATAGGCATCTCTTTCTTTAGATTAGGGAAGTTTTCTTCTATGAATTTGTTGAGAACATTTTCTGGGCCTTGGAGTCTGGCATTTTCTCTTTCCTCAATGCCTATTATCCTCAGATTTCTTCTTTTCATGGTGTCCTTGATTTCTTTGATGTTTTGTGGCAGGGTTTTTCTAGATTTAGCATTTTCTTTAATGGTTGCTTCAAGATCTACAATTATATCTTCTAGTCCTGAAATGTGTTCCTCCATCTCTTGAATTCTGTTAGACAGGCTTGCCTCTGTGTTGCTTGCCTCTCTCTCTGAGCACTCACGTTCTTGTTTTTCTTCTGTCTGTGTGTTTAACATTGAATCCATTTTCATCTTCAGATCTTGAACTGTTTTATTGATCTCATCTGATTGTTTGTATATTCCTGAGTTTCTTCCATTGCCTCTTCATAGGCCTTCATAGCTTGAATAGTTTTATTGATTTCTTTCACCTGGTTGTTTGTATTTTCCTGAATTTTTTCCAGTGCCTCTCTACAGGCCTCTTTTATGTCTTCCACCTGTTTGGCTGTGTCTTCCTGCAATTGATTATGAACTTTATTTGTTTCCTCCATTATCACCTTCATTACTAAGGATTTGAGGTCATTTTTTTTGTATTTCCATTGTGTTTGAGTTCTCTGTGTTGTTTTCTTTGGGATAGCTGGGATCTGGAGATGCCATATTGTTTTGGTTTTTTTTTTTTTTTTTGCATATGATTTTATATCTTTTAGTCATCTTTCCATCTCTGTTTTTGGGAGGTAGCTTCCAGAGTTGGGTGGAGGGAGTGTGAGGATAGACTCACACATTTTCTCATGATTTCCCTAGGCCGGAAGCTCTGATGCTTCACTGATCTGGATGGCAGGAGGCTCAGCTAAAGTCTCGGGAGCCCAAACCATGCACTGAGTCTAGTCTGGGTCAAGGAACCCAAACTGACTGCTGAGCTCAGCTAGGGTCACAGGACCCAAATCTTGTGGGGAGTCCCCTCTCCCACAGCAATTCCTACCGGTCACCATGCCAAAAGCCTCTGCAGGAGGGTTCCCAGCTGCCAACCTCAGGCACTGCCACCACCACCGCTGCCACCACTGCCGCCGTCGCTGCTGCCCCTGCCACCGCTGCCGCTGCCACTGCCACTGCCGTTCTGGCACTCCTCCATGTGCCGGAGTACACAGCTTTTCTGTATTTTGATCCTTTCGAACTATGGGGTGGGGAGCTTGGTGTTCCTGGTTAAGAATTCTGTGCAATTCCCGTAATCATTTACTGGAGCTTCTAAACACAGTCGAAGCTGCTGGCCACCATCTTTGAGTCTTCAAGGATGGGCCGTCTATGGAAGTTGTAAGGTGAAAAGGTGGGAGTAGGTGAGCTTGCTTCCATCATTGCAGCCGTCCCTCGGAATCTGGGTTGAGAGACCTCTTTCCCTACTGTCTCTCTTCTCCATCTGTTCTTTTTGGAAAATGTTCATGAGTGTGTGTGTGTGTGTGTGTGTGTGTGTGTGTGTGCGCACATGCATGCGTGTGTGCACCATGGCACTCATGTGGAAGTCAGAGGACAACTTGCAGGAATTGTTTCTCTTCATCCACCACATTCATACTGTGATTTTAACTCAGGTCGTCAGGCTGTTTGACATGTGTCTTTGCAGATGGGCCACCTCCTTTTTGTCCTGCATGTTTTTATGGACAACCACGTAGGCACCACAACATCTCATGTACCTGTTTTCATTTCAATCCCCTCAGTTGAACAGTGAGCAGGGGCTTTCAGAGGAGTAAGAAAACAAGAGTTGGAGAGGAACATATTCAAACTCACATAAGGAGAAATAGGCAAGGGGCAATGCTCCCTGGAATCCAAGGCTCTCTGCATCTGTGTGATACCTGCCTAATAGTTTCCTCACTGGGTGTGAGAAAGCAGCTGAGGGAACCTTAAAGTCTCCCCTACTTATATATGTCAGAAATGCTTTTCCCTGCCTCCAAAGTCCTGTGGCTATAATAAATGGGATGTGATGGCTCATGCAGCTTCCTCTTATTCTGCTCTCAGGGAGGCTCCCAAGGTAAGGGTTTGTACTAAAGAGTCCAGTCCAGTGGGGTAAACAGGAAGTTACCTGCTCCAGCTGTATTCCAGTTGGGGTACTTATCCAGCATGCCATGTTCTGTCTAAACCATTGCTGGAGTGACTGCACACACCCCATATGGCTTGCCAGGACCTCAGATGAAGAAAGCAGGCTGAGCGAGCCCATGGGGAGCAAAGCCAGCAAGCAGCACCCCTCCATGGCCTCTGCATCGGCTCCTGCCTCCAGGTTCCTGTCCTGCTTAGTTCTTCTTTGAAGATGAAAGACAATGCGGAAGTGTAAGCCAAATCAGCCTTTTCCTCCCCAGGTTACTTTCGGTCATGGTGGTTGCCACAGCAGTTGCAATTCTAAGACAAGCACATGCTGATATCACAGGCAGGCCTGCACAGCTGCATTTAGTTTTTATGTAGCTGTTGCTGATTCAAACTCATGTTTGCCTGGCAAGGGCTCTTAGGGACTGAGACATCCCCTTTTCTCAACCTCTCCTCCATGCTTGGCCTCCTGTATGCCAGAATACCTATGAACGTAGTCCAGTGCAAATCTAAAGATGGCTATGTCACACAGCAGTGTCAAAAGATTAGACACGCTGGAAGCTAAAGCACCAGGCTCACAATACAATAAAGTGTCCCAAACCACTATGTTTTATGACAGTTTTGTAAAATGGGTGTGTGTGTGTGTGTGTGTGTGTGCTGATTTTAGGCTCGCATGTCATAAAGCAAGCCATACCAGGAACTGAAAAATAGTTTTCTGTCAGAGAGAAACAATAACAAGCCGCTTCCCTCTCTTTGGAGAGGCAAGTGTGACACCGAGCAAGGGACTTCCGTTTGGAGAGATGTTACAGAGGGTAATATGTCAAAGAAGAGACTAGAAGGCTGCGGCTGAGAGAAGAGCTTAGACGTTTCCTTCAATTTCCTTGTGCAGCCTCCTTGTGAGTGGTGTGATTTAGATCCTTTTAAAAAAGGATTTGCTTGAAAGAAAACTTTTTAGACCATAGGGCCAGTTTGTCTCTCCCTCTCTCCGGCCTTTGTAAATGAACAAAGTCACCACTTGTCCCCATACGGGGTGCAAATAGAGGTCTGGTGTGGCTTTTACTGCCCTTTCAGGCTCCTCATTCAGCTGGTTATAAGTGGGATCTTTAGAAGCCACACAGCAGGAATCTTTTGCTTGGGGCACAGGGTGTGGGAGAATCTTTGAAATAACCTATTGAAACTCTTGAGTTGTTGGGAAGAAAGTGTCCTCTTTGGACTTCCTTATTAGCAGTACAGGAAATAAACACACACATACACACATACACACACACACACACAGGAAATGATAGCCTCTCTGTGAACTTCATGTCAGCATCTGCTTATCAAAAAGTTCATTGTGAATGCCTGAGAATTGTGGGTACTTGAGTATATGTATGTATGTATTGTATGTAAATTTATGTATGCATATACATACATGTACAGTGCCTACACACACTGCTACAAAAATACCCAGGCTGATTGGATGAATACTATAAAATATATATGCCTGGATAACATTTATGTTATTTTTAACTGTAGAAGCTAGATATATGACACGCAAGCACACATACACATGTTTTTAACAAGGTCTCACTATGAGGCACAGGCTGGTCTTGAATTCTCAGTCATTTTTCAGTCTTACTCTCCCATGCATATATATATATGCAGGAACATATGTATATACATTATATACGTGCCCTCATGTAGCCCCAGCTGGTCTTGAACTGATCATGTAGTCAAGAATGACTTTGAACTCCTCCTCTTGCCACTGTCTCTCAAATGGAGTGTCACTGAATGGCTAACAGGATTTGGAAATGCTGACTTGGGGACCAAAAGAAGATCAAACATGTATTTTACAGAGGGAAGTGAAGGAACATGGGAAAAAAAAGTGTTAGAAAAAAAACCCCACTCAAACCAGAGTAGGAGAAAATAAAGGGTGTCCCCATGATGATGCTCAGGACCCCTACACACCACGTGACTGCTTTTGCTGGGCCTGGAACGCCCTCCTCTCTCATGACATCTCTGCTCTGCTGCTTCTGCACTCTCACTCCTTCGTGTATCGTAGTGAGTTGTCACTCCACTGCATTTCCTCTCAGCATCACCTAAGTAGAAGAAGGTTCGTGTTTGGGCACAGGACTATCTTTCATTTGGGGTCTGCAAGAACCTGGAGCTCAAAATATAAACCAGCTCCTCTCTTTGTCGGTCTCCTCCGCTCTGTCCCCTAATCCCATACCTGCTCCAGTAAAGTAGTCTCTTCCTAGTTCAAATACCCAATATAGATGTGGGCTTCTCTGTGGTCTCAGACTGCATTCCCATAAGCCGTCTGGTTGGTGTGGACCAATTCAGGGGATGGCTTGGCTTTGTCAGGCTCAGGTTGGGATGCCGTCGGTAATGACCACATCTTATAAGGAAATGGATCAGGAAGAGCTGGGAATGGTGGCAAAGCTTCCAAGGCTGGGAAAACATTCTGCTGCAGTTTCCATTCTATGACTGCCTGGATACTACAAACATGTTATTTACCACACAAACATAAAATTCTCCTTAAGACTAGCATTGGGGGGGGGGAAGACTAGCATTAGCAGCACTTTAAGCTACCATTGGAATGCACCCAAAATAATCTCAGTGTGACCTTATTGACTACTTCTGTAATTGTCTTGAAATTTTTGTCTGCTGAGGACATTTGATAATAGTAACATCTACTTGTTTTTCCCTGATTGAACCCAGAGATCGCTGTCTGCATGATAATGATATCCCTAGCCAAGTCCTAGCAATATGGGAAGGACACAAGTATGGGTGTATGACATCATCACTGACAATGAAGGTGGTAGTTTCAGTCCTGTTGTCTATAACGTTGTAGAACAATATCTTTCCTGGTGACACATATCCATCTTCATCAGCACACTGTGATTTGCAATAAAAGTCCCCCCCAGATAAGACCCATTGATATCCCCTCATAGAAGTGGGTGGGGATGGTCATAAGAGCCCGACCACTCCTTCCTCATCCTCCCTCCCAGCTCTGTGTAACTTTACTCAAGCTACACATGTCTTCTGGCTGTTCCATAGAATATATGGAACATGGAAGAGTAACATGGAGGGACTTTATCTATGTATACCCCTATGGAAAGGTCATCGGCCGTACTGGGATGCAGCTATACTGGGATCACCCATGTTCCTGCAAGCAATCTTTCTCCCACATTCAGTAAATTAGCCCAGTCAACTAGTTAACTCCCTAAGTTGGACCGAGGTGGGACCATACCAATGAGTGGCTCGCATGCCTCTGACTCACAACAATCTTTTGAAACATGTATTTCTCTATAGACTTATTATTTTTTTGACCACACAGTGGATACCCTATACTTTATTTTTAATATATATTTTAATAATTTATTATATTACATCTCAATTGTTATCCCATCCCTTGTATCTTCCCATTCCTCTCTTCCTCCCATTTCCCCTTACTCCCTTCCCCTATGACTGTGACTGAGGGAGACCTCCTCCCCCTGTATATGCTCATAGGGTATCAAGTCTCTCCTTGGTAGCCTGCTATCCTTCCTCTGAGTGCCACCAGGCCTCCTCATCCAAGGGATGTGGTCAAATATGGGGCACCAGAGTTCATGTAAAAGTCAGTCCTTACTCTCCACTCCACTGTGGAAAATGTCCTGTCCATTGGCTAGATCTGCGTAGGGGTTTGAAGTTTACTGCATGTATTGTCCTTGGCTGGTGTCATAGTTTGAGCAGGACCCCTGGGCCCAGATCCGCCCATCATAATGTTTTTCTTGTAGGTTTCTAGTACCCTCTGGATCCTTCTATTTCCCCATTCTCCCTTGCTTCTCTCACCTAGAGTCCCAATAGGAAGTCTTCCCATCTGTCCCACTTTCTTGGTAAGTGAAGACTTTCATGGGACATGCCCCTTGGGCTAGTGTCTCGATATAAGTGAGTATATACCATTTGACTCTTTCTGCTTCTGGGTTAAGTCACTCATTATGATCATTTCTAGTTCAATCCATATGTCCACAAATTCCAGGAATTCCTTGTTTTTAATGGCTGAGTAGTATTCCATAGTGTAAATGTACCACAATTTCTTTATCTATTCTTCTACTGAGGGACACTTAGGCTTTTTCCATGTTCTGGCTATTATGAATAAGGCTGCTATGAACATGGTTGAGCAAATTTTCTTGTTGTGTGCTGGAGCATCTTCTGGGTATATTCCAAGGAGTGGAATAGCTGGGTCTTGAGGAAGCCTTATTCCCAGTTTTCTGAGATAGCGCCAGATAGATTTCCAAAGTGGCTGTTTGAGTTCTCTGGGTTGTTTTTGTTTTTGTTTTGTTTTGTTTGTTTTGTTTTGTTTGTTTGTTTGTTTGTTTTGAATTGCTAGGATCTGGAGATGACATATTGTTTTGGGTTTTTTGTTTTTTTGTTTTTTTAAAATATGATTTCATGCTGTCCTTTAGTCATCTTGCCATCTCTGTTTTTGGGAAGTAGCTTCCAGAGTTAGATGGAGGGAGTCTGAGGATAGATTCACCCATTTTTTCATGATTTCCCTAGGCCAGAAGCGCTGATGTTTCACTGGTCTGGATGGCAGGAGACCAGCCCTGTAGTTTGAGTCTCTCATAGCCAGTGATCCCCAGCTCCCCTGTACTGTGGGTTCTGTAATCATCCTGGGACTAAGAATGTGCACTGGGTCAGGCCAAAGTGTCCACAGCCTTCTGGGTCCCCTTGTGGTACCGGAGCTCTCCTGGTACTGATGCAGGTCAGGCAGAGGAGGTCTGATGGCCACTCTACTCCCTGTCTCCCCGAGATTTCCTTAGTCCCAGAGCTCTGATGCTCCGCTGGTCTGTGATTCCTGGGAGCATTTTGGGACTCAGACTGCTTGCAGAGTCCAGGTTAGTGTCACGAGGCCCAAACTTCGCACACACTGAGTCCAGTTAGCGTCTATGGACTCAACCTGAGCATTGAGTCCAGTTTGCATCTCTGGACCCAAATGGGTCTCGGGGCCCAACCCATGTGCTTAATCCAGTTAGTGCTGAGTCCAACCAGAGTCTCGGGCCCAAACCTCACACTGAGCTTGCTGAGCTCACCTAGGGTCTCAGGACCCGAACTGCGTGCCAAGCTCAGCTAGAGTCTCGGTTGCCGAACTGTGTACCGAGTCCAGTTTGCGTCTCAGGGCACAAGCTCTGCGCCGAGTTGAGCTTATGTCATGGGACCCAAACCGACCACCGAGCTCAGTTAGGGTCTCGGGGCCCAAATCTTGCACCGAATCACCTCTCCTGCAGCAATTCCCACCGGTCACCACGCCAATCGCCTATGCCGGAGGGTTCCTAGCTGCAAACCTCAGCTACAGCTGCTGCCGCTGTGGTCCGAGAACATCCGCGCTCCTCCCGTGTTCAGGGGTATGCAGGTTTTCTGTATTTTGATTCTTTCAAACTGTGAAGTACTCCCGCTGTAGTGAGGCGGGGAGCTTGGTGCTCCTGGTTAAGAATTCGGTGCAATTCCCTGAATCGTTTACTGGAGCTTCTAAACACGGTCTGTGCTGCTCGCTGCTATCTTGGAGTCCTAGGCTTATTATTTACCTTTTATTTTCCCTATAAACTTTTAAAAAATCTGTTACTTTAGCATGTGTATGTTGTAGAAAATATAAAAAAAATCTAATAATGTTTATTATTAAATTAGCCTATAATTATTATGGTGGTATTATCTAACCCACTTTCATAATTAATAAAGACACAGACACCTGTTGTATTTCAGAATAGCCTCGTTTTACCTGGGACTGGACAGATGTTAACCCTCTAACCTATCCTTATCACTTCCCAGCCCCCATCACAGGCCATCTGTTTTAATCATTCCTATCTGGGCTACTTCCCATCCATCCACGCCGATCTGGCCATGTGCTTCTCTCCAAGCTGACCCTGCACTTCTTCTTTCTACCTACCGCCTCATGGTTCCCAAACCCAGGTCTGTGAACCTCAAACTCCACCTCCCCCTCTTCTGCCAAATCCCAAGCTTCAGCACTGTTTATTAACCAATCAACTTTAAGTAGGTAGAGCAAGGTTTACACAGCAAGGACAGGCGTGTGTGAGGATGCACTCGTCTGGGCGCTAACCAGAACTTGGGGGCCAATAATTAGCATCAGAATACATAGCACCAACCAACCCCCAATGTGTGTGTGTGTGTGTGTGTGTGTGTGTGTGTGTGTGTGTGTGTGTGTGTGTACATTGCCTGTATGTATCTGTGCATCACAGGTATGCTGTTGCATCCAGTCCCCTGGAACTGGAGTTACAGATGCTTGTGAACCACCACATGGGTGTTGAGGATAGATCAGGCCCTCTGCAAGAGCAGCCGGTACTCTTACCTGCTGAGCCGTCTCTGCAGCTCCTCTGTGAACTCATTTCAACATATGCTTATAATATCCATTCTCATCTCCATGCACACTGTATTTGTGGAGGTAACAGTCACACAGTCACGCCTCGTTCTTCCTTAATCCTTAGCAGTCCTATGCCTTTTCCAGATTGCCTCCCAAGTTCTCCATCAGAAAGCATATGTGTTAACACCCATACTATTAGTGTTCTGAGAAACCAGGGACAGAATACTTGAAAGACCCAGGAGCAAATGTTCAATGGACATTATCAGCACTAGGCTGCAGATTATTCCTAGAGAGATGGTTGTGCTAACTGCACCATCTGCCCGCATCCCCAGACACGTGTCATCTTTGACTTTTAACCACAGCTATGACAGACAGACTGATTCACCCAGCTCTTGAGACACCCCATTTCCCCTGTGTGCCTTCCCACTTTGCCCCTCCATAATGTTCTCTGGTACCCAGAGATTCCATTCTCCAGGTCTAACCCCAGCTTGTAAATGACAATTGTGGGCCCTTATCCAGGGCCAAATGATCTACGTCCTAACTCTACAGAAGCCACTGCCTCTGGCCTTGCATATGGGCCTCTGCAGACCTGCGGTGCTGCGTGTACCCATGTACAGCCCATCTGCCTCTTCTTTCCTGTTTGCTTTGTGGGACTATCCTTTGTGCCCGCTCCCTCAATTAGATTTTTGAAACCTATCTGTTTTCCCCCTTAGAACCTGCTTCCTGAAGAGCCTCCCACAAAAGTCAGCACGAAAGCAGAATGATGGAAAAGGGGAGTTTCTTGAATTCTTGCCTGGATTTGAATCCCAAACCGAAGGCCTGGTCATCACAAGACCTTGGATTTTAAGTTACCTTCTCTATCAGTTTGCTTATCTATAACACCTACCTTATGACACTCCTAATGTTGCTAAGAAGAAGCCAAAGTTATTACAGTAATATTATAAAGCATTTGAAACAGGTCGTAGTGCAACATGGGCTCTGAGCAAGTATTGGCTCTTGGGACACTGTAGCCCTCGTCCAATCATGTCCAGGAATCTCATGAGGCTGCTTGCTCCTCCCTTTTTCTTGTTGCTCCCTTTTATTCTCTCTCTCTCCCTCCCTCTTCCCTTTCCTCCTCCCCCCTCCTCCCTCACGCCCCACCTCTTCTCCCTCCAGTTTCTCTTTCCTCTTTGAGATAGATGAGATACCTTGTAACCTAGGTTGGCCTTGAACTCACTATTTAACCCTGAGGATGACCTTGGACTTCAAATCCTTCTGCTTCCTCTTCTGGGGAAAGGAATGGAAACTTGGGGCTTCTGGCTTGCTGGGCAAGCAGTCTACCAATTGGGTTAGGTCCCCAGCCCCCACACTACGACTTTTCTGAGTGCATTTTCCTTCTGCCTTCTTTTTTTTTTTCTTTCTTTCTGGTATTGGCAGGCTGGATAGTACCACACCATTCCACCACTGCCTTCTGGAAGCATGCAAGAGGGCTCTTTTGTCTGCTGCTCCGTTTCATATTCTTCATCAGTCCTGACCCATGTCCTGGCAGAAGCGGAGGCAGCGCGGCCAGCTCTTGGCTATGCCGAAGCCCTTTGTCCAGGCTCTTTGCTCTTTCCGCTGGCTTCCTGCCTCTGGGCTGTCACATGCTCCCTGGCATGGCTCGCAGAAGGTGTGCCAAAGAGAGTAACTATAGTGGGGCTCGGATTAGGCAGCTACGGGGCCCAGGGAGTGAGGATCTGAGGATGACTGAGCCATTCTTTCCTTTTGTTTCTTTTACAGATTCATCTTCTGCTTTTGCAACGCGACGTGTTTTTCTTTGATTGAAATATAATTGATACAGAGTACAGGGCAGAGGTGCTAACTGTTCACTTCGGTGGGTGTTGGCAGTTGTAAGCATCCATACAATGATCCCCAAATAAGACAGCAAACATTTCTATTTCCACAGAAAGCTCTTATTTTCCTTCTGAATTAATTTCTCTTGAGGCGGCTCAGCAGTCACCTCTGGTTTCTCTTCTTATATACATATGTGGTTTTCCTTTTTATGAAAGTAGATATTTTTATACAATATATTCTAATCATATTTTCCTTTCTCCATCTCCTCTCAAACCCTCCTGACCTTCCCACCCATACAACTCCAATTTTTTTCTCTTTCTTTTTAGAAAAAAGCACAGGCAAATTTAAAAAAGAAAAGGCACAAAACATATACATTCATACACACACACACACACACACACACACACACACACACATACACACACACACACACACACACACACACACACCAAAAAAAATATAGAGCATCATTTATAAGTTAAAGATTAGTAAGGTAAACAATGTTCAAACAAAGCAATATAGGACAAAAACCTCCAAAATTACCACTGAGTTTGTGTTGGCCATCTCCTGCTGGGTGTGGGGCCTGCCCTTTAGTATGTTTTATGTACTCAGTGAGGCTCTAGTGCTGCCCGTCACACTTGGGTTTGGGATCTTCCACTGCAGCAGGGACCACCTACAAGTGGCCACAATCCTAAAGATGAACACTTTTCTCTCCCCTAACAGCCATCAACTGACAACAGTTCCGCAACTAGGGAGAGGCCTTGGGAGCCTCTCCCGCTGCTGCTTGCCAATTTGACTGGTTTGATCCTGAGCATTCAGGTCTTGTGAGGGTAACCATCCTGTGCATGTAGGCCTTGCGCAGGTAACCATCCTGAGCATTCAGGTCTTGTGCAGGTAACCATCCTGTGCATACAGGCCTTGCACAGGTAACCATCCTGTGCATGCAGGTCTTGTGCAGGTAACCATCCTGTGCATGCAGGTCTTGTGCAGGTAACCATCCTGTGCATACAGGCCTTGCACAGGTAACCATCCTGTGCATGCAGGTCTTGTGCAGGTAACCATCCTGTGCATGCAGGTCTTGTGCAGGTAACCAAGGCTGCTGTGTATTCACAAATGCAACCACCAGGACCTGTCCAGAAGATGGCATTTCACACTCATCCCCATCCCCTCCTATTTGTTCCTTCTTTCCAACTCCTCTTCCATCTTGTTTCTTGGGCTTTTTCTGGGGATGGTAGAGTTGAGATAGATGTCTTATTTAATGCTGAGCATTTGGTCACTTGTTCTCAGTATGCTGACCACTTAATAGATTTCTGCATTAGCTGCTGCACACTGTAAAAGGAAGCTTGTTTGACCAAGGTTGAGAGGCAGACAAATCTATCAGAGGAAACATTAAACATTTCGAAGGCAGTTTGGTACGGCCATTTACCAAAATAACAATACTCGCTTCTCCACTAGTCATATTCATGTAAAAATATAATTTCTTTTGGGAAAATGGCTTGGGGACACTGTGTGAAGATCTCAGCCAGCATTTCATATTGCTGGTAATTTCATTTTTAGTCATTACTCTTCTAGCTTGTACGGACCTGGTTGTTACAGCTTTACTTCACATTTTCCCCATGACCAGTGGGTTTGCAGCTCCTCTTGCAAGCTCAGTAGTCACCCCAGTATCTTCTTTGGTATATTTCCTTTCAGGTCATTAATGGCAGGATAATCTAGTCAATTCAACCAATGTTTTAAAGCCCTTGTTCTCATTTAAAAGGAATAACATGGGCATTTAGTGTTCCCTGAAAGATACAAAGACAGGGAGTCAGTCGTTTTGTAATAGAAAGGACCCAGTAATTGTCTTTAAAGTGTCAGCTAGGCTAAAGTTAGAAGGGAAAGGGGGGTCAAGAGACATTAATATAGTAAAAAAAAAAAGAGAGAGAGAGAGAGAGTATCAAATACTTTTCAGCCAGGAGAAGCACAGTAAAGGCATGCTTGTAGAAAGTCTGACTCCAGTGTCATTGTGGAGGGTCTGTCAAGGCTTAAGGTGGCAGGCCTTCCTTCCATCTCAGAAGTTCTCTTGTACACTGATGGAAGCCTTAACTGTGGAGAGTGAGATGGGGACAGAGAGGATAAAACACTTTACAAACTACTAACTTTTTTTCAATAAGATTCAATGACACTCATCATTGATGTTGAAAATGAGTAAACCTTACTAAGATGTCAAGGCAGTTGCTTTTTCAAAATGTAGTTGTGATGTTTTAAAAAAACAGTTAGGGGAGACCTTCTTCCAGCCCTTTACTCTCGGGTAGATTACTCTATCTTTGTAGCTGAGGTGTGTTTCTTGTATGCAGCAGAATGTTGGATCATGTTTACACATCCATTCTGTTAGTCTGTGTCTCTTTATTGGAGAGTTGAGACCATTGATATTGAGAGAGATTAATGACCAGTGACTATTAGGTCCTTTTATTTTGATGTTGGTTGTGACATAGAAACAGTCTGGTTGATCAATGGAATAGAATCAAAGACCCAGAGATAAACCCACACATCTATGGACATTTGATGTTTCACAAAGAAGCCAAATCCATACAATGGAAAAAAGATAGCATCTTCAACAAATGGTGATGGTCTAACTGGATGTCTACATGTAGAAAAATGCAAATAGATCCATATTCATCACCCTGCACAAAACTAAAGTTCAAGTGGATTAAAGACTACACACACATATAAAAAAAAAAAAAAACCCAAGACACACTAAATCTGTTAGAAGAAAAAGTGGAGAAGAGCCTTGAACTTATTGACACAGGAAACAACAACTTCCTGAACAGAACACCAATAGCTCAGGCTCTAGGATCAACAATTAATAAATGGGACCTCATGAAACTGAAAAGCTTCTGTAAGGCAAAGGACACTGTCAACAGAACAAAATGATACCCTACAGCTGGGAAAAGATCTTCACTAACCCTACATCTGACAGAGGGCTATTGTTCAAAATATATAATGAACTCAGGAAATTAAACACCACCAAACCAAATAATCCAGTTTAAAAAAATAGGGTTCAAAGCTAAACTGAGAATTCTCAACATAGGAAATCAATTTTGTACTTTCTCAGAAAATTTGGAATAGTTCTACCTTGGGATCCAGCCATACCACTCCTGGGCATATACCCAAAAGAAGCTTCACCATTTAAAAAGGGTGTTCACTCAACTCTCTTCATAGCAGCTTTATTCGTAATAGCCAGAATCTGGGAACAACCTAGATGTCCCTCAACTGAAGAATAGATAAAGAAATTGTGGTACATCTACACAATGGAATAGTATTCAACTATTAAAACAGGGAAACCTTGAAATTTGCAGGCAAATGGATGGAACTAGAAAAAGTCATCCTGAGTGAGGTAACCCAGACCCAGAAAGATATGCATGGTATATACTCAATTATTAGTGGATATTAACCCAATATACACGTCCTCTGAGAGACTCCACCCAGCAGGGGATCGGGACAGATGCTGGAACTCACTGCTGGACTCTGGGTGGAATGCTGAGAGTGGTATGGAAGAATGGGAGATGGAAGGACCCAGAGAACCCACCAGGAGACCATCAAGGCTGGTGGATCTGGACAAGGCAGGGGGGTAGGTACCATACAAACTGTTGCACCAACCAAGGGCAATACATGTAGTAAATCGAGAGCCCCCTATTCAGATCTAGCCAATGGATAGCTCGTTCTCCGCAGTTGTGAGGAGAGTGGGGACTGCCTCTGGCATGAACTCTTGGGCTCCCAATTTTATCACTTCCCCTTGGTTGGAAAGCCCAGCAGCAGCATCACACAGAGGCAGGGGAAGCAGGCGATCTAGAGGACACCTGGTAGGCCGTGGTCATGCGGGGGGTGAGGAGGTCTCCTTCTGTCAGAGGTCTAGGGGGAGGCAAATAGGGCAGAAGATGGAGGAGGTGGGAATAGGAAGATACAAGTGAGGGGACCACAATGGGGATATAATCTGAATAAAATAACATAGTTATGGGGAAGATAGATGTTTGGAGTAAAGCAATTAACCCATTTCACTTTTGTATGATAATTTAAATGTTGGTTTCTTTTTAGTGAGAGAGAGAGAGAGAGAGAGAGAGACAGACAGAGAGAGAGAGAGAGAGAGAGAGAGAGAGAGAGAGAGAGAGAGAGAATATTAAGAAAGTGACATAAGACAGGACACACAGCTTGGGTGTGAATGTTCCAACAGATGGGAACATGGTGTGGAGAAGAGAGACCACCATGTCTGACGTCACTGAGAGGATGACTGCTGTTAGTGAACTTAACTGAACTAGGAGAAGACGGTGGCTACAGACTTCTCTGTACATTAAGTGTCAGGTTCCTGACACATGTAAATGTGGAAACAGGAACCTAGCCAAAGTAACACAGGGCTTACTCAGGAAAGCATCTGAGTTCCTGAGGGCCGTGGTTTTCATGGGGCATTTGGTGAGGCTAAGTCGGGACCTAAGGGGAAATTCAGTGGTCAGGTCCTTTCTCTGTTCTGGGCTTTTATGTGGGTACTGGAAATCTAACCTTGGATCCTCATATTTATATGGTTAAAAAAATAGTATCAAATAGTTTTCAGCCAAGAGAAATACAGTAAAGGTATGCTTGTAGAAAGACTGACTCTGGCGTCATTGTGGAGGGTCTCCCAGGCCTTAGATAGCTACTTCTAATGACTATGTCTGCCCTTCTTGTTGACTTTTGACCTCTGTGGACCGCAAGGTGGCTATCATGATGATGGGCCAAGCAAATGGAGAAGCAGGGACAACCAAATATGGTTGGTTGCCTCCATACAGCTCTTTTATGGTTTTGTACTTTACATGAATTCATTCATCTGTGGATTAAAATTTAAGTTCTCTTTTTCTTTTTAAAAGACCGAATTGCTCTCCGGGTCTAGTTATCCAAAGATGCTAAGATCTGTCCTCAGAATTGTCATTGGTCTGCATGTCTGATATCAGAACCTAACCCAACAGATCATGGGCCCTTGGATGCAAGTTTCTTTCCGCTGGGTTTCCAGAATATAATAGAAATACGATTAGCACATTTTTCCCAATGATTGAGTTGGCAAGCGCCATGGATTTATAAATAGAATTTATTGTGAAAGTCACCGTGCTACTGGGATAAGTGGTTCTCCCAATCTGATTCTAGAAAGTGCTCTCTGAAAAGAAACTATTATGTGCCTCCTGATCTGGGGCCATCCGAAGACAATGGAGATAACAAGGGACTTTTGTTTCCAGTATATTCTACCCTGTGTGTCATGGTGATCAGCCAGTTCTACTTGGCATCGGGGAAATTAATATTTTACCATTCTTCCATTTTCAGTGACATGGGTAGAGCAGGTTGGGGGTAAATGACTATTTCCAACCCTACACCATGTTGCTAGCTTGAGGTGGTACAAGGGTGAACTGCTGGAGTGTGCCCAGACTTTTGAAGAGGGTCTCCCTAGGAGAGCAATAGACCCATAGAATATGAAGGCCAATTAGAATTGGGCACCAATCTGGCTTTCAATCTAATCTGCATAATGAAATTCTTATTTACCACAGGAGAATGAGACAAATGGTGAACTTCCAAAGTAACCACTATGGGCAAGGTCATTTATGTAATTGAAGGTAGGACTGTTGCTATCTCCTACCAAAGGGTCACTCATTTCTAAAGGATAGATGTGCATGCCATAGCTAGGGGGAAAATAGTTTTGATGAAATCAGTGTTAATAAGGCTTTGTGCTAGGTGATCCAGGCAAAACTGTAATACAGGGGAGATACTTTGATCTCAGTTAGAAGAGAATTTAATGTTTCTTCTACAGCCAGTGGCTATTTCCATGGTTAGCTGAGTCGTCTGCCCTGTCCTCACAGGAGAACGCATGGCGCTGCAGGAGAATGCGTGATGCTTGGTTTGTCCAGAGCTGAGTTTACATTATATCTCTTTCTTCCCAACAGTCTAACTCCACAGTGAGAGTCTATCCAACCAGCAAGTCACGAGTGACCATGAGCCCAGGCTTTGGCTCCCAGTGGAGCAGCAGCCAACCTGCCTGGAACACATACTCCTTCCCAAGAGCGAGCTTGCACTACCAGTCTCATGCCAGCTACACCTGCTGCACTGGCCACCCTGTGGTAAGCACCCCGTCTCCCAGTACTCGGACTCACTGCACGGTTGTGTTTTAAGTTGGTCTTTCTGTGAAATGGGTTGCTTTTCTAAAAACACACTGCAAAAACAGGTGGTTAGTAGAACTGTGTTAGGCATTCAGATGACAAATATTCAGATGGTCTCTGGTGACAGCTGGTATTTTATTTGAAGTTATTCCTAGGTGGTGCAGACAGCATGGTTTTATAATGGTGCGCTGGGGGATTGAATGTGTGGCTGTTTCTGGTTCGATTCTTCTGGCTTCCTCTTGGCTGCTGATGTGGAATCTAGTTGGTCACTGTTGTGTTTGGGAAGAAAAGGAGTGTTAAGATGACAGACAGTTGCGAGATTCTGGACACTCCCACTTTCCTCTGTGATCTTTTGAATTATTTGTTCAGATGTAAATGATTCAAGTATTTTTCAGCTGCTACTACATGGAACTTGGGTTGTTGGTCTAAGTGACTTAGAGGGCAGGAGATATAAACATAGTCTTGAAAAAACAAACTCATGGAATCTGAGAAGCTTGCAGAGTAAGATGTTTCTTCTTGCCACTGTGTCTTTTATGTGTCTTAATCCAAGGACTGTAAACTAAGCCTGTTGTGTTACTGTAAATTGCCCTGTGGTGACTGTTGGTTAGGGAGATCTGTGTTGATTATTAGAGAGCCAAGAACTGTTCTTTTCAGGGCTCGGTGCTTCTCTTCTGGCTGCTCAGCCCTAGTAGGTGTGGGATCTGTAGCCATTCAACTTTTCGTTGTAGACTGCTATATTATACGACCTGGTTAACACTTAACAATTATGAAGTTATAAATTAAGCTTGGCATCTAAGTTGAAGCAATATATTGTTTTTTATTTAAAATAATTTATTCAGACTAGATCTCAGTTGTTATCCCCTCACTTGTGTCTTCTCATTCCCCCCCCCCCCCGCTCCCTCTTTCACCCTATTCTCCTCCCCTAGGCTTGTGATAGAAGGGGACCTCCTCCCCCACCATATGACCACAGCCTATCAGGTCTCATCCTGATAGCCTGCTTACTCTTCTTCTGAGTGCCACCAGGTCTCCCCACCAAGAGGGAGTGGTCAAATAGGGGGCACCAGAGTTCATGTCAGAGTCAGACCTCATTCTCCACACAACTGTGGAGAACGCGCTGTCCATTGGCTAGATCTGAATAGGGTTGACTGCCTGCATTGTCCTTGTTTGGTACAGTAGTTTCTGTAGGCCTCCCTGGGTCCAGATCTGCTAGCCTTGATGGTCTTCTTGTAGGGTTCAATATATTGTAAAATTAACACTCAAAAAAAGTCTCAGGACATATACTCAAAATGAGGGTTAGGATGACTTTGCTCAAAGGCAGTGTGGGAATAATGTCTGATTTACATTCCAAGAAACTTTCCATGCAGTAGTTAGGCTTCCAGTATCCAAGTGGGCATGGGAAATAATATATGCCCTAGAGGACAGAGAGGCAGCTCAGTTAGTACAGTGTGCATGTAGCTTACACAAAGCTCTGGGTTCAGTTCCCCAGCGCTGTATGCACCAGACATGGTGGTGCACAACTGTGATCGTAGCACTTGGGATGTGGTGGCAGTATGCTTGGGAGTTCAAGGTCAACTATGTATAAGTAAACATGTGAATAAATGACTTGTTCAATAACTAAGAATATAAGCATGAGGATGGTTTTGGATATCTTAAATAACTTGGAAGAAGTTCTTTAATAACTATTCTTATTCTTCCATCAAACATTAGTCCGCATTATTATTCATTTATAATTATTCACTATTATTATGTTCTCGCTTCCTAAAGAGTGGAGAAACTAACATTTACACAAATAAGCCTATAAATAAAGATTTAAAAGAAGCAAATGAACAAGAAAAATATTTAGCAGTGTTAAATCCAGTGCAGACTCTAAGTTGATGAGTTGGTGAACAAGAGAGGTTGGAGCTTTGAGGTTAGGTGGTCAGATAAGTCTTTTTTCAGACTCCACGTGAGTGACAAGCACAGGTATCTATGCTGATCTCAGGAGAAAGAGAAACCCAAGCAGGGAAAAGGTCACACAAATGAGCCTGGAGAGAGGAGAATAGGAGGAAGGCAAAGTCAGAGGGAAAGTGGGGATCCACGGTGTCTTGTTAGGGTTGCTATTGCTGTGGCAAGACACCATGAACAGGTGAGGGAGAAAGGTTTTATTTGGCCTACACTTCCACATCGTAGTCCGTCACTGAAGGAATTCACATAGCGTGGGAACATGGAGGCAGAAGCTGATGCAGAGGCCACGGAGGGGTGCTGCTTACTGGACTGCTGTCATGGCTTGCTCACTGTTCACTCTGCCTTCTTGTAGAACTCAGGACCACCAGCCCACGCGTGGCACCAACCACAAGGGGCTGCGCCCTCTCCCATCAGGCACTAACTAAGAAAATGCCTTACAGCCAGATCTTAGGGAGGCGTTTTCTCAACGAAGGTTCCTTCTTTTCAGATGGCTTGAGCTTGTGTCAAGTTGACATAAGACTAGCCAGCACACACAAGTAAGCAGTGCTTTGTCATCTATACCTAAGTGTGGTGGAAACCACTAATGTGTTCATGTGATTGGGCATGTGATACAGTTTGCACATGGGTGTGCATATGTATGGAGGCCAGGATAAACTCAGTTATCACTCCTCAGGGGCCATCTGCCTTTACTTGCGGCAGAATTTCTCAGTGGCCTGGATCTTACCAAGTTAGCTAGGCTGAGTGGCCAGTGAGGCCCCGGGGTCCTCCTGTCTCTGTCTCCTCAGTGCTGGCCTTAGAAGCAAGCCCCATAATCCTCAGGATTTTCTATGTGTCCTGGGGTTGCAGTCAGGACCTTGGTTTGCATGCACTTAACCAATGAGCCTTCTCTCCAGCCCCATTAGAATGTTTTAAGTAAGGAAGTAGTTGCAGCAAATCAGTTGAGAGAGAGAGAGCAATGAGAGAACAGAGCCATATTAGGCGAGCATCCCATGCATGCACATATCACTGTAAGACAAGAGGAGCTCTTTTCTCTAGCCTTTGATCCCCCTGATGCTCAAAATGTAAGCAACTTTTCATAATAATAATACAATTTGCATATATCTTGGTAAACATTTGTTTAGTAACCAGTTCTTTGTTTACTGTGTCTGTTTAGTTTTTCCCTTCAGTTATTACTTTCAAACCCTAGTAAAGCAAATCATAATTTGGTATTTCTATTCATATTCTTATTTACTTCAAGGTCATCTAATACAGCTGATATTGATTGCACATTTAGTATTTTCCAAGTTTGATACTATGTCATATATACTTTTTTAAAAGTTCAAGGCAATAGTTATTATCATATTATCATGTCATTTTAAAGATTAGTGTAATTAAATTCTGAAAAATTAAGTTTGTGCTCCAAGTTACACAGCTCATGGTGTGTAACTCGATGCAAACATGAACGATTTCACTTTCCAGTTTTCTTATTTATCTTATTTCCTGCACTGTCTTTTCTCACGGTATCTCAATGCCTTCATCTACCCTTGAGAATAATGACATGTTTGTATTGCACACCTAGATCTTTCTAATTGTTTAATCTTCAACGTGTATGTGATTCCTTAGAGGAACATTCGTATTTGTGGAATTTTTAATTTTACACCTGGGGGTAGGGTTGAAAACAAGCATTATCCTGTCTTCTGGTCTTGTAAACTACCGGGCAAACTAGAAGATGTCCAGCTGCCTTCTGTTGTCTTAAACCCAGCAACAGCTGCTGCCTTTTGTTAGACCACAGAGAGTAAAGAAAGGCAGGAGGCAAATAGAAATAACAGATTAGGAAATTCGTAGAAGAGAATCATGAGTGTTGTGTTTCTGAGTTCAAGGACGCTCTCGGGATCGGCGTCAATCCTTACTTGACGTTCTCCCTTTAATACGACATTTAAACCTTTCTTTCAAATTGTCTTCCCAAGCCTGATCAGATGACATTCAACTCTTGACTCTGAGATCAGCGGCCACTGAGCTCTGCTAATGGTTTGTGACTAGAACTGTGTCATCTGAAAGTAAGCCAGTGGTTCACTACTGGGTGACTGAGAGCCAGGTCAGGATGCCCCCACTGGAGACATAGATTGTTTCGTAACTTTCACTTGGATTCCTTTTGTAAGCTGAAATACTAGAGAAATATTTGGGGCTGCAGAGATGTGAGAATAGATTCCACAGTCTCCATGTAGCCTAGGAAGCAAGGAGAGTTTGTGGTTTTAGACCACGGGGCTGGAATCTTGTCTGTATGGATTCTCAGAGCTTTTCTTGAGACATATAATTTAGTGGCCTTTAGTGGGATGACAGTTGCTCTAGGTACCTCATAAAACTCTCATCTTGTATAGAACTCACCAGGCTGATTAAATGTTTCCAGTTCTCTAATGTCTTGGGGTTTCAGGAGCATCAGCCCACATGATGTGTGTTGTGTATTCAGCCCATTATGATCAACAGACTTCCTTTTGCCTGTTCCCATACTAGGGAGGACTCCTGCTATCTCAGGAGCATCTAGGTAGCAACATGAAGTCATTGTTTACATCTCAGAATTTTGGTAGCCTCAACCTGAGCAAGTATTTTCTCAGAGCCCTTTGGCACTTCACTGTGGTAGTTTCCCATGACCAATGAAACAAGCCACCACAAGTACAGGGGCTCAAATTACCATGCCTGTACTCTCCAACAGTTCTGAAGGTCGGCTTCTAGAATGCATCTCACTGAGTCAAAATCAAGGAGTTGGTAGGGGAACACTCCGAAGAGCCTTTGAGAAGGTCTAGGAAAAGGGTTCCTTGCTTTTCTAGTTATGGCACTACATTGCCAGTGCCTGTTGGCACGGGGAGCCTGTTGGCTCATCCCTGATCATTTAGACTAGCACTTCAGACCTCCATCTCTCATCTTCCCCTTGGTGTCTGTATGGTATCCGGTCCCGACTTTCCAAATGAGGGTGCTCCTGGTGACTTTTGAGAGATCACCTGAAAAATCCAGAAGCGTCTCCCCAAACACAGGTTCCTAATTAATACAAATCACAAAATTCCTTTGTCTTAGAGAGGAACAGTTTGTCACCAGGTCTAGGGATCAGACCAAAGACATCTTGGTTTATTCAGCCTGTCATAATCACAATATTCAGCCACAGAATGGCTAAGTTCTGAGGCATTTGTCAGGCCTGGTGTTTTTCCTGAAAGTTATCAGTATTTCATTGAAGAAGGTAGTGAAGGCTTTCATGGGACATGCCCCTTGGGCTAATATGCAGATATAAGTGAGTATATACCATTTGACTCTTCTGCTTCTGGGTTAACTCACTCATTATGATCATTTCTAGCTCAATCCATTTATCCACAAATTTCGGGAATTCCTTGTTTTTAATAGCTGAATAGTATTCCATAGTGTATATGTACCACAGTTTCTTTATCCATTCTTCTACTGAGGGACACTTAGGCTGTTTCCATGTTCTGGCTATTATGAATAAGGCTGCTATGAACACGGTTGAGCAAATTTTCTTTTTGTGTGCTGGAGCATCTTCTGGGTATATTCCAAGGAGTGGAATAGCTGGGTCTTGAGGAATCCCTATTCCCATTTTTCTGAGATAGCACCAGATAGATTTCCAAAGTGGCTGTACTAATTTGCATTCCCACCAGCAATGAAGGAGTGTTCCTCTCTCCCCACATCCTTGCCAGCATGTGGTGTCGCTTGAATTTTTGATCTTAGCCATTCTGATGGGTGTAAGATGGAATCTCAGAGTTGTTTTGATTTGCATTTCCCTGATGACTAAGGAGGTTGAGCATTTCTTTAAGTGTTTCTCAGCCATTTGATATTCCTCTGTTGAGAATTCTCTGTTTAGTTCCAAGCCCCATTTCTCTATGGGTTATTTGGTTTGGTGGTGTTTAATTTCTTGAGTTCTTTATATATTTTGGATATTAGACCTTTGTCAGATGTAGGGTTGGTGAAGATCTTTTCCCAGTCTGTAGGCTGTCGCTTTGCTCTCTTGACCAGGAAACTGAGACAGAGGGGAGGACATTCTATTGGGACTCTAGATGAGAGAAGCATGGGCAAATGGGGAAATAGAAGGATCCAGAGGGTCCTAGAAACCTACAAGTAGAACATTATGATAGGCAGATTTGGGCCCAGGGGTCCCACTCAAACTAAGGCACCAGCCAAGGACAATACAGGCCGTAAAACTTTAAACCCCTACCCAGATCTAGCCAATGGTCAGAACATTCTCCATAGTAGAGTGGAGAGTGGGATATTACTTTCTCACATACTCTGGTGCCTCACCTTTGACCATGTCCCCTGGAGGGGGAGACCTGGTGGCACTCAGAGGAAGGACAGCAGGTTACCAAGAAGAGACTTGATACCCTATGTGCATATACAGGGCGAGGTAATCCCCCTCAGGAACAGTCATAGAGGAGGGGAATAAGGGGAAAATGGGAGGGAGGGAAGAATGGGAGGATACAAGGGATGGGATAACCATTGAGATGTAACAAGAATAAATTAATAAAAAAAGGAAAAAATAGAAAAAAGAAGAAGAAGAAGAAGAAGGTAGTCAAAGAAGATTGCTGGTTTGTTTTAAGTATGCTCAACACAATCCACAACCATCGGGGAAGAGAGCCTGCTTCAGGGATTGTCTGGGTCTGAGTGGCCTGTGGGAGGATGTAGTCATGGTTGCTACTTGACCATCCTTGACTGTGTGTGGCACCATTTCACGGCCTGAGCCCCAGACCACATGAGTATAGAAAGCCAGCCATGTGGTCAGTTGCAGGAAGCAAGGTAACCTGGGTACATTTGCTTTTCTCTGCTATTGACTGGATGTCATGTCATGTGAGTAGCTGCTTTGGGTTAGTTCCTACCTCAACTTCTTCTCAATGAGGCATCGTAACCAGAAATATAAGCCAAAGAAACCCTTCCTTCCCTGTGGATCTTTGTGTCAGAGTGGTTTAAATCACAGCTACAGGAATTAAACCAGACATGAGCTCTTCAATGATGTATCGTCATGTACCCTATAGTTCAGCAGTTCTCAACAGGTGAGTCATGACCCCTTTGGGGGTCACATATCAATTATCCTGCATATCCGATAGCTACATTATGATTCATAGCTAGTAAAAGTACAGTTATGAAATGGCAATGAAATGATTTTATGTTTGGGGGGGGCACCACAACATGAGGAACTGTATTAAAAGCTTTCAGCTTTAGGAAGGTTGAGAACCACTGCTATAGGGTTTCCAAATTATCAAAACTCACAAATAGGAGTTTTATGTTTTTGTCTGAAACCCAGTTTTTCTATTCTTAATTGAGGCAGATGGATGGTAGCTATCTATGTAAGAACCCTTTTTAACATACTTGGGGCAGAGTGGACTGGGAGGAGAAGAGGAGTCTGCTGTCAGGATATAAAGTGAATAAACAAACTTTAAAATTATTCCCAAAATGCTGATTTTTTTCCCATATAGTCATTAATAGTGTTCCTTTTCTCACAGAAGTATTCAGGTTTAGAACATATATTGCATAGTCCCTCTAATATAGCCCTTTGCCAAAAACAAACAAACAAAACAGAAACAAAGCCCACATCCCTTGCACATAAATCTTCCTGGGTCCATCTTCTCAAAGTATAAAAATGCCCCAGGAGAGCAGCCCCAAAGTGAATGCCTCATGTAATGCTCAGTCTGGCTCTGTCTTCCAGTGCACGTGCGTGTCTCTGTGTGGGGGAGAAGAATAGTGTTTCACAACCTAGAATGTAAACTTCTTTTTGTGGTGATTTAAACTTACAATGCGAACCTAAAACTTGAGAGAGGGCATACAATTTTTTTAAAGATTATTCTAGGATACCTAGTAGCCATTTTTCCTAAATTTCTGCCTTCACATCATGGCTGCCTCCAGCCCTGCCCAGCTTCTCCAGAGACCAAGATTAAACACATTCGGTGTCCCCTTCCTAGAATTCCATGTTAAAGGCTATCGTTTTCTTCCAACAAAATCTTTTCCACAACTAAATATTCAGAACTGGCCCTAGCACGGTTATCATCGTTTGACGGTGGGGTAAAATACTTCATTAGATATAAGTGGGCTATTTTTTTTCTGGCTTTGGAATGTCCAACTAACTGTGGTTTAAATATATAATTGCACATTACCTCTCTTACTAAAGAAGGCGGATACAGGGCTATGGTGCATCTTGATATTTGCCAAGATGGCTGTAACAATATCATCCACTCCACAAGCTCCCCCACGCTGTGCTGCTACTCAGCCAGGAAGTGGTGTCTAATTATTTTCTTAGAACTTTCAGATCCTTGGGCCTCACTTCCGGTGGACAGAGTCTGGTTGACACGGTGGAAAGGTCACTCAGTTGCTGGCTGCCGATGGGTTTCCAGAAAAGCTTCCTTCTGGACTCCCACTCGGGAGCCTCCTCTTTTAGATCTTTTCACAGTATTTGAGGAAGCCCAAGCCACCTGGAGAGACGACCAGCAGGTTCTCTGGGCAGCAGCAGTCAGTTAAGTTTAGCTTTTGAGGTCTCACGTGTGAGGACAAAAGCTACCAGCTAATTCCATTCTTCAGCTGTGATCCACTCCCAAGTGGTTGTATCAAACGATCAAAAGCGTAGTGGTATCCTTTGATGTCTTACATTTTCTCTTTATGTAGCTACACTACAGTTTTTTGTTTTGTGCATGCCACATGTGGGTGCGCACACACACACACACACACACACACACACACACACACACACACACATACATTTATACACACACTCACACACACCACACGGGGGGGGGGGACTTATAACTGTAATAGGCAATTTTAAATTTATAATGACTTAAATTTGATTGATAAAATAAAAACCTCTACACTCTTATTCCACTTCATTGTTAAAATTTTTTGACAACACACCTTACACATTTATATAATGAATCACTTAACACATTATTTTTACTATTACTATTGTTAATAGTTTTACCTTCTGATATTTTTATTTTTCTATTTTGTTTTGTAATTCTGCATTTGTTTATGTGAATGTGCATAAATGTGTGTGCATGTGTGTGCAGTGCTCACAGAACTAAGAAGAGGGCATTGAATCTCATGGAGCTGGAATTACAGGTAGTTGTAAACTGCCTGACAGGGGACCTGAACTCTGATCCTCTGGAAGAGCAGTAAGGGATCATAACCATAGAGCTCTCTCCAGCCCCAATAGCTGTGTTTTCCAACCTTCACACTAAAGAAAAGTGATTCAAACACTGTCCTTACAGCATTATTCTGCATTTGGCTGTGTACTAACTTTCATTAGTCACCTTTATATTTTACACTTCCTATTTAACTTTGAGAACTTCTTTCATACATGGCAGTTCTGGTATTAACGTTATGCTTCAGTTAGAGCTTCTCCCACAGTTACAGCTTCTCCCTCAGTTACAGTTTCTCCCTCAATTACAGCTACTCCTTCAGCTACAGTTTGCCTAGAGTGTACGCAATGCTTTCCAGATGGAGCATTCTCAGCTTGTGTGGGGTTTTCCTCAAATAATTTGTATATATAAGATTCAATTCTGCCCCAACTTTTGTAGACTCTGCTAAGAAATATGCTGCTAGCCTTACCAGAATGCTCTTGTATGTTGTCTGCGTCTGTGAGTTTTAGTATGTTCTTTTTCTCCTTGACTGTTGCTTGGAATTTGTCTTGGTATAGTATTGCTTAGATTTGCTCTTATGGGGAAACCTTGATCTTCTTATATCCAAATATTAATATCCTGTATCTATGTTTAAAGTGTTTTCTTATATAATATCATTAAATAAAAGACCTCTAATCTCCTTCTTGAAGTGCTATAGCTCAAACCCTTGCTTTTTTTCATATTTCTCCTTTAATTCCAGAGGCTTCCTCAATGTGTGTTCAGCTTTGTCTCTTTCCTCTGTGTTGGTTAATTTCACTAACTGTTTATAGCTACATTACTGTAAGAACATATGTACATCCTAGACTGTAGGTGTGTATTTTTTTAATCTATTTTATTTGGGTTTCTTATACTTCTGTCTCCTAACTCTTATTCCTTCCAACACCCCAACACCAGGTAGGAGAGAAAGGTTTGTGGGGAAAGGGGGCTAAGGTCTCATAGGCTACTTCCTGCTGGTTAGGGTCATCACATTCCTTCGGGTAAATCCAATCTTTGTTTCAGGATAGCTCCAACTTTTTCTCATCAAACTGCAACAACAGAAACCATGAGCAGCAAAGGGGAACGACAGCCTCTTTCTTTCTAGGAACCCCCATCCCTCTCTGGGCTCTGTTGTTTATTCCCTCTCAGAGTGCTCAGAATTAAACTATCTGCAGCTGGCAAAGACCACACCCCTCTCAGAGCCTGTGCAAGGCAAATAATATGCAGCCCCATATCCCACACCTGGGATTAAAACAAAAGCATATTCACAGAACATAACTGTTTTTTGTTTTGTTTTGTTTTGTTTTGTTTTTTTTAAAGAAACCAAAACTCCCACTGCACTAGAGAAACAAGCATAGCATATTGCCTGGACCACACAGGCTTTCCTGTGAAATCTGGGTGGAAGCGGCCGTGACTCTATCCAATTCATTCTGCATCCCTGCCGAGCTATCATTGGTTTTGCATTAGTGTAAGCTGTACCCAAACCTGGCCTTCCCTGGACCACGGACACAACAGCTTTAGAAAGCTGCCTGGATGAATTTAGGAAAATGAATCCCAAGGCAGCTCTCAGCCTCTTTTGGAATGGTTTTCCCCTGGAATAATCCTTGACAACACTGCAATTTTAGGGGTTTGGAGATTTCTGAAATGCCCTCAACACATCCTTCATTTGTAATATGTATTCATTCATTCGTTTGTTTGTTTATTCATTTTGTGTGTTTACGTGTGTGTGCCTACATGTACATGTATCCACAGAGACCAGGGGAGGGGAATTTACTCCCTTGGAGCTGGAGTTACAAATGCTGTGAGCAGCCGCATGGGTGCTAGAAGTTAATCCTGGTTCCTCTCTCCGGGAGAACAGCAAATGTTCTTAACCATTGACCCCTCCTCCCCATCCCCCTTAATGATCTTCTTATTGTCCCATTTCAGATCATGTGGCCTTTTTTTTTTCCTCAGTGCTGATCACTTTAGCAGCCATGTCATCCTTGAAGGACATAGTCTATCAAGTGTGTTCCGGCTCTACTCCCTTTTCTTCCTGATTTTCACTGGAAATCTGGCTAAAAGTAGCCATCAACACCCATGTGTTGCTTCCTTGAAATGTTCTTCACCATGAAAACTAGCCAACCAGCTATAAGAGGGAAAGGGCAAAATGCTTTAAAATTCTTGACATCAACGAGAGGGTATAAGCTATTCTGAGTCTCCCAACAGAATGCCCCTTTGCATCTGAAACCTCATTAACATCACTTTGTTGCCCACTTTCTGTCATCAGCAATCCCCCTGCTTTTAATCCTGAAAGTGTTAGGATCCCTGGCATGCAACAGCTATGCCCAGCACAGCGAAGAACTTTAGGAATCGCACACTAAACCCCAATTCCTGCTCATATCGCAGTATTTAAGAATACGCATGTATCAGCTGCGATATTTGGCCATATGGCTTGCCTGTCAGTTCTTATTTGTACAGGGCTCAAGGAGAAGGCGTTGAGTATTCCTATCTTAACATCTCCCCCTTTCTTTGCATAATCCTTCAGGGGCTAAGACATGCCTTGCAAAAGTGTGTTTGCTTCCAGCCTGTGCTTCCGCAGCTCCGTGTGTTCACAGATCTTCCCCAGAGCAGATGAGGCCCAGCCGTGACCCCCCTCAGCTCTTTTCAACCTTGACTAAGGCTGTGTGTCTCCATGCTGAATGCACAGGTTTGGTGCGTGCTGCGTTCCTGGCAGTGTACCTGATAAGAGCAAGGATGGAGGTGGCAAGAAGGGGACATAAGTGGAACATAGTAAAAGGCCATATATTCATGTTTCATAGAAACTGCCGGGAAAGAGTAGGTAGAGCGAGAAGGGTTCTCGGTGGGCCTGAAGGGCTTCTCCAGGGCTAAGTGTGAGTGCGCCTTTGAGACACGGGGGACGGGGGAGTTTCCGTAATGAATACACTGGCCCTGCGTGGGAGCTTCAGAGTTGACTTGGGTGGATGGTGTGGCTCAAGCAAAGTCAGTGAATGTCTCACGGTTTTTCCCTTCTGAAAATGGGAAAACAGTGCTTACTTCATGAGGTCCTTCTGTAAATTCAGTGAGTTGACAGAAGGCTGCTCAGCACAGGGCTATCCCACCTAATAGGTAGACATTACCTTGAAATATACAGAAATTAATTTTAAGTCAGGTCATCCAAGAAGTTCATAGACTCGTGGTTGGTACCACTTAGGGCATCGTCTCTCTCTCTCTCTCTCTCTCTCTCTCTCTTTCTCTCTCTCTCTCTCTCTCCCTCCCTCCCTCCCTCCCTCTCTCTCTCTCTCTCTCTCTCTCTCTCTCTCTCTCTCTCTCTCTCTCTCTCTCTCTCTATCTCTTGAGATTGTTTTCCCATAGTTTGAAGTCAGCTGCTGTGCCTCATTTCCCTTGGTTGCCGCCCAGACACAGTCACCTTCCATTGCCTTTGCTTTCTGCTGACATTACCTCTTCAGTGTGTGGCTTGCATGTATATACTTCAGATGCCATAGAAAGTGCTGGGAAACAGATTGAACCTTCTAACAGGCTTGGCAACCTCTCCTGCCTCAGAGGCCTGAGCTACATAGAAGTCCATGTTACAGTATCTTGTGACCTTCTATTCCAACTCTGACAGTCTGCTTTTTGTTTGGCTGGTTGGTTGATCAATTGACTAGTTGAGCAAGTACTCAGTAGCTAGCTAGTTAGTTAAATAGTTGGTTGGTTTGCTAGTCTTTTGAGACAGGGTCTTTTTTTTTTTTTTCAAAATAATTTTTTTATTAATTTATTCTTGTTACATCTCAATGGTTATCCCATCCCTTGTATCCTCCCATTCTTCCCTCCCTCCCATTTTCCCCTTACTCCCCTCCCTTATGACTATGACTGAGGGGGACTTCCTCCTTCTTTATATGCTCATAGGGTATCAAGTCTTTTCTTGGTAGCCTGCTATCCTTCCTCTGAGTGCCACCAGGTCTCCCCCTCCAGGGGACATGGTCTTAACCCTAGCTTAGCCTGGCTTCAGACTGGCTGCAAAGCCAAGGATGGCCCTAACTCCTGGTCCTCTTGCCCATGTCTCTCAAGTCTTGGGATTGCAGGTATGTGCAGCTCACTGAACTATTATTTAAAGGGGATAATAAAGGCCACGGTTTTAAAATGAAGCTTAATTTAGTTTAGTGGGCTGAATAGGTAGCTCATCGAGTGAAGGTGCTTGTCACTGCTGGTTTTAGTTTAATCCTGGTGACCTACATGGTAGAAAAAGAGAGATGACCCATTCAAGTTGTCCTATGACCTCCACATGCATGCTGCAACATGCATGTACCTACACACATGCACACACGCATGCATGCACACACACATAACTAAAATTGACTAAACAAAGCAAGCAGCCCATTAGCTAGGAGAATTTAAAAGTATCAACCAGACAGAAATGTATTATTTCCTATGATTTGAGATGACTGCTTAGCATCTTATTGAGATTTGTGGTGACAGTGGGGATAAAATTATATTCTCTTTATAACAAAGAATCCCATACATGAGAAGGATTCGAAGATGAAAGTAAAGGGCAACACCACTGCTACAGGAGGCATGGGATAGAGAAGGGTTCTGGGGCATCATCCCTCTGTGCTAGATGCCGGGACTGTCACAGATGACCTTTATCAGTTCCCTGTGACCTCTGAGGCTGGCACCACAGACAGAGTTATGTTCAGATGAGTATTTGAAGGGAGCAATAAAGATATGTGCTCGCACCCTCATCATTTCCTTTTGAGAAGCATAATTATTTTTAAGTTTAGCAAGTTTCTGATCAGCTCCCTTCACCCCTTTTCAGGAAAGGCAAACGCTATTGATCACTCCTATGGAGGTCCCTTCAATGTGCTCTTAACAGACCAAGCTTTGCAACAATACAGGCAGTGAACTTGAATGACGTCATCTCATCAGTTCGGCTCCTTGAGGCAGCTTTGTAATCACTCATATGCGAAGACCTATTAAGGTTTCCCCTCACCTTTCAATTATATAGCTAATGCAGGTTCTTTTAGGACGTTGAAACATTTCAAACACACACCAAAATTAAATTGGAAATTTCAACTTCCTTTTTCCTTGGACCGGAAGAACAGTTGTTCGTCTTTCCAGATCTTTTTATTATGGAGATATATATCTTAATTCAGTGTTCCTTCTTGCTTTTTTTGTGGGGAAGTATTTGAAGAGCAGTGGTGAGAAACCACACAGTACTGAGCATGCTCAGTATTTGGTAACTGAGACAGTTACTGTGGAACTCATGGGCAGGCAGCACGTACAGGACGGACAAGGAGACAGTCAATACCCACAGCAGGATGGAGCAAGGAGGAAATGTGTCTGGCCTCTCATTCAGTATGCAGTTTAAGACATAAAATGTATTTATTTGGGGGCTGAGGAGATGGCTCAGTCAATGAAATATGTGCATTGCAAGGCTGAGGACCTGTGTTCAATGCCAGAACCTATGTTATAAAAACCCAGGTGCGTGCCCTTCTAGGCCAGTACTGGAGATGTGGATGGTCCCTAGGGATCACCAGGATGACTGGCCTTTCGTTATTTATATAGTTACTTTATATGAGTAGGTCATTATTGTTTATAATTATCTTTCATTACAATGTTTTCTTTAGTTTTGAAATTTTTATACTATCATATGTACCCCCATTTATCCTCCAGTTCCACCATATCCTCCCCAACACACCCCTCTTCCAACTTCTTCTTTATAAATAACTCACTAAGTCTAGTTAATGATGACCGTGTGTGCATGGATGTGAGGTCACCCACTGGAGCCCAGGAGAGCGACCAGTGGCCACGCCCCTCAATTAAGAATGCTTAATTCCCCCAGCAAATATCCACTCTGTGTCATCTATGCCAGGATTGGACTGTCTTGGCCTTGGTGGAAAAAAACATAAGCATCTGTGGACGGGGTGCTCATGCAGTGCTGCCTTCTGGCTGTGCCGTGGCTGTTGCGGCGTGATCACACAGCAGCTGTGGTTACCTGCACAAGGCCCACCCACGATGGTTAGATAGTGATGCCTGGGCAGATGTGCACGAGGCAGACATCCTTTCCCGCCTCTGTGTAGGCTTTGAGACAGAGTCTCATTGTGTTGTCTAGGTGAGCTAAGGAGCCCAAACTAGCTTTGGACTTGAAGTGCTGACTCTACAGATGTGTGCCTCTGTGCCAAGATTTGTGGTATACTTTGATGAGTAATATGCAAGATTGATCAACTTGATCAATCCTTATTTATTGACTTTTAATTTGTCACTATTGTGTGTTTGTGCATGGCGCGTGTGTGTGTGTGTGTGTGTGTGTGTGTGTGTGTGTGTGTGTGTGTGTTCATACCCCTACACATTTGTGAGAGTTTCCTTAGGATTGTTATAGATAAGTAGAAGTGCCCTGACTGATGGTATCTTAGGACTTAATTTTGTGTGTATGGTGTGTATACACATGTATATATGTGCTCACAAGTGTATGCGTGCTTAAATAGGTGTGTGCACATGTATTTGGAATCCAGAGGTTGGCATTGACAGTCCCCCTCAACTGCTTTTGTGTCTCACTTGCGCCGAGTTCACTAGCCAGCTGCGTTGTTCCAGGGGGCCCTGTTTCCATCTATGTGATGTTGGGATTACTAGCCGTCCACCAGGTCTACTCCGCTTTTATGTGACTGCTCAGGACTCAAATTCTGGTCCCCATGCTGAAAAGTAACTATTTACCCTTGAGCTGTCATGTCAATCCTTCATGAAATTTCCTTCTGGTATCACTGTAGCCTGGAAGGCCGAGCCAGCACTGGCATACACAGGACACTCCTCTTTACTCCCGCCTGTTTCAGGCTCCATCACTCAATTCCAGTTTTTATATTTTGGGTAAACATTCTGTTCTATGCTTCTCTTAATGCCCATCGTGTGCACATAGTGTCTGTTGAGGTCAAAGGGTATTGAGTGCCCCTGGTACTAGCCTTCAAATGGTCGTGAGCTGCCATGTGTGTGCTGGGAACCAAACCCAGACAGATTCTCTGCTGTTGATGGCTGAGCCATCTCTCCAGTCCACTGCTATATTATTTTAATTTGTATTTCCCTCCCTGATGGATAGGCCAATCTTCCCTTCACAGATATGTCTACTATTGGATACTTTCTTTTACTCAACAACAGACATAAATATCCCTTCCTTGCTAGAACACTAATATATGCCTTCCTCTGAATATTGACATAAAAATAATATGGTTTTATGAAGAAATGCTTAAATCTTCCCTTACTGAGGACCACTCTTGTCTTCCATGGACCTTTATTTTTGTAATGATGGGTTGTGTGTGCCCCTGGGTGAAGGCAGGGTGCCATTAGAAAGCAGAATGACAGAGAGATATTCGCCACTTTCTAAAACTGTATTTTCATCATAAAAGTACTAGAATTAAGTTCATGTCATCTGAAAATTGGCAATTTTGTGGCTATTTACACTTTGCCTTAAAAAAATCACAAATGTAATCATGTTAATAAACAAATGAGGCTTTTTAATTTAAAAAAATTCATGACTGACATCTTCTAGCATGTGTGTTTTAAAATATGATTAAAAACACTATCACCAGTATTTTCTTCTCTGACCTATTATATATTTATAAAAAATTAAGTCAATAGATGTCAAATTAAATAAAATAGAATGGTGTTTAGAAATTTATTACTGTAAATATTTCAAATATGTTTCACAGGTTTAAGTTTCTAATCTCTTGTCAATGCAACAAGTTTTGTTAATGATAGAAAGTTACAACAGTATAAATAAAACCCCAGAAAATTGCAGAGTTTAGAGGACACGTTATAGAGACTGCATGAAGTTTCCTGGCAATGTAGTTATAAAATATTTTACAGAAATTCAACCTTGATGCTTTCCCACACCTCCACACCCATACACACTCACACACACACACACACACACACACACACACACACACACACACACACACACCGGGGAGGGGGGGGCCTGCAGGGGGCATGGGGCAAAGAGAAGAAGTACAGTTTTGTATCGCAGTCTCTTTCAGGTTTGGAGACCTCTTTTGTTTAAAGACATAGCTTTTGACGGCCAAGACTTCTGCTGACTCATGTAAGATCACAGCAGCCCCAGCATGAGGGTGGGGCAGGGGCTGTTTAGTGACTGCACTCTGAGCCTTGCCTTCATGCTAAGGTGGCATTTAGAGATTTACCTTGTAGTAACATTGCCTTGAAGTGGTACTCAACACTGCTATCCATGGCCGTTAACATTTATGGCACAATTCATTTAGGGTTTTATGGGCCTTTCATATTCCCTTTATGAACCCAAACAAGAAATGTCAGTGCTGGGAATGGGGGATGCTATGCACAAAAATCCCTTTAATTTCTTTTTTCATATTAATATTCACTAAACTTTTAAAATCCAGGAGAGCAGGTTCCTGACTCTCAGGCAGTCTGCACACCTTGGGGAACCTCTGAGCACCGTCTAAAGGACTCTTTTACTCCAGCCTGATTCTCTCTTTGAACATGCTCTGGGAGAATATAATTTAGGCACAAAGACTTGATAAGCCGTGACACATAATGCCACCAATGGGACTGTTTTGCCATTTAACCCATCTCAAACCCATAGTAATATTGGACCTGCAACACACCACAGAGTTTTCTAATTCTTGGGATGAATGCCTTGAAGTGTGGGCGTTGCTGGAAAAAAAACACATTCCCAAAGTTCATAGGCTATCTAAAAGAGGAGGAGGACGAGGAGGAGGAGAGGAAAGAAGGACGGGAGGACAGGCAGAAGGAAGGAAGGAAGCAAGCAAGGAAGGATGAAAGAAAGAAAGAAGGGAAGGAAGGAAAGAAGGAAGGAAGAAAGAAAGAAAGAAAAGCTTTTCTTACTCACATGAAATTGACTGTTTGAAAGCTTTTCAAAATAATGAATCAGGTGATGGTCTCGTCATGTGTCCACTCCAAGGACCCCGTCCTCCCATCTGCAGACAGGAGAAAGGGAGCAGAGGGCACCTGTGAAAAGGCCTCTGTCAATCTAGCCTCGGAGTAGTGCACATCACACTTACCACATTGCACTTGTGGAACTCGGCTTGTGCTGACTGCAAAGGATGCTGGGAAATGCAGTAGAAGAGATACAAATTTCACAAGCAAAGAGCCAACCCTTGTCCATGGTTCCTCTATATCAGACAAGACATGTGGGGCTCCTATTTGCATGGAGTTACGGTTTTGGTGTAGCCAGATGTTCAAACAGATGTGTGGATTAAGAGTGGTGGTAGTGGAAAATCCTGAAGAGAAACAGTAGAAATAATGGATTTTGAGTGAGTGGCTGGTGGAAGGGAGCTCTAGCAAGGATCATGTGAGGAAGAATTTTTTAAGTGGGAAGAAATTGATCTCACACTTGGATGAAGGTGAACCATGCAAAGACACAGAGGAGAACTTTCTAGATGAAAAAGAAAAAAAAGTATATATATATCAGGCAGCAAACAGGCTCGGCGTTCTCATGGGGCTGCAAGGAGGTGCTGTGGGCCCAAGCTGACTGACTGGGTTTAGAAGAGGCATGGATGAGGAGAAGAGGAAACAGCGGTATCAGGGACAACTGGAGAACCTCCCCAGGGCCACTAGTTCTGAGCACAGGGATTTGCGCTTAGAATTTTGGATATGGCATCTCACTTGATCTTTTTCAGAAATCTCAAAATGCTTTTTTTTTTTTTTGCTTTTAGAGACAAGAAAACAGAGGTTGACAAAATGTAAGTTCTTCAAGGTCATGTAGCTGAAGAAGTAGCTGCCTTAGCCTCCTGTGGGGTGAGGCGACAGGCACAGAGAGCTGCATCAAACCAAGGCATTTCCAATAGGGTCGTTTCATTTTAAAATTCCGTAGTAAACATGCTTTGGCTCCGCTTCAACTTTAAGAGTTTTGTCACATATCTCACTGTCAATTATGAGCTGTTGCTATACAAAGTAAGTTGTGAAATGTAATCCCATCCGTTTGGGGTGGTGTCTTAGTGGCTTTCCTATGCTGTGATAAAGCACCCAAGAACAGAAAAGGAAGGGAGGGAGGGAGGGAGAGAAGGAACGAGGGAGGGAGGGAGGGAGGGAGGGGGAGGGAGGGACGGTGGGAAGGAGGGTTTATCTGGGCTCACAGCGCAGGGATGCAGCCCACCATGGCAGAGCAGAGGGATCATGGTAGCAGAGGCTTGACGTACTGGTCACGTGGCATCTGCATTCCTCAGGACGCAGCAGGATAAATGCGCATCAGCTCCGCATCTAGGTTGCTTTCTCTCTCTTAGTCAGTCCAAGAAATGGTGCTATTGAGTTTTAGGGTGAGTCTTCCCACTTTGGCCGGAAGCTAAACCAATCTAGACTGTCACTCACAGATGTGCCCGGAGGCCTGCCTATTTGGTAGTGCTAGAGACTGTCAAATTGACAATCAGCGTTAACTGTCACACATGGAAATTCCCCTTCCAAAACGTTGAGCAGCCTCGTTCTAGATTTAACTAAGCAATATTCATTACCGTTCGTGTGACTTTACTCCCTTTTAAACACTGTACAGCTTTCTGCTTTCCAGATCTCTTATTTGTTCTCCGTGCCCTCCAAATCATTAGCATGTTTATTTTGTTGGCATCTAATTTTCTTAAATTCGAGTCATTAACTTGTAGCTTATTCTGAAGCACAAATGAAGATGCACACTCACCACCTGGATGTATTCATTTCAAAGTACAGACCCACAGGGAAACCCTCAGCCAACCAAGGACACTCTGGTCTAGCCTCATCTCGGGTTTCTCTGCGCTGCCTTCCTTTCCTGTCACCGCTCCTCTTCCTCTCAGTGAGTTATGTCTGCCGAAGGGGACAGGTAGAAGTTCACTTCTGAACCCTGGACAGAAAAGTCATTGCGCACGCATTTGGGTGCTTCATTTTCCATACCCATGTGGAGCTTCTGGAGAACCAGGCCCATTGCCAAACGCCGCTGCATGAGAGAAACTGGAAGCTTCTGTGGTTAGGCCTTGAAATTACTCAATGACATGTCCATCTCAGCACAGGAAATCTTTCATTCTTTAAATATATTAGAGATTCGGAACTTTTAGAAGTAAAAATAATACCGCCTCTTTTTTCCCCTTTAAAGGTGGAAGAAACATTCTGGAAAGGTTATTTCCACAAAAATGTAGGCAGGTATCAGCCCTCTGTGCCAGTTGGTGTCTCTTGCTGTGATAAAGCACTGTCCACACAGACCTGAGGAGGAAAGACTGTATTGTGCTTACAGCCTTCAGCCCATCATAGAGAAAAGCCAGGGTGGGATTCTAAGGCCAAAACTGAAGTCCAGGCCGTGGAGGAATGATACTTGGTTTGTCCTCCATGGTTTGATTTCAATGCCACCCAGAGCACCTGTCAGGGGGTGACACAACTCACAGCGGGCTGGGCCCAGCCCTATCAGTCATTAACCAACTAAAAGCTTCACAGACTTGCCCACAGGCCAACCTGTTGGAGGAAAGTCCTGACCTGAGGTCCCCTCCCTCCACGCTTAGTCTAGTTTCTGCCAAGTTGAAGAGACTAACCAGTGCGCACCTCACAAGCAGGCTTTCTTAAGAAAGTTAAAGGTCTGTAGACGATGTAACTTTTATTCAGCATGCATCTCCTCTTTAAATGTGGGGGTCCAAGTATCGAAATTTGTGTCTCAAGTTTGCCAGTTAATTTGTTTGACGACTCTGGGAAAAAAAAATCATTCTTGAATCTTGGCCTAGTTTTCTTCTCTGAAAATTATAACATAGATGAAATATTTAATAAATACTTAATGCTTTATTAATGGGAACCTGCTAACATGATTGAAATCGAACTGTTGTAATTGAATCTAGGGCTCATCAATTTCCTCTTAAAGGGAAGTCCCATCCTGCTTGCATGATTTTTCTATTCTAAGTCCTCCTATTATGCCTGGATTAGCCTAAATCAAGCTGTTTCTTCTTTTTGCTTCCTTTAAATTTCCCCAAATAACTCTTCTCAGATCAAGGGATGACTTTTGAAGTGAACTATGGAAAAACTCATGGTATTTTTCATCTATACCCTTCTGGAAGCTGCAGTTGTTCTCACCCCTCTGTACCTCATCCTGGCCTTTACTCCTCCAGGCCCGGCTCCCCACTGTGTTCCTTCTCCCATGAAAACACAGCCTTACTATTTCCATGTAATTGCTATGCTTCCCAACTTGGAGTCAACTGGTGCTCACTTGAGCAATGAAGGGGATTGCTTGACATCCTCTTAATTTTGAATTATTTAAGGTATCTCTTTCTCTGGAAAATTCTTCTTGGCATTGTCTTTTTCCTTATTGAAGCTTTGCCTCAGGTCCGAGGACGCTAGCTACACTGCTGCAGTAATTTATTTTCTAAAGGAAATGTGGCTTAAATGACAAACTACTTATAATACATTTTAAAAAATCATTATGTCTTCACTAATTCATTCATTATTCTCTTGAAAATTATTGTGTGCCAGCCTATGCTGCAGGATACTGGGGCTCAGAGATCAGCAGAGTGTAACCACTCATGGAGTTCTGAATTGAGAAGTGTTTCGTTAGAATTTACAGCCATCATGGGCAGAAGTCAGGACAGTGTCACGGAATCTTGGAGAATGGAGTCAGCCGTCCGTGCAGGCAGGCATCACAACAGACACAACAGCAGAGAAGAGGCCCAGTGCTTCCCACGTACTTGGGCAGGTGACATGAAAGAGCTGAAGTAGATGAATTCTTATCTCTCTTCAAATTCCATTCGTTTAACATTTCGATGGTGTTCTACCTGCAAAGTCATGCGCTAGTTCCACAGAGAACATGTCTCTGACCTTGAGTGGCACACCCACCGTAAAGACACTGTGAAGAAGTTTCATTTCTTGTCCTGTATGATTGACAGCAGGACCCTGAAGTGTTGTGTTGACTAGACCGTAAGATCACGTCTAGCTTCATCATAAGATCTATGATCAACTGCTCATGTCTTGTATGACAAGTAGGAAGAGGTGGGAGCATGAATACAACATATGTATTCTTTTTATTCTAGTCTTGAGACTAGATGAATAAGTTATTCCAAGCTTTATTAAAAGAAAAAAACTGAATTACTTAAAAAATATAGACCTTGAAAATTAGAGTGCCATTTTTTTTTAATATTTACCCTTGTTAAACATAGAATTCATATCTTGGTGGTTTGATTGTTTTTTTAAGCAACTAACTCGCTTTCTATAACCACCCATGTATGTCTTTTGGGTGGTTCCAAGGGTAAACCCATTTCAGTTGCCTCAAACAAATTAGATTTCACATGCTCTTCTCCCCGCCCTCAGATGTGCCTCCCTCACTAAAGTCCATGGTCTTAGAGAACAGGAGCTACCACATTGGAATGCAGACCATTGTCCAAACGGCTGGCACAGCTGTGTGTATGGGCTGTTTACTGAGTATGCGCCGTCTGAGTGCTGAGGAAAATAATGACAGTTTGCTTGCCTGTCAAGGACTCTTCAGAAGGTTGACGTTTGCAGACCATAAACAAGATGTAGCAGAATGCCAGGGGAATTGCACCCAGGGCTGACAAGTCACAGAGAAGGGAGGGGTTACAAGTAATGTTATTTCTGAAGTGAAACTTTATGGTTTTTACCCATGACTCCATAAAAAGTTTGCTTTTCATTTGCACAATGGAAGTGAGTGTTTAAAGTATTCATAAAAAGCTACTGGAGAAATATAAATTCAGTCTGATGGACTGAGATTTTCAATGGCAAGAATGAGTGTGTCTACCGACTTACCTCAGCATGTAGCGGCTTTTTCTGAACATAATACAGACTGTGGGTATAGAATTCATTTATGCAGATTCTTATGGCATAGTATATTGTAATTCTTGTAATACATTTAGCCCCTGCTTAATAAAAAAAAACTCCAAAATTTATAATTTTCTATTGTGCCTCCACCATTCCAGTTTCCTTTCAGCCCGTTTATACAGGGCAGGCTACTCCCATTGTTGGTTGTAACTTTGTGAGAAATGTCATCATTCATTAAATTGTTTAGAGAAATATTTCAATTCTAGGAAATGCTTCTTTATAGCTTGTGCTCACAGTCTTTTAAAGCAGAAGCTTATTTCTACATTCACCAAGGAAGTGAGGTCCATTTCAACCAACACTATAGATTGAAGTATTGATTGTAAAAACTCCTATGAATGTGGGAACTTCAATTTAAGTGCTTTTAATTATAAACGTGGTGTCTTGGTCTTCAAACTTCAGAAAATTATTTTGAATGTTATGAATTGAGACTCAGGAAGTCTTCCTTCATTTTCTTTTTCTTCAGTATGCACAGTATTTCACAGGGACACAGTTATTGGCTTTTTAAGCACCTGTCCATGGACTACCTGTTTTATAGTACATGACACTTCCACGCTCCTGTGTGTGAACACGCTTGAGCAGGTTTAGTGTGGGTCTGCTTCATTCTGAAGTGCGGTAGATGAATAAATGCTTTTGTAATCTGAGTGTATCTCAAGTATCCAAACCTACATCTAGGGGACCGGGGCTGGGGTGATGACTGAATCAGTAAGTGTTTTCCATCCTTGTGGACCTTATAGGAAGAGCATCTAGGTGCAGAGACTACTCTCTTATGCTAATGCTTGTGGTGGGGAGGTGGGGGCAGGGGAGGGAGAAGGACCCCTGGTGCTCACTGCCCATCAAGCATGAACAAGTTGGTGAACTCTAGGTTGAGTAAGAGACTCTGTCTCAAAAAAAGAAGGTGAAAGGCAGTAGAAGATGACAGACACTCAATATAGACCTCTGGGCTGCGCTGTACACACACACACACACACACACACACACACAATGAAAATAAAAGAACAATACATGTCTATATATACACACACATTATCAACCTGATTTAAAACATTTTAAAATATTCTTTTCTTAGTTAGCATATGCTAGGACTTCAAGAGTCTTTAAGCCAAGTCAATTAATATGCAAAGAGGTGACATAAAAGGTGAGTGGCCTCAACTCTGTAGCTTTGCTGTCTTTAATGGTTCTGTGAGATGTGCTTTGAGCATTGCTGGGTGCTGTGAGGGAAACCCAGGCAAGCTCCGAAGTCACAACATGGAGAGCTCGGGGTCACTCCCCACAACTGGGAGGAGCAGGAAGAGAGAAATGTGCCAGAGAACTTCCCGTGCTATCTCTGCTGCTTCCGGCCACTCCCTTGGACTCACACTGATTTGAGGGAGCCTTGCTGTTTCTGCTGGATTGTGCCGCTGCTACTGACTGCTGCTGCTGTTTGGTGTTTGCTATTAGACTGTGTGGCTGGTGCCCTGACAGCACAGAGTGGAGCTGGTCCAAGGAATTTTACTTCTAACCAGCACCAGTCTTCTTCCACACCTTGACTTGCTGACTCTCTGTCAGTCTCAGAAGTCAGATCTGTTCCAGAGATCTTGACAAGAACAACGCAGTCATCTGGAAGAAACCACTTCCTTAGTCTCCTCTGAGATTTGCTGAGGTAAAAGAGGAGAACCAGCCATCCCTCTCCTTTCCTACCCTTGCACAGACACATTCTCCACCAGACACATGTGGGCCATTTATCCATGCCAGCAGATTATAAGGTTACTCCCAACATTGCTCAGCTGGACCCCACCTTCCCCGAAGGTCTCCTCAATTTTTATATTTATCTGATGGGCCTAACCTGCACTGTCATCCTAGATGAGTGGTGACAAATCTGTTCCAATTTGACAATCAGTGATGCTGTGACAGGATCCTGAACTCACAGAAACCTTGCATGGATATGTGGGGGACCTAAGACAGTTAGCACACCTATCTCATGTCCCTGTCCCTTCAGGTCACCAGAAATTTCTCTCTTTGATTGGAAGGCCAAAGGTCAAGTGCAGGCACCAGACAGATGTCTTCTCCATTAAGAGCTTTGTTACTGCCTCAGCTGGGAAAGCTTTTACTGGAATTCCAGGTGTATTTGATGCCCTCATCTGGTCAATGTGGGAATTGCATGCATGTGGTGCACATGCATTCAGCAGGCAAAACACCCAAAAGACACTGCCCCCCTCAAAAGGGGGGGGGTGTGAGTATAGAGAAAGAACTAACTTAAAAAGCTCTGTGACTGGCTCAGACTTACAATTCTGAACATGGCCGATAGAGATACAGAGGGTCCCCTCATCTGCCAAATGGAGCTCTATTTGAGGTACTTAGTGGGTGTTGGGTGGAGTGTATATCTTTAAGGCTAAAATTTCTAGCTTTTTTTTTTTTTTTTACCCATAAGAAATGGCCTGAGACTCTATGGCCTTGAACTTTACATTAAATGGGAAGGGGATTTCCCCTTCCAGAGTACACAACCTCCTGTGTGTATATTGATATAAACTTGGGGTGAGTTTGTTTTATGATTTAGCTCAGCTGGCTTCTCCCTCGTTTGAAGCTGAAAACTGAATTTTCTTCTCAGCTCCCCTGGAGTTCTTTGACTCTGACAGCTGGAGAGTAGGTATTAGCATACCTTGAAAAGTCACATGATGAAGAACTATCCATAGGCCTTTAAAATGTTATTTTTATATGCGCATATTTCTAAAATATATACATTTTGGTAGTAAATGTAGTTAGCATGCATGGCAATTTATGCTCTGCTGATGAGAAGAGTTCCCAAAGAGAGAACTCCTTTCTGTAAGAAAGCCAAGCAAATTTAAGGATTACAAAAAGAAAAAAGAAAAAGAATAGAAAAAGAAAAAGAAAAACATGCATGACAATATATTCCAACCAAAGCTCAGCACGTATTGTACTGTTTATTTCACATATTTGTTTAACATTAGTGGGAGATTTGAGGGTGCGTTACTTTGTCTACTTATCACATTCTCATAGAGATAGTAAAATTAATCAGAATAACTAGGCTATAATCTGAGGATCTTTGGCAGTTTAGTGAGATTTAAATAATATCTCTATTTTATCTAAGCCATTCGTGTTTGCTAATGTGTTTCGAGGTCAGTATTATCTTGTCTGCAGTAAGTACTTGGTATTTTCTAAGCCATTTGGAGCCATTAGTTCATCATTATGAAGGTGATTCTGTGAAGTATATGGTGTCATGTTCTCTAATGGGAGAGAGATAGAGGAGCAGGGGCCTCAAGTACTTGGCTTTCATGGCCCCAGACTGGGAAGAAAGGAAGTAAGTGAATGCTGGGTTCCACTTGTTGTGTTTTGTTTTGAACTGTTGGAGCTATTCTGCCTTCAGAAGCCTGCCATTTGAATGCATCTCCTTACGTGGGACATTACCAAACTGGGACATTCCTTATAATGACAATGTTGATAGCAGCTAAAGGTGTGTGTGTGTGTGTCAGGATGGAGGGAGAGACATGGCATGTTCATGTGTATGCCTAAGCACACATATGTACACATATGTGTGGATGCTGGAGAAGAATCCCATGTCTGATTTCTAAGGCATCTTCCATTTTCATTGGCCTGGAACTCTCCAAGTAGACTGGGCTCCACCTCTTCCCCAGCTCTGGGATTACAAGCCTACCACCACACCCATGTAGGGTCTATAAATTAAATCCAGGTCCTTAGGCTTGCCTTGTAAGGACTTTACTGACAGACCTAATCCTCCCAGCACACAAACAGAACTCTCTAAACATTACTTCATTTAATTGAACAGGCGGCTGCATCAGCATTTTGGATACCAGAAGGTGAGAGTTGAAAGACACATGCTGACCCAGTATCCTGAAATTGTAGCTTAAGCCCAAATAGTTTGCTCTGCTCTTTTTTTTTTTTCTTTTCTTTTCTTTTTTTAAACCAACACACTGTGTGATGAGAAGAATTCAACTAAGTGGGAAAAACAGACGAAAGCCCATCATTAATCAGGGTATTATAAGAGCCCTGTCCTAATGCTTCAAATGACTGTTGAACAAACACAATTAAGCTCTAAAGTAACTCATCAGATTTAGATCATTATATGTTATACATTATAATTTAATCCTTTTGGGTTTGAGTATTACTTTAAGAACAGTGCTACTTTTTAAAAAAAAAAAGTGCCGTTTCACAAATCAAATGATTAGTAGTTGTACTTTGGTAATGATACGTCTCCCAGAGTAAGCTAAGCAAACAGAGTGTCTGCCATTTGTGTGTGGATCTTGGCCAAGAGCGGGTCTCTCTGGTGCCCTGATGCTCTTGGAGTCTGCCTTCTACAAGCTGAGCTGACTATAGCCACTGGTTGTCCCCACACGTTGTTTCTAGTCCTGTCCTTCCTGCCCCTCATGACCCAGCTGCCATCACTTCAGCTCTGTGCATGCATGTGTATTTGCGTGTGTATCTGTCTGTCTATGTCTGTGTGTATATATGTGTGTCTGTGTGTGTGCATGTGTGTATGTGTGTGCATGTGTGTCTGTGTGTGTCTGTGTATGTGTGTGTGTGTGTGTGTGTGTGTGTGTTTGTCTGTCTGCCTGTGAGTATGGGGACCCATGCATTCATGAGTGCATGGATACAGAGGTCCTCCATTATTGTCATGTGTCTTCTTGGTTGCCTTCACACCTTATAAAATGAGGCAGAGTCTCAGAATTGAGCCCAGCACTAACTGGTCTGCTACTCTGGCCAGCCAACAGGCCCTGGGCATCCTTTTGTCTCTGTCTCCCCATCGTTAGACTAAAGCTGCATTATTGTGTCCGCTGTACATTCACATGGGTACTCGGGATCCAGGCTCAGACCCTGTGCGTGCATGGTGACCACTTGACCCACTGAACCATCCCCTGCCCCGTCCCAGACGGTTTTCTATCTGCTCTCTGTCCCTGGTGTGCCTTGATGATCTTTAGAGATTCCAGGTGTGGCTGGCATATTAGAACAGGCTCTGTGGAGTCAATAAGAATTTTAAAGCTGAGTTTAGAAGTGCTGTAATTCAACGGCAGCAGCGACTCGGGTCTCAAATGAAAAGCTGCTCTGCAGATTAAAACCAAATCAATAAATGCTAAATAACTGGGTGTCTGCATTCTTCAGGCAGCTTGGTCCTCCTCCCTTGTCCTCTGGGTCTGCCTAAATCTTCCAAGCAAATACAGAGCAGACATCTAAGTCTCTTTCTCCACCACCTTAAAATTTGGAATTTGCAGGGACTCTGTTCATTTTATTAAGGAGCAAAAGAGCTCTATAAAGAAGCACCATCCATCAGCAGGAAGCAATGAGGTCCCCCCCCCTCTCCAATCCACTAGAGCTTTCTTTCTCTGCAACAAGCTACCCTCAGTGTCCTTTCCTGGGTCTGTCGAGTCTTTCCTGTAGTAACAGGCCACAGCTGAACTCCACCTGATTTTAAGACCAAAAGCCCCAGATGGACTTGTTATGTTAAAGTAGATCCAGACTCAAAAGTGAAATGAAGTATTTCAAAATTAGACTAGTGGTGGAAGGTCATGCCTAACGCATGTGATGGTGATTTAAATAATGATTCTCCGTGTTTGGAATGGAGTTAAAGGGGCGAGAAATTTAGCTTCATCTACTAAATAGCTCATTTGGCTGGAGATTTCCTGTCACATTTCCTGTCTTTTTCTGGCTTGTGAAGACTCCTGTGACCCCTTCTATGTGAATCCACACATCACTGGGTGTCACTGTGCTAAACGTGTGAATACAAGACATTCGCCAAATCCTCACCCCTCTCCACACACCCTGTTCTTAAATGAGGACATCGTGTCAACATTCTCAGAGGGCGATGTTTCCCTTGAGTGCACATCCTTTGTATGTTTGCCGTGAACCCCCCCCATCTCTCTCCAAATGACTAATATATGATTCTGTGATTTTTTAAGGTCTGTTTTTTCTTTTTTTTTTTTTACATATACATTTATATTATTCCACATATATACAATAAACTACCTATAGCAAGAAGAACCATGACACAATCAGGAATTATATAAGTGTTGCATTCTTGGTGTTGTATTAGATTTCATCTTCTACCTATCCAAATGGCTAAGATCAAAAACTCAGGAGGCAGTGCATGCTGGCGAGGATGTGGAGAAAGGGGAACACTCCTCCATTGATGGTGGAAAGTAAAACTTGTACAACCACTTTGAAAATCAATCTGGTGCTTTGTCAGGAAATTGGGAATAACTCTACCTCAGGACCCAGACATACCACTCCTGGGAATATACCCGAAAGATGCTCCACCATACAACAAGGACATTTGCTCAACTCTGTTCATAGCAGCTTTATTTGTAATAGCTAGAATCTGGAAACAACCCAGATGCCCCTCAACCGAAGAATGGATAAAGAAACTGTGGTACATTTACACAATGGAATACTATTCAGTTATTAAAAACAAGGATCCTGTGATTTTTTTAAAGCAATATTTCCACAAATTTTTTAACTGTAGCAAGGAGATGGATTTCAACAAAGTTCATACCTCATAGGTAGAGAGCCTGAGTTCAGATCCCCAGCACCTGGAACAGAAAACTGGACACTGTGACACATATCCAGTGAGAGACTTCCAACCCCAGACAAACAAACAAACAAACAAGATGTGGAGTCATTAGTGAAGTGGTTAAAACCTTGATGCTAACCTCTGGCCACCACACACGCATTTATACATGTACATGCGCATCCACATGCATGTATAAGCTCATACTCAGGAATATGTACGCACTTTTTATTTTTTTAGATTATATTATAATTACATTTCTCCCTTCCTTTTCCTTACCTAAAATGCTCATATATATATGTTCTTTTTCCTTGCTCTTTTTCAAATTCATGGCCTCATTTTTCATTAATTGTTATTGCGTATGCGTGCACACACACACACACACACACACACACACTCCTAAGTATGACATGCTTAGTCTGTATAACATTACAATACTGATACTTATGTGCATGTTCTCAATGCTGGTCATTTGGTGTTGGGTAACCATTTGGTGTGCTGTCCCGAGGGAAGACCTCAGCATTTCTTAGTTGTCTGAAGCTCTTCGTCCAGCATTGAGGCCTCTTGGACATTTTCCTGTCCTCTTTAGCATGTCTATTGCCCTTGTGAAGCTCATGTGTGAGCAGTCATGTTTTGAGCTTCTGTAGGTGAGGCTTCATATATTTCTAGGAGATACAAACTCACAGAAAACTCCCTGATGGTTTGGCTCTTACAATCTGTTTTCTTTTCTTTTTTTTTACTACCAGGAATGTGTATGTACTTTACACAGATACACACCTTAAAATAAAAGAAGAAAAGAGAACTCGGCCTCTGCATTCCCTACTCAAAAATGTTGGCTCGTGCTCGGCTTAGCATTCCATGACCCTGAAAGGAGGGTAATGGCTGCTGCCCAGGCAATCGCCTCTCCTTGATTTACTGTTCTGTCTCCCTCCCCACCATTCCTCACGCCCACCACCACCCACAGCTTCAGAGAAATGCCTTTCCTGGCTCTCTGTGGACTCACCTAAACACCTAGCCAGAATGTGGCCAGGAGGGTCCACTGAGGCTCAGCTGTACTCACCAGAATGCGCCCCCAGTGCAGCCTGTTCTCCCTCAAGCAAGGACCGTCACTCTGACCACTTAGAATGAAACTCTCAGGACACAAAGAAAGCTTTGATAGGCTAGTGATGAGGCTACATGCCAGCATGGCCTCAGGCCTCTCCTGATTATATATTTACAATGCTTACGAATGCCTGGCTAGATTTGCCCAAAGCATGCGAAGGTGGGTCCCTCATCATGTCTAGTAACAACTCAGGTAAGATGTGACTAGAACCTGATGTCATTGAAAGCACAGAGAGGCTGAGCTACTCATCCAAGGCTTCACAGCTCACAGACAGCTCACACAGCCAGAGACTGACCTAAGCTACGTTAATCTCGGCTACTGTTCTCACTGCTATGACAAAATTGCTAGCAAAAGAGACTCAGGAAGGAAGGATTTATCTTGGCTCACAGTTCAAGTGCACAATCTACAGTAGCTATCTGCAATACCTGAGAAGCCTTTGCTGTATAGCCTTAAAGATGTGTACTAAGGGTGTCTTATGAAATGTTCTAGCAAATCTGTGAGATGTCATGTTCACCACAGATGCTCAACTGTATTGTCTAGAGCACACTGTTTCACTGCCCTCTGGGCCTGTGCCCACCCATTTTCTTAATTCCAGTTATTACCTTAAAGTTACTCCTGAGGTACTTGCTAGCAGCATCTTAAAGGTGGTACCCAAAGGCACACGACTAGTGTCATGCTTCTTTCTCCATTCCTAGAAATGCAGATTGCCACAGTGTACTTTTATTCTGTAAGCAGTATTTTCACTTACTTCACACAAACTGGCTTCCAGGAATTTCCAAGAGTCAGGGGAACCGAGTCTCCATGACTCTGCCCATCATGTGGCACTCAACGTGTGTCAATAATGGGTCTCAGCCTCATGCTACCCCCCCCCTTCACCAGGCCCCATCAGCAGATTCTACCACCGTGGAAGACTGACAGGATGTTACATAGAATATATAGACTGTCATTGGCATGTGAGGTTCACACTGTGGCTTAAAGAAGGAGCTGGCAGCCCAAGATAGACAGAAAGGGCATTCCTGTGTTCATGATGGTTGCAAATCAAGTTAACTGATTTAATAGGAACATCACAGGATTATATAAACTCACCTAGAAAGAGGGTATTTAGAAATCCAAGAGGACCTTGAAGAAACATGGGGCTCCTTGACTCTTCTAGCACCAAAGAAATGGGACCAGGTCAGTCCAATTAGCTGAGAAGTGGTCAGGTAGCTGAGCAGACAGCTAGAAAGGCATGTTAAGCAGGTAGAAGAAGCGCTGATAGATGTTTAAAACTTGACTGACAGTCTGAGTCAAACAACAATTAAGGATAAAGTGTAGAATTCATGAGATGGGAGGTAATAGCAGCTTGAGAGAAAGAGTTTGAGTGGGGAGCAGGGCAGGAGGCCACAGAGGCTGGCCAGAGGGATGAGAGAGAGAATGAAAGACTGGCATTGAGGATGGCAGCTAGAGGGAGGTCTTTCAATGGGTTTATTGTAAAGGAAAGGAAAGAAGTCATTGCAAACTGTAGGAGAATTAACATAGCATGCCGTGTGTTGATGGAACAGAGCTAAAAGAAAAAGAGAAAATATGCCTGACTCAAGAGAGAGGAGCCTGGTGTGATACTGCACTTGGGAGGAGGATGGTGAGTTCAAGGCCCGCCTGGGTTACATATTAAGATTCAGGCAAGCCTTGACTACTCTGCCAGTTGCAGGTCAATGTGGCTGTGTAGTGTATTCCAGGCTAGTTTTGGCTATACCCCGAAGCCCTGTCTCCAAAGGGGTAGTTGGGGTGGGGAGATGACCAGGTGAGTAAAGTGCCTCACACTGATGCATGGAGGTATGAATTTGAACCACTCTGTCACCCAGAGGTGACAGAGACAGGCCCCACCCTGGAGCCTACTGACCACTAGCCCAGCCAATCAGCGGGTGCCAAATTCAGTCAGAGAGCCTGTCTCAAAAGATCAAGTGAAGATGAATTGGAGAAGACATGGAGGGCCTACCTCTGGCTTCCACATGTGTGCGTCACACACACACACACACACACACACACACACACACACGCACCCTGGGGCACAGCTAGATCATTATGGAAGTAGGAAACCTTGAAGGCCAAGTCGAGCAGCTCATACATATTCACGAGGACCTCATGTTGGTGTACTTGCCAGGCTATTCTCAACTATCAAGGTAGTATTGCAGAATGGTGAATTTTGTGGTTTGGTTGTAAATTCTCGAAAGATCCAGAGAATCCCTGGCCCCCCTTTATAATGAAAATGTACATCTCAGGATTTACCAAAACAAGGGCAGAATCATTCACAAAGCTTGGTGCCCTTGAGCTCGTGGGGGCAACTGCCAAGGCAGGAGAAGGGCCATTTTCTGTATTTTACTGTTAGGCGTTCTCTTACTGGGACCCACTTACCCCGGGCCTGACTGCCACGAGAAGCAAGAGCTGGGTTTCCTTGTTCTCTATGGAGAGTTCAGGCAGCAGATACTTAAGGCTTCTAGGCCGGTTGGCCACACCCACCTTTTGCACTGGAGAACAGCCATGGAGAACAGGCATGGAGAACATGTGACTGAATGATTGGAGAACATGTGACTGAATGATTGGAGAACATGTGACTGAATGATTGGAGAACATGTGACTGAATGATTGGAGAACATGTGACTGAATGATTGGAGAACATGTGACTGAATGATTGGAGAACATGTGAATGAATGACTGGAGAACATGTGAATGAATGACTGGAGAACATGTGAATGAATGACTGGAGAACATGTGAATGAATGACTGGAGAACATGTGACTGAATGACTGGAGAACATGTGAATGAATGACTGGAGAACATGTGACTGAAGATTGGAGAACATGTGACTGAATGATTGGAGAACATGTGACTGAATGATTGGACAACATGTGACTGAATGATTGGAAAACATGTGAATGAATGACTGGAGAACATGTGACTGAAGATTGGAGAACATGTGACTGAATGATTGGAGAACATGTGACTGAATGATTGGAGAACATGTGAATGAATGACTGGAGAACATGTGAATGAATGACTGGAGAACATGTGAATGAATGAGTGGAGAACATGTGAATGAATGATTGGAGAACATGTGACTGAATGATTGGAGAACATGTGACTGAATGATTGGAGAACATGTGACTGAATGATTGGAGAACATGTGACTGAATGATTGGAGAACATGTGAATGAATGACTGGAGAACATGTGAATGAATGACTGGAGAACATGTGAATGAATGACTGGAGAACATGTGACTGAATGACTGGAGAACATGTGACTGAATGACTGGAGAACATGTGACTGAATGACTGGAGAACATGTGAATGAATGACTGGAGAACATGTGACTGAAGATTGGAGAACATGTGACTGAATGATTGGAGAACATGTGACTGAATGATTGGAGAACATGTGACTGAATGATTGGAGAACATGTGAATGAATGACTGGAGAACATGTGAATGAATGACTGGAGAACATGTGAATGAATGAGTGGAGAACATGTGAATGAATGACTGGAGAACATGTGACTGAATGATTGGAGAACATGTGACTGAATGATTGGAGAACATGTGAATGAATGATTGGAGAACATGTGAATGAATGACTGGAGAACATGTGAATGAATGATTGGAGAACATGTGAATGAATGACTGGAGAACATGTGAATGAATGACTGGAGAACATGTGAATGAATGAATGACTGGAGAACATGTGAATGAATGACTGGAGAACATGTGAATGAATGAGTGGAGAACATGTGACTGAATGATTGGAGAACATGTGACTGAATGATTGGAGAACATGTGACTGAATGATTGGAGAACATGTGAATGAATGAGTGGAGAACATGTGACTGAATGATTGGAGAACATGTGAATGAATGACTGGAGAACATGTGAATGAATGATTGGAGAACATGTGAATGAATGACTGGAGAACATGTGAATGAATGACTGGAGAACATGTGAATGAATGAATGACTGGAGAACATGTGAATGAATGACTGGAGAACATGTGAATGAATGAGTGGAGAACATGTGACTGAATGATTGGAGAACATGTGACTGAATGATTGGAGAACATGTGACTGAATGATTGGAGAACATGTGAATGAATGAGTGGAGAACACGTGAATGAATGACTGGAGAACATGTGAATGAATGAGTGGAGAACATGTGACTGAATGAGTACGTTCCGCTCACACTTCCTGAGAGAGTCAGATGGGGACCCATATTTTGCTTGATGACACTGGTTTCCCAGTTTATAAATTTGAAAAGTAAAAACACATTTATCACATATCCTATAGGTGAACCTCTCCAGTGTTCAGTGGAAGAAATGGACATGACACCAGTCCTTTTTCATTCTTCTTTTTTCTTTTTGCATATTGTGTTTAAGAACCCAAAGAAACTTAGGCAGTAAACCTCATGAATTGCTTTCCTCTCCCCTCCTCAGCCCTCCCCTCCCCTGCCCTCCTCTCCCTTCCCCTACTGTCCCTTCCCCTCCCTTCCCCTCCCCTCTCCTCCCCTCCCTACCCCTGCAGTCCCTTCCCCCCCTGCCCTCCCCTCCCCTCCCCTCCCCTGCCTTCCCCTGCTGTCCCCTCCTCTTCCTTCCTCTTTCTTTCCCTCTTTTTCTTTCTCTTTGTTGTTCACAGGATCTCATGTAGCCCAGGTTGCCTTCAAACTCATTATGTAGTCAAGGTTACCTTGGACTTTGGATTCCCTTTCCTCAGCCTCCCAAGTGCTGGGATAACAGGCACACGCACACCTTCCTTCAGCTATTTATCCATCTTTAAGCTGCTTAGCTCATTAGCATATGGTTAGGAGGTCGGGCCCTTGTTCTTAGGGAAATCCCACTTTAAAGCTAAGGAGTGCTTTTGTTTGTGTGTTGGCAGGGCATGTAATTTTCAAGGAGTCAATAAATACATTTGCTCTAGAATGCTTTCTTTAATTGAACCTGGTCAACATGAGCTTTCTCACAGGAAGCTTGTTCAGTGGCCATAGGCACTTGCTGCCAAGTCTGATGACCTAAGTTATCTTTCTGGAACCCACAAAGGGAAGGAGAGAACTGACAGCTAAAAAAGCACACCTTGGCACCTGTGAATCCATACTCATAATAACTAAATACATATTTTTAATTATAAAACTGTTGTAGAAAGCACTTCATTGACACCACTAGTAATGCTTCTGGGTCCTTTGAGAAATAAATCTTCAGAGTGTCTTGACAGTCTTTTAAGGCCTAACTAATCAATATCAGAACACCTTAGCAGTGAGAACTGGACTGATGCCTCAGGAAGCCCCTCCCTCATTTAAATGCTAATGAAAAGCAAAGGCTCTTAGCTCACATTGGCTCATCTTTTCATGTGTGTCTATTTTTCCTCTTCTCCCCCTTTGGAATGCGTTCCCTTCTCTTAGTGTATGTATTTCTGGTACATCGCCCTGTCTAGAGGTGAGCTTGTCACCCAAAGAACCCAACCCCGCAGTTGTGGGCAGCCCACAACAAACTCTAGTTCTAGATTTAACTGGAGAAGCTGTCAGAGACCTCTTCTTCATGGCTGTGGTCTTGGAGATGATGAGCCTGTGGGCTTGGAGGGCTGAGCCTGCCTGGGAACAAGGCGCTTCTGGGGAAAGCCAAGCTGTGTAAGAGGAAGAGACCAGGCTACAGGCTCTGCATTTCAGCTCTTTCTTGAAGTGTCAATCTTAGGAGCCATTGAATCCCTATTGGTAGCTGAGAAATGCATCTTACTGGCTGCTCACCCCAGTCCAGGTGGATCGCTGCAGTGTGTAGAGTCTGTTGGGTCTTGACGTAACACCACAGTAAATCTCAGGACAAGCTTTATGCTTACCATTCACAAATGAATAAGCCAACGTTTTAATAATGAATGTCAGATCAAAGAGAGGGAAGGAAAGAAGAAGGGAGGCAATAGGAGGGCAAGAGGGAGGAGGACGGAAAAGTACGCAGTAGCATGCACGGTTAGGATTTAGAACTTTCACTCTCCAGAGCCCCCAGGCTTCCTGCTTACTGTAAGGGTCTGAAAATCACTGAAGGAAGACCCCAGATTCAGAACAAAGAGCATTTACTCTGCAGAAACAGCCTGCTTGCAGGGGTCAACCAGCAAAATGGCGGCGACCCCAAGGAGGAGCTCGGAGGCTCTTCTAAAGGTTTCTAGGGGAATCCTGTGTGTGGCTACGTGGCTCCAACTGGGATTGGTTGGTGGCTGTGGAGGCAGGTGGTGCTTATGGAGGCTGTGACTCTAGCCAGGAGCCTTTTAGCAATGCCAGATCCTCTCATTCCCCCCTAGAGCATTGTTCCATCTCAAATCCTTGAGTGGGGTTTAAGGGCTGATGCTGGGATTTTAACACCATGAGTTGAACAGTAGAGTTCCGATCTGGCTTACTCTGGCCCTTCCTTACCTCTCCCCAGACAGATGGAGGAAGCCTGTGCTGGAGGGACCAAGGCCTTTCTTGCTTTTTGCTGCATTTCCCAGGTTCTAGCACTCACTGTTCAGCCTCCCGACAGCATTCTGCGTCACAAGAGCCTTCCCGGAGCCTAAGGCAGGCAAAGCTGTAAACAGGTACTGCAGAGGGAGGAGTAGCCACACTTGCCATGCCTGCCACAGATCCTTTGCAGTTACCTTAGCTTGGCTTATGTCTCCACAGCCCTGTTCACCATTGAAAGAAGTCAAGACAGGAACTCAAACAATGCAGGAACCGGGAGGCAGGAACTGATGCGGAGGCCACGGAGGGGTGCTGCCTACTGGCTTGTTCACCATGGCTTGCTCAGCCTGCTTTCTTATAAAACCCAGGACCACCAGCCCAGGGATGACACCATCTACAAGGCACCGAGCCTTCCCCCATGAATCACTTGTTAGGAAAATACCCTACAGCCAGATCTTACGGAGGCATTTTCTCAGCTGAGGGGGAACCCTCCTTTCAGATAACTCTAGTTGGTGTCAAATTGACATAAAACTAGCCAGCATAGCACTGCTTTCTCCAAGGATGAATTGCATTCCTCCCCGTTATTGATGCTAAAACCCAACCTGGTAAGTAAGAGCATGTGTAGTAGTGCCAAGTTGCTTAGATCTCAGCTCCAGTAGCTACTGGCTGTGTGACTTTTGCACACGCATACCCAACTCTGTGTCTTACTTCGTCTGTCTGTCAAATGATGGATGTTATTACTATCCACCTGGATGGGTGAATAAACAAACAAAAAGAGTTAACTTGCCAAGGTGATCCAGACCCGTCCTGGCATGTAATACCTCCTTGGTTGATGCCAGTGAACATGCTCAGAAGTACTGATAACATGGGTACGTCAGCCATGTTCTCTTGGAATGTTGACTATAGTTTTTTTTTTTTTTTTTTATGTTAGAGCTGGTTGGGTGTCCTCATTCATTAGAATATGTGATGCTTTGAAATTTCCTCTAAGATACTGAAAAACAGAGCAGCTGGCTGTCCATCCACTTCTTATCACTTTCTCTCCACTTCTTCCTTTTTTTTCTCTTTCCTTTTCTTTCTTTCTTCTTTCCCTCCATCAGAGAGTTTGATGCTGCTATGGTTAGGACTGGGTTTTCTTGTTGTTCTTCTTCTTCTTTTGGTTTGTCCTAAGGAATTAATTACAAGTTAAGTGACAGGTTATTTGAAATATACTATCTGGCTGCATTGGTAGAGGCCTCAGTGGACCTGAGTCCTCAGTTCTCAGGGATCCAGGATCAGAGAGAGTCAACCATCCCAGTTGGGTATGCCACTTAGTTTTTACTTTCGTCTTGACATAACCCAGGACCTCCTGAGAAGAGAGTCATAATGAAGAATTATCTAAATTTGAGGAGCCTGGGAGTATGTCTGACAGGGACTGTCTTGACTGTTAATTGCCCACTATGGGCACTACCATTCCTACGCCAGGGCGTCCTAAACAGTATAAAAGGGCACAAAGCTAGCTGATAGCAAGGGCAAGCATGTGTGACTGCCTCCGTCCATCTTCTCTTCTCCTGAAGGTGGACATGGTGTGACTAACTGCTGGAGTCCCCACCTTGACTTGCCCTTAGGGATTGACTGTAACCCCCAATTGTAAGCCAGTAAACCCTTGATCCCCCAAGTTTCTTTTTGTAGGGACATTTTATCACAGCAAGAACATGAAACCAGGACAGGAGGTGAATCTGCTCAGAACAGCAGCAAAGGGAAAAAAAAGACTTTCTTCTTCTTCCTTGATATTTTCTCTATTCAAAATCAAATGCCTTTGCATGTGCTTATGAGAGAAGATGAAATGATATTTTTTAAAGAAATAGGCTTTACTCATACTAACTATAGTCTTATAAAACAAGGTAAGTATCCATAGTATTCATCTGGAAAAGAGTTAGGCGACTGCAGATTAATTTAGAAGAAAAATTGATTCTTTATTATGATAACTACAGCTGTTTTGTTTTATGCTTGAAATTTTTAAGAAAATTTAGTAATGTTTATGATTCTACATGATAAAACTGCATTAAGATTTATGATATAGGGCCTGGAGAAATAGCTCAGTGGTTAAGAGCACTGGGGCTCTTACAGAGGACCAGGCTCAGTTCCCAGCACCTACGTAGCTGCTCACTCCAATTAGAGGGGAGTGGTATTCTGGTATTCACAGGCACTTCACACACATGGTACATATATGACATGCAGGGAAAACATCCATACATGTAAAGTAAAAAAAATAATTAAAGTCTTTGTGTTGATCAGTGATTTAGGTAAGACATAACTGTAATGACATTTTCCCAGTCCTAAATCATGTATAAATGGAAGAATAGCATTCTGTACTGCCGTGGCTAGCAACATAAAAATGCTTGTGAATTTAGGAAATCATCAAAAGGTGTCATTTTTATTCCTCAGAGCAGTAAAAATGCTGAGAAATAATGAAATATATGATACTACATCATGTTATGTGCTCAATAAAATTCCTTTTAATTTAACAACAATCCCTTCCTATACCAACCTCACTGAGTATTTCTGGGCATTAACAATTTCTTTCATTGAGAAAACTATCCTTTTTAATTATATAGAGACATGTTATATAGTATTACTATATATAATTATACACATACATATATGTATATATTATATAGAGAGACATATAGACGGGGGGTCGGGGGGAGTTAATTATAGCTGTGGGTAATGGTGAAATCCAAATTGGAAAACAGCTATATAGTGAATAATCTCTTCATAATTTCCGCTGAAGAATACAAATTTTGTGCCCTAGTTTTGTATTATTCTCAGAATGTCAATAGGAAAGAAAGTCTTTAAATATTCTTTTTCTGTGGCGGGAGAGATGGCACAGAGGCTAAAAGTGTTTACTGATCTTCCAGAGTCCAATTTCTAGTTCCCACATCAGGTATCTCACAAACACTAGTAACTCCAGCTTCAGGGAATCGATGCCCTGTGTTGTACTCCAAGGGCACAGTGCTCATGCACACGCGTGCGCGAGGCGCGCGCGTGCACACACACATACACACACACACACCATGTGTGTTCATGGAGGGACTGTGATGAGGAATAAGGTAAGAGAAGTTTAACAAGAACGTTGGCCAAGTCGTAGTAAGAGCTGGCTTGGCAATCCATCTACTGAACACAAGTCACTAAGCATCACTCTGATATTTAATGCCCATCGTGTTGGGTAGACTCTTTGCCTGAGTAGAACCATGTTCTCTGTGCCCCCAGCGCATCGCTTCTCTTTGAGTCCACAGCATAGGGCTCACGAATCTTAAAACAGAGAAAGTAGAAGAGACAGCCTTCAAGGCAGCCGCCTATTTCAAAGGTAAAAATCAATCTCCCTCTGTTTTAATCTGATAAGCGGACGTGCACCGCCATTCTGGCCTTTCTAATTCCTATTGCACGCACACAGCTAGCTTGGAAAGTGATCAAAGCACAAGACAAATGAAACCCAACCTGGCCAAATGGACTGCTCCTGGTGATAGCCTTCAGAAAAGGCTGCAAATGGGATGTCTCACTTAAAGCAGTGAGGCGCCCTTCTCTCTGCGCAGCTCTGATGCCTTCGTGTTCTGGGGTCTGACACAGGAAACATGGCAGAGGGCAAAGCCATCTAGGTCATTTGGAATTGTCAGAACCAGGGTTTGCATGGATCAGCTCCAACAATTCAATCCTCTTGTAAATCTGTCATCCCAGTACGGCCTGATGATGACAATCTAACAACAGGCTATTTTGAAGAAAGTCACTTGTTTTCTGGAGAAATTTAAAAAAAAAAAAAATGAGAGAGCAAACACACAAACCTGGATCCAAAGAACAGAACCAAAACAAAGCAGTTGTGTTGTGTTGTGTTGTTGTGTTGGCAAAGTGCCTGCCTAGCACTCAGGAAATCCTGGGTTCCACTGCCAGCACTGCACAACCTGGGTGTATACGGTGGCACATGCCAGTAGTCCCAGCACATGGGAAGCAGAAGCCGGAGGATCAGGAGTTCAAGGTCATCCTCAGCCACATAATGAGTTCAAGACCAGTCTGGGATACATGAGACCTTGTCTCAAACCGCAAAAGAAACAATGGTCAACCGCATCTATATGGCTAGGAGAAGAGTAAGTCCTGGAAGGCTGAAATGATGTAAAGTGATTTGTTAGGAGTTTGTGACAAGCCAACACATTTGCATCTCATTTGAATTCCACTCTGTTTCCGAGAAGAGGTGTAAGCGGAATTTATCCAGTCAGTTCTATCTTTTATTGGCACTGTGAGCAAGAAACTCGGCGCATACACAGTGTGGGTCTGAAATCAGATTGCTGCTAAAAGCTTCAGGTTTTCCTTCAGCAATATTTCTCCTCTCTGCTGGTCATTTTATTGGGTTGTTTCCATATTTCTCTCCCTCCCCTGCTAGTGAGTCTGGCCTTATGATTGTTTAGTGCCAATTCATAGGAAACTGGCTGGAATATATTAGTAGATCCTTAATAAATATTGGTTGAATGAGTTATTAATGAATGGTAGATGAATATTTAAGTTGCTGACCTGGAAGTAAACTCGAGTCTCATTGAGGCTGTCTATGAGAAGCATATTCTCTTTTTCAGTATTGACCAGAGAGCTGAGACCTACAGAGAGTCGGTGGGTCGGTGTGACCTGGCCCTCTGCATGTATATGTCACATGGCTACTTTCTGACCTTGTGTGAGCTACCTAGCAGCATATCAGGGAGGATCTTATCCCAGACTGGACAGAGTGAAGAGTGAGGCTGGCCACATACGACTTCAAGTCAGGCAATGTGTGAAAGCATACTGAGTTACATCCACTGGTTTTCCACTGGGCTAAGAGCCCACCCATGGCTCTTAGATTCAATGGGGACCTGATGCCTGATGTTGAGTTCCATTATGAGGACCACTTGGCACACAAAACTTTAGGGAGCATCACTAAGAGGGAAACGTATCATGGTCTTATTTACTTACCGGTGTGTGTAGGCAGTGCGTGGGTGTGTGTGTGGGTGTGTGTGTGTATGTGCATGTGCCACGGCATACATGTGAAGTTCAGAGAAAAATTTGCAGCAGTCCGTTCTCTCCTTTCATGTTGTGGGTCTTGGAGATCAAACCTAGGTCACTGGTTTTAGCAACAACACCTTACCCATGGAACCCTCTCAGTAGACCCACGGTGAATTTTTTTGTTTGTTTGTTTGTTTGTTTGTTTTTTCAAGACAGGGTTTCTCTGTGTTAGCCTTGGCTGTCTTGGATTCGCTTTGTAGACCAGGCTGGCCTCGAACTCACAGCAATCTGCCTGCCTCTGCCTCCCGAGTGCTGGGATTAAAGGTGTGCGCCACCACGCCCGGCCATAGTGAATTCTTGATAATATTCAACATTACATCTTGATGTCTAATTGTGAAAAGTCAGCGTTATTTCTGGATCTCATTTTTACTTATTTATGAATAACATTTTTGTTACGTAGTGGTGTCCTTTGTTCTATAAAAAAAACCTGAACAATCCACACCTACAAATGATTTGAAGAAAAAAAAACTGGGGTATGGGTTACAGGGTAATAGTCCTCTTTTCTGGAGAGATAAAGTTGTGTTCTCTCTCTCTCTCTCTCTCTCTCTCTCTCTCTCTCTCTCTCTCTTTCTGTGTGTGTGTGTGTGTGTGTGTGTGTGTGTGTGTGTGTAGAGTTTCCCTTCTCCACTTAGGCAAGCTGACCTTTAACCCTGGCCCTAGCGAGGTGTGTGTGATGGTCCTGAGTGTGCGGAGTTGTGGGAGTATGCGAGGTGTGTCAGAGAAACGTCTGATAAGAGAGAGGTCAGATAGCTTTGTCTGGTATACAAGAATTCCTCTTCCTCTTTTTATCTCTCCTGCCTTCACTTCTCCACCCTCCAAAGCTGCTTTGTAATCCTGGAGTTCTCTTGCCCTGTACACACTCACACAGCAAGATCTGCACAGGACAATGTATTTCCTACTCATGCGGATTCTAGACATTAAGGAATTGAGCTTTTTCAGTGAATTGTCTAAATACGTTTTCAAGATTTAGAAAAATAAACTGAGCTGTACAGACACTTGTCTTCATTAGCAGATTCTTGGTGAGAGCCCGGGCAGTGCTCTCAGTGTACTGTGTGTATTTACCCTCCTTCCTCGGTTCAGTTCTGTACCGTCCGCTTCCTTTACTTCCGGCTAGAATTATTCAAAGAGTTCTTTTTTTCTCACAACTATGTCTCTCTTTGAGGGGAAAGTGTCTTGTCTACTTAGGAGAATTATTATATCCCTTGCTTTGAACAAATTCACCCAAAAGCCCAAACTGGGGGAAAAACTGATTATCTTACCACACTTTAAGATAAAGCATAATTTTTGCAGTTAGATACGTCAGTCATGATTTCTAGTGTACAGTTCTGTGATTGTTGACAAATGTACACAGTCAAGTAACCGTTATCTAAATGTCAACCTTCTGTCTTCCTCCATAGTCAGCCCCCTGTCCCCAGAAGTGAAGATTTTTCTTTCCTTATAGTTCTTTCTCATGCAGAATACCATGTAAACTAAATCACATACTATGTAGCATTTTCAACCTAGATTCTTTCAGTTCTCATACTTTATCCATAAAATGGATCATATCAGTAGAGCGTTTCCTTTTATTGGTGACTAATACTCTCTTGTATGGTCATACCACAGCTTTATTATTTTTTTGAAGCTCCATTCCCAAATTAAAGATCAGCTTAGCTGTTCCCTTCCCCTTTCAGTTCTGAAGAACCTGTCAGAAACATGTTTGTTCAGAGGTTATTTATTGTGATTGACATTTTATTTTCTTTTTTGTAAGTATCTAGCAGCGCAACTGCTGGTTGTTATGTGGAAGAGTCTGTTTAACACAAGAAACCACTTCGGAGCCTTCCAGAGAGACGCACAGTTTGCAGTCTCACCAGCGGTGATCTAGTGTCATTAGCAAATCCTGCCCTTGACTTTCTTGTTTCTTATTGTTGAGAGGGGAAGATGGTCCTTCCGGCAGATGTGTTGCCACTATTACATTTTTGGCTTCCTTTCTTAAAACTTGTGTCTTTCCAAAAACTAGTCACGTGAGGCCCTTCATCATTTACATATCTGAAACTCAGCTGTCTTCTTTTGGGTGTCTGTGCAGACTCCTGCTCCCTGGTCTTAAACTTTTTATAATCCCTCATTCATTCATTCCGAACACAAGTTGTTAAGCACATGTGTCACTTGTGGGTAGACATCTTTTCCTGGTTTATATGTTGTTTTACATTCTTTTAGCTATGTCTTTCAGAGGGTGAAAAGTCTTTGTCTTGATAAAAACCTGATTATCAATGTTTTCTTTTAGGTGTCATATTTTGTGCTATATCTATGAAAGATCTCTCTCTCTCTCTCTCTCTCTCTCTCTCTCTCATCTTTTCATCCTTATATTATGTTATTTGAGAATTGCGTACAGTGTGTTTTGATCATATGCACTCTTTCCCACAGCTTCTCCAGATCCACCTCTTTCTCTAACTCCTTGGCTTTGTGTCTTTTTCTCTCCTGCCCATTAAGTGCAATTTGTGACACTTATATTCAGGGACATGTGGCCTCCCCTAAGTGTGGCCTTCGATCAATATTCCCTCCTATTTTTTATTTTTTATTTTTGTGTTTGTTCTTGTTTTGGGTTTTTTGTTTGTGTTTTGTTTTTTATTTTTTATTTATTTATTTATTTTTGCACAGAGAAAATAGAATTTTACTGGGAGACAATGTACCAACAGGGGATGAGAAAAGGAACATCCCTAGCCAAGCCCTCCAGGGGTCTGAGATGAGGCCAGGCCTAATGAAAGAGCCCCTAACAGGGCTCCTTGTGGCACTGGGGAAAGGACAGGCAGGCCCAGGAGTGGGGCTTTGCTCTGTTAGCATCAGGAGCCTCCCAAAGCTAGACCTGGGGACAGGACCATAGTCTCTGCTGCCTGAGTGGTCTGAGTGGCTGGCAGCAGAAGGCTTCCTGAAGCTGACCATTTGAATGTGACTTTAATGCCCACCTCATCCCCCCGCCCCCACCCGAGTCCCTGTATACATGAGAGCAGGCTTGTGCCCCACAAGGCCTTCAGGACAGAATGAGGGTCGTGTGGCTGGGCTTTGGGCGCCCCAGGATCCATCGTTTGTAACCCCCAGATCAGAAGTACTCCATGGACAACCCTCCCCACATGCCAACCTCATTCAAGAATGCCCTGGAGAAGCACGGACCAATGATGGCCCTGCCCCAGACTCCACACTTGGAAGAGGACTTGAAGGAAGTGCTATGTTCTGAGGCTGGCATCCAGCTCATCACTGAGGATGATGTGAGGCCTGCGAAGCAGGAAAAAAAAATCCTGGCGGCAAAGTCCTGTCAAGAAAGTCCAGAAGTCTCTGGCTCTTGACATTATGGATGAAGACGGAAAGCTAATGTCGTTTTCACTGCCTAAAACTCTGTCCTTGCCAACCAGCATCCCATGCAGCTCCTCCGGCTTCTCCCTGACAGATATCAAAGAGGATAACAGCCTGTTCAACCAGGGTTTCCTACAGGCCAAACCAGAGAAGGTGGTGGCCACCCAGAAGCCCTAGAGCCACATTCCAGCCCCTGCCCCCATGTCCAGTGCCTACAAGATGGTGGCCTGCAGGGGCACCAAAGACCAGCTCTTCATGCAAGAGAAAGGTGTTTGTTTTTGTATAGGGAGCAAGATTGGGGTCAGGATGCACCGTCTCCCTATGTCACCGGCACTCTCAGTACCGTTTAGTGAAGATGATTTGTTCTCTATTCTTCTGCCCATCAAAAGCCGCCATGCCATGTGTGCTGGGATGCTCCTTACGCTCTCATGGACTCGCTAAGATGTTACATTGATACACGTCTTTTTATTTTTCCCAGTATCATGTCATGACTTCTCCCTCCTTCCTTCCCTTCCTCCCTACTGTCTCTGCCCCTCTCGTGTGTGTGTGTGTGTGTGTGTGTGTGTGTGTGTGTGTGTGTGTGTGTGTTTGAATTAGAACCCCAAGGCCTTGTACAGCTACTGAGCTACACCCCCCCACCCCACTCCATCAGCCCAGCTGTGTCCTTAGGATAACCCACAGGATACAGGAATGGCCCAACTCTGTTCTTCCCAGTTGTGGAGTTCTGGTCACTTTACATTTCCATAAGCATTTTAGCATGAGTTCTTTAATTTAAAGATTTTCAATCTTATTTGGGGTTTAGTGAGCTTTTATTGAATTATAAGTCAGTGTGAGGTAAACTGATATCTTTATACTTTTTGATTATCATTTTAAGAATGATCATTTAATTATACCACTGTGGAGAAAATAACAAGAACTATTTCTAAGAAGTAAATAAGCCGGTTTTTGAGGTCAATGCTTGTGATTCTACTGTCTTACCTTAGCCTAGCATTTTACTTTGTTCTTCTTTTTTTTTTAAGACTTACTTTTAATTTTTATTTATGTATGAGTGTGTGTGTGTGTGTGTGTGTGTGTGTGTGTGTGTGTGTGTGTGACACAGAAGTACAGTTCTCATGGAGGACAGAAAAAAATAAAGCAGTGGATGCCCTGGAGCTGGCGTTCCATGTAGCCGTGAGTCACCCAGCATAGCTGCCAGGAAATGTAACTCCGGTCCTTGAAGAAGCAGCACGTGCTCCTAACCCCCAAGCCGTCTCTCCAGCCCCAGCTGTCCTGACGCTTCAATAGGCAAGACAGTCTTTACCACTCTGTAGAGCAACGACGGATGAACAGTGAATTCTGATAAAGGAAACACTGTGAACTAATCTCGTATAGCTTTCCAAATGTATAGAAATCAAGATCCAAGAAAATGCAGCACGAAATCCAATGAGTCCTTAGTATTTTGTTTAAAGTGATAGCAGTTACTTCCTTTCCAAGACAAAAGGGATGAGTCTATTGCAAGGTGCACATGACATACGTATGCCCGTCTCCTATTATATTAGAGTGAAATGACTCAGTTAGTGTCTTGTACATATTTCAGGAGAATGCCTACATTTCAAAGTGATCGATGTTCTTACTTTTTGAGAGTTATTTTTGTAACCTATTATCCACATACCCATTGCTAGTTCATTTTGCACTGGCTTCAAACCACATGCTTTACATCTCTACTCACCACTAAGAAATTCATCTCAAATATGAAGCAAGCTCAGCTTTGCTTACAGGGCAGTGATTTAAAAGGATTGATAGAGATGAGGTGGTCCAATGGGGAGGCATGGCTTCCCACCCAGCCCCATGACCGAAGTTCAAGTCCCAAGACCAACAGTGGAAGGAGAGAACTGACTCCAGCAAGCTGTCCTCTGAGCTACACACACACACACACACACACACACACACACACACACACACACACACACACACATAATACATGTAGTAGGAAGTTTTGAATGCTACATTGATCAAAAACTGATCTGCGTTTTTTAAGAGTGCCAAAGCAGTGCCTGGCACAAAGGGACCCATTATGCAATCTGTTTCCTTCCTGTGTGGAATGGAGAAAGCCTGGCCTCTGACTCTGAAGCCAAGCTGATCACGATGGAGAACTCCCCGCCCACCCCCCAACCCCATGCTTATCACACAAGAGGCTCAAATGGCTCTTGGGCAGAAATTCAAACTCAAGGCCTTAGAGTGTTCATTTTTAACAGCCCAAACCATTAAGAAACAGTTAACCAGGAGCCATGTAGGGAGGTGTTCCAAAAACAACTGCCACTCTCCACTGATTAAAGTTAAACTTTACCCAAAACTGGGGTGCAGATCAGTGGAGGACCATTTACATAGCATGGCCAAAGCCTTCACCTGGATGTCTCTTACTGCCAAGAAGAAGAAACATCTACAAAAAAGAAAAATCTATAAAGTATTTTACAACTAAAACTAGAAAAGCCAAACTCAACCTTTCATTTCATAGGTAAAGAGGTTAAAGCCTATTTGTAGTAATTTCCCCAGAACCTTGTATCTCTTCTCCTAGATCTTTTTTAAAAAAATTTCTTAAGTGTTAATATGGCATTTGAAGCTTACATCTCATTTCCTGTGTAAGTTGAAGGAATTGCATCCTTGTGCATAGCCACTGCTTCAACTGCCAGGCTTACTTCATTTGAGAGGAAAATGTAGCTCATGTAGGGCTCACACTTCAGATCCTTCTAGAAAGGCCTATGAAGGTTACCTTGAACATGCTATTTAAAATGCATGGAAAATCTTATTTGGTGTATTTCCATCCTAGTGTGAGTATCCTAACGCCACCAGCAGTCATTTGGTAGCTGCATGTGCAATTATTCAAATTCTATCAAAACACATCCTAGGTAGGTTTGGCTACCTCTGCAGTGCTGGCTGTAATCGAACTTGTTTCTGTATCCCTCACGAAAAACAACCACAGAGCTCAGCAGGGAAGCTGGCAGACTGTAAAGGTGAGGCGTGTAGGCCAAGGAGACTCCAGGAGTGTTGATGTGAGGCACATGGGCATGGCAGTGTGCAGAAGTGCAAGGGCGAGACTCTGTCCCTCTTAGGCAGGAGCCTGTTGCTTTTAAACACCTCACAACCTAAGAAACCAGGCCACACCTGCCAGTGTCTCTCCCTCTGGGACAGAGAGCTGAGAAGCTGTTCTGTGCTATGATTTTACAACCTCCATCTTTTGGTCCCACCTAGTGCTTGACTTCTCCAGTTCCCTTGTCATGTAGGGTAGCCCCGACTAAGTCACATGATGCAGAGCTTCCAGCCGGCCCCTGAGCTCTTCTGAAAGTTAGATCTTTTCTCCATCTGAGGGCTATCTCTGAAGTCTCTCTTCTCTGGGCGCCTCCCACGATCCTGTCCAGGGTGGCTCTCTCTCTCAATCTTACCTTAGGCGATCCCCGTTTTTAGTGAAGCCCATTTCCGGGTTTTGAAGGGAAGCATTTCCTTCTAGGGTGAGAACAGATTTTAAGGATAAAAACCACGTGTTTATATTTAGGCGTGCTACTTTGAAGGGGTCTTTCAGGCATGCAAGTGAAGGTACCAGACGCAGCCAGGGCTGAGAGGATGGCTGCCAGGGAAGCCTTTGCCTTGCGAACTACAGGTGTAAGGACCTGCGTTCAATTCCAGGACCAGCATTTGAGAGCTAGGTGGGGTTGGGGATGGAGGAAAGAGAAGAGAAGAGAAGAGAAGAGAAGAGAAGAGAAGAGAAGAGAAGAGAAGAGAAGAGAGAGGTTGGACATGGTGAAGTATACTTATCACACACACACACACACACACACACACGGGAAACAGATAAAGTGGATTCCTGGAGTTCACTGGCCAGCCAGACTGGGTGACTTGGTTCCAGGCTAGTGAGAGACCTTGTCTCAACAAACAAAGTGGGGGATCCTGAGGAACTGTGTTTCCTCTGGAATGCACACACACACACACACACACACACACACACACACACACACACACATACACACACATACACACATGCACACATACACACGTATATGTGCACATGAACACTACACACATGCAGGCACACACATGCACTCACACAGAGGCACACACACAGTCAGGTGTGCACATGAGCTCCGCACATGTGCATAGAGAGAACATAGCTCAATGAGACCCATCTTTCTAGGTTCAGCTCCTGCCTTTGCTACTGGCCAGCTGTGCTACTTTGCTACTTTGCCTCTATCTATCTATCTACCTATCTATCTATCATCTATCCATCTATCTATCTATCTATCTATCTATCATCTATCTATCTAGTTCAGTCTTTAAAATAATTATGCTATCGATACTATTTACTTCAGAGGATTGTTAAATGGAGTTACTCTAACAACCTATGTCTTTCTCCCTAAGACCTGTGGATATTTATTGATGTGTATCCACAGGTAGATGTTGTATCTGTACTTAGATACTGTGGTGTCAGGTACAAGAACCAAAGAGAGTTGTAAATATTATCATCACTGTCCTTATCTTTGAATTTGGAATTAGAGAGAGGAGGAGGGAAGAGAGAAAGAAGAGAGTGGAGATGTAAAATTTAGAAATTGGGGATGAAGAGATGGCTCAGTAGTTAAGAGCACTTATTATTCAGGCAGAGGACTTGGGTTTGGTCCCCAGTACCCATATGTGAGCTCACTGTCATCTGTAGTTGCAGTCAGTTCTGGGAATACAACTCTGTCTTTTTTTTTTAGTTTTTGGAGACAGGATTTCTCTGTGTAGACCACGCTGGCTTCAAACTCAGAGAGATCCACCTGCCTCTACCTCCCGAGTGCTGGGATTAAAAGCATGCACCACCATCAACCTACCAGACTCTATCTTCTGACCTCTTAGTGTACTGCATGCTTGTGGTGTACAGTCATACACGGGAGAGCACATACATGCACATTAAATACTTAGTACATACATACACATTTAGAACTTAGATGTCAATTTACAGACTTCATCCACTGAGGCATCTCTCTGGGCATCTTCCCAGCATTTAACATAATGTTTATCCACTGAGTTTTCACTCACTGGAGCATCTACGCAAGGTCTGTAATACGGTTGTTAGATAAAGCACTGGCTGAAGAGGCACTTTAAGGGAAAGTATTTGTAAGGAGTGAGTTTGGAAAACGAAGCACACCTGGCTCCCGTCTCGCCTGTCCTCATCTTCGCCTGAGTTAGGTATGGGAAGGGAGTGGCACCAGTTGGTTCAGGAAAGGAGCTGACATATAACTGCCCTTCAGGAAAGACCTATGTTGGGTGAAAGGGCTTTAAGACGATGGCGGGCTTGATATGAGAGAGATTTGGAAAGGAATAATGCAGTACATCAAAAAACAGCCTCACGATACATGAGTGCATACCACGATTGCCATGCAAGCATGAAAACCTGAGTGTGGGTTCTCCACCTCCGTAAACAAGCTGGGCATATGTATGCCTTTAACACTGCGGCTTGGGCATGGGAGGATCCTGGTGACTTCTGGGACAACCAATCTAGCCAAAATGGTAAGTCCCAGGGCTCCGAGAGCAGTGAAGAATGTCTTTAAAACTAAGGCTGAGATTCTACTGAGGGAGACATCCCAATATCAAACTCTGACTTCCATATGCTCTTTCATGTGGGCCAGCACACTCACACACAGATGCACGCACACATGCACATGCATTGCACACATGCACATATATGTGCATGCACACAGACCCACACTGGGTGATATACATAGCTTACTGTTAGGTATCCCGACTCTAGCAATTCCTGTGGGTCACAGATGCAAGAGACGGAGCCATGGTGATACTATCTCCAGCAGATGGGAAGCTATGCAAATGAGTTTTGAATTATCAGCAATTACACGCAGCTCTCTTATTGGTCACTAGCCAGATGCTTAAATTTGAAGAGAGGAGGCAGTGGGGAAGAATGAATATCAGAATGAAATTATAGGATGTTTGCTGATGCTCTCCCAATCTGCTTTCTCTCTCACCAGCCATTTCTAGAGTCCCCTGAACTTTCCCTAAGCGAAGAGATACTCTCCTTTGTGCATGGGGGTATAACTGGCCCGTGCTAGGCAGTTGTAACTTGAATGGGCTTTCTGGTCTTGATTGATAAATCTGGAGCGGTCTTTTCATGCCTTCACATCTGTTCTCGCCTGTGGCCAGAAATGAGAATTAATGGAGGGGTTGGCTCTAACTAAGGGTTTGGCCATGGACCATGAACCAAATTGAAATTGACTGGCTCCTGTGAGGCTCCATCAAACCCCCATAATCTTGTCAGAAATATGAGCTAACTAGCTTCATGCGCTGACATGGATAAAGCTGGTTCTTCATAGAATCCAGGTTTCTCTGTAAGAGCATTCATCAAATATAGATAAGGAGACAATTAACACAACAGTCCTCACATACAGTTGATACAGATGAAAATTTGGGGATGTTATTAGTCCTTTCTTATTCCTGCTAACACTTAAACAAGCACTTCCTGTGTGTTATTGCACTGCATTCTTTAACTAGGCCGTAGCACTACTCCATTTTTCTGATTAAGTACTTGAGAGGGTCACAGAGCTAGGGAGGGACCAACACATACACAGGGGTTACCTACCCCAAAGCTTTTGGTCTTTTGTCAATAATTATGGCCAGTAACTCCTGCAGCCCAGAGATTCTGTAGTCAAGTTGATGTGCTTAATTATTAGTGTGTGTGTGAGTGTGTGTGTATGTGTGTGTGCATGTGTGTGCAAGGAAAACCTGAGCTGTTTTTCTTCAGTAGTCCTCTACCTTGGCAGGGTCTCTCACTGGCCTGGAGCTCAAAGATTATGTCGGCCTGGCTAGCCAGCAAGCCCCTGAGATCTACCTCTGTGTACCTCTCCAGTGCTTAGGATACAAGTACACTGTAGGCTTAGTTTTTTTTTTTTTTTAAACCTACTTATTTAAGGTTCTTAAACTGAGTCAAGAGAAACAGCCAGAATCAACCTGAAAACCACAATAAGTTCTCTGGAGCATTGGCGCGTTTCTCTGTCTGAAGGGAAGGCCAGCAAAGACAAGCGAAGCGTTGCAAGGCACTGCAGTGCAACAGTGTCATCTCATTGTCTGTGGGGTTCTATTTATGTTCTTTCTAAACACATGTGCCCTCTCACATGTCTGTTTGCAGCAAAATATCACATGCCCTCTCACAAGACAGATTCCAGAAAAACATCACATGACACATCTGAGGTTTTTAAGATATCAGAAACTTCCGCTTTAGCACACACTACCATACTTGGTTTTTTGTTTTGTTTTGTTTTGTTTCCACATGGGATATGAGGATCCTACTCTGCTACAGAGGCAAGCGCTTTACTGACCTCTATGGCCCCAGGCCGTGTTCCCAAAGCCCAGCACCAGAACACACCTAAACACCTATACGTGGATATCTGTAGTGATGTACTTTCTACACACATATGTGTGAGTATGCATATATTCCAGCATGGTGAAGTCCCATGCACATAAGCCCACAATACAATATGATACAATACAATACAACTACTCTGTGGGTTGCAGAGCATTTTCTTCCACCCAGGAAGTTCCCTCCTTCATTTCCTAGCTCAAAGCAAACGCCACTCCTGCCTCACCCCTCCCGCCATACCCATGTAATGTATACCCAGGTGGCTGCTTGGGCAAAAGCCACGGTGAGGACTCCTGCCTTTGACTTCATGTGTGTCCGGGGCCTCAGATTATGTTATCAGGGGGTGACTTGGGATGCCATTCAGAGGAAAGGACATATGCCAGACGATTCAACAGCAGCAGAACAGTTCTTGTGGTTGAAGGCAGAGCGATTGGGAGGGTTAGGTGAGGAAGCTAGGGCAGAGAGGTGATTTCCTAATTCTCTTGAAGAATATAAAGGGTAATTTCAAGCAAGAAAGGAGCACACTATCAATTTATACAAAGTACAAGATGAGAGAAAATGGGATTAAATTTCAACAAAAGAGTGCTTAGGCAAGGCATTATCATAATTAACATAGAAATAGGCTGCTGTCCCCAGGGTGTCTTCCTACAGGCAGGCTCTCTCCTTGGGTAAAAGGTAGGAAGGTTTGGAAGGAAGCAAACTTTCCTTGTTATCTCAGGAGTCCTTATTCTTGATTCATTTTATGAAAAATGTGGTTACGTCATGCACACACACACACATATATACATATACACGCACACATATGCATTAAATACAAGGGCATACATCTCCATATATAAGGATATACACACATATACACATGCACATACATATGTACTATATAAAAGCATATATGCTCACACACATGTATATTAAATGCACAGATATGCATTGTATATAAATACATACATATACATATGTCCATATCTAAACATATCCAAACATACTTGCATACAGTATACATGTATATGTAATACATGCATATGTATTATATACACTCATTCACACATGTGCACACACATACACCTATACATAAGCATGCACACATACATATTCATATGCATTACACATAAGCATATGCACAGAGGCATTCAACATTTATCTGTAAATATGATCTTGGTTTTTATATTGAGAAACACCAAGCAACTGTGGTCATGGTTTATCTACCTCAGTATCCTTTATTTCTAATGAAGTGTTGTAAATGTATACATAGTACACATATATGCATTATATATATGCATACAAACATACATACACACATGCCCATCTATAACACACATGCACATAAATATGCATTGTATATGAGCATACACATGTGTGAGCTTACTTAAACACATGCTCATACATAAGCATACACATGCATGCAAAAACACATATACTCCTATGCATAAATCACGTTTACATTATAAGCAAGCATAAGCATATGCAAACACATATGCGAGGTATCAAGAGTGTGGTATTCTAGGGCTCAGAGGTAAGATCTGTTGTCTCTCCATATTAAATTCAATGTATTTGTCTTCTAGTGGTGTCAGCAGCTGCACCCAGCTCTCACCAACTTGACTGCCTAAACACGAACAATTCATGGTAAAAGGAGCCATGAACTTGACAGAGAACAAGGAAGGGCACATGGAAGAGCCTGGAGGGAGGAAAGGAAAAGGAGAAATGATGTAATCATAGTATAATTTGAAAAAAGAAAAGAAATACTTTTTAAAAATTCAGAATATCTATTGGACGTTGTCCCAATGCCAGAGGTTTTGTTCCTTGCACACTGGAGCTCTTCCTACAGTTCGGTGGAGGACTAAAGCCCCATCTTCCAGCTAACTGTCGTCTGGGAGCTGGCCCACTCCTTGGTTCGCATGCCTGTCCCCCTCTTCAAAGCCAACGAGGTGAGTTAAGCTTTCTCAGGATGGTCTCTCTGCCTTAGCCTTGTTCTTATGCATCTGTAAGTTCTCCTGTGATTAGCTGGAGCCTGCCTGGATCCTCTAGTGCAGCCTCGGCTCAGGTCTTTAGCTGGAGTCATATCAGCCAAGTCCCCTTTGCCATCCAATGTGACATATGTCTAGGTTCTCAGATAGGGTTTGCATATCTTCCAGAGGGCCGTTATTCATCAGCCACAGCCTTCAGTCATTCTATGCAAATCACATTCTTCTATTAATTTATTTAGCAAGCATTGACAATGCTCCTTTAGAAATAAAGAATACAGGGGGAGAAAAATCATGACCACAGTTACTTGATGTTCCTCAATATAAAAACTAAGGTCATGTTTACAGATAAATGTTGAATTCTTTGTCAGTGTTGGAGTACTTGGGCAGAGGGGAGAAAGAACAAGGGAGAGAGAGAGACAGACAGACAGACAGACAGACAGACAGAGACAGAGAGACAGAGAGACAGACAGAGACAGAGACAGAGACAGAGACACAGAGAGAGAGACAGAGATACAGAGAGAGACAGAGAGAAGGAAGGAAGCATGGCTTTTGTCCATGTGTTCCCAGTGCCAAGCCCTCCTTGTAGTACAGGGTAAGGGTTCAAAAGGTATTGTCAAATTCATATATTGTAAAAAATCTCATCTCCTACCTCATCATCACGCTGGTGGTATTTTAGATGCTTGATAAACACAAGTAAATAACAACCAGAATCTATACTCAGCAGAGCTTATGTTTCCATGTGCCACTTAGTATTCCAGGGAGGCGCACTCTTTTTATATTGCTGAACACACGAGCGAAAGAGGCAGGGTAAACACACTGATGACACATTACCAGGGATTTTGAGCGCCTTGCCAAGGTGCTTGAATCTTACTTAACAGGCAAGCGGTGGCTGGTAAAAAGCCGTAGGCACAGGGCATTAGTAAGATCTAATTCGATTAAGATTTTATTTTTGTTTTGTATTATTTTTATTTAATTTGTAAACATGTGTGCGTGAGTATGCACATGCAGGTGCACGCATGTCTGTCTGTCTGTCTGTCTGTCATCTGTGTGCGAGTGCCTGCAGAGCCTAAGGAGAATGTTGGATCCAGTGGAGATGGAGTCACACATAGTTTGGAGTCACCCAATGTGGATGCTCAGAACTGAGCTCTGGAAGAGTAGCGAACACTCAACCACTGTACCATCTCTCTAGTCCCTAAATTTGGTTGTAAAAAGCACCTGATGACAGAGAGGATGGGCTCCAGGTGAAGAATGGCTTGGCTGAACAGAACATGTGGCCAAGCCTCAGAGAAAGTCCCAAGAGATGTTTTTAAGACTCATGCCTGGGGATGGGAAATGGAGACTTTGGTTTGTTGTGTCAGAGGTGGTAGCAGGAATCATATGTTTGCAATCTACTTAGTTAAAAGTGATAACGACTCTCTTTAAATTAGTCACTTGCTTCATGAGAAAGCATTTTAAAATGTGTACACATGATGTGTACATGTAGTGTTGATGTATGTTCTTGTGTGTGTGTGTGTGTGTGTGTGTGTGTGTGTGTGTATACCTGCTAGAAACAGAACACATGGGGCAGTTGAAGGAGAGCTGTGACTGTTGGCACTCCCTGTTTACCTTCTTTGAGATGTGGCCATTACAACTCATTGCTGAGTAAGCCAGGCTACATGGCCGTCAAACTTCTGGTGACTCTCCCATCTTCCGTTTTCTATTTCTCCCTATACTGGGATTGCAGAGGCATGCTACCATATCCGCATTTACATGATCTCTGGGAATCTGAATCTCCATTCTTATACCTGCACGGCAAGTACATTATCTGCCATCCTAGCTCCCCAGTCCCAGGAGTTCAAATGTGCACACAGAGACACCTTAAAGTACTGTTGCACATCGCCGACCAATACCCAAACCAATAAAGGGCCACGCGTCTGTCCAACAGGTAGCTTCTTCTGGTCTATGATGAGGGAGTTTGGAAAGTTATCCTTTTAGAAAGCAAGGCCTCTGTGTGCAAAGCCACCAGAAGCAAAGCTTGACATGGGAAATTTAGCAGCTGAAATGCAACCAGGAGCGAATCAGAGGTGACCTACATAACGAAACTTAGTGAGAATCATTTCTCCTTTGGGGAATCTACTTTTGTTCTTTCTTGTTCAACTGGGGAAGGTGGGGGGGGGGGGAGGAGCTGTGGGGGGAGATCCTGCCTATAAAAATGTTGAGAAAGAAACTAGGATGGAGAATTGCTTAGAGGTACATTTGCATGGTATGTGAGGGAATTTCTAATAGGGGTTGGCATTTATACATTCTCTCTGGGCAGACTTCTTTTCTCTCTTTGTTTTGTTTTGTTGCGATGAGAGGACTCTGGTTTTGAAGCCCCGGCTGACCTCAAAGTCCCCGCGGTGCCCCCTTCTCATCCCTCCAGATGCTAAGATTAAGATGTGCACCCCCAGGATTTAACATCTCTCTCTCTGTGGTGGACTTGCGGTCCTTCCTGGCTCTTTAGGGTCTTGTTGATAGGATATCTCTGATCTTTAGAAGGCTCCAAAAAAATCTAATGGAGTCTCCCAAGGACTCAAAAATGGTCACATTTAACACGGAATGATAATCTGAACCATAGAGTGGAAGGACCCAGCTAGCTTTTTGGGTTTTTTTATTGACTCATGTCCTGGGAAGGGTCTCACTATGTAGTCCTGGCTGGCCTGGAAGTCACTCTGTGGAGGGACAGGCTGGCCTCCAAGACATAGAGATCTGCCTGCACCTGCCCCGCCCCCAGCAGTACTGGGATTCAAAGTGTGCAGTACCACACCCAGTACTAGCATCCACCTTTGGCTTTATTTTTGCTGTCACACAAACAGAGACACGGACATGCTCACGCGCGGACACACATGCACACTCACGCGCAAACACACTTATACAGAGTCTCAGATGTCATAATATTAGGACTTCATCATGACCCTGAGTGTGGCCATGAGAGCTTCCAATGCACAATGTGTTCTTTTTATCATCTTCTCAGCTTAATGAGAGGCTTGGGCTGAACTTTCTCAGCAGACAGTCGATAGGAATTTAAGTGACTGAGCAACTGCAGTCTGTCCAGGTTAAACTTTCTGCTTGACAGCAAATAGGATTTCATTGTGTTCCAAAGGAAGATGTGTGATCAACCCTAGTAAAGAACCAAAACACAGAAAAGCAACCTAGGTTTGGGTTTTATAAAGATGAAACCATGTGGATCGTGTCACGATCTCTCATGGGCACAGACAGAGATGCTCTGTGTTCAGGACTTGGCTCAGGGGCTCTGGAAAGACAGCTCTGTAAACCTTCCCTTTGGAAGTGGAGATGACTTCAACCTGAAAGCGGGCAGGGTGGGCTGCTTATCAACAGTGTATCTGAGGAATTTCCAGACTCAAAGATGGCACCTTCTCATAGTTAACTATACCACAATGAGTTGTATTTTCTTGACGGCCATCTGCCCTTGGGTTTATATTCTCTCTGTCTCTCTGTGTCTGTGTCTGTGTCTGTGTCTGTGTCTGTGTCTGTGTCTGTGTCTGTGTCTGTCTGTCTGTCTGTCTGTCTGTCTGTCTGTCTCTCTCTCTCTCTTTCTCTGTGTATGTGTGTGTGTAAACTTGTGCCACCAGGTGCCTGTGCACATGCACAGGGCAGGTTGACACTTGGTGTCTTCCTTAGTCTGCCTCCACCTTATTTCTGAAACATGGTTTCTCACTAGACCTGGAGCTCACCGCTTTGTTAGGTTGCTCAGCCAGTGAGCCCCAGGGATCTCCCCATCTAGCCAGTGCTGGCCTGCAGATCCACATGCCACACCTGGGGTCAGAATACAGGTCCAGATGCTCCAGTGGCAAGCACTTCATCTGCCTAGGTACCACCCTGCCCCCTAATTTGCATACTTTTATCGTGGTCCTGATGATGTTGATAGGATTTCTGTAACTTCAAATACAGAATGAGGGGTAGTTCGGCATTCTGCCTGCCTTTGTTCTTCCTCTTTTCCTCTGTCCCTCTGACTTTCTCCTATTTCATGCTGGGAAGTTTTATTTAAATATTCAGCATATCTAACTTTTAATCCTTCTGAGCCTCTGAACCTCTGGCCTTTTGTTTATTATGATAACGGGACCAGCTGGAGATCCTTGAGGGGATATTCCTGTGTTCTGAAATTAAATACTTAATATTTTATAAATGTTTTATCTATTGCCTGATCACAGTGCTTCGAGGAAGATAATCAAAATAAGCAAAATCGAAGCCCTTAAAATGCAGACAATTTCCTAAAGTTGGAAATGGAGGAAATTGAAGTGTCAGGCTTGATTTTGTTTGCTGTGCCTGAGGCTTCTTGTTGTGGTTGCATTAATCATGAGGTTATAATATTCCCAACGTGTTAGGAAAGTCATAAAAATAAATAAATTTAAAAAACAAGGCAGTTAGGCCAAGAAAATATGTGTGTTATGCTAACCCAGGAGCTTTTACCACTTGAAATGTTTTAAGCCACAGTTCCTAAGAAAGTGGAAGTGGTTTAGGGGGAAAGGTACCATAAAAAAACAAAATAAAAGAAAACAAAACAAAACAACAGGATTTTTAAGGACCAACATATCTACTAAAACTTGTGTCAAACTATTGTATAGTCAAGCTCAGATCAAGAAATTTAGGGCTGAGAGAAGAATAAGAGGGTACAGTGATGGGATAATAATTGAGATGTAATCTGAATAAATTAATAAAAAAAGTAAAAAATTTAAAAAAAAAGAAGAAATTTAAGGCTAAATTGACAACAAATTGCTTTAGGGCACATGTGTTTGTCCGTACTTAGACCTGCCATGGTGTACTTGTGAAGGTCAGAGGTCAGAGGACAACTTAGTAAAGTAGAATCTAGTTAGTTCTCTCCTACAAAGTAGGTGCTAGGGATCAAACTCAGGTGGCCAGCCTCCCCTTCACTCACTGAGCCATCTTGTAAGCCTTTGAGGTTTGAGACAAGGCCTCACTCTGTAACACAGGCTGGTGTGGACCTCATCGTGTAGCCCAGGCTGAGGTATGGGCATGTATGCAAACTGAACCCTTTTCTTCCCAAGTTGCTTTTGGTCACCTGTTTATCTCAGCAGCAGAAAGCAAACTAAGACCACACCCACTTTATTCATCCTCTTTTTTCCCTCCACTTTCCTTGTATTTGCAGAGAGCTGTTCACCTTATGCAAAGGTCTCTAAGGCAGCCCACACTGTTTTAATACTTGGGACAGTAACCACTCCCATATTTTAAACAGAAAACACGCATTTCTCTGACATGTTGGTTAAAGACAGTAGCAGGTGGCTAGAGCTGTGAAGAGCTGTGCCTGTGAAAGCCAAGTGCCACCATCTTACCAAGTGATCAGAGTAAATGTCACACTCAATTACACCCGAGCAATGTCATACTACAGACAAGATGCCTTAGGAGAGGCACAGTGTCACCTGTGCACCATCTGCTGAGTTTACCTCGACTGGATCTCAAAGAGACAAGCATGCAGATCCATGCTGAAGAGACCTTTAAATCAGCTCTTAAAATATATAAAGTGTCTATTGCAAAGGTTGAAAGTGTAATAAAAAAAAATCAAAATCATGAAACTTAAAAGCATCTTATTTTAGATTAGAGAAGACTCAAAGCACATGGGAACCAGCAACCTGAATGCTGGACTTTGGTTGTTCTTGCTTTGACACACTAAGGGCCACGAGGAATGCCACTGAGGAACATTCAGGAACATGTATGTGGGGACTAAAGGTTGGGTAATGGAATAACATTATTGTCAATATATTGGGGGAACAGTTCTGCAAGAGGATGTCCTTGTTCCCAGAAAAGCTCTCCTGAACCTCCAAGAGGGCACAGGTCATACGTATCCCCCACTTGGCATACGTCAGTGTAGCAAAATTTTATTTAGTGAGTCATTATAAATAAAGCCATGTCTGTTTTAGTGGCATCCTTACAAGCAAACACAGAAAATTGTTTTCCAATTAAAACCATTGTTAAATGAAGAATATTATTTTTATATTTATTCATGACATCCTCTCAAGAGAGCCAGGGGAATCTGTGGACATGAGAATAATAACAACATTGTACATAAATAATAATGTGAGTAAAGGGTCAATCTGGTGGAATCTGGAGTCACCTAGGAGACTTGTGAAGGATGATGTCAATTAGGCAAGTGGCTGGGAATGCCCATAAGGGTTCATCTCTAATAGGTTATTGCTATAGGAAGTACCATCAAATCCAGGCATGGTGGCCCATGGCTTTAATCCCAGTACTTAGGATGCAGAAGCAGGCAGATTGGTGGGTTCGAGGTGAACCTGGTCCACAGTGCAAGTTCCAGGACAGCCAGGGCTACACAGAGAAACCCTGTCTGAAAAAAATACCAAATCAAACCAAAACCAAAAATAAAAAGGCACACCCTAAAGGAAGGCAGCACCATTCCTTGGGTTGGGTCCTGGGCTGCACAAAAGGTATGTGATTTTGAACAGTGGCAGACGTTCACTGCCACCCTCTGCTTCCCGCTGTGAATGCTGTGGACACTGTGGATGCCGTGGACACTGTGAACGCTGTGGATGCAGTGTAACCAGCCACATTGAGTTGATGTCCTCAGGCCTCCCTCAATCATGATGGACAAAAAGAAATGATGGTGATCCTTCCTATAAGACCAAGACCTTGAAATGGCTGGTCTACCCATGAGATGGAATAGAGACCAGTGAACCCATCTGTGGACCTGAAGCTCCTTCCAGATACGCCAGGCCTACTGCATTAATTTACCTTTCTGCCTGTCTCCTTTTATATTTCCCCTTTCCCTATTGCTCCTCTTCTCCTTGCCCACTACTATCCTTCTATTCCTCCCTCCCTCCAATGTGTCTTTACTTTCTGTCCCATGTTTTCAGAAGACACTCCCGCCCTCTTAAATGTTAGACATGAAAGAAAACACATGGCAGTTAGCATCATAGGAAGCAGGCATGGCAAGGGAAAATTCCTGTTCACAAAATGAGCTGTTTCCCCTTGAGGTTATGCCTTGCAGAGTAGATACAAATTCTTTTTTGGGTTGGGTTGCAATCCCTATAGGGCCACTCAGCAAAAGAGGCATGCATCGTAGGAGATGCCTTCAAAGGGAACATTAATGTGTATTTTAAAGGTAATGGGTCAGACACATCCATCACGGGAGACATGTAGTACAAAATAGTGAATTAACTATTTATGCATTCCACTGAAGCTGAGCATATATTCCAGAGGGAGAAGTCCTAGCGAGATGGGTCTTCCCCTTTGTTCTGGGTCTGTTTTTCCAATTGTTCCGACACAGCTGTGGGCTTCTCGGTCCGTCTGAAGTTGATTAGATCAGAAGGCAGAGACCCACCAGCCCTGCATGCTCAATGACTCCCAGGAAGTGCGGGGCTATTCCAGGCATGGAGCATCTCTCGCCTAATGGGATTTGGTGTAGTGCAGGCCTCCGAGTGACTCCCTAAGTGGTAGAGTGGCTGCCTTTGTATGGCCTTGGTACCTCAAAGAGTGTGCCACTGTGCACAGTGAATACGCACACTTACATGGGATCTGCTGGCTAAAGTAAAAAATGGCTACAGGGTTTGTGGAGCGCAGTTATGATTCTGCTCTTATACTGCTCAGTGAAAACGGAATTAGAGGCCTGGGATTCCTTTGGTGTGGTTTGGATTTTGTGAGCTAGGCTCTCACGTAGCCCAGGCTTGCCTGGAATTCCCTACACAGTAGAAAATGGCTTTGAACTCTTGGCCTTCCTGCCTCCAGTGTCCTGTGATCATGTCACCACACCCAGCTCTGTTTTGTTTCTTTGGATAGAACTGAGAACTTTAAGGAAATGGATGGTTGGCTGTTAAGGATTGCTTCTTACCTGTTGAAGGAGTGATGATTTTGAACACATGGAACAGCTGAGTTTAATCCCGTGTTCTTTTTGAAAGTCTGAGAACTTTAAATAACAACAACAACAACAATAGGAAAGATGGCTCTGAGGCTAAGAGCACTGGTTGCCCTTCCAGAGGACCTGGGCTCAGTTCCCACTGCCTCCAAAGTGGTTCAAAACCATTCACAGCACCAGTTCCAGGGCATCTGAAGCCTTCTGACTGCAGGAAGCCTCAGGCACACAGGTGGTGCACAGACATACACACAGGCGAACACACACACACACACACACACACACACACACACACTTAAATAACATTAAAATGTACTGATAATAGGGGCTGAGAGGTGCCTCAGTAGCCAAAGTGCTCAGTGGATAAGCATGGAGACCCAATCCCAGTCCCCAGCACCTAAAACCGCGGCATAATGTCTCTCTTGTAATACCAGGGGTGTGAAGGTGACATCAGGCAGATCTCTGGGACCTATTGGCCAGCACAACGAGTGTAATGTGTTAAGCACCAGGTCCCAGTAAGAGACTCTGTCTAAAAAGCAAGGTAGAGGATACCTGAGGAGTGATACCAGAGATTGACTTATGCTTCCATATGCACAAGCATGCACACATCCTTGTACACACAAGTGTACTCACACACACAAGAACATGCACACACCAGATGGTGAATCCTATGACTCATCTATCCTGTTGAAGGGAGGGAACCTCAATTGAGAAAATGCTTTCTTAGACTGGGCTCTGGACATTTTCTTAACTAACGATTAATGTGGGAGAGCCTAATCCATTGTGGACAGAACCACCCTGGGCTGGTGGTCCTCATCAGTTCTCTGTAAGAAAGCTGGCTGCAGAAACTATGAGGTGCATCACTTCTCCATGACCTCTGCATCAGCTCCTGCCTCCAGGATCCCGGCTTGTTTGAATTTCTGCCCTGACTTCCTTCATGGATAAACAGTGATGTGGGAACATAAACCAATTAAATCATTTCCTTTCCAACTTACTTTCAGTCATGTTGTTTCATCGCAGCAGTAGAAACCCTTAGACAGACCAAAAGAGTTTCACAGCCATTACCTTTAGATCGTTAAGGTTTATCAGTTCCTAAGGTCGTAAAGGTTCATCCAGGCCTGCGGAAACTAGCTGGGAGAGGCATGTCTAGCCTCTCTGTCTATGCTAACTTTGTTAAGCTTTAGCTCTTTGGATAAACCGAGTCATACAAGCAACTGGAATACTCTGTAAAGATACACTATAAAAGGATCAGGAAAATAAGGTTCCCAGTCTCTCTGTGGATTGTATTTATGGTTTAAAGTTTTATTTTGATGCTTTAAAAAAAATCAGTTAAGCACTGGAGAGATTGCTCAGAGGTTAAGGGCACTGACTGCTCATCCAGAGGTCCTGAGTTCAATTCCCAGCACCCACATGGTGGCTCATAACGATCTATCATGAGATATGATGCTACTGGCCTGTAGGTATATCTGCAGCCAGAGCATTGTATAGATAATAAATAAATCTTTTTTAAAAAAATCAGTTAAATCTTTCTTCACGCCATGGAGTGGTCATGTTGGCATTTTAGGGTTTTCTTTTGTTTTTTAAGATAGGGTTTCTCTGTGTAGCCCTAGCTGTCCCAGAACTCACTCTATAGACCAGACTGGCCTTGAACTCAGAGACCTGCCTGCCTCTGCCTCCCAAGTGCTGGGATTAAAGGTGTTACCACCTCAGCCTGGCTTATGTTGGAAGTTTTTTTTTTTTTTTTTTAACTGCACTCCTCCTTCATACATCTGGTGCCACACACCCAGGAGGAGCACAAATGGACCCCTTGCAAAGAGGCTTAGCCTTTCCTAACCTGAACAAGCTTTTGACCTGACTCTCTTAAGATCATTTGAGTCTTCTGGCTTTAGCTCCAGATTTTAGAGCCCACCTCTTCAGCAGCTTCTGCTCCATGGTGATCCTGATGACAGGAACATTTATCAGGCAAGGAAGGAGCCTGCCCTCAGGGACAGGAAGGGGCGGGGGAGTATGGGGGGAGGGGAGGGGAACAGGCATTCTTATCAATTACCAGAACTGCAGTTGTGTGACAATCATCAGCTGACCATTCCTAGTGACAAATGGATGCTAGATCTGCGTCCTGTGCTTCTGGGTGGCAGTGAGGAGCAGGCACACCCATGGAGCCATTTTGGAAAGTGGCAAGGACCCACTCATCTTTACCAGTGATGGTGGAGCGCAAAGTCACTCAGGCTGTGACCCCAGGCTAGCTGTCCCTCAGAAGAGTCCCCTGTGAAGGAGACTGATGCTGCAGAAGCAGGCTGCCCAAGTAGCTTTGTGTTCTGAGTCAGAACAGCCTAAGAGCGAATCTCCTTGGGAAGGACGGGCCGGGGTGTCTGTAAGCACCACCTCTATATTGGTAAGCTATAGCCAAAATCTCTGTGTACCCTCTTAGGTTCCAGTAATAATCTATAAACGAACAACTGAAAACTAATAAACATAATATCTTCGTATGCACATGTACGGAGGTCAGAGGTTGATGATGGATGTTTTCTGCAATTGTACCCCAATAAAAATTATACACCCAATATTTATGTTTGTGTATGTGTGTGTCTGTGTGGTCCAGTGTGTGTGTGCATGACTCTGTGTATATGTACATGAATGAGTTTGTGTTTGTGTGTGTATGTACATGAGTGAGTGAATGTGTGTGTGTCTGTGGTTCAGTATATGTGTGTGAGTGAGTGTGTCTGTGTGTGTAATATACACGAGCGTGTGTCTCTGGGTATGAGTGTGTGTGGTGTGTGTTGGCCCAGGAAGTCAGACAACAACTTCCCGGCCTCATTTGTGGTCTTGCACCCCAGGTAGGTTCCAGGGGTTGTACTCAAACCATTCAACTGTGCAGCAAGAGACTTGGCCCTCTGAGTCACCTCACTGGCCCCTTCACAGCATTAGCTGAAACATGGTCTTTCACTGAAACTGGCGTTTACGTTAGTCTGGTTGGCTAGCAAGGCTCCGGGATCCACTTCTCACCACCTGGGGGTCACAGATATCTTGCTGTGCTAGTTTGACAAAGCGGTGGAGATCCTCATGCGACCCTCATGCTTGTACACTTTATCTCCTCATCCTCATCTCCTTATATAATATTAAATAGACATTCTATTTGGTTATACTCAAGTTGTAAGTGTAAGAAGAAGTATTAAGTAGCTAGTGTGTAGCATGTTTTAATCTTTACAGAAAAGACTTGGGCTCTTCACTGACTGCCTTAAACTTTACTGTTGGAAATTGTGGATTATCTTTTTTTTTTCCCAAGAGAAACAGAGATGATGTGGCATCACTGTCTGAGGTATCTTACAATAAAGCTGAGCTTACAGGAGGGTGTGTCTTCTTATATGGAGCCCTTTCTTTTTTTTTTTTTTTTTTGTTACTTGCTGTGTTTTTGTAGGAATTTTGGCCCACATCACGACACTAGGTGTAGATATACAATTCTAAGCAGATATGACTGTGGTGAAGTTGAGGAGGGGGCACTGAGGGAAATGTCTCACTGGCTGTTGACATCTCAAGGGTAGGCATTCTCCCACAAGTGTCAGTTCTGAGAATTTGTCATTAAATTTTTTTTACAGCTTTGGGGAAAAAAAACCCTTCAATTTAGAATGAAAGATAATGACACAGAGAACACACAGTTTTCCTCCCCCTAGAATGTTCACAGCGAGACGACACCTTATACACGTTTTGCAGAGTAGAAAGGCATCCTGGCTTAGCAAGGTGATGTGTGAGCCCTTTTCATGTGCCACAGGTACAATCAGGCAGCCATGCGACTGCCAGAGTGTATGTGGCAGCTGCTATGCTCTCGTCTGTGAAAACCTGACAGAACATTTTTTTTAACACAAAGAAAGGTTGTTTCAGGTAAGTGCTATGCCTAAAGCACTTTTAAAAATCATGCTATTTCAGGGGCTGGAGAGATGCTCTAGAGGTAAAGTCTTATCACACCAACATGAGGATCTGAGTTAAAATCCCAGAACAAATGTAATCCTAGTGTTCCAAGCAAAAGACAAGAGCTGGAACCAGGGGGTGGGGTCTTTGGAAGCTCTTGGACCAGCTAGTCTGGTAAAGGGACATATAACAGACCACACCTCAAGAGATGTGGAAGGCAAGGATTTATACCTGATGTCTGACCTTCAAATAAGCATGGTAGCACACATCCACACACGCCCACACATGTATGGACACAAGCACACATGGAGGATAAGCTATTTCTGTATTTGAGAATAGTTAAAAGAGAGTTTGATGCAAGCACTATGTTCTAGGAGCTGCATTTTACAAAGGACCCAGAAGAGGAAGATGACGCATGCGCACTGAATTTAGCCGGCCACAGCCACTCTCTGGAGATCTGGTTCGGAGAAGTGAGCAGAGAAAGGAGAGAGAGAGAGAGAGAGAGAGAGAGAGAGAGAGAGAGAGAGAGAGAGAGAGAGAGAGAGAGAGAATCGTTTCCTCCATTTGCAATATTGAGTCGGGCCCGTTGTAAACTGTGCTAATTTATTTTTCATTGAACCACGGAGATTAATTAATCCTTTGTTTTGCTGGATTAATGAGAAATCAATATGCCAAAGGGAGAAAAGAGAGAGTGATTTCCTCTCAAGGAACAAAGCGCCCAGGTAGTCAAGCCATTTTATCTCCTATGTTTACAAAGCATGTCGCATCCCTGATAACATGTGCGCCATTTAGAGAGCTTCCTATGCTTTTTCTTTCTTTCTTTTTTAATTAGTAAGGACAATGCCCACGGTTGGTGTGTTTCAGGTAAATGCAAGCCACGGGGCAATGCAGTAAGATCACCAACGCAAGGGAAGTGGCCTTTGGTGGCTTCCTCTTCCCCCTCAAATTTAAGTTGGTTTGTACAGTTGTTACCACTCTCAGAGGACAAGACAGTCACCTCCACAACTGAAGTAAACCTTGCCACTGACTTTATTTAGGTCACTTTGCATATATAATGAATACAGGTTCTCTTCGCCACTAACACTCTCTCTCATCCTTTCTCTCTCCTACCGAAACCTTTATTCTACTTTCAAGTCCCTCTGCATGTATGAGTGTGGGTAGGGGATTATTTTAGGGCCAATGACTACACAACCAAAGAAGATGACACCCCCCAGCCCCAGCGGCCATCAACTGTCAACATTCCCTCATCATCTCCTCCCCCAGCGGTGTTGAGAGCCCAAGTCTGCTGCAGGTCTTACGTGGGCAACTGCAGCCACAGTGAGTTCACAAGTGCAGCAGCTGTGTCAAGTCCAGAACGCGTATCTTCACAGCACTCCCCCATCCTCTGCCTCTTAAATCCTCTCTGTTTCGCTCTTCCCTGGTGCTCCTTCAGCCTCCGGGGTGGGTTGGGGTGCTGTGGATGTTGGATTTACTGCTGATCTTTCAACACCTTGACCACTGGCTCTTGCCACGAAGCCACTCCTGGTCCACTAATTCAACTGACCATTTGTCTCCACAGCGTTGTTTTTCACTGTGTGACACTGTCTAGTTTACTTCCTTACTGGCTTCCTAACCACCCCCATACCTAATCCCACTCTCAAATTTAGGAGTAGGGATTTTTTTCCCCCTTAGGTTTTCAGATATTAACAGGCTGAAAGTAAACCTCATATGCAGTAGCCAAGCAATGAAAAAAAAATTGCTCATTGAGCGAGTAAGTTTGCAATGAACTGGATTTGAGCTCAAGCAGATTTTCTGACACATATAGAGGGATAGGAGTAGTTAGTGGAGAGAATTCAGAGCTCCTTGTGCCACAAAACCTATGTTAAATATACTGAGAATATCACAAGACTTAAGAGAGCAAGACAGTGGCTGCACATATTCCTGGGTCAGCAGTTGTAAAAGTAACTTTTATTCTCTTGGTTCAGTTGTCACCTGGGAGGCTTACTACCCCCTTTTGCTAGCCTAGGCCTAGTCCTGGAAGCTTCTAGCCTCTGTATAATCTAACCTAGGCCGAAAATGTTGAATAAATCAGCTGGGGAAGGAGTTTGAGCCAGAACAGTTGAGTTGAATCAGCCAGTCCAGAGCTCAGAAAGAACAAGTAAGGGTGAGCTCATTATGCAGTAAGTATCAGAGGCTGAAAACATTATAGGCCTGGGTTAGATTGTATGCAGGCTAGAAGCTTCCAGGACTAGGCCTAGGCCAGAAGAAGGAGTCAGTAAGCTTCCCAAACAATAATTGAGCCAGGAGAATAAAAGTTACCGTTACATATGGTGCCCAATATGGTTAGTAAGAAAACCCAATGTGATTGAAGAAGAAGAAGAAGAAAGCCCACAGACATTGCAGAAGCAGAGGACATCTGACAGACAGCCGCAGAGGAGACATTCACCTGGGATCATCTCCAGAGGAAGATTCAGTTTTTTGGGTTTGGCTGGATGCCCAGGGAAATTCAGGAGACCTCCGAGCAGTGGGAACCTCAAGCCCAGAGCAAGGAATGACACAGGAGCCTCTCAGACAGCGAGTCATAGTAAGCCACTCCAAAAGACGATTTTAATTATATAGACAGACTTTTCTGTCATGGTAGAAAGCCATGGCGGCAGGTGTGTAAGGCCGCTGCTCACGTCACACCCACGGTCAGGAAGCAGAGAGAGATGAATACTGGTTCTCCACTCACCTTCTCCCAGCTCCTGGGATGCCTACTTTCAGAGTAGATTTTTCTCCCCCCCACTTAAAACTTCTGAGAAATACCCTGATATATGCTGTATCTCCTAAGTGATTCCAAAATCCTATCCAGTTGACAAAATTAAGTGTTCCCTTCAAATAAAAGGAGAGTGTTCTCTTCATTTGCCTATATTCCAGGCCAGTCCACGTTAGAACTGGATCAAGTTCTATCTATTAAGGCTTTGTCATATTGCTTGGTTTTAAAGATTTCTTTATATTGTAATTACATGCAAATGTGTGTGGACATGTGTGAGTTCAGTGACCTGTAGAGTCAAGAACAAGGAGTTTGGTCTCCCAGAGCTTCAGTTACAGGCAATTAGAAGCTGCCTGACGTGGGTGCTGGGAACCAAACTCAAGTCCTCTGCAACTGAAGAATACATTGCTGACGTCTGAGCTCTCTCCAGCCCAAGGCATGGCTGTATTTATTTACTTATCTACTTATTTATGTCACCTTGTATAGAGTTCTGTGGTGGTGGGTAATGGAGGCACCTTCTGGCCCATAGTCATCAAAGCAACTTATTAAAATATGTGGAATGGAAAAAGTCAAAATTCTCTCACAGAAAAAGCCCAGTTTGAGAGACTACGGGATAAAGGCCATTGGAGGACTCTCTTTGGGGACCACATTGTAGTGAGAACTAAGCACTGTTTTCCATTTTGAGCTCAGCCGAGACACCTGTTTTCAGAAAATGAATCTGGTTAGTCTCCTTGAATCAGAAGCAGGTGTCCAAATACTAGTAAGAAAATTGGGAAGAGCACAGGGACCGCTTTCAAGGGAAGAATCGCTGTGCTTTCAACCAGCAGGCACAAAGGCGCTGCCAAGCAAAACCATGCGTGTCCTCTGTGGTAACTGAGCTGATCCACTCTGCTTTCTATATTTTGTTTTCAAAGACAAGTGCAGTAGTCACTCGTTGTAATCACATCCCCTTGAGCAATGATAAAAGAATAACCTTAGATTAAATCTCAATGTTGATTAAAGGACAATGCAGCCAGTACTTTAAAAAGAAATTTTAATTGATAGTGACAAGGTAAGGAAGTGGAAGGAAATTAATATTTGGAGAGAGCCAAGTACTATGCTAATTACAGAAGACTCTTGTTTAATATTCATGACCTATGCAACACAGGATCAGGCAATTGTGTGTGTGTGTGTATGTGTGTGTGTGTGTGTGTGTGTGTGTGTGTGTATGTGTTCACACATACACGCAAAGGCCAGAGGACAGCCTCAGATGTCATTCCTCAGGTGCTATCAGTATTTTTTGAGACAAGTTCTCTCACTGGCCTAGAGCTCATCAAGTAGGCTAGGCTGGCTGGTCAGTGAACCCCAAGGATTCACTCATTTTCTTTCTCCCAGAATTGGAACTATATATAACACTCAGCACTTATTTTATACAATTTCTATATAAATCCTATGACTACTACTACTTATTATTATTATTACTTTATATACAATTATATGTTTATAGATAATTGTAATACATATAAATATTACATAGGAATGTACATAAATCTATAATATATTTGCATGTGTTCATATATTAATTATAAATAACGTAATAAGGTGTTATATAATTCTATAATACATATAAATATAGCACATGCTTATATATTTAATATAAATATGTTATATAATTTTATAATTGAATAATATATAACTAAATACGAAGATAGTAAAATAACCAAATTCAGGCAAGCTCTTGAGTAACCAAGCTATCTTACCCAGTACTCTTAGGCTTGCCATGATAACAGAGAAGCAGGAGTTTCTGTCGCCGTCGTATCCTTCCAGATCTTATGATGTGGTCCCCACGTTCTGTTACTGTCACTCAGTTTCGTAGAATATGTGGTCACTCATCTGAAGTGCTGATGGAATGGTGCTACTGTCATGGAGGATGACTAGATAACTATTGGACCATTGTATTTTCTTGAGACTTCATAACATAGAAACATCTCTTTGGCTGCTGGGTAGGATCATGAATATTGTTGTTGGGCAGTTATTTTCTTTTCTTACTGAAACCTCATCTGTCAGTGGCTGTTTGAAAGGAGCCAGCCTTATTCTCTCTGATCCATTTGCCTTGGGTCATGCTTCCTAGGAGCCCATCTCAGACAAGGATTCAGGTGACTGTGGTGTGCAGCATTTTCCAGCAAATTCCATAATGGGTCAAACAGCAGCAGGCACCCAGGGAATAACAAACAGCCTGGTCTTGATCCCAGGGGCCCCAGAGCAAGCTTTGGGGCTGCATATGTCTGCCCAGAAGTAGGAAAGTGTTGTCTAAAGGCCATCATCCAGAGGTGAGGTTTCTGTGAGCCTTTGGCAGTGGGTGGCTCTTGCAGCAGCTGGCACATGGGAAGACACTCAAGAAAAAAATCTGGACCAGTTATGAGCACCGTCTCTTTTGACATTGAGGGTTTGGATGTCAGCCAACTGTACAGTCCGTGGGTGGTAAGCTGCAGCTCCCCTTCTCTGTCCTTGAGAGAAAGGTACCCACTCCTCAGGAAATGTCCCTGAATCTCACAGCTGAGCCTGCTCATTCTTGGCAAGATGACACACATCTTTGGATACTGGAGAGGCTGCATACTCATTGGCTGGATTTCACCTCCCTCTGTAAATATAGTGATGTGGAGGCCTTATCCTAGAAGAGATTGGGCAAACAGCAGTGCCATCCAGCCAGGTTTCCTCTATGAGAGGAGGGGTGCCATTTTGGCTTGTGTTCTTAGCTTGCAAATTAAACTAAGCCCTGGGATCTAACTTGTACAGCTTAGGCATCCGTCTTTCTCTGGTCTGCTTGCCTTAAAATGAGCCTCATAAACACATACACTTTGTGCAGCAATGAATGTAGAGCCTTTTTACGTTGCTTGAGCATGCTAGCACCAAGTGTCTTAGTTATTTTTCTGTTGCTATGAAGAAACACTATGATGAAGGCAGCTGATAGAAAGGAGGGTTAATCTTGGGCTTACGGTTTCAGAAGGCTGAGAGTCCATCACCATCATGTCAGAGAAACATGGGAGCAAGCAGATAATAGCGAGTGGAGTTTGAAGCCGAGAGCTGAGGACTCACATCTCAAACCACAAAGAGGAAGTGGGGGGAGCAAATTGGAATTGGTACATGGCTTTTGAAACCTCAAAGCCCATCGCCACTGATGCAGTTCCTCCAATAAGGCCACATCTCCTAAACCTACACAAAGAGGGATACCAACTAGGAACCTGGGTGTTCAAATACCCAGAAACATAGAGAATGTCTCACTCACATCACCACACGAAGCATGGAGACTCCAAGGCAAGCTAAGCCGTCTTTTCTACCTCCTCCTACCTAACGGCCAAGCAATGGCACTGGTTTAATTTTTACCAGTTAAGTCATTTGGTGCCTACATCACCACTAGCTCTTCTTCCCTTGACCATTACAGCCTCACATATTCTTCCTTGGCAGATTATAAGAGATTGCTATCTGTTTATCTAAGCAATGAGGTCATCTGTGAGAAATCAAAGGACCCAAGAGTGAAGATGATGTTAACCACATGTTGGGCAATTTACAAAGCTGGGAGAGTCTGAAACACTTCCTGGAATGGAGAGATGAACAGTCTTTGTCTTTACAGAGGGATCCTGTCAGCAGTGATAGGGTCTGACTGATGGATGAGCCCATCACTTCGGAGAGAGTGTTTTCTTGCCTCTTACACTCTCTGGCTTCTCTAAATGTCTGAGCCTACCTGTGTCCTGCTCACTTACTAAGTGTAAGAAATGGACCAACACAAGCATGCCTCTGAACACTTGTGCAGATTGCCCATTGAAGAGCCTTGGACTGGTCCCCCAGCAGCCTGAACATTAGGAATTTCCATTTCGTCTCTGCATCCCTAAACTGCTCCCTACTCCTTGCAGGATCTGCTCCATTCTCGAACCTTCACCACAAACTGTTTCTAGAATCCTGTCCTTTAAATTCAGTAATTATATATTTGTTTTTTGTATCTTTTGAGGTTTGCCTGAGCTGTGCCGAATACAAACCTAGGGGAGTAAATTAAAATTTAAAAACTCAAAAAAAAAAATCAAGTTACATCACGTTCCTACTTGCATTTTACTGGATCTCTACAATGTGACTGATCACAGACTGTAATTATGTATGTGCATGACATACCTTAATATCTCAGGAGATTGATCCAGGACACCCCCAAAATACTAAAATCTGTAGTTGCTCAAGTCTTCATGACTGAATGCAAATTGTAACTCCCAAAAAAATGATATTTATGCATTCATAAATGAATGCCAGTCTCCCGTGGCCAATGAGAGTCTCCAAGCAGTGTTCTTCATATTCTCATGTATGTACAGCATAAGCATTCGTAATTATCTGTTTCTACGTATGTCTTCTCTCTGAGCCCACCATGGCACCCCTGAACCTCTGTAAGTAAGTGTTCTCAAAGTCCAGTGGGTGAGTTTCTGGGGTGTTCTACCAAACATCTTGAGGAAACCAATAGAACACATGAAAAGCATGTCTTGCTGAAGTTTTAGGAAACCTGTGTGAGGTCGGATTTCCTGACCCGCGGGCAGACTCTGAGAGGGCTGTTGTTGCTAGGTACGTGGCTGGATGAAGGAGTGCCCTCATGAGAACTTCGCAATTCAGCCAGCAAAGGCAACCAGAATGGAAGGAGCTGGCCAGGGAAGGAGTCTTAGAAATCTAGCTTCAGCTTGCTCCTGGACAGTGCTATGGGGCATGGGTTTGCCTGCTTATAGACAATGTGACTTTGAAGGATTGGTGTGTGTGTGTGTGTGTGTGTGTGTGTGTGTGTGTGTGTGTGTGTGTGTGTGTTCATGTATGCATGTGAGAGTAGGTGTGTAGGTGAGATATGTGTGTGGTTACGTGTGAGGGTATGTGTGGGAAGGGTTGTGTATAGGTATGTCGATATGTTTATGTGTGTGTGTGTGTGTGTGTGTGTGTGTGTGTGTGTGTGTGTGTACTAAAATGGTGTCTTATGTAGCCCAGGTCCACTTTGAGCTCACTATGTCATTAAGTCTGGTTTTGAATCCTCATTTTCTTGCCTCTCCTTCTGAGTGATGGGATTGTAGGCACGCCTCACCATGTTCTGCAAGGGGCTGGCTTGTGTATCTACTGTTTTTAAGCTATCCCAGAAGGTGGCTACCTAGGCTTGGTAAAGAGAGCCCACCCGTCTGGGGGAGAGTATTACCTCCAGCAGCCACCTGAGTACCCTGTGCCCATGAAAGGAGGAAATGGAGTCCCTTTGTTGAGATCTCTCTGTCCACCTGATGTGTGTGTCTGGCCCTGTAGTGAGTGGATCCAGCTCTCAGCTGGAGCATAACGTTGTCAAGCCAACACCATCAGTGGCCCCAGGGAAGCAATGCCATGTCCTCTTCTATGCACACTCAGTGGTGAAAGGTTGTGTGGTCGTGTGCATCCTGCTAGGAAGGAAGGGAGATATTTTGCATAGAATTACAAACAGTGTTTTCATGTCTTACGCAGCAGGATGATCAGCTTTCAGAGAGGCTCAGCTATATGAAGAAGTGTGTGTAAAATTTGGAAATTCATAAGGATTTATGGACAGAAGAGAAGTAGGATGATTTTAATGCTATTAAAATTATATATAATTATAAATCATTTCACCCCTTTGAAAGTAATTCTAAAAGTGAGTTATTTTAAATGACTATTATTTTAAAATAATGTATTTAAAATGAGGTAGAATATATGTGTGTGTACTACAGGCCAGGAGGGGAATCAAATCCCTCTAGAAATGAGTTACCCACTGTGTGAACCACTGTGTGGATGCTGGGAACTGAACCCAGGCCCTTTGAGGGAGCTGCAAGTGCTCTTTCCTGTTGAGCCAACTCTCCAGCCCCATATAAGAAACTTTTAAAAAGATATAATCTCACTGTGTCCCATACAAGCCTTGGATTTGCCACTCTTGGGCTCAGCCTCCATCGTGGTGGGATAGAAAATGTGAACCACCATGACCAATTAGGATGTGTTTTCAAAGCCAACCGCAGTAAGCACTTTCCATATAGTATGCACACATGTTCTGAAACTTGCATCTAATCTTGGATCTAGAGGTTTTCATGAATAATCACTATGTGTTATATCCAAGAAAAGATTATCAATTGTATTTATCAATACTATTATTTGCTAGAATGATGTGTGTGTACACACACACACACACACACACACACACACACACACACACAGACACACGCATACACACACTTAAATATACCCTTACTCATATGTCCTTTCATTCATCAATTAAAACATAAAAACAGAGCAGAGGCTGGATAAGTTTTTTTAATTGTCTAAGTAAATAGGACCAACCACACAGAACCTTGTAGGCCTCACCTCCTCAACCATTACCCATTGTTTCCTTGATGTCTGTCAAATGACAAGAATTTAAAAGGCAACTTCAGGGCTTAGGAGATGGGTCAATGTGTTTGCTGTGATAGCATTTGAATCCTCAGAATCCATATAAAGCCGAATTTGGTTGCATGTGTCTATAGCCCCAGTGTTCCCACGGGAGAGTGGAGGCGGAGACAGGAAAGTCCCCAGAATCACACAGCCCAGCTAACCTGGCACACACAGCAGCGAACAACCAGAGATCTGACCTCAAGCAAAGTGAAGGCTAGGGCTGATGTCTGAGGTTGTCTTCCGACCTCCACATGTGCACTGTGGCACACAGACAGCCCACTTAGACAAATACACACATAGATTAAAAATAATGACTTTTCTCAAGCCAAGTGTGACACCATTGGTTCAATAAAAACAAGATTTGGTGTTGGTGTAATGGCTTACTATATTAGAGATTAGTGTTTTCCTAATTCTCCAATATTACTGTGAACACCATAATATGAATTATATTAGTGCAAACATTATAAATATTAACAACGCAACATTCTTAATGAACATTCTTTGAGCAACAGCCGAATAAAATGAAACAGCCGTACTTGTTACGCTTAAGTTCCATTATTTAATTGAAATATGAGGGATTTCTTTATTTATTCTTTGTTAAAAAGTGCTTATTGCCTTAGCCAGCTAGTTGCTATTACCAAAATTAAAAATAATCTAAACTGTACAAAGCTATCTGAAGAGGCCGGCATAGAAATGCTTGCCCCTGCCAGCGTCTTTGCTCGATTTGTCAGAGACACAATAACAGCAAGAGAGAAATTATTTTCTGGGCCATTAGTGAGGATTGAAGGGAAGTCCCAGATCTCTCCTGGCCTGACTTACTTTCTCCTTTGTGCTGGTGGCTTTTCCTTGGTTTTGAGTTGCTTATAAAAGAAGACCTTGCTGTGTTGGTAAGTAAAGGTCTGGGTTCTGGAGAGTGAATTTCATTCATCGCTTTTTTCTTTGTTGGTTCAGTTTTCTGTGCCACTGAAGATTTTTACAAATTACAGTTTTACAATATTGCAGCTTTCACATGGTTAATTCCACTAGTGCTTAAACATGGGTTGGTTCGAATCCCTTCCCAGCTGCACATCGACATGTATTTTAGACCTGTAAGGGCAGATCCTTAGGCCATCCTGTCTTGTGCTTTGGAAGAAGGGTGGTAAGCAGGGACATGTTTCCCTCAGGAAATCTCACCCTTAGATGTATGCTTAAGTTTTTTTTCCCTCCTGTCAGAGAAACAACATCTCCAAAGAAAGCTATTTCAGAGAATGCGAGTGTCCCTCTGCTGCACCATTCTACTTGGCCCACGATAGAACTGTATCACAGAGAAATGAAACGGCTTCACATGCTATGAAACTGGGTCATCTCCCACCATTCGGATTGATCAGAAAAGACACCGAAATCCGTGGGAGTGGGAATGACCCACGGAAGCAACAGCAGAGCTTAGAAATGCTTTATTGCCACTTGACTCAGCCACAGTTTAAAGATTGTTTTCAACTTTAGTGTTTCTGTAGTTGGAATACAGAAGAAATTCAGTTTCTTTTCCAGGCTAACAATTAAGAGCAATCAAATGCACACCCTGGCACCTTTCCTTGTTTAAATATCTTTATGGTTTTAACAGTAATTAGAACATATAGATAATTTATTGAGGAAAACATCATTTAGACTTCTACATCTTTAAATTAATTATCCACTTGTTATTTGTTTGGTTTTGCTGTACTGTGCATGCATGTGCTCCTATACACGTGTCTGAGGGCACATGTATATGGGCATGAATGTCAAGGCCAAGGGTTGATGTCTTGTGTCTTTGACTGATCTCTGTTTTATTAACAGAGGCAGAATCTCCCACAAAATCAAATCGTGTCTCTGTTGCTAGTATTTCTAGCTATCTTGATCTGGGGATTCTGTCTCTCCTTCCCTAGTACACTGGGGGTGTGCAGTGTGGTCCTCAACTCCTGCTCCAAGCATCCACTGAACCATCTTCCCAGCCTCACTAGGCATTGTCTTAGGAGCTAAGGTAAGAGCAGCAAATACAGTGGACTTTCCTGCCCTCCAGAAACAGATGGGCTCGTAAGGAATAGACAACAGCAGCAGCAGCAACAACAACAACAACAGCAACAACAAAAGATAGAGGAGAACAGGCGATAGTACTTACAGGGCAATATAATGCAAGTGCTTCGTGTCACACAGTGTCAGAAAGCTTGCTGCTCTGTTTGAGACTCTCACACCTTACAGCCGAGCCTTGTGGTTCTGGAAAGGTGAACTGAGGGTTGTTGGGGAGAATGGAGGGAGCACAGGTGTTGAGGAATGGCTGGATGGCTCCAGCTATTTCACACGAAACACTTGACTCTGATGCCATTTCACAGAAGATCTTGGAGTCTGAGAGAACAGACTCTGCAAACGGAAGACCTTGTTTGGCCATTGTAAGGGAAAGCTGATGCAGTAGGGTGGTGAGAAGGAGTCAATGTGGTGTGCTATAGGAGATGAGGCGTGAAAAGCAGTAGAGAGGCTCATCCAAGCAGCTTGAAGCTCATGCACCGGAGGGCTGCAGATAGGTGCAATAGCACTAAGTCATCAGACGTTGACCCCTCATATCTATGTTGAGAACAGACTTTGGGGATGTTTAGGCCAACGTCAAAGTCTGAAGCTCTGTTAGGAGTTGAGTGCAGAAGTCTGGGTGCATGAAACAGTGGGCCAGCCTAGGGTGGAAGCAGTAGTGTGTCACGCTGGATTTGGGCTGGAAAATTAAATATCTTTTCGTGTACCATGCAAGCAAGGAAGAAGAAGAAGAAGAAGAAGAAGAAGAAGAAGAAGAAGAAGAACAACAACAACAACAACAACAACAACAACAACAACAACAAAAAGAACAAGAAGAACAAGAAAAGGAGGAAGAGGAGGAAGAATAAGAAGAAAAAGAAAAAAAACAAGAACAAGAACCAAGAACAAGAAGAACAAGAAACGACTTCAAGGTTTGAGTAGTCTTTTCACAAGGCGAACAGTGTACCGTTTTCTGTGGCTTTGTTTTTATGTTTAGCTGATGTATTAGGGTTCTCTAGGGGGACAGAACCAATTCTATGAAATACATATTACACGAAAGGAAGTGTGTATGTGTGTGTGTGTGTGTGTGTGTGTGTGTGTGTGTGTGTGTGTATTGGGGTGTGTTTGTGTGTGATTTGTGTCCACCTATGTGTGATATGTACGTTTGCATGTGTGATGTGTGAGTATTGTGCATATGTCAGTGTGTATAGTATATTTTGTTCAATTATAACATCAAACTGAAATTCTAAGGCATACTAAATATACTTAAGTTACTGTTAAATGATTATTATTTCCTTATGGTTTTATGATATACTTTCGCTAACTGTTTCTGACATGCAAAATTACTCTTAATCACAACTGAAACATATTTTATTAGGGAAAACATTACACATCACATGTCGTGTCTCACTCACTCACCACTGAAGACTGGGGCTTGTCTTCAATTTCTTAGCAAAGGAGCAGCTTGCCACATGCGCAGTTGATGGACAGTGGAGGCTTTGCCTAGAGGGAAGCTGAAGACACAAAGAAAGCTGCTGGCTTCCTCCAGCCTCCTGGGAATCAGCAGTGAGCATCCAGCTGACCCCTCCACAGTAGCACAGCCTGCTTGACTTTGCTGTTCTCCATGTCAAGCAAGACGACGATGGCTGGCTTCATTTTCCCATTGCTAGAATATCTACTTGCATTAGCTTTTTTTTCTGTTGCTGTGATAAAAATGCCCTGATCCAAGCACCTTGAGGAAGAAAGGAAGGAATGGCTTATTTTAGTTTGCTATGAGAGAGAGAGAGAGAGAGAGAGAGAGAGAGAGAGAGAGAGAGAGAGAGAGACATGGTCAAACAAGGACAGCAGTACATCCATACACAGGAAACAAAACCTCTTTTAAAAGGTTGTGTATGATCAGAGACCTATGAGATGTGAAGCCAGTCACCAGAGTAGCTAAAGGAAGCTGCTACAGACAGAAGGAAGGACAGACAGTGGCCTGTTGGATGGACAGTCAGTGTGACTGTAAGATAATGAGCAGGGAACAGTGATGGGATGGAGTATGTAGCAGCCCCAGGACCTGTTGCTTGCCCTGTCACAAAGAGTGCTTTATTAATGCATCTCTCTAATACCCTTATGCCTTCCACAAGTCCCTATAAATCAGAAACATCTCCACACAGAAAGAAAACATGGCAGTTGCTACCACTGTAATGTTTGTTTCCACTGAACTTTTTAGTTTTGTGGTGAAAGTTGAGTACATAAAAATATTTAGTTGATAAATTAAAAATGGAAGGAAAGAACTAGAGAGGTGAATCTTCAGGTAAGAGTAAATGCTCTTACAGAGGACCTGAATTCGGTTCTTAGAACCCACATTGGTGGCTCCAGCTCCAGGGCATCCAACACCATCTTCTGGCCTCTGCTAGTACCTGCACTCATGTGCACCCCCCAACTCCCCCCCTCATTTACACAGAATTCATAAGATTAAAAAAAATGGTAAAGAAAATGATAAGAGAGAGAGAGAGAGAGAGAGAGAGAGAGAGAGAGAGAGAGAGAGAGAGGGAGTTCATTTGGTAGTGGAGTTTGTGATGGTTAGTTTTAATTGTTAATTTGACACAATTTAGATTCACCTGGGAGGACAGTCTTAATGAGGGATTGCCTGGAATGTTGGTGTGTGGGTGTGTCCATGGGACATTGTCTTGACTATGCAGGAACTCTTAGCCCATCATGGGTGGCACCATTCCCTAGGCTGGAGATCCTGGACTAGAGATATAAGCTTGCTTTAATCTCTCTCCTTGCTCTAACTGTGGAGTAATATAAGTATCTGCTTCAAGCTGCTGCCACTGTGACGTCTCCCACAGTGATGGACTATAGCATGGGATTGTGAGCTAAAATAAAGCCTATCTTCCATATGTTTTTTTTGTTTGTTTGTTTTTTGTTTGGTGGTTTTTTGTTTGTTTGTTTGTTTGTTTTTTTGTATTTTACCACAGCAACAGAAATGCCACTAGAATAAAGATACTTGTATTTTCTCAACCAAATGAATTTCCCTTTGCTTCCCACTTTGCTAGAGGGCTGGCTCCAATTTTGTCCAATAATGTACATCATTCTTCAGGCTTACACATCTGTTTTCTCTGAAAAGTGATCTTTCTCCCAGGCTTAGAACGTGCTGTGTCGTGTGAAGTCAAAGCCAGTTATGAAAACCCTATTTGCTTCCTCAACGAGTAACTTGGGAAACTGCATGTGACCTGTTCTGTTCATTTAAATATGAGAAGGTTCTGGAAAATGGATTTCACATTTTAAAAGATTCAGGTAGGAGCTGGAGTGATGCCTCAGTTCTTAGAAACACACACCGCATTTTGCAGACCTGAGATAGATTCCTAGCACCCACATTGGTTGGCTGCAAGGCACCCACACATATCTCTCACACACATATAAATAAATAAACAAACAAACAAACAAATAAATAAATATCTTTTTAAATAGGCCAGGTTGGCAAGGGAGATGCCTCTGGATATTGACAAATTATGAAAGTGTGGCTAAGACTTCTGTATCCATCCTATCACCACAAGGACACATGCTTACCTCCTGGGATAGCTTGTCATGGTTACATGGCTGGTTCTGAGACTGTGTTCTCAGAGCTATACTGGCCTCTTCCTTTAGAAAGGAATGTCAGAATCCAAGCCACAAGGGGAGAACCCTAAAGACATTTGTGAAGATACCTTTCATTTATCATCTATCTATCTATCTATCTATCTATCTATCTATTATCTATCTATCTATCTATCTGTCTGTCTGTCTATCTATCTATCCATCTATCTATCTATCTATCTATCTATCCATCTATCTATCTATCATCTGTCTATCTATCTATCTATCTATCTATCTATCTATCTATCTATCATCTATTTATCTTGTTCTCTTATCTACTACCCATGTGTCTATGTATAGCTCTATACCATCAACATCTTCTATATTTTCTGTCTGTATCTGTAGCCAATTTTTTATCTGTAGATCAGGTTGTAGACTCATTTGTTATAAGATTATAAAAACTTAAAACTAGCAAAAGAGAATCGTAAAATATTATCATTAAATATTAGATAGGTTAATTAGTTAAATGGTGTTTTAAAACATTTCACAATATATAAGATAGAAATATACAAAATATAAAAATTTCATGCATCTACGTGGGAAGGAGGAAGACAGATTACAGGGAAGGGACAGGAAAAAATTGGTGAGTATAAATGGCATAACCTCTGTGTTGTAAGTAGCATTATATGCATAAATTTTGTTTTTTTAATGCAATTTTGCATGTTGGAGCTTTTATAAAAGATAGATGAAAGTTGATAATTTCATACACACAAAAAATCCTCAGTGAAGAGTGTGTGTGACTCAGCCAACATAAGCATGCAGCGACTCTTTCTGGAAGCATGTGGACATGGCTTATGAGCCTTCACCTTATACAGTGGTGCAGCACATGGCCCCCAAATCACCAGCTACATCTGTGAGCAGCGATGGACCCTGTGTAGTCCTCACTGGCCCCTCAGGACAGGGTACTGACACCAAACAGTGCTGGGGTTTGCATCTCGAGTGATTTTCCAGCTTATGGGCCAGGGCGGTATGAGACTCAGGCATGCAGATGTTACTGTCAATGTTGCTGTACAGTGCAAATTAGGATTCATGTCAGCCTGAGTCAGGCAGGGATTTGGGGCCTCTGGGTTAATTTATGATAACCCGCAGAGGCCAAAACGAGGCAGAATCTCAATTCCTTTTCCTCTGCGATGAGGCTGGGATTCTTGAATCGTCTGTCAGAGGTAACCTATTTGTCACTTTAAAACACGAATCAAGGCATAGTTTATGGCATCTTTAGTTTTTAGTGTAAACAGCCTGAGATCTGACCACCTCTATTCCCTGGTTCTCACCCTGGCTGGCTTGTCTGCTATATGCTATAGAGGAGATGAAAAGGTACAGAGTCAGGCACGCCTGTGCCTTCGTTGGGGCAGTCTGCCTGTGTGACTCTAAGAGCAGAGTTTGGAGTCCAGCACCATCAGAGAGTGTGAGAGGAGGATTAGGTGCAGGGCGGTTGCTTGGGCTGTGGTCATCTAAGCAAGTGTCAGGAGTGGCCAACATGGAAGATGGGAACTCAGTATGATGGGATGTCATCAAGGTTTCTGCTAGAACATTTGCACAGAATTTGAAGTGAGAAACAGCTGGGTAAGGAGCGGTGGCACTCTGTGCTCACCGAGCCCCGCCTGTGAAGGTAGAGGTGAGCTTTGGAGAGGTTTGCCTGCAGGCTGCGTTCACATAGGCATCATCAGGCATGGCCTTGACACAGGCGCCTTGTATTGCCGGGTCTCACCTACACAACTCCCTCTAAGCAAAGTGACTCTCTACTCACATGGACCTCCATGCAGGTGACTACAAGAGATGTGCTAGGGCTATTCGTGTGACTGACAGCCTTTAGGGGTACCACCTCATGGGATAGAGGCTGAGAGAAGTTGAGTATATGGTCTGCAGTTCAACTCATTTACTTAATAGCTATTACATGCTGGGAAACAGACATGGTTAGGACACCTATAAGATGCCAGTTTGGTAAAGAAGATAAATGCATTGAAATTAAGAGCTAGTTACAGCAAGGGTGTATGCCAAGGCAAGGTCTAGTGAGGTTTCATGGGAAACTAAGGGAGACTCTCAGAAAAGTAAGACTAGGCGTTATAGGTATCCACACCTTTGTATATATGTTCATGTGTATGTGTTATATATATCCACACCTTTGTATATATGCACGTGTATATGTGTATGCATTTTGCTATCTCTGTGTTTATGAGTATGCATGTATATCAGTGTATATGTACATGTGGATATGTGTGTTCATATGTTTAGGTCTGCCTTTGTGTTCATATGTTGTTTAAATGCATGGGCACAGCATCTGCTCATATATATATATACATATATCTTCACACATGTATATATATATATATATATATATATATACATATATATATATATACATGTGTTTCTGTGTGTCGACAAGTACATATATGCGTGTGTATATATCTGCACATGTGGGTGTGTTTACAGTGCATGTGGATGTGTATTTGTGTGTTTATGTGTATAGGTGTGCATATGTACACATACATGTGTGATCTTGTGTATATTTGTGTGTATGTATGTGTGTGTAAATGCACACATGCATGTGTGCATGTGTGTGTGTATAGTGTATGTATTTGTACACGTATGTGTATGTGAAGTGTGAAGACGACGTGTTACATGTGCATCATTTATTCTTATTGTCAAAAGTGACATCTGGAAGCCCTTTCCAGTTCCGGACTTTAGTGAAAGGGAGTGTCCTTATCTCTCTGGCTTTGTATTTATGCTTTACGGTTGTCATATATGCTTTTCTGGTAGCCATTTATTCCTATTTATTGAAAAAATAATATGGATCATACCCACAGCTTGGTCCTAGGCTAGAATGTTTGCTTGGTAGAAGAAAGCTTTTGCACCTGGCTCGGCAGTTCATGCCACCCAAAATGTAATGCGTCAGCCCTTCTCATCTCAAAGGGCAGGCCGGGCAGCCCAGCATGGAGAAGGCATCCTGTCCCCAAAGATGGACCGGGTGGGAAAGTTGCAAGTCAGCAGACTGCAACTGCCCAAGTGGAAGTTAAGCCAGGCCCGTGTCAGCAGGCCCTCCCCACATCCTAGAGAAGGGACCACCAGCTCTGCCTAGGCCAGCGGTCAGCACCTCAGCTCCGGGAGTCACCGAAACACAGAAATTTAAAATGCCAACGGAAAGCTGAGCCTGGACTAAAGCTCACATCTCTTCCCTGGGAGTGAATAATATTAAGGCCTTGGGAGGCTCAACCTTCCATGCTCTTTGAGGAAAGAAACGTTTCTGGATGAAGAGGTTAAATGTTTCCACATCAGCTCCTCTCAGCAAGGCTATGGAGTGACGGATAATTGGTTATACTGAAGCTGACAAAAAGGAGCCTTCCCAAAGCAAACATGCTGAACCAAGACACTTATCTGGTTGTAATGGACAGGTCTCTTTATTGTCAGCTGATGGAGTAACAGAGTGACCTTGAGGCAAGTGTTATTTCTTTACCAGGAAGATAGGCAGATGTTTTAAGTTTGTGGCAAATAGCAGTAAGCTGGGACTGGACAGGCATTTCAAAGGTACCACATGACAGGGCTGTGTCAGAAGTACAGCCCAGGTTCTATTTTACTATGGGGCTCCATTTACTTTCCTCATCTCTGGTAACATTTGTACTTACACATGGAAGGTGACTCCTGTCTATAAGAGAAAGAAAGAGAGAGAGAGAGAGAGAGAGAGAGAGAGAGAGAGAGAGAGAGAGAGAGAGAGAGAAGACAGACACACAGACAGACACACAGACAGGCAGACACACAGCTAGACCAGAGGTCACAGTAACAGTTGTTCTTCATATCTTTTTTCAGCCATGGTCTCTCATTGAACTGGGCGGTCACCACTAGGCTAACCTGTCTGGCTAGTGCCTCGCTCTAGCACCCCCCCCAACCCAAGTAGTTGGGTTTACAGATGCATACTGCTCCACTCTTCTTTTATATTGGTGCTGGGGATTTGAACTCAGATCCTTATGGCTTTCATAGCAAGCACTTTCCCCACAGAGCTATCTAGTTAGATTCCAGGAGGTTGATGGTTAAAGAGGGGGTAGAAGAAGGCTGGTCTCTGTGCTATTATGAACCCATACATTGGCCTACAGCGCATACTAATCACCCATCTCCACCAGGCAGGACTTGGTCCTGCCCTCAGGCAACAGTTCTTTTTTTAAATAATTTTTCCTTGTATGGAATGGAAACACCTGTGTTTCAAGCCTGTCTGAGGACTTAGGGAGAGGCTTCTCTGGGCTAAATGTCTCTCTGGCTAAGTCTTGCCTTTAGGAGATGTGGCATCCCTGGGTTCCCGTGTGTGTCAGGTTCCTTCCTGGAAGAGCAGCAAGGAGGTTCCAGTGCTCTTCCTGTAAGAGGTTGTCAGAGGCCATCCTGAAAAGTCCCGCAGTCCTGCCTCGCCACCAGACAGAAAGACACAAGCTGTTCAGGAATCTCACTTGGCATTACAAGAGAAAGGGGCTCTTTGGGGTCCCCTCTTCTTCAAAAGGCAGAGTGCAGGGAACCCGACTTGCCAGGGCTGCAAGGGGTGAGGCAAAGTTAACCCCACTGGATGCAGCCATGGCTCCCAGAAGGAAGCAAGCCTTTCTGTTGCTTCACCTCTCACGCCCCCATTCCCAGAGTCACCCTTTACCCATCTCTGACAGCAAATGACTAGGTTTAGGCTTCCCACTAGTTTCTCCATTGTACAGGGTCAGACCTTCCCAGGGCACCTCCCACCAGGAGCAGAGTCTGTCAGTGAGTACATGCCCCGAACTCATGTTGGGAGTGCGCACTGGGCCACATTTCCCTGAATTCCGACTGGAGCATTAGTGACTGTGCACTTACTGATCAGGCTATTGAATTTCTTAATGTCTTTCCTTTTCTTTCTTTCTTGACACTTTATGAGTACTAAAGTTTATCTCTCACAGAGGGAAATAGAGACCCGATTAGTTCACATTAATCCAGAGCTCTACAAACTGGGGGAAGCCATGCTCCTGTTGTTTAGAAGTTTAGCTTGGACTAATTACTTCTGAGTTTTACTAGCCCTATATAACAGGTGGCCTTGTACACATTTTTATGGGGGAGCTGGTTTTCTGGAAGACCGAACATTGAGTAGAGAATGAAATAGGTGCTGTGTGACAGCCCCCCCACCCCCACCCCATGACCTTTCTCAAAGTGGGTAAACTTTTCCAGGTTAAATTGCTAAAAACAAAGACTCTATAGGTCAACAATGGCTCTATAAGTAGCCATTATTTGTCTGCATTCTTAGCATTTATGGGTCCTAGTAAATAGTCAGCATGTTTATGTCTTTCTCTCGTTACTCTTGGTCACAAAGTTCCTTAAGGAAAATAAATAATTATGTCTCCTGACCATATAATAAGAGAAGGGTTCAGCGTGCTGAAGCCTCTTATGAGAAGGCAGGTCTAGAGGCTGCCAGGAGTGAGCTGTCGGCCAGGCACTGCCCAGGGCATCAGGAGGACCCTGTGTTTATCCATGGAGAGATTCTGGAAGACGGCATCCTGAGTAAGTGAGTAAGAGTTCTCACTGTACAAGCCTGAGGACCTCAGTTCAGATCTCCAGCACCCCCAGAAAAAGCCAGGTACTCCAGCACTGGAAAGCAAGAGACAAGAGGATTGCTGGGGCTTGCTGCCTGCTAGCCAAGGTTCAGGGAGAGACTTTGCCTTAAAGGAATATGGTGGAGAGCCACAAAAGAAGGCACAATGAGCTCCACAAGTCCACAGGCGAGTGTGTGTGTGTGTGTGTGTGTGTGTGTGTGTGTGTGTGTGTGTGAGAGAGAGAGAGAGAGAGAGAGAGAGAGAGAGAGAGAGAGAGAGAGAGTGCATACACACACACACACACACACACACACACACACACACACACACACACACACACACACACACACACACACACACACACCAGAAAGGGCTGCTCTATGTAGAAGGCAGAACATTTGGGGTTGGGTTCTTCCTGTAAAGAGATGAAGGCAGTCAATTCTTTGGGGGGTCTTGGGGTTCCTCCTCCTACCAGGTAACTCGCCCAGCACTCAGAGAGCAGGTTCATCTTAGTTTAGCAGTGAGCATGGCACATCACTGTGCAATACGTGCAGTACAGTGGTCATAAAGTGAGCTCCTGTGCTTTGTGTGTGAGAAGAGCTGATGCTTGAGCAGAGCTCATCCCGGCACAGCCAGCCCCTCAGGACGAGGTGCTGTCTGATGAGCTTTTGTGTTGTTGTTGCTGTATTTTAGTGCTGAGATATCTTCCCTGGGGTCAGGAAGATGCTTCAGATCACAGGGTAAAGAACAGAAAAGAGTGAGTCAGGGACTCAAGGCAAAGACGAGAAGGAATTCTTTTCCTCTGCCGGACGTTCTGTGTTTTCCTTGGCAGAGCTTTGTGGCTCTCTTTATTCTCTCTGTAGCAATCGGGACACAAATCAGCTCACCTGTTTTCCCCCTTAGATGTGTGCTGATGGAAATGAAGGAAATTAACAGATGGTGCATTCTCCTGACCTGTACTTTTCAGACTATTTATGGGAAAGGGGTGTGTTTAATTTTTTAAGGTTGGTTTCAGATGATATTGTTATAAGTGGCAATCAAAATGACTGGAAAAATGCAATGTGCATTGCCAACTTTCAGGAAACCAAACACTGTGACTTAGGCACAAAAGCCCTGAGGTTATGAAGATGCTGCTGTACTCATAAGGTTGAACCTCACGCTAGCTGGCCATGGTTGGGCAAGTTTCACCAATCAGCAATTGTCCATGGCACACCTTACAGGTCACTTTGCTCTGCTAACGCTCTCCTTTCTTTTGTAACTTGGCTTGGTCTCTCTTAACTAAACCTTTTTAATGTGTGCATGTTCCATGTTCCTCTGTGTGTGCAGGTGCATGGTGTATCTGCAAGTATGCATGTGTGCATTACTGTGTGTTTATATATGGTGTGTGTGTGTAGAAGGTAGCAGACAAGTGTATATTCATTACTCAGATGCTGGATTTTTTTTTTTTTTTTGAGATATGGTCACATTATTCCAGAACTTGAAAAATTGGCTAAGCTGGCTCGCTGGTGAGCCACGGTGTTCCACCTGTCTTTGTCTCCCCAGCACTGAAATTATAGGTGAGTTCCTCTGGTTCCTCTGGCTTGGCTTCTATTACATGTATTCTAGGAAGTGAGCTCCTATCCTACATCTTGTGCATCGGGCACTTGACAAAACCAAAATGAGCCATCTCCCTTGTTCTTTATTGGGACCTTCCTAGTATCAAGGATGGGGGTCTGCACACAGTCATTTCAGATAGCGCTTTATTGCAGTGAAGAAAAATAAAACAGGATGTGCTCAGTTTTGATGCAACTTCATGAGCTGGGGTGGGTGGGTGGAGGGGTTCCCCCCTTTTTTGAGGAATGGGGGGCTAGGAGAAGAGGGAGGAAGAGTAGGACTGGGAGGAGAAGGGCTATGATCAGGACGTAAAGTGAGTTAATTGATTAACTAATTTAAGAGAAAAGAAAGCAGCATTTCCCTAATACTAAGAGGAAATAGCCAGCTTAAAGCCAGAAGGCAGCACACCTCTGGGAATGCCATTCCGACATGTGTCAGGGGCACGCTGTGGCTTTGTAATCTTTAGGGAAAAATTAACTTGGTGGTGTGTGCTTTGTTTAGGCAGTCTGAGTGTAAAGATAATTGGAAAAACTCACCATTGCTACTTATCATGATAAATATTTTACCAAATCTTTGTCCCCTGCAAGGCCTGTCTCCATGGCAGTGGGTCAGCTAGGAGTATGGATGCCAGACTGAGAAAATAAAAACACAAAGTACCCAGCTGAGTCAGAATCTCAACTAAGCAATGCGTCATCTTTTTAAACATGGTCCCAACAGTTCACGGGATATATCAGGTGTAATATTGAGGATATACTAACGTTTAAAAAAGTGTGGTCTATTTACCGAAATTCAAATTTACCAGAGAGCCTGTATTTTATCTGTAATTACACATGGTACTCTTTTAGTCTGAACTTCTGTCAATCTGGCTTTTCCCCTCCTGGGTTAAAAATCAACCCAACCAAATTAAATCTAGCCGTATCGACCAAACCTGTTTAGCTATTGGCAATCAGAAGCTAAAAACTCAATAAAAATGCCGACATTTCTTTGAGAAAACTGTTTCCCACATGGCATAATATCCTGCCATCTCTGTTGTCTTCTCCCTCCTTCTCCTCTTCCTCCTCCTCTTCCTCCTCCTCTTCCTCCTCCTCTTCCTCCTTCTCTTCCTCATCTGATTCTTCCTCCTCTGCTTCCTCCTCATCTGCTTCCTATCCTCTACTTCCTCTTCCTCTACTGTTTCCTCTTTCTCCTCATCTGCTTCCTCCTCATCTGCCTCCTATCTTCTACTTCCTCTTCTCCTTTCTTTCCTCATTCCTTCATTTAATAAACATGTGTATTAATCCACATGAACTTTTCTCCTTGGGAATATAAAGTGAATATGGTAGTGAATTTCATATCTGTGGAGCTGGGGAAGTGCTCAGACAAGAACAGTAGCAAGCGATGTGCTTAAATCGTATAACCACACAAAGGTGCATTAACCATGGCAGCCTGGAATAGTCCTTAGTAACGGCTATTGGTCTTCAACAGTTTCATGCACTTGTTTATGGGCGGCAGTGCCATGACACAGGTGTGGAAGGTACAGCTCACAGGATGTGGGTCTCACCTTCTGCAGTGTGAGTCTGGGGATTGAACTCAGGTCACCAGGATTGGCAGCAAGCACCTTCGCCTGCGGGATCATCTCACCTGCCTGGCAGTTTGATTTTCTTTCTGACCAGTAGCGGTTCTTCTGGGCAGCGTTGTAAAGTTGCTGTTCCCATCCTTCTGGAGTGTGTCCGTCTTATCACACTGGCAGACACGTCCACCAGGGAACAAGCAGTAGACACCAGCAGCTGGAAGCTTTGGACGGGTCACTGGGCTTCCTGTGGACTCATCCATTGCTGGTCAGCAGACCTGGGTGCATCCAGTGGTGCAAAGAAGCTCCAGCCTTGGTAACCATAGCAGAAAGAAGAATAGGGTGTGCAGTAAGGAGAACACATACACCCATACACATACACTACACACACACAGACATACACACAGACACACACACACACAAACATACACACACCCACACACACCCACACACCCACCCACACATACATACACACACACTTGTAAAATAAAATAAACTTCATGAACGTCCTTCTTGATGATATGTTAGTGGTTTCCTTTACCTTGATTTTGTGTTTTTTTCTGTTTGTTGTTCCTGTCATTTCCCTTTGGCCAAGTCTCTGTAATTTGTTTCCTTTCTTGTTGGTTTGACAAACTATCTGGAAAAAACCCCACAACTTGAAGGAAGGAAGGTTTTATTTTGGATCAGGATTTGAGAGTATGGTCCACCATGAAGGGTAAGACAGGCCGCAAGAGTGTGAGGCACCTGGGTCACATTGTATTTGTAGTGAGAAAGCAGGGGGGGGGGGAACTGGTGTTTAGCTATACGTACGTCTTTGGACTCAGTCCTAGACCCCATCTCAGGGAATGGCATTATCACATTTAGAGTTGGCCTTTGTACTTCTATTAACATAATCCAGAAATTCTGTCACAGAACTGTCCTCAATGACCCTAAATGCTGTCAGGTTGACAATGAAACTTAACCACCACAGTCCATATAATAAAAAGGTAAGAAGTCTCCAAGAGGACCCAGTTTCCTTTAGGTGGATAGGTTGAAGACAAACATGGGCATCTCTCTTTGCTCCTCTGACATTCATCTTCCCCTCCATGTGATGTGTCTGCAACAGCCACTGGTCCTTTTGAGAAGTCACGAGTTTGTCTTCAGTGGGGCCCTCTTTGCCAGGCTGAACATCTCATGAGCCTGGAAACACCCTTACCCTCTGATGCCCCAGGATTTGCTGGTTACTTGGCAGCCAGGGTGTAACACACAGATTTGGAAAGTGACTCAAACCCTGCCTTCTCTTAACCACTTAAATGGAAAAAGGACTATTATTTCATCAGGGCACAAATGCTATAAAAACTATTCTGATAGGATTAGCTTGCCTCCCGAATGGCCACGGCTACCGGTGTGTCTAAGAGGGGTGTGTGTGTGTGTGTGTGTAAGTGGCAACATGGGTTTTATAGTCTTAGGAGCCCACTTTGCATTACTTTAGGAAAGCCTTATATGTTCAATGAGGATTCTGAGGCCAATGACCACTGACGTCCAGAACATTACAATAATCCAATGAAATAGAATAGCATTTTGGAGTGGAACAATTTTTGTAGAAGCTGCTGATAGCATCCACTCATGCTGAGGGCCTCACACATAAGTGGGGGTACTGCTTTGATGGAGAGTTAGCTATTTAGACTTCGTAAGTAAGACAATGTTTCCTTCAGGGAGTCTCCAGAGCGGGTTGCTTGTAGGAGAATACCAATGCCTGTGCTTAAACGGGGTCTTGGAAGCTGCACTCACCAGTCTGAAGATGCTCAGTGGGTCCTGCAGCGTGGCAGGGTCTTAAAGCAGGAGGTTCTGACTCTCAGGCAAGAAGATTTGATGGAATGCCTCCGCATCACCCAGTTAGCAGCTTAGCTGTCCACATCGAGCCCTTACCAAGTATTTTAGTGACTCTTCTTCTTGTTGCAATGAAAGAGCTGAGAAAAGCAACTTGAAGAATGAAGGACTTATTTTGCGCCCACTTTGAGGGTCCATCAGGGCAGGGAAGGCATCGCGGTGGGAGAAGAAGTCTCCCTATGTCCACAACTGGGAGGCGGAAGAAGACAAACACAGATGCTCAGCTCACGGTCTCCTTTTTATTCAGTCCAGGAGCCCAGCTAATGTCTTTGTGACACCCTTAAAGAATGAAATACTCCAAAAGCATGCCATGAGTTGAGGGACAACCGTTTACTGTGTTTGGAATGCCCTGTTCTCCAAGCATGCTCAGAGCAATGCCTTGTGTCTGACTCCATGTGAGTTATTAGGGCTGCGGAGGATGTGGCCTGCTGTTCTGAGTTTAGAAGGTCATGGGAGAAATGCAGCCCAGTGAGTCCTCTCTCAGGGCAAACAAACTACACCCTGGGAAGTGAGGGGTTAGGGAGAGCTGCTTTAGGGAGCATGCCCGGCTGACACGAGAAGGGTGAGCTGACTGGGGAAACCAGGTGTGAGCTTGGGAGCTCACACTGCCGACAGTGATCACAGCTCCGTGGGACTCAGAGTGAAGAAGAGTGGAATTTACAGTCTGGCTCTGAGCAGAAGGAAATGACCAATGAAATCCCCCCAGAGCCTTGACGCGGTCTGTTCTCTAGATTCTGGGCTTCATCGAGCAAGGCAATGTGGCCAAAAGACTTTGCAATTGGGGATGATGTTGTGCCAGGATCGTAATGTCTTTCACCATTTTATAGATGGTGTAACTGAGGTCCAGAATCCCTGCTTTAACACACGAGTGAAGCCGCCTTGGTTTTCCCCATTATGCTGCCTGCCCTCAGGTTTCCTGGGCCTGCTCCCCAGCCCTCAAATTTTTATCATCAGGAGGTAGCTCTGTTGGTAGAGTGCTTGCAGAGGGTCCTGGGTTCGACCCCACCCCCACCCCAGTGCTCACATAAACCTAGTTCATTAATCCATGCCTGCAATGTCAGCACTGGGGAGCTGGAGGCAGGAGGATCAGAAGTCCAAAGTCATTCTGCTACTTAGCAAGTTCAAGAGCAGCTTAGGGTACCTGAGACCCTGTCTTTAAAAAAAAGATGAGAAAGGAGACAGACAGACAGACAGACACACACACACACACACACACACACACACACACACACACACACAGGGAATGGGGTAGGAAGCACCCAGGCTGTTACCCTAGGAGTGGCTGAACTTATCCAGGGATAGCATCCCTTATTTTGCATTGCATTTCGAGTCTCCATCCCTGTGTGCCTGGAGTCTTTTTATCTGAGAGGATGGCTGGAGTGCTCAGCCGCCTTGGGAGAGTGGAGAGCACAGAAGCTGGCTGCCCACGCTCCGGGCATGCGTGAGCACTCCCAGCAAAACACAGCTGGCACAGCTAATTTTAGCCTCGCCGCCGCCTTGCAGAGAGACCCTTTAAGGAAATATATCTTCTGAGAAACAAACTGTATTATAATATAGCAGCTGAGAGACATGTCAGAATATTATTACTGGTGGGGAAAAAACTCTGGCAAGTAATTATGAGTTTTTTGTTCAATTATTTTTTGCAATGTTTATAAAGCCATGAAAGCATAGAGAGAGAGAGAGAGAGAGAGAGAGAGAGAGAGAGAGAGAGAGAGAGAGAGAGACACAGAGAGAGACAGAGAGAGGGGGTGGCTATTTTATTCTCCAATAAGTGAATAAACCTGGAGATCTCTTTGATTTTATTTTTAATAGATAGATAAAGCCACGAAGCAATTATTTCTGATACTTAAGTCCACCTCCTTGTTGACATGGAACTTGGCTTCCCCAAGAAGTGCCCAACTAAGAACTCCCACTTTTTCTCTGTTTGCTCTTGAGCATCTTCTCCTTGTCCCCTAGAAGGCGTGACATAGGTTTCATCTTCAGGTCCTGGGTTCATCTTGCTTTTAATATGGTAACCGATTTTGAAAAAGCATTGAACACACTTTTCTCCCCACTTAACTAGAAAGGTGAATACAAACACACACACACACACACACACACACACACACACACACACACACGCAGGCACACGCACACATGCACACATTTCTCCTTCCTTCCTTACTCCCTTGCAGGGTCTGTTTTGTTCAGCAATGCCATGCCTCACCTCTGGGAACTTGGCGGTTGAAGAGGAGCAGGCAGCTTGGGAGCCTGGGAGCCCCAGTCGGTGCAGGGCAGGGAGGGATGGGCCATGCCCCACCCAGGCACTGCACAGGCAGCCTGGGGTTCGGTTCCACCGCTGCAGACGCCGCTGCTCACTTGCTCTCACTCTGTTATTCCAGATAGCTAGTGAAGGGGTGGCAGCAGGCTGTTTCTTTCTTTCTCTTTCTTCTTCTTGTTCTTCTTTTTTCCCCTTCGGAGGAAATACTGCAGCCTTCTGGACTGCGTGCGCGGCTCCCTGGAGAGCCTCTCTCAGTTCCACCCACTGGCTGGAAGGGGGGGAAGTGGATGAGAGGGGCAAGGCCAGCCGGAACACACCATGTCACTCTGGGAAGCAGGCAGCAGCAACTAAGCCTGCAAGGGTTTCTTTTTCTTTTCTTTATTTTTTTTCTTTTTCTTTTTTTTCCCCCTAGTTTTTTCCTTTCTCTTCTTTTTTTTTCTTTTTGCTCATTGTTTCTTTTTCCTTTTATTAAAATTTCTTTTTCCATGGTGAGAAAGAGACACACGAGAGACCGAAAGCTGTATTGCAAGGGTTCCGAGTTGTGCTAAAGGATTTTTTTTTTCTTTCTTTCTTTTTTTTTTTTTTCCTCCTTCTTCGCCTTTACAAGCGCCTGCGATTGACACCACTAGAGACAGGCTGGTTAACCGAGCAAACTGCTTCACCTGGACTGGACCGGGCAGCTGGGAGGAACCAACCGGGCAGGCAAGAATTGAGGAAGCTGTCTGGGGGTTTCCTCTACGGATCTCAACCCCCCTGCCCCGTCTGCTTTTTCTTTCTGTTTTTCTTTTTCCTCTCTCTTTTCTTTTGGTTCTTTTGTTTCGCTTTGCTTTGGTTTTTTTTTGGTTGTTTTAAATTCCTTACGGTGTTGGAACTAGTGAGCGGTGGAGTCTCAGAAGCGTCAGCAGTCACCCAGACTGCCGAGGACAGTGGGTTAAGAGTAAGAAGAAGCAGCTCGCCTGGGGCATCATATACCCTGCTATTCAGTTTCCTGCCTCGGAGATAAAGCTCCCAGCTACATGGGCAAACGCCTGGATCAGCCACAAATGTACCCTCAGTACACGTACTACTGCCCTCAGTACCTTCAAACCAAGGTATGGCTGGACCCGCGGGCTTCGGAAGGCAGCGTGGTGTCTGGCGCTCCTCAGGGGCACGGCAAGTGGACCCTTCTTCCCTCACCCTTGGCCCCGGGGGGGGGGTCCCCCCATCCCCTCGGAGTACCTCTTTCAAATTACTAACCGTATGAATGGAGTTAACAAGGCAGAGGGAGAAGGGAAAGGAAGCTCGGGAGTGGAGCTTTCCCTTTAAAGACCAGGCACTTTCAATCGAGTGTTCTTTTGTTATTTAGCGGGCAGAAATGCTAGGGAGAGACGGTTAAAGTCTTTTGCAGGTGAGCAGGGATTTTTTAGAAAGGAGGTCCCAGCGAGGTTCTCAGGGACTAGAATACCATTTCAGGGGAGCTTTTCGAGTGAGCCTTTCTTTGTGTATGAATCTCAAAGATTTGGGTAGCCTCCCCTCTGCCTTTCTCCCTTCCTTACAGAAAACACTCCGAGGTGGGGGGGGGCACTCAAACTTTTCGTGGCCTAGTACAGCATGAACGAAGGGCACGGGGAGGGGTCAGGGCACCCAACAAAGTCTTCTAGAGTTTGTTGAGTGTATTTTTTCTTCTTCTTCTTCTTTGCCTGTCTTTATTTTATATAGAGGATAACTGAGATGCTACAGGCTAAAAGCTTAGGGTCTTTACTTTTGGCCTGGCTCCCACCCCTACCCCCCTTAGCTACCGCCCCTCCGCAGGAAGTCTGGGTCTGTAACAGGCATGGAATATAACGGATAATAATTGGACTTGAATTGGTTAAAGACTTTGGGCTTTGTGTGAGCATGTGCGTAAGTGATCATTAGGGGCCCGGAGGCAAGCCCACAAAGCTGAGCAGGGGGCAGTGCCCACCCTCAACTTTTATCCTGCAGTTAAAAACATGAACGATGGTTAGGTGAGAAATTAATGCTCCAACTTGTCAATTCGATTGGGATTGATATGGAGACGGGGTACATTGTTTGTGCAGTAATCACCTCAAGTATATGGGTAGTCTGATTTCATACTGCATTAACCCTACCTCTCCATCTTCTTAATAACTATACATGCACGAGCAAGCAAGGCATGCCCGAGGAATATGTGCTGTCACTGGGCTTCCTGGAATGATCAGGGTTTGGTTAATTCATGCTAAGGTTATCTGCCACTTATTCCGTCTCATCAGTCAATGCCCATTTGATAACCAACGTGGACACAGCCTCTCAAGATTGCATTCAAAGCTGGTGTTTCTTTTTCCTTTTTCTTTCCACCCCCCCCCCCCCATCCCCGGATTGCTCCTATGCTCTTCCCTGCCCCTCCAAGGTCAACTCACAACATTGCCTTTTGCCTTTGTGCCCCTTAGTTTGGGCTGTGCTGCTTACACAGACCAGCCCTCCTGCCCTGCCTGTGCCCTGAGTTTTAACTCTTTGGGCAACTTGATGAAGAATGCTGCCTAGTATTCCTTTAGAGAAATGGTCAGCCAAGTTTCAAAAAGAAAAAGAATATTCACAGTATTTTTTCTCCCACCCCCCGCCAAAGAAACAAAAACAGTAAGTTAAAGGGTTGCCTGAAAAATATCAAACATTCCAAGCCTTTTACTCATTTGGCTAAATTTTTCCAAATGTTTCCCAAATCATGCTTTGTGCTGTTCTGGTTTTCTAGAGCTGTACACAACCGCAAGAGAAACTTTTGATTGAAGTGAGTGAAATAGTTGGGGTTTTGTTTTGTTTTTCTTCTAGATTGCTTTTAACCTATTGCGAGCAGGAAATAATGGATGCTGTGTAGAGTTAAAGATACAGGGTGCTCGGTGAGCCACCCTAGGAGAGGGAGGGAGGGAGGGAGGGAGGGAGGGAGGGAGGGAGGGGGAGACAGAGAGAAGTGGGGATGAAGAAAGAGTACAGTAGTGGTGAGAAGAGTGGAGCCTGGAGAAAACTGAGAGAGGTTTTTTTTTTTTAAAGTCTGTTTGGAGTCCTGTGTGGCTTTAGTGCCCCATGGACCCTGGCAGTGTCTCTGTGTCTTGTTACTTTCCAGCCAGCCAAAGCCATCAGCTTCTGGAACATTTTAAAGAAGTTAGCCCCATTAGGTACCCTAAGCTGATATTTGGGTGATCACATCAGGGCTAGGGGGAACGTAAGACCAGCTCCTTAGGCTTTCCCGGTAGCTTGTATTGCTCGCATTGATCATTGTAGCGTTTCAGCATGGCAGTGTAGTTGTCATGGATTGTTTTGGTGCCCCTGGAATTGCAGACATTAATGACATCCCAGGAAGCCGAAGATGTGAAATGTTGGATCAGATGAGTATCAGTGTGTACTTCTATCTGAGCCTGCGGGGACTTTCTAACTTCTGAGTTAGTGCACATACACCAAGGGAGCAAGGCCAGAGCGCGGAGGGCACTAGAGCACGGTTCCTGCGTGACCTTCGCCCTTTTCACACACACCTATCTCCGAGCAGAATTCATAGTCACTTAAAAGGAAGGGTGCTGTGTTTATATTTATTTGATGAGGCTAGATAGAATCCACGGAAATCCACTGCTGTGGCCTCGCTCTCTAGTTTAACTCAAGTTTATTGTCACGGCTGATGGGAACCACGGTCATATATAAAGAATTCTTATTTTTGATAAAAATAAAATCCTACGGTTGATCAAAACCGCTTCTCAGGGGCATCAGACGTTAGAGGGTTGCCTAAAGTTGAGTATTTTTCCTAATATACAAGAGGTGTGTGGGGGTGTGGGGAGGGGGAGGGAGGAAAGGAGAGAATGGGGGGGAGGGGAGGGGGAAGGCTCAGATTTTTAAAGAATCAATAACAACGTTTAGTATACTTTTCAGAAAATGTAAAGCAAACAAAAACAAAACCCTGGGCTCTGGCTTCATATTTAGAGAAATGCTAGACACAAGTTCTAATTTCTTGTGCGAAAACAACATGAAACTAATTTTCTAAAAAAAAAAAATCGAGGCACAGATCTTCCATTTCCTCAAGTGCTGTTGCAGTTTAGGGAGACGGTGACATTTTCCCGCTTTCTTTCTTCTCGTTTTCCCCATTATGTGAGAACCTAACTTCCTGCTTTGTTTAATAAAACAAAAAATAGAAATTGGCTATTTCTGTTTCATCTTCTCGAATAATTTTCCAGAGGCTTAAAATGCTTTATGGGAGACAAAGCATACATGTAGCCTAAATAATATGTTAACTCTTAAATGGCACCGAGTGTATGGAGTGACATGGCTCAGGTGGCGTGAACACTCAGCACTCGGCTGTAGCTATAACTTGTAGCAATGCAGCTATTCTTTGCTCGTGCCTCTAAATGCTCTGGTTCTGTTTTCAGACTGAGAGGTCTTCTGGTTGTTTGTTCGTGTTTTCTTGCTACAGAAGACAACCTTAAGGAGAAGCCTTGCTTTTGTTCACAGCAGTATGTAAAAACGTAATGGCAGGCTATAACATTTAAGCAAGTGACGTGGCTTGATTTGTTTTTTTTTTTTTTTTTTAGTTTTTCATAGTAAACTGCTACTTGGGATGGTGTGGAGCTCAATGCACAGCTCCGGAGAAGAGAAATCTGAAAATGGTGCACTATCTTACTGGCAAACAAAACCACAGTTGACTTTTGCAAGCACACAGCCTTCAAGAATTCAGAAAATTCACTGTTAGTGTTGGGGTCTGAGACTCTAGGTACATTTACTGTGACTCCAAGGCACTTTGAGTCGGGGGGGCAGGGGGTGAGGTTTCTTAAAAACAACAACAATAAACCACCAAACAGACAGCAAACTAGTAGAAAGAGGGAAGCTAGGGAAGGTTGCTCTGCTTGCTCACAGATTGGTGAACTGGCATTCCTGAGTCCTGGGGCTGAGAAATAGATATTTCTCTCATATGTGATATTTGGGAAACTTTAGTCATGATCCTCAAACTTCAGAAAGAACCCCCAGCAGGTGTCTCCTTTCTTGCTTGTTTTGTGACCTTCAGGGCTCATAGGCTTCCTCTACCAGCCCAGTAATCAGAACCGTGTTCCCCGTCTGTCCACTTAGTTTCCCCAGAAAATCTGGAAGGAGGGCTTCAGACTAAGAGGCCCCTCCTGTGCTCCCCTGGCTGCTGGCACTTAGATGACATTTGAAGCCTTTCCTGGTGCCATATCAGAAATGGGTCTCACCCACTTTGCACTGACTTCAGCTTGAACCGCTACCACCACCATTTGCAGCCCAGCCAGCTGCCTCCCACTGAGTGTCTAGCAGGGGCAATACTGGTTGTGTCATAGAAAGAGAATATACTTGAAAAAGGAAGGACGAGGGGTTGGCAGAGAAAGGGGCTTCTAGAGGGCAAAGGGTACTTTTGAATCTGTGGACATTCCAATTCTTCAAAAGCACAGTCACCCCTCACACAGTTGTCATGCAGGCACAGGACCTCAATCCTTCAGGAGGGAGGCTGGCTGGGATTTCTGAGTGCGTCCTGCCTGGTCTTTGCACTGATAGCTAGTCTTGGTAACCTGCCAGTTGTTGGAAAACAGCCCTGAAAGCTCCCAGGTTCTGTTTTCCTTTGAAAGCTTGAAACATACAAAACCGTTCTTTCATTTTAAACAAACAAACAAACAAACAAACAACAGCAATCTCGCAACCATGGGATATTTAGGTAGCATTCCGCATATTTTCCTTTGCTCAGCGGTAGGGATGTAGGGGGTACCATGAGAGTGTGATAACTCTTGTTTGCCCTTATTTTCAAGTGTGCAGAATGTTAATTTGTTTTAAGTAAGAGAAAACACAGCTACAAGGAGTTGCCCTCTGCATCGAGTTCTTCACTCCTGCAGGTCTTTAGGCTCAGTGGATAGGGGAGCAGCCTGTGCGCGGGGCGGGGGGGGGGGCTTGCTCTCTCGTCTAGAATGTGGTTTTATCTCCTACAACGTCTTCTTAAGCAGAGGTCAGATTGCTCAGAAACTTCCTGTTTTCTCTGGAATCAGAACTTAGAGAAAGCACTATCTACATTTCTTTAACGGTACTTCCTGGGGCATTTTCCTTTCATTTTCTCCCCGTTCACAAAAGAAATAACAGAATTACACAACAGAAGGTCTTTTACATGTTTGGGAGCTGGGGACAGGGACACTTTGCAGGGAGAGGCACAAAAGAGGGAAAGGGTGTGTGCATGTGTGCAGCAAGTTCATCTGGGTTCCTTTTGGCTTCAGGAATTCCGGAAGGCTTATCTTTGCACTACTGTGATTTGCACAAGTCCCCTATGACGCTATCAGTACTTTTGACGGATAGGGGTTCACTTGTGATGTGTTCCTGCCAGATTTGAAGCCCATCCGTCTTTTTCTTTCAAAAGAAACTTTTTTTTTTAATGTCGAACTTTTTATTCAGAGTAAATGGTGGGTGTTTGTCCGCAATTGGCTTCAAGTAGTACATTGAAATGGTTTTGTAACAGTCTCACACACCACAGCTGTATGTGATTAACTGGTGTAATATCCGAAGCGTGAGAGAAGAGGCACTTTTATGTTATAGTTGTTGTGAAGCCAGAGTACAGATGGGCTGAGGGGAGAGCCACCGGGAATGCGCCCATGTGTAGGGATGTGTCTTCAGGATGTGCGTTACTATTTTTCGCTGTAGTGGGAAAACATTGAACTGTTTTGGCTGTGCTTTAAAAATATTTTTTTCTGGAAATGAAAGCAGATGGATATTAACAATTGTTTTTAAAAAAATATGCATGTGTGTGCCGTATGACGGACATTAATTAGAAAACGTACACCTACTTAATGGGACTGACAGACATGCAAAAGCAAATCTCGGAATGACCCTCAAAACACAAATTCAAAAGCAAACTTCACATTCTTTCTTGATATTATAAGTAATATTTTCATATCTTTCTTCTAATTTATTCTTTTGATACTTTAATCTTTGGAATTCTTGTTAGAAAATCTCTAGGGCACTTAGTTCTAAAGAAAACATTGGCGTATCATTGGCTTCCCCACTTTAGAGATAACAAATAGGGAAACAGTGTACTCGTTTTGGAAGATAGTGGGAAACGCAGTGGATGGCTTTGTTAGGACCATGGCATTCTCCTTGAGGATGTCAAACACTGTGAAGTGACATGCAAGGCCATGTGATTTGCCTCTGTTTCCGTAAGGTGATGTCGTCCGATAAATGTCTGGGTTCTGTGGGTTCTTTGTGGTATTTTGGGGGTAACGTTAGTTCCCTAGGGATCACATATCTATAGGATTAATGCTAAGCCACCAGGCTGGGGAGATGGCTCAGTGGGTAAAGCACTTACTCTTCAAGCCTGAGGATCCACCTTCAGATCCTCAGACCCATGGGGAGGCTGACTGTGTGAGTGTCCTATGTGGGAGACTCCAGGAGCTTGCAGCCGAGCCAGCCTAAGTGGCGCTGTGGCAAGGAGACCCAGTCTCAAAAGAGGCAGAAGGTAAAGATGGGCATCCAGGGTTGTCCTCTGACCTCTAGACACCTAGAGTCTCACACATGAAATACACACAGACACATGCACACACACACACAAATGATAATACAAATAATCTATAGTCTATAATAATTAATACACAATAAACTATAATAAATAAACGTAAGATGATTGTTAGTGTTTTTTTTTTAGGGACTTGACAGTGTCTATAGAATTGCATATTTGGTTTCAGAGTTTAGATTTTAGACATTCAAAAAAAGAATGAAAAAAAGACAAAAATGGTTCAGAGGTGAGCTGACTTTTGCTTCCTTTTGAGTTTTCAAGTTGCTATTGGCAGAGAATTTGTACACAACTTTGGGTTTTTTTTTTTTTTGCTTATTTTTCCTTCATGTTTATTAATCATTAAATACATACTCTTCAGAATCAGATATATTAATATAACTTTGCAGTTTGATATTTGGATCTCTTACACAAACCAGGCATGAAGAGAATGGATGTCAATGCGATGTGGGTTCTTTTTCAGTTCAGCATCCTCTGGTCCACCTGCTGGGGCACTGGCTTGTTGATCAGCTTTGTTCTCCCTGCCCGCTGCTTGCTTTAACATTTGGGAATCCTCTTTGGAGACATCTGGGTCTTCATTGCTGCTCTGTTGGCACTGGGAGGCAACCTATAGTTGGCTCCCATGAATTTTTGTCTGGTTCTATGATGCTTCCTAAAGAGCAGTCAAATGCTGCTTTGCAGACTCTGGGGGCTCGGCAAGTGTAGCTGTGACCTCCCCCATCTGAATCCTAAACACTGAGAGGACCACCTCCATCACTTGGGACTGGGAGAAGGGAGGTGGGACAAAACGACAGGCATCATCTCATCGTTCCTATGACAGGCTTCTCTTCTGAGTGGTCCAGCTGGTGCTTACCCAAGGCTCGGCAGTGAGCGTGTCGCCTTCCGTTCCCATAGCTTCCTCTCTGTAGATGGCAGAGGAGCACATGGGTATGTGCAAGTAAGAAAGCTAGACTGCTGGGGAAAATATTAAGTGCTCTTCATTCATAAATAGATGTGGGAACTAAAGTGAACGTAGAAACAACCATTGGTACGTGAAATTGTATTTTGAATGGGGTTTTCAAAATGTGCAAATCCCTGAGTCTAAGAACAGGAGCCTTGGAAATGAGAACAAAATACTATAGTTACTTAGAGCCTGACATTATAGGGGAAAACCAGTAACACCTCAAAGACATGTCAACCTAGTGAGTAACATTTGAGAATCCGTTCTGCAGACAGCTGAGTCTTGTCTTTCTTTTTCTTACTGGAGACCATTCTTTCCCCAGCACTCCACTGAGCTGAATTAATAAGACAAAAATATTATATATTGACCCCTTATAAATAATTTTCCATTTAATCTTTGGCAGCCATGTGTTACTTTTGCATGATTTAGCACATGAACTATTATTATTATTTTTAATGATTGCGTGTTTACATTTGGAGCAGGAGGAAGGGAACACAGCATTAGGGAAAGATTAGGCCATTGCTTTGGCCCAGCATCCTACTTTATCCACTTGCTAGAGTTAAATTTCCTTTCCCAGTTCAGAATTAAGACCTTGCCACTAGGGCTGGCAGGATGGCTCAGGGCATAGAAGAGCAATGCAAGGTTTTAAACCTGGCTACCTGGGTTTAGTGGCCAGGTCCCACAGTAGCAGGAGGCAAATGAGCCCCCAAAGTTGTGCTCTAACCTACCTCCCCTCAGGTCCTGTGGTGTGCACACACCTGGGCTTGTACATACCAACCAGACACCCTGCAATTGTGCCCAGTAGGAAAAGGATTTGAAGTTTCCCTTGCTGTGAACTGTGCTTGCTTAACTTACTTGCGCTGACTATTTCCACAGTGGAGTTAGATCATCTGCAGAGTGCAGCGAGGACTCTTGAGGAGCCATCTTCCTATTTCTTAAAAATGTATCTATTTTTATTTATGCAAATATGTGTGACCCGGAGTGAGTCTTCACGCAAGATGTGCATTCATAGAGAAATGGAGTTTCAGAAGCCTGTGAGCTGCCATGAGGGTGCTGGGAACTGAACCTGGGTCCTCTGCAAGAGCAGCCAGTGTGCTCTTAACCCCTGAGCTATCTCCAGCTTCCATCTTACTATTTTATATTGACAATTTGTAGTCTACTTGGCAAAATCAGTTTTGCTGGCTGAGGAAAATTCAGCGAGGAATTAATGGGAAACACGACAGTGGGTACATGATTTTTAAAAACCAGAGGAAACATCATAAATGATTTTTTTCATATTGATAAGTCATATTTGATGATACTGCTCATGCATGTAAACTCCCATGTCGCATCTTGAAAATTTACCCAACACATAAGTAGACAATAGTATCCTGAATGTGACTTAGAGCCAATGTGTTTTACACTTGATCAGATTCCCTTTTCAACCATCCAATAGCTTTGAGTAGATGAATTTGGAGGAGTGAGTAAGACGTTTGGGCTGGTTTGTGGTACATCATTTGTTGACAGTTCAGTTTACCTCCATATTTATGAGAATATCAAAAGATGGTTTTCAGGAAGCCAGCTCTTACAAGACTCCATATGATATAATTATGAATTTCTGGTATCAAGCTTCTTCTTTAGAATGAGAAAAACACACATTCTTGCATTAGAAGGTTGCTCTTTTGAGAATTGTGGCAATCCCACTGTTGATTTTGTTTTGGACTTTCGGCCCCTAGGATCTTGTCTGATGCTAAGCATACCAGTTTCTGGTTCCATCTTAGCTTTAGAATATTGTATTTTTAAATTAACTATGAAATTCTGAGAGGAACATTCTAATAATATGCTTTCATTATTGAAAGAGGTTTTGGCCCTTTTACTTCCTAAACACTTTGACCGCAAACAAACCTGTCTGGTTTATGCAGTCTTGTTAAGTTGAGCTCCCCCTTTTGAACACAGCATTCTTGTAAAGTTAGGAAAAAAGTTAGCTGCCAATTGTTTTGGGGCTCCAAGATTATCAGACTAAATGCAATGATAAACAGAATGAACCAAGGTCTATGTTTGCTTTACAGTTCCATTTTAGGAGTTTTAGAGTGTGTGTGTGCATGTGTGTGTGTGCATGTGTGTGTGTGTGTGTGTGCATGTGTGTGTGTGTGTGTGTGTGTGACAGTATTTTGGTGGGTGGCCTTGGCTTCTGTTTGTTGTAGCCTTTGGGCTTTCAAGAGGTCTCTGTATGAGACGCACATGGTGAAACAGCACAGCATATTGGGAAATCTCCTTGACAGTCTTTGGCTGACCAATCTTGAGAGTGGACACATTGGATTGACCTGTAGCAGCTAGAAAGACCTGGAAGGTCCAGGTCTCAGTGACAGCTTCATCAAATTCATTGTGTGATGCTTTTCCTATTGGGTGATTTTTTTTTTAAAAAAGAGTCTTCTCAAAATAGAGTTTTGCTTTGTTTTTTCACGTGTCAGAATTGCCAGTTGCTTCAGTTCCAACAGTTTCCATGGTTTCTTCACCTTGGGGGAAATTTGCTTGGCATGCAGAATCCACATGAGATCATGTGTCCCCATGTCTGTACATTTCATCCAGACCCGTCATTGCTTTCACTGAGTAGACAAGGCCGCCTGGGGATCCTGATCCGACGCTGCTGCTGCGATGATGCTTCCTTCTGGTCTTTGTAGATCTTCGTTGCTTTTTGTTTTAGCAATAGGGAGAGGGTCTGGCTCTGTACCAGCTCACAGTCTTCCTGCCTGGGGCTCCTGTGGTGGCGTGATGGGGCTCTAGGTGTGTGCATATCACCCTGCCCACCTCACTTTCAGCATGCGTCTCAATGCTGTAAAATTATTAAAACCTCAGTGAGATGTGGCCATTCCATCCCATTTAGTCAGGTGACGATTTTCTCCCTTTGTCCCTCCTTTTTCCCTCCATCCCTCCCCCTTTCCTTTTTTTTCTTTCTCTCTTCTTTAATCTTTCTCTTTTTTATCTTCCTCTCCCCCCTCTATTTCTTTCTTTCTTTCCTCTCTCTAGTGCCATAAATATGCTCAAACCTCTATATTTCACTTCTTCCCTTACTCGTAGTGGGAAAGTTCTTCCACAATTTCCCTACATACACTATAGCTACTTTTCTCGTTGCCGTGGGATAACACCTAATAAAAGGGAAAAATGTGCTTGTCCTATCTCACCTCACAGTTGAAGAAGAGATATAGTCCAACAAAGCCAGAAAAGCATGACTCTAGGATCCTATGACTGGCCGTGTCACAGCCAGGACTGAGAGAGAGTGAAGGAGAGTTAGAGGTAGATGAGAAAAGCAAAGGCAGGCTCGCTGAGACGGCAGGCAGGCTCTTCTTCCTGGAAGACACTGCAAGGAAGCCATGGCGGTAGACATATAGACAGGATCAATAAGGGCAAAGAGAAGCCCCAAGGGGCCCTATAGAATATCGGAGCCTATGGCTGCTGTCACCCCAGTGGATGCTCTCTGTTCCCACAATGGACAAAACTTTTTTTTTCTCCTCCTTCTGTGCATCTTGCTGCTGTCTTTTCTTGTTCTTCAGTTCTTTGTTAGTGGTGGGGAATGAACCTAGCAATTGCCTATACAATGGTGGACAGCCCCTATTTCAAGAGGACAGGAAATGGAGTCTGGCTATAAAAACTTGAAAGCCCACCCCCTACTGAGCCACTTCCTCCAGGGAGGCTCCACCTCTTAAAGGTTCCACAATTTCCCAAACAGCGCCACCAGCTGGGGAGCATGTGTTCAGACACAGGAGCCCATAGCAGGTGTGGGGTGGGGGCTGGGTTGGGAGCATTTCACTCTCAAACCATGGCACCTGACTTGGGGTTTTAACTTAAAAACATGTATTATATTATTTGTGTGTGTGTGTGTGTGTGTGTGTGTGTGTGTGTGTGTGTGTGTGTGTGTGTGTGTGTGTGTGTGTGTGTTGGAGTAGGGTGCTATGCCGGGTTCAGTTCAGAGCATAACTTTCAAGGGTAGGTTCTCTCCTCCCACTCTGGGTTCCTAGCACCCAACTCAGGCAGTCAGTCTTGTGGGATAATGTTTTTACCTGCTGACCTGTCTTGTAGGCTCGCAGCTGCTCTTTTAGATAGGACGTTTAGCTACACCCAGATCTTCCTGTGCATGGTCAATGAATCATTTTTTTATAATCTCTTCCATACATAGAATGCAAATCATACTCTCCTAAAACAGTTATTGCCTATTTTTGGTGCCCCTCACTTTCTCTGTAGCTGAATGGTGACAGAAATGGAGAGGGGCAAAGCGTTCCTAGGGAGTTGTGAATCTGTTCCCTCCAGCCTGTGGGTGGCACACAGAGGTGGCTCTTACCAAACTGACAGGGACTGATATTTTCCACTTCCATCACAGGAATCACATTTTCTCATGCTTTGAGACACACTGTCAGCGCGTCGTAAAGGTTATGTATCTGCCCTCTTCCCTGTGTTACTCTTGATAGCATCTTTCCAGACTCCTACTGATTGATTCATGCTAATTAACCCCTCATGATTTCATAACATGAATTTGTCCTGTGGAGAGCAGTGATGTTCAAAGCACTTTGTCACATGGCTGCCTATCACAAGAGGTGAACTGTTTAGTAGCTTTTCCTTCATGGGTGGCTCATGGGAAACCAAGCCAAGGGGACCTGGGAAGTTGGAAGGGGAAGAGCACTGGGTCTCTGGCTACTTGGACTTTTCTGGGAGTCCATAACCATTTTCCATTCCAAAAACAATAAAGAAGAGCTTCTTGGCAAGAGAAAGGCCTTTTACAAGTAGGAGGCCATCTTGAGGCAAAACCTGACATACGTGGAGGAGTCACGGAGCTGAGGTTTTCGGTGTCTGGTGAGGAGAGCAATAAATGCTGGTCCGGACAGTTTATGGTCTGTTTTGTTTTATGGTGTGCTGCAGAGTTTGGTAATGTACATTCTCCTTTCTCCATCCTCCTGAGTGTGTGTGTGTGTATGTGAGTGTGTGTGTGTGTGTGTGTGTGTGTGTGTGTGTGTGTGTGTGTGTGACAGACAGAGCGGGGAGGGGGGGAAGGACCAGGACAATCTTTTTGGTGGTGTTCTGACAGAGTCTCACTAGATCTGGAATTTGCCAAGTGGGCCAGGCTGCCTGCCCAGGGAGGCTCAGAGATCCAACTGTCTCTGTGTCACTAGCACTGGTGTTTTGAGTGCCCAGATCCTTTTTCTGGGTTTTGGAGACTGAGCTCAGATCTTGTTTTTGTGGCAAGTATTTTGCCACTTGAGCCATCTCCAGAGACTTCTGTCATTCACTCTTGTTGTTGTCTTTTTAAAATACTTTATTTTATTTTATTTTATGTACTTTGGTGTGAAGGTGTCAGAGGCCCTGAAACTGAATTTACAGACAGCTCTGAGCTATCATGTGGGTGCTGGGAATTGAACTTGGGTCCTTAGGAAGAGCAGCTAATGCACTTAAAATTTTTAAAAATTTATTATAATTTATTCAGATTATATCCCAAATGTTAGCCCCCACTTGTATCTTCCCATTCCCATCCTCCCTCCCTCTTCTGCCCTATTTCCCTCACCTAGACCTCTCATAGAAGGTGACCTCCTCCTCCACCACAGCCTATCATGTCTCATCCAGAAAGCCTGTTTCCCCTTGCTCTGTGTGGGCCTCCCCACCAAAGGGAAGTGATCAAATCAGGGGCACCAGAGTTTATGTCAGAGGCAGTCCCTGCTCTCCCTACAACCATGGAGAATGAGCTTCCCATTGGCTATATCTGAACAGAGGATCTAGGTTTACTTCATGCATTGGTACAACAGTTTGTGAAGCCCTCCTTGGGTCCAGATCTGCTGGCCTTGATGGACTCCTTGTGGGGCTCCTGAACCCTCTGGGTCCTTCCATCCCCAATTCTTTGATATCACTCTCAACACTCCACCTGGAACGCAGCAGTGAGCCCCAGCACCTGTCCTGATCCCCTGTTGGGTGGAGTCTCTCAGAAGACATCTATATTGGGCTAACATCCAATTATAAGTAGCTATATGCCATGTGCGTCTTTCTGGGCCTGAATTACCTCACTCAGGAGGATCATTTCTAGTTCCATCCATTTGCCTACCAGAATGGCTAAGATTAAAAATTCACATGACAGCACATGCAGGAGAGGATGTGGAGAAAGGAGAATGTTCCTCCATTGCTGGTGGGAGTGCAGACTTGTACAACCACCTTCGAGTTCAACCTGGAGCTTTCTCAGAAAATCAGGAATAGTGCTACCACAAGACCGAGCCATACCACTTCTGAGTATATACCCAAAAGATGCTCCACCATACAACAAGGACATTTGCTGAACTATGTTCATAGCAGCTTTCTTTGTAATATCGAGAATCTGGAAATAGCCTAGATGTCCTTCAACCAAAGAATGGATAAAGAAATTGCTACATTTACACAATGGAATACTACTCAGCTATTAAAAACAAGGAAATTCTGAAATTTGCAGGCAGCTAATGCTCTTAACCACTGAACTATCTCTCTGGCCCCTATTCTGGTTGTTTTGATGGTTTATCACCAGTTCATAGGGAGGACCTATCTACAAGTCCTCCTGAGACTTTCGTTTGTAAAAACTAATGTTTTCCAGAAGGAATCATCAAAGTCAGTTGTTTGGTTTGGTTTGGTTTTGAAATAGGTCTCTGGGCAGTTCTGTGTGTAAATTAGTCATGCAAATCTGTATATGTCCCAGAGTCTAACTGTAAGCAACTCTCACAGTGCTGTTTTGTATAGAACAGATCTGGTTTAGGGGACAGAACAGTGGTGTTAGTTAAAGGCAGCAAGTGTCTAGTGGCACAAAGGTGACACATGGACACTGAGCTATATAGGAACAGTGCTTGAAAGCCATCAGTGTGTCCTGGGATCCAATAGCCAGGTCAACCAAGGGTCTGTGTGTGATGGTGCCTGCTGGGCTCTTTTGCACAAGAATACCTTAGAGGGGGAGAGCCCAGCAAGATGGCACCCAGATCTCAGTGTGTCCCCGAAAGGCTGGCTGGTAGTTTGACTGTTGCCAGTTGCTGCATTCTGCCATGGCCCCTGTACATTCTTCTCTGTCCTTGTTGATCTCAGGACAGTTGTCACCCATGAGCTCACTCTTTGTTTTTTGTCCTGTGAATCCCCTTGACTTGCTGCTTTGCTGTTCTTGGGGTTTTTTTGTTTGGTTGGTTTTGGTTTTTTGATTCTCTAATTTGGCTTCCATCCATTCTTCCTTTCCCTCCCTCCCTCCTTTCAGGTGGGTTTGTCTTCTTTGACTCTCTGCCTTTTGATCTGAGAAACCTTCCTTCTTTTTGTCTTTGAACTTTTGGTTCCTTCCTTCCTGTAGTGTGTGTGTGTGTGTGTGTGTGTGTGTGTGTGTGTGTGTGTGTTTCCCATTTTCCCCAAGGTAGTATGAAATGGGTGTTTGACTTTCTCCTGTTAGTTCTTGGTGGTAAATGTGTCTCTGCTTTTTTGAACATGCCTGGGCTTTTCATGTCTTGGCACATATATGATAGAGGGCCCCTCAGAATTACATCCTGGTTAGTCTGTGAACCCTCTCAGAGCTTGGATCACAAGTTTTGGCATTTGAACATCTCTGTAGGATCTAATGTAACACCTGATATAGACTAAGGTTCTATTGTTTTGTTTTCAGAATGAATTAAACCGTCTTGTTTTGTGCGTCTCATATGTGCCTAACACGATGGTACTATAGTAGTTTTGCAGAATGTTGAAGAGTTCATGGTCCTGTAGAACATGAAATAGCTTCTTTGTATTTTTAAGTAACCGAGAGGATGTATGTGTGCACCTAGAGTGATGAGGCTCAGTGGGTAAGGGCATTGCCCCCAGGCATGACCTAAGCCTAGTCCCTGGAACCAGAGGGTGGACTCCCGAGAGTTCTCTCCCCACATCCACGTGCACGTTGTGGCAGAAGCAAGACAGATGCACACACGCTCACACACTAAATGTGAAGATAAAAAGTGATCAGTTTGACATGGCTTCGAATGGAATTGTTCTAGAGGATGAGAGACCTTCTTCACTTAGGAATACAGGAGAGCAATGGCCCAGAATAATATAGGATTATGTGGGAAGGGTTGTAAGCTTTGTTACAGGTGAATATTGAAACATTAACGTAAATCAAAATGCGATTTTGTGTCCATTGGACTTCTGGTCAGTTTAGCTTCCTTTAAAACGTCGATGAGTTTCTTACTCTGCAGCTGATTGGATTCCTAGCCCCAGGATTCCATGGTTGACATGACTCCGCTGCCTCTCTCTGCTTAAGCTTATATGAGCTATCATCTGCTCCATTAAAACATTTATTGTTGTGTGTCTGTTTGCATGTATGTGTGTACATGTTTCTGTGTGTGTGTGTGTGTGTGTGTGTGTGCGTGTGTATATAAAGGCCACAAACTGCCCTCTGGTCAGTGTCTTCCTCAATCTCTCCTTCCTTTGTTTTTTGAGACAGAGTCTCCCCCTAAACCTGGAGCTCACAGATTGCCTGGAATGGCTGCCCAGCAGAGTTTCTGTTACCACCAATTAGAGTCACAGATGTGCACCACCGTGACTGGCTTTCCACGTGGGTCTTGGGGATCCAAAGTTAGGTCCTCATGCCGTGTGCCACTTACTTACAGACTGAGCCCCTCCTTAGCCTAGTCCCCTCGATTGGGTGAGGAAATGACTGTCCTGAGTGAGTTTGGACAGAAAGGGAGCCCTCACATTTGGCCAAGGAAGAATCTCACATTTCCTCTTGACACCCTCTTGGGACCCAACAGTGGCTCTAGGTTAGCACCGCCACCACACATTGATGTCACATTCCCTCCAGCAGACACCTTCTCATGTTCTGACGTGTCCTCTGTCTGCCACCCATATGCTACGTTGAACGGGAGCATCAGGCAAGGACACTTTTAAACATCACACCTCTTGCAGACCAATATCCATGCACATAAAATACAAATACATCTTTTTAAAAACTCACTTTTACAGAGATGGAGAGATGACTCTGCGGGTAAAGTGCTTGCTGCTAAAACATGAGGACCTGAGTTCAAATCCCCAGATCCCATGTTAAAAGCCAGCCAGTGTGGCGTGAGCCTGTAATCACAAAGCTGTGGAGGTAATGACATGGATTCCTGGGTCTTGCTACCTAGCCAGCCCAATCTAATCAGCCAGGCCCAGGTCCCAGTGAGGACTCCTTTTCTAAAATACGAGGCAGACAGTTCCTGAGGAACAACAACTGAGGCTGACCTGGAGCCTAGCCTCCACCCACACAGAAAATACCAGAACACGCACGCACATACACACACACACACACACACACACACACACACACACACACACACACCCCACAGTCAAAATATTTATACGCAGATGGTGCAAATGTCTCTAAAACTTGACAAACTACCCAAAACACACACACACACAAACACAAACACAGTCAAAATATTTATTCACAGATGAGTTCAAATGTCTCCGAAACTTGACTAACTACCCCCCCATACACCCACACACTCACACACAGAGAGAAAGGGGGGTAGTAAAAGCAGAAGAGTCATCAGTGCACAGCACACTGTAGGAACTGAGTTCAAGAACAAACATATTAACAAGGTCTAGATTTGTTTAATAATTGGAAGTGAAAATCGCGAGGTTATTTCGGTGAAAAGGCACTGAGTATCATCTTGGAGGCCCAGTGGCTGGTTCTGCCACTTGCGTTAGTGTTGTGACCCCAGGATCTCATTTCCCTTATTTATATCTCCCTTTCCTCCGACCCAAAGAACACTCAGCAGATTTGATAAGAAGGCCTTTGGGATCAACATGAGGCCAGTCTTCCTTTGCTTCCGCATTCCTCAAAGACTGCAAATAAATATTGACGTGTGAGGAAGGTGAAATGTAAATTAAGAGTGGTTTTCTCCGGGAAGGTGATCACGGCAGAGGAAGGTAGTAGAAAGGCTCGGATGGCCATGATGCCTGTCCACAGTGCAGCGCGGAAGAGCTTCCGGCGGCTCAGATCGCGGCCTTCCTGCTTGTCTCTGCGGACCACCCCCCCACCCCCCACCCCCGCCCCGCTCTCCAGTCAGCCGGACTGAGACCTGCCTTAGATTTTCTGTCTGTAACCCTATTTCTTACGTGAAACTTTTTGGTGTTGTTGTTTTGTTTTGGAACGCAGCGCAAGTCTCTCTCAGCCCTTTATAGAGAACTCACCCTGCAGTCTAAAATGAATGTATTGGGAAATTGTCTGCCTTTTACATTGCTATATTCCACAATACTTGTACTTTTCTCATTGAAGTTTCCAGGATGCCTTTGTCCCCTGGAGGAGCTGAATGAGAGGGCGGAAGAGGTGTCATTTTCTTGCAGCTGATGCTGAGTGTCAGCTCTTGCTTTCCCAGAGTGAAACCTCGTGTTTAGAGATGTTGTGTGTGAGGCTTGGAGTGTGGTGCTGGGTTTTAATGAGAGTGTTCTCTAAGCCGTTTTTCTCAGCGCCGTCTTCAGCTTCCCAGTGTCCCTTAGACTTCCCTGCATTTCTGTCACTGAATGTTAATTCTACTCTTTTGGTCATCTTCCTCCAGTGACTGTGGCCACACTCACCAAGCTGTCCATGGTTCCAAAGCCTTCTTAGAGGTCGTCAAGAGGAGTGAGCGCCCTAGTAGTATCCAGCAGCTGCTTAATAACTATCGATTAAATGGGCCCTTGCATATAAGAATCTGAACTCCAATGTCGCTCGCTGTGGGGTGCTTTTTGAACACCGCACTTCCGTTCGCTTGCCTTCTGTCTAGCCTACAAGCAGCCAGGGAGGGGCACCTTCCTTCTCCCTGCCTTGCCCCTCAGACCCCATAAGCAACACGGGCTGGACACAGCCACAGGGCGAGTAACTGAGCAGTAAGGAGCAGCCACTTCCGCCCCCTCAGCACCCTTCAACTGAGCTCAGAATCCTCCCTGCGGGGAACGTACCCACACCGTGCTTAGAGCCTCTCTCAAAGTTTTCTTTGTCTTTTTTATTTTCAAAATAACATTTTTCCTTTAGCACTAAGCCATTCATATAAGTCTATGAAAAATTTTAACAGAGTGTTCTCTTTGTGGTACCTGATACCTTTTTTTCCCCTATAAGACTCTTGCTTTTTTTTTTTCCCCTGAATTGCTCATGTATTTATCTTGAAGAGTATTTGTTATCTTGTTAACTAGTTTCTTCCCTCTCAGTGCTGTCCCCATTTATTCTGTACTCTATAACATCAAGGAAGGGTCTCACTTGGTTCAAAACTATGAGTCAGGCAGGGCGGAAACCCTTCCTTAGGTCTATAGCATGTGGGGTGAATATGAGACTAGAGGATTATGGGTAAGCCATGCCCTTCAGACATGGAAAGTTGTGTGAGAAAACAGAGATGGTTTGTGGAACTGAGGGAAGAAATTAAACACCAGATCAAGGAGCAGCTGGAAAGAAATCACACCGGTGTCTGGGCAGGTTGATCCGTGAGACAGGCTGGAAGGCGACACCATGTAAGGGCACTTGGCATGCTGCTCCAGGTGTAGTGGGCACGTAGGGTATCACGGTTAGTGGGACAGAAGAAACGTCAGACGGCCACAGGTCTAGGGTAGATGGGGGAACAGAGTGGTTAATAACAGACTGAACTCTGACCTCAATATCACGTGGATAACCAGAAAACAGGAACGACCGAAATCAGGAGTAAGGAGGTGGCTTTGTTGGTAAAGCGCTTGCAAAGACCTCCGTTCCATCCCCAGAACCTTGGTAAAAACAAAATGGGTGTGCTGAGGTGCTTCTGTAATCCCAGTGACGGAAGGCAGAAGCAAGGGGAATGGTGCTTGAGGACTGACAGCTGAGGCTGTCCTAAGGGCTCTGTACATGTGAACACACACACACACACATTCACGTGTATACACATGCATACACTTGCGGACACATGCATACACACAGATACGCACACTTACACAGAATAATTGATGTGAGCGTAAATGAATGAATGGTGCCTTGACCTTCGCCAGTCTCATTCCAAAACCATAACAATAAACGAAAAGAATGCATGTCTCAAGTCCTTTCTTTTTATTACGAAATTCCTACACTCTTGCCAAAGACATTTTTATAATTTTTTATATTGCAGACAGCAGAGTGATGCTGTAAAAAAAATGTTTACATTATATATGTCAAAGGTTTAATGCTTCAGAGATAAAATAAACTTCTGTAGTTCAGTGACAGGGACAGATAATCCAAAGGACAAAAATCCATAAATAAAGAAGTAGAGATAGTTAACAAGCAATAAAATACATAAGACACTTATTGATTGTGATAACTAAAATATGAGTAAGATATGATTTTACCTACTAAGTTGTTCAAGAGTTAGACTCACACTCACTCACACACACACACTTACACACACTCACACTGTCCACTCCCAGGGCGACATTGCTGGCTGTGTGGATTTGGGGTCTGGGTTTGAAGTAGTATACTATAAATTTCACAAACATTGCCTGCTATACAGCAAGGCAATATCCTTATTTATTTATTTATTTATTTATTTATTTATTTAGCAAAAGGGCTAAAGTAAGACTACCTTCTTATTGCGGTGTTGTTTGAATAAAAAATATCATTAGTGCCATCAATCAGAAAAGGATGAAATGAATTATGTTATGTTTCTACAAAGAGCAGCCACGAAATCGATGCATGTAGATGTATTGACTGACTCGATGCCATATTGCTAATGAAAGGTATGAAGTAGTTTCAGAGTTCTGGCCCTCACCGTAATAGCTGTGTCTGTCTGTTCCATGTTTATGCTCTGTCTTTATTTGTTTCTCTCTGGGAAAAAGAGGCATAGGGATGGATTTTGTCTGGCTCTTAGACGGGGAAGAATTCCTTAAGGTTTTTTAATACGATGTGATGATCATTGCCAAAATTAATGATGACACATTGAGAAAATGCCAGGCTCTAGAAGGAGCTGGGGGGAGCAAGCTACAGCAGGGTGATTGGCTGGGGGAAGAAACATACATAAAAGTTCTTTTTACCTGAGTGTTTTGAGGCACAATGGAGCAGAAAGATAACATGTAGGAAAGCAGGTGTGACCTGGAAACTTGTGTAAGCAGAGTCAGAAAAGTTCCAAGTGTGTGGGAGGGTACACTAGCCAGTGTGAGCATGGCACTGAAGTGTATGGGAATGTGCAATAGCCAGTGAGCATACGATGTCACTAAAGTGTATGGACTGTGCACTAGCCAGTGAGCACACGGCACTAAAGTGTATGGGAATGTGCAATAGCCAGTGTACACATGACACTAAAGTGTGTGGGAGTGTGCAATAGCCAGTGTACACATGACACTAAAGTGTATGGGAGTGTGCAATAGCCAGTGTGCACATGCCATGTGCACTAGCCAGTGTGCACATGACACTAAAGTGTGTGGGAGTGTGCAATGGCCAGTGTGCACATGACACTAAAGTGTGTGGGAGTGTGCAATGGCCAGTGTGCACATGACACTAAAGTGTGTGGGAGTGTGCAATAGCCAGTGTGCACATGCCATGTGCAATAGCCAGTGTGCACATGCCATGTGCAATAGCCAGTGTGCACATGACACTAAAATGTGTGAGAGTGTGCAATAGTCAGTGTGCACATGACACTAAAGTGTGTGGGAGTGTGCATTAGCCAGTGTGCACATGACACTAAAGTGTGTGGGAGTATGCAATGGCTAGTGTGCACATGACACTAAAATGTGTGAGAGTGTGCAATGGTCAGTGTGCACAGGACACTAAAGTGTGTGGGAGTGTGCAATAGCCAGTGTGCACATGACACTAAAGTGTGTGGGAGTGTGCAATAGCCAGTGAGCACACGACACTAAGACAGAAATGTCTTTCAAAGCAGATGATAAGTGTCCTGTGGTTTTGTTTGTTTGCCTGTTTAGGTTTTTGTTGTTTTGGAGGGTGCAGGGGGAAGATCTGGTTGGTTCTTGCATGTATTTGTATGTGTGGAGTATATCATGTGTGCATATATGTGTATATATGCTATCACATGCAGTAACACATATGGAGGCAGAGGTTCAATCTGGGTGTCTCCCTCAATCACCCACTGACTTACATATCGTGGGGTTGTCACTTGACCCCCGAGCTCACAGGTTTGCCTCCTCTTTCTGGTGACCTTCTGAGGATTCCTTACTTATAGCTGGGATTATCTGTGGGTCAACACAGCTGGGCAGCCAATGTCTGCGTGGGTGGGGTGCTGGGGAGCTGAACTCCAGTCCCCAAGCATGCATGGCAAGCACTTCATCCATTGCACCATCTCTCCAGCGCCTGTTTTAAACATGTCCAGAGGATAATGGTACACCCAGACGGAAATAGGATTTGATTCTGGTGCCAAAACCAGTGATTTAGTTCAGCTCTCATCACCATGGAGATGACATTTGCAGTCATAAACATGAACAAGATTACAGGAGTGAGGGTTATGGGCCCGAGAGATGGTTCAGCAGTTAAAAGGACTTACGCGCTTGCAGAAGTCCTGAGTTCAGTTCCCAGCACCCACCCGGTGGCTCACAACCTCATATAATTCCACCTCCAGGGGATGCTATGCCCTCTTCTCACCTCAGTGGGCACTGCATACACACAGCACACATATACATACAGGCCAAAGCCTCAAGGACATAAAATAAAGTCTAAAAAAAAAAAAAGTGATGGTAAAAGAAGTACTGCCAAGCAGGATAACTTGTGGACACCGTAAACAGAAAGCGCTGTTCTGCTCCGTGCTGTTTCTGTTTGTTTTTCACCGAGTTCAGACCCTTCTCCATGCAGTGAGGTGCTTGACATTTTAGCAAAAGAACTGGTAATGAGTAAGAGGCTTTGGTGATCCCAAAAGAGTCAGGACAAGGAGCCTAAACTAACCATCACTCGGCTTAAAGCAGCTGTCCCTGATGAAAACTTCTGGCTTTTTTTTTCTTCCATGGTACTTTGGTATGGGTCATCCCACATTTGAAAAGTCATCTTCAGAGCGAGTTCAGCGAGATGTGTTTGATTTGTACTTTATTATTATCAATAAATTTAATTTAAACATTTGTATAAAAATTTGAAGAAATTACAGGTATTTTACATACCTGGAGATACTATCGATGACTCATCTTTCTTATGTAAATAATTAGTTTTTTTTTTTTCTGGTTTGTCCCTGATCCCTTTCTATTTGCTTGGTGTATTTGGAGTGAGATTGTTTTAATTGAAAAATAAAATAATTCATATTACATTTCAATTACTATCCTATCCCGTGCATCCTCCCATTCCTCCCTCCCTCCCACTTTCACACCATTCCCCTTCCCTATGACTGTGACTGATGGGGATCTCCTCCCCTTGAAAATGATGCTAGGGTATCTAGTCTCTTCTTGGTCATCTGCTGTCCTTCCTCGGAGTGCCATCAGGCCTCCCCATTAAGGGGACATGGCCAAATATGGGGCACCAGAGTTCATGTGAAAGTCAGTCCCCAGTCTCCACTCAACTGTGGAGAATGTCCTGTCCCTTGGCTAGATCTGGGTAGAGGTTTGATGCTCACTGCACGTATTGTCCTTGGTTGGTGCCATAGATCAAGCAGAACCCCTGGACCTCATAGTGTTGTTCTTGTAGGTTTCTGGGACCCTCTGGATCCATCTATTTCCCTGTCTCCTACATTGTGGACAAATGGATTGACTTAGAAATGATCATAATGAGTGAGCTAACCCAGAAGCAGAGACACTCAAATGGTATATACTCACTTATATCTGGACACTAGCCCAAGGGGCATGTCTCATGAAAGTCTTCACTTACCATGAAGGTGGGACAGAGGTGAGGACATCCTAAGGTGGAGTAAGATTTTTAAAGGAAGCCCTGTGAATTGTCCCCAGCATGGTGGCACAAAGATGCACCACTTTGCTTTCTGAGAGCTGTCAACTGACTCTCACAGCACACGCTGAAAAACAATGTCCAAAAGCAGATGAAGATCAGGTCTAATCAGGTACAAAGTTCTCTAAATACAGAATGTGGGGAAAGACCGTCAGTGGGGTGGGGGACTATGACCTGGGCCAACAAATACACTTGAGTCTGGAAGTGCAGGCATATATGCCATGGACAGAAGTTCTCCGCTGTGCAAGTTAGCACATCAGCAAGCCTCACCCTTGGTCCTTAGAGAACATGGACCACAGATTCAACTCCACCTTTGATGTATTCATTTCTGTGCAGTGTGGACGTGTAATCAGGTGGGGTGTCTTCTTCTGGCTGGCTCCAGTGCTAACATCTGAGAGAATCTATCAAGCAAGCCCCTCCTTACTTTAGTAAGATTCACATCATCACATCGGTGTGTTTAGAGCCTCTCTGTTTTGCTTAGTTTAAAAGTAAACTTTGCCTTCTCTGACTTTTCCTTCCCTATCTTTTAGCACAAGATGGCACCTCAATAAAAAAAAATTCCTTGCTGTAGGGTAAGGTCTTTTATAGTGAGGAGAATGCGATCATTAAAACTTGATTCTAATCATTTTTGCATTCAGTTTTTTACCTTTTTTTTATCATAATTGGTTATGATGATTGAGGGTAATATATGCAATTCGCCCTGCGGATTGCCTTTGTGCGCAGTTTAAGAATGCTAATTATATTTGTGGAACGTATCCCAGGTTTTGTAGTATGATTCCGAGATGTCACCCATGGGCTTGGCTTGTTCTGCAGCTGTGGATGCTACGAGACTCTACAGCATTTAGGAGGTGGGGCCTAGCTGAGGAAGAGCTTTACGGGGATAAGCCTCAGAACTGCAGTTCTCAACCCTCTTAATGCTGTGACCCTTTAATATAGCTCCTCATGTTGAGGTGACCCCCCCAGACATAGCATTATTTCATTGCTACTTCATAACTGTAAATTTGCTGGTTACGAATCATAATGCAAATATCTATGTTTTCTGATGGTCTTCGGCAACTCCTGTGAAAGACTCACTTGTTCCCCAAAGGGGCTGTGGCCCACAGCTTGAGAACCCGTGCCTTAGCAGGTTCCTATAGCCGGCCCCCAGTCCTTTTCCTCTTTCCTGTTTCCTGTCTGTGAAATTCTTTCACCACGTGGCCCTGGTTACCATGGTTTCGATGTCAAAGGTGCTAGGCCAAGCAACCACAGACTGAATCCTCTGAACTGTGAGCCCAGGAAAATATTTTTTCCTTTGTTTGCTCCAGCATTTTGATCACAGCATGAAGCTCGTGGGCATAGCACGCCACACCAACATTTAGAATAGTCTGCAAGGATCTGAGGAAAATGGATGTAACAGCATGCAGAGAGGTGGGCGTGGTGGCACACGCTTGTAATCCCAGCATGTAGGAGGTTGAGGCATGGGTATCAGGAGTTCGGGGCAAGCCTAGGTGCTTGGAAAAGTGACAATATGGATATATGGATGGACAGACAATAGACAGACAGACAGATAGACAGACAGATAGATAGATGATTAATAGTTGAAAGGCAGGTAGATGATAGATGAATAGATCATAGATGTTTAAAAATCATGTAGAGAAACGTATCAAGATTCACCATGTTTTATCGATGCCTCTCCTTTCTTCAGAATTCCAGCTAAAGCCACTGACTCCAGAATCCCAAAGACAAATCCCTTCCTTCATTGTGACCTACGTAGAGAGGGCTTTTGTAGGTCTAGCTTCACCCCATAGAAGATTCCAGATAGAAACCCTGCTCCCAGGACTACAGAGACTCAGGCCACAAATAATTAGCATTTCCCTCACCCTCCCCACAAACCCACCCCTACTTGTCACGTTGCCCTTGAGTTTTCACAGAATTACAGCCCTCCCCCCGCCTCATAGCCTCTTATTCTTTAATTACTGTTGCTACTATAATCCCTTAATCCTGTGTGGTTAGGATCTACTCCATCTGATACTAGCGTGTGCCTCGTGAGTGTCCCAAGAATAGGCTGTTCTCTGAGGTACCCTTTCTCTCCCAAACATGCAGACATGGCTCTTCATCAAGCGCTGTCTTTCCATGGCTTCTTCTCCACAGTATCAAAGCATCTGCTAAGTGATTAATGAACCATCATCTGTGGTTTACCCTTTATCAACCACCCTTAGTGAATTGTCACTTGGTCCTGTGTGCCTTTGTGACAGCATCACCTTGTGCCTTTCCTCACCACAGACAAATGAATGTCCTCTTTCTATTGCTCCAGCCTTCTGACACTTTTTTCAGCTCCAAGGTCTTGACAAGAGCTGCATCCCCTGCCTTAGTCTCCCTAGCACCCTGCTGAATCCTAATAGAAATAAGAGTCTTCTTGTTTTTTCAGATCCCTCTTAGGTTATTTTAAAATATTTACTTGTTTTAAATTTAAGCCTATGCATGTTTGACTGCATGGAAGTATATGTAGCAATGCATGCAGCACCCACAGTGGCCAGAAGAGGGTGCTGGATCCTATGGACTTGGATCCATGGGATCACGATATATGTGTGTGTGTATGTGTATGTATATATGCATATATACACACACATATATATAATATATGTGTATATGTACATATAATGAATAAATAAATATCAAAAAAAGAAAAGAGAGTCAACTTTCAAGCCCCTCTTTAAATGTCTTTACTAACCAAGCCAAGCTCGGTGGCCTCACCATGTTTTAATCCCTTTCAGTCAGTACACATTGTCCCATTGCTGCTGAGCAGTCTTTTGTATACCTTGCTTTTCTGACTAAAACATAAGTCCTGTGGCAACAGGGCTCTCACCTGTCACATGTCTTTCTGAATACAGAATTATAGCCCGCGCATTGGGTGCTTAGCGGATGTTTGTCTAAACAGCAAGTGGTTGCCCCTCGAGTGTATGTTTATGTCCAGCTCTTTTCTCTAAGTTTCTGTAGCAGATCATGTGCCACAGAAGAGTCCTTGGTCTTTGGTACACTGGCCTCTACACCCAACTGCCCTCTCCCTCAGTCGGGATGACACTGTAGTGGCCGTGCCTACTGTAGCCTTGCATTCTCAGTCATGTTCCAGGAAAGACCTCAAGCTAGCCGCATCCTGAAATCAAGATGGCGCCTCTACCTTTGACCCCTTGTGCGGACTCTATGCTGACTCTTCACCTACACCAGGCGATAACGCCTTCTGAGAATTAGCCACATCTTCTTTCCGGAGAGTGCTTATCCCAAGCAAATGGTTTGGGGGAGGTTTGCAAAGAAGTTACCAGAACCATGAACTGCAAAGATTTGGTGACAGCATCTCACAAGAGTCCAGCAGTCTCCAAAGAAGGAGCCTCTGTAAAAAGCATCAATCCTTTGTCCATAAGACATAGGAAGCAAAGGCATGGTGGGGAAGCGGGGCACGGGGGCGGGAGGAAGGGAAGGGGCGCTCCTTGTCTCTATGTTGTTTTCTGTGTCTTTTCTTTTAGCACTTTAGAAATTTTCCCTTTAAAAGTTACAGTGTCAGGTTTGATACATGTAGCGTCTTTTCTCCCTTTCCTTACTGTGGCCTCCAGTTTTCTGATCAGAATGTTCCCAACTCACTGGCTGCAGTTTTGGTTTCCTTGGTTCGAAGGCAGCTAGCTCTGTCCATTGTAGATTGCTGATCTAGTCTCAGGGAGGTAGCTAGCCTTTCTTAAAAGGTGCATCTTGGTTTAGTATTGCCGCTGCTGTTACGGTATTTTGAGAGAGGCTTGTATTATGGAACTCACTGCATAGCACATACAAACTGGTCTCCGGCTCAGCTTCCTCCTACACCAATCCTCTTGCATCCTGGGTACTGCACCGGGGTCACCATCAACCTGGCTCTGTTGGGGTTAGGCTTCAGAGAGGCTGTTAGGCCCTGCATTTTAGAGTGTCTCTGGTCCCTATCTTTGGGACTCACTTCTTCAGATTTGTCTTTGCTTCAGTTAGAAGCCCCAACCCCGTTCTCCCTTACACCTGCTTTATAGTAATCATTACTTCTGCCTGATGCCATAGCCCTTTACGTCATATGAAGTAAATGTTTGATTACTTTTGAGCAATGGGACGAATGCGTGACGTCCAGTATTGTGGAGAAATCAAGCAGACACGGAGACTCTCGCCTCTTGTACATTTCTGCCCAAAGCAGAGCTATGTGACTCGAGTCCATGTGTTAGAGGGAGCAGACCATGGCTTCCTCTGAGGGACAGGCTCCATTACTGCCAGCCAGGTGAAGCTTCATCTCATTGCCTTTGCTTATAATACCGCTTGCTCTTGAGTCTTCCTCAAGCCTCCCTGCCCTTCTCTACCTCCTACATCGTAAGGGAGTATTGTCCTTACCAAACAACCCCAGTTGTATTAGCATCCTGTTCAGGATGGGTCACGGGGACTCATTGCATAGAGCCCTATCTATAGAACTTGTCGTGTGGAGGACGGAGGAAGGCCAGCCTCTCTGTAATATCAGTGCTCAGACATTGCATCTAAGCAGCTTTGTTTGTGTGTTCCCCTTTCTTAAGTAACTCCCTTGCAGCTGGCAACGACCCATGGGAAAGCCTGTAATGCTCTGTGGCTGCAGTAGCTCCCAGTGCCTCTCCACGTTAGCCCAGCTAGAAGTGGTGTCTGCTGTGTAAACCTGGTGAACAGCCCATGGCTGGGGAGGTCGCAGCCTCAAGAGGGGAAATACTACAGTGATTTAGTTAAATGGGCTTGTTTTCAAAATGCCTCCTAAATACTTAGGTTTATACCCAGAATCTAGCACCGCTTTCAGCCTTGGGTGTAGAGGCGTCTTTTTGCAGTGGGCAGTGGCTAATACAGAGACTCATAATTGGTCAATTGGTAAGAATGTGAGTTACTGTTAAGTACTCAACCCTAAGCAAGGTATCTATATCATGCCCCTTTCCTAAAGGCCAGGGGACAGGGGTGGATGATGGGGTAATGCTGTCTTCTAGACATGAAATGAGCATTTGAGTTATGGAGTCAGCAGCTGCAGTTACCTGCATAAGATATATAAGATTTTAGTCTGTCAGCATTCGGTCACAAGTTGGGGAAGTGCTCACCAGGACCCTTCCCTTCTGGATGAGCTATGGGCAGTTAACGGGCTTCTGGGAATGGGCAGTCCTTTCCTTTGGTGGTTCAGCCACTGGTAAGTTGCCTAAAGTTAAGTATATAACCTCCCACCAGCGCTCATACAAGCAACCCTAACTATGCTACGTGAAACTGAAAAAAAAAAGCCGCCTTGTTTATATGTAAGAACTATTTATAAATGAAGTTAAGAAATTACACTGGGAAAGCGCACCGAGGGTGCTCTCAAGGATCTGAATGACTCGCCGCAACGTTCTGTCTGTGTCGTTTGAGGCCACGGGTGCTTAGCACAAAGCTGAAGCTCGCAGACAGCAGAAATGACCCTTTGCTTAGATGAACGACCTCAGAGGATGCTGAAGTGGCTCTGAGTTGTGACGTGTCAAGAGAAGAGCATGACATTTATGGGACAAAAGAACTGTTACAGTAATTCAGAGGTAGTTCCATTGTAGCAATGCAGAAAATTAAAGCCTTTGAAGTTAATTGCTTGTCTGTGATTTGGGTTTGGTCCTTAATAAAAATTGCAGCGTATAAATCAGCTATTGATTGATGAACAATTTGTTATTCATATAAGACATTTAATATTATATGCTGGCTTCACTTTATCAACTAAAATTTAATAAGTGAATGAGTAAATCATTAAATACATAAGTAGGTAAATTACATAAATCACTAAAATTACCACTCACATTGTGCCTTCTAGTTTAATTTACTGAAAATGTAATAGATTCTTCATCCTTAAAATACTCTTGCATATAAGAGATATTTTGGGGGGAACAACATTTTTGTAGCCTGTGAAGAATGTAAAGAGTTGAGTTTTTCAATGTTTGGGGAATGATATGTTTGAGAGATTGGAATGAGTAGTTAAAGCTAATGAATGTTGACTTCAACTAATCAGTAACTAGCTTGTGAGACCGTAGGAAGTGTTTGAATCTGTGGCAGGTTTATTTTACCCACAAGATATGAGGGGCAAGTCCATTCCATGTATAATTTTGACACCTGCTTTATACTAAACCCTTCCGTTGCTCAGTAGTGTTGGCTCGCTGCAAGAGATGGAGTTACCTGATTGCATTAAATGCATTAAAGAAGCTGCCGTTCCTGTTGTGTTTGCAGGAAGCATTTCATTGGCACTGAACACAGGAGGGACCAAGGTACAAAATGAGGCCTTATTCTATAATGTAGAAATGGATTTCAGGCAGGACAGACCTGCTTAGTATGTGACAGAGGGTAAGACCTGTAGTGGATACAGTAGCCGGTCTGTGACAGGCAGCTCAGTGTTCATGCGTGGAGATGCTGATGGAAACTTGGCCGAAGATCGCCCATCTGACATGAATTTTAAAGATCTTACAGAATTATTAAAGATCTTAGATCTTGTAAGGCCATTTCTGAAGCAATGATCTGTCTCAAAGTCTCAAGTTTAAAAAAAAATGTGTGCTTGAGAGGAGTCTGGTATAAGGGTGCAATGTTTATAAGGAAGCCTGACCAGAGTTAGGGACCTGCGATGCAACAGCAAGGATGCTGAATGATGCTGCTAGAAGGCAGGGGCTGCAGGCTGTCCTCTGGTCACTGCTGTCAGGTGACTGTTGTCAGGCAACGTGCTTGAAGAGTTTCTCTGGCAGGCGTCGGCGTGAAGAATAAAGAGAAGACACCGATAGGGTAGGTTAGTTTAGATTACAGAAATAGCATAGGCTTGATGGTGAGTTTTAAATGTTTAACTTCTTACAACCTAGACTCATTTGAGAAAAGGGTCTAAATTGAGTGATTTCCTTGATGGGGTTGGCCTGCCGACATGTCTATAGGGAAGACTGACTTGCTTGTCAAAGGGCAACACTATTTCCTGGGTCTGAGGCCTGCACTCTACAAGAGTAGAGAAGACTGAGTACAAAGCAGGCAGTCCGCATAATCACGTCTGTTTCTCTCTTCTTCTTGCCTGTGGATGTGATGCCTTTTGTTCCTGCCTTGATTTCCCAGAAACAGTGAACCACAACCTGGAACCATAAGCTGAAAAAAAAAACCCCTTTTCTCCCTCAAGTTACTTAGTGCCAGGGCATCTGTCGTAGCCACCAAAATGAAACCAGAGCTGTGGGTGAGAAGGCATGTAAGACCAGCAAAGGAAAATCCTGTGCAATGTGGGGCCGTGGCACAGTGGGAGCAGTGTTAGCAGAAGCTGGGCAGCGCCATGGACACCAAGGTGAGGGGCCAAGGACTGTCCCATGGCATTGTGGAGTAGCACAGCAGATATGACATGCTTACCCTAGGAGGAGGTGCTGATGGAAAGGCGGGTTTAGGGTGACAATGACGAAGAGAGGAAAGCTTTAGGCCTGAGTCAGGAAGTGTTCTTCTGTCCATGGGTGTCACTCCCCCAGAGTCTGATAAACACTTCTGGGGGTTTGCAATAAAGTCTTCTGACAAGATTTCAATTAGAGGGCATTAAGAACAACCAGCTGGCATTTTTGGAGGGGTTGTTTGCGTCCTATATAGACTCACTTATGTTCCCATCGGAATTTCCGGGTGGGTTCTGGGGTTGTTGTTTTTGTTGAAATTTGGTAGAGGCCGCTGCAGATATGAGAACAAGCAAGATAAAAGAGAAGACTGTAGAAAAGAAAAGAAAAGAAAAAGATCTCATGGAAAGGGGCCTGGGGAGCTTTGAAGAGGCAGGAAGCTGAAGGTGGAGACTCGCTCAGAGCGATGGCAGACAGGGAAATGTTATTAAGGAGGCCTAGAAAATAACATGGCATGATGCGTGTTTAGTGGTTTCATATATTGGAAAGAGTTTAAAGTGTTTGGAAAGCAGAAAAAAAAACCTTGCTGGAAGTAATAATATGAGGTCATTGTTTAACCTTTCGGGGGATTCTTCCAACTGAAGAGTGGCCCGGAAGGAGGTGTGGGTGAAAAAGCACTAAGGTGGAAAGCCCACGCTTCAGAGAAGGTCAGTACTGAGCAGTTGTCACAGCAATGGGCACACACAGGGCTAGGGGTGCAGCTCTCGTGGGAGACGGCCTGTCCTCACACATGAGGCCCTGGGTGCAATCTCCAGCATGCTAGGAACTGGACGTGGCACATGCCTGTAACCCCAGCACTTCGTGGGGCACACCGGAGAGCCAGAAGTTCAAGATCATTGTCAGCTATATACTGGGATACTTGAGATCCTGAAAATAAATAAATGAAGAAAGAAAGAAAGAAAGAAAGAAAGAAAGAAAGAAAGAAAGAAGGAAGGAAGGAAGGAACATATATTAAGAGAGCTAGTCTGATTAAAGGAAGGTGCCATTTTGTTGTTGTTGTTTGGTTTTTATGTGTACCTGTGTGAGCCCAGTTAGTGTATGCACATAAGCTGTATATTAGGAGGCCATGGAGGTCAGAAGAGGACATCAGCTGTCCTGGAGCTGGAGCTACAGGCAGTTGTGTGCTGCTGTATGCATGCTTGGAACCGAACGTGGGCCCCCTGCACGAGCAAAATGCCCCTTTAATCATCAAAGGATCTGCCCAGCTCCAGGGAAGGCTTGTTTTGAACCGGGGAGGCTTGCACATGTTTGCCATCCGGGCTGAAGGAGAAATACCTCAGAAGGAGGTAGCTATGAGGAGGTGGGCGGGGTATGGCCTAAATCCAGGGTAGATGTTAAACAGATCAAGGGCACCCGTGAGGGAAATGGCCTCAGAAAGCGAGATAGATCCCCGGTCACGAAAGAAAAGAAGAAAGAGAGGCTAGTTAAGGACAAAGGGAGATTTTCTGTTGGGACAGAGTAGGAATAGATCATGTCTGAAAACTTTTCATCTCTACAAAGTAGGTCATCTTCTTTGAGTGAGCCAGGGGGCCCCTGGAGAGGTCACGTCTGGAAAGGCAAAGACAAAATTGTCTTTCCCACAGAAACTTTATGGTTTAAAGTTCTAGTAATTAAGGAATTTTGAGACACAAGTAACAGTTATAAAATGCAAAAGATATGCTATACAGTGGCTATGATTTCTACCATGGATATTCTTAAGTGTGCTTACATTTTAACCTTCTGTGTATTTTACTAAAAGCATTTATTTTTAGTGAAAGTCTAAAAAACAATGCCTAAGAATGAGACTCTGTGTGCACATGTGTGTGCATCTGCATGCCCGTGTATGTGCATTTGTGTGTGCATGCCTGTGTGTGTATGTGCATGTGTGCATTCATGCATGCCCCCCCCTCTGTGTGTGTGTGTGTGTGTGTGTGTGTGTGTGTGTGTGTGTGTGTGTGTTGGGGGTATGGAGGATGCCTGTATATGTGAGTGTGATATCATGTGAAGGCCAGAGTGACAATTTTCAGTGTTATTTTGCAGGCATTATTCCCATTGATAGTTTGAGACAAGGCTTTTCCCCGGCCTGGAGTTTATGAAATCAAATAGGCTTGCTGTCCAGTGAGCCCCAGGGAGCTGCTTGTCCCCACATCCCCAGTACTGGAATTACAGGCATGCACTCACCACACCCATCTTTTTTTTTTTTAATATGGGTTGTGGAGTTTGAAGTCAACACTTTACTGACTGTACCGTTTCTCCAGCCCAAGAGGCTTATAAGCCACATTTGGGTGTGACTATTTTCATGGACCACTATCACGGTCTTCTTGTCTAGGGCTATAAAACATAAGACTGTCTCAGGAGTGGCATGTTGCACTCCAGTCCCCAACCCCCACTCCCTAACCCCACCCCGTCCACGTGGTCCTTAGGCCGAGACTGGACCATCATCACAGGTGGAGTCCTTGTAGTAATCATTGTCAGGACATTTTGCTGTCACTCCAACTTGGTAAAACTGTACCTTTGCATATTTGTTCATGTGTACTGCTCTGTTTGGTATAGTGTTTCTCTTTCCTAAATAAATTAGTAGTTTATTTCCAGTAAAATCCACCCCACCAGCTACACACACACACACACACACACACACACACACACACACACACACACACACACACCCCGTTGTAGAACCGAAGTGAAGCAAAACAAATAAAGCTTGTAGCCTCTACTTAGAACTCCCAGGGAGTCCCCTCGCTCTCTGATGTGCTTTGTCATCAGAGCCGGGGTCATCACCTCTGAGTACCTTTTCTTCCGTAGCCAAACCATCAGCCTTTCTTTGCATCATATCCCTGATTCAGCAGGTACATGGAGCGCCAGAGCAAGGCATCTGCTGATAAACAGAGCTAACAATCAAAACTAGACAATCTCGTTTGTGAGCAAGCCGATTTGAGATGGCCATGTCCGCTAGGTACTCTCATGCCTACAGCGCCCTGGTGAGGGGCTATCCCTCTCCATCTCCCTAAAATGGCTCTGCTCTGGGCTGAACTTGAGACCTCTCATGAGTCTGGAATGCTGTAACAGTGCCTGGAGACTGCTTTACGCCCTGTGCCTAGGCCTGGTAGAAGGAAGATTACAGGTGAGGCAGAAAACTGAGCTGAGCCTGAGCAGCGCTGCCTCTGGGCTGACTGGCGGACTTGCTTCGTGTGCTGAACTGATGGACATGCTTCATGCTGAGTGTGTGTCTCCTCCTCTGGTACGCAAAAACATCAAAAAAGAAGCTCATGTGGCAGGAGGTGCCTGAAGGCGGCGCGGGCTCCTGGGGCAACATTGAACTCAGGGGCGAGCCACAAGTTAGACGCTCACCGTGGGAGACGATTGGAAACTTCTGGAAGGATAGTTGAGTAGGGAGCTATTACTCAGTGGCTGCACACACCGGAAGGGGAGTAGAAGCCAAGAGAAGGTGTTTTAGGGGAGAAGATGAGGGCGAGACGGACTAAAGACCGTTCATCCTGCTCATTGAATCAGCGGGTGATTCCCACATGTAGGTGTGTCAATCCTACTGAAGGCAAAAGGGTGGAGTCATCTCAAAGATGCATGAGTTAGTGCATTTTTGCTTTAAGTCTTGCTTTAAAAACAGGGGGAAGGGGCTTTCTAATCAAGACAGTTTGGGCAGTGTTGGATACCTCACCTACACTGTAGAATTCTAATATTGCACATTTATTAAAGAATCTAAGAAGACATGAAGGGGGGAAACATGTTTATGTTTTTCATGAACCCATTGTTTCCCACACGTTGGGAATGCAAAGTTACGGAGATCAGAGATTTCCATGTTGCTGTCACATGAGAGTGTGTTCTAAACCAAAGAGCAACTGACAGGGACTCTAAATCTCTTTAAGGAAATTTATTTATTTATTTTTGTTATTTTTAAGTGTGCATGTCTGCATGCATGCATGTGTATACGTGTGACCATATGTGTGCATGCACACACGTGAGCACAGGTACCTGCAGAGACCTGAAAGAGATCACTGTGTCCACTGCAGCTACAGTTATGGACTGCTGTTAGCTGCCCCATGTGGGAGCTAAACTCAGGGCCTCTGCATGAGAATACATGTTCTTAACCACTGAACAATCTCTCCAGCCCTAGGGATTTAAAATCTTAAATCTCTAGGTAGAAGGTTTTTTTCTGGCATTTTGTTTATTTGGTTGACTATTGATAAAATGCTGTGCCTCTTCCTAGGGGCCATAGTTTTTGAAGAACATGTAATCTCTTTTCAGACACATATATGCACTCACAAAGACTGTGACAGCGTATACAAGACCTGCACATGCTCAAACTAGATACAAATCCCAGGCAAAATCCCTTGCCCTGGATGTTCCCTCTGTTTTCCTGGCTCGTGTGGATTCGGTTCTGCTTTTTCCACTTTGCTTCGCTGTGTCTCCTATTCTGTCATTTTAGCGCAGAGGCCTGGAGAGGGATGAGGGTTGGCCTTTGTCCTGACCCCTGAACAAATCAACTCCTTTTCTCAGAGCTGACCCCAGAAGCACTTGCTTACCGTCTGTGTCTGCGGATTTGTATAATTAATTACTCTTATTTAGAAGGAATGTTCCCAGTCCTTATCTCTCTGGTTGTACACGTCGTTTTTCAAGCCTTGGAATGATGATTTGGCATCTCAAGTAAGGGTGGTCCCACAAATCAAATTGAGTGTGACTTTGGTTTCATTTCTTTGTCGCAACATCTGGTCTTGCTTAGTGCACAGGAAAGAGAGAGGTAGGAGGCATGCAAATGTCTGTGGTGCCTCCACCATGGTGGCATTCTCTGCCTGCCATTGTGTTACGAGAATGACAGCCTTCAGGAAAGGGAGGAACTGAGTTCCACAGCTCAGTTGGCCAGAACTGTCTTGCATGTCCAAGGACATGACAGCTCTGTGTGGCTACTCTTCAAAAGCCAGTCTGGGACTCCCACCTTGAACAAAGAAGGTTGAAGCACAGGTCAGCAGAGATGGCAGTGACATGATTTCCTTGCTGTAATGTCAAATTAAATGTCATGGTGCTAATAAGAGTCATGAGAACCAAGGCTGCCCCTCAGTGTCACTAGACACGAAGAAAGAATGCCTGTCTGTCCCCTTGGAATCCCAAAACTCCCCCAGAGAAAGAGTGCTCTCTGTCTTGTGCCACACAAACTTAGGTTGGTGCTACTAGTGCAAATTCTCTGTGCCCTTCTGGAAGGGCAGCATCAACCATGCGCGGCAAGCAGGTGAGGTCGCCAGAACCAGGTGTGTGTGTGGTAAGCATAGGAGGCTTTCCCTCTAGACAGCACAATTCGTAAGAATCCATTGCTTTTATTAACGCATCCCTCTTGGATGCCAGCCCCAATCCTCTGCTCCCCACCACTGAGTTTATCTGTTGCATTTTGACAAGGGGAAAGGTTGGGATGAGTTGGGAGTGGTCAGTAGAAGCAGAGCGGCTCTTCTTTCTTCACGGGAATGATTGCTATATTTAGTCACATTTGAAATGAGCGGCAGGGATTTTCCATAGCATTTGCTTCATTTTACAGAGCAGGCATTGAGGTAGAGTTACAGGGTATTTTACTCACTTTCCAGAGATCCCACACCTACGAGGTGTGTAGATTCCTCATGATGCTGAAGAGGTTTTCAAGTACGAATAAGCTGAGGTTTGCAAATTATGTTCTTTATAAAACTTTTAAAGATTGTGTGTGTGTGTGTGTGTGTGTGTGTGTGTGTGTGTGTGTGTGTGTGTGTGTATACACGCATGGTATGCATAGGGTCAGAGGACAGCCATGGATATTGGTACTCTGGTCCCTTCCACTTTTTGTTTGAGACAGCTCTCTCATTGGCCTGGAACGTCACCATACGGGACAGGCTATTTGCCTGTGAACCTCCAGTGCCTCCTGTCACCTTCTGCCTTGCCATGTTAGGGATTATAAGTATCCTTGGGCTCAGAGAAATCTGAACAAAGACCTCAGGCTTTTGGCAAATGTTTCACCACCTGAACTATCTCCTCAGCCCTACAAGGGGGGCGGGAGGGTTGACACTTGCTCGAGCCTGGGACTGTAGCATTGGCCTTTCTTCAGTTACTACTCCGTGTTGCAGTATTGCATATTACCTTTTTCTTCAAGTGCATGGGATAGAGGGGCACAGTATGCACCAGCCCTCTAGGGAGTGGAAGCCTGGTTGTCAACAGACAGACCCTGCCTTTGAGCTGAGGTTTTGAGTCTTATCTTAGCACAAGTTCCATGAGCTGGGGTGGGGGTGGGGCTTCTTTGACGTGTGACTTCATGCTTGAAATATGAGTGTCCACTGTATTGCGCTTTTCTGAATTAAGATACTCTATCCTAAGGAAGCCCCAAAAGTGGGGAAGCGGTGCCAGTGTCTGGCACATGAGATCAGGGAGGCATTTGACAAAAGACCATGAGATTTAGCTTTGGCGATTCCAGTATTAGGATGTGATCTAAGTGCAGCCAGAAATCAGAACTGGACTTTGTACATCCCGAAGCTTGAGGGATGGGAGGATGGCCATCTCTCGTGTCCTCGCTGACATTTAACTTAAAAAAAAAAAGTGAATTAAATTCTACTTATCCCATGGGGAAGCCATTTGGTAATGTCTGTCTATAGTCTTAATCTTTGTGTATCAGGAGAGTTAAGAAGGATATATGTCCAGACAGGTTTGTTACAGCTTCACTGATATGTTTATTAGTTAGTCCTCTGAGATTGTGGTTGAAAAAGTATCCAAGATAAATATCTGTAGTCTACAGGGCAGTGCTCGTTCCACTTCCGCTAGTCAGAGTTCAGCGAGGTATGCACTTCCTAGCCTCTCTCCCTTGTAGTCTCTCTTCCTTTCTGTGCAAACACATACACGCATCCATATCCATGCATATGCTCAGCAATGCATATGTACACACAAAATATAATCTTTAGAGAAAATTAAAAGGCTGTAGATACGGTAGCTCGATAGCTCATTTTGTCACTGACATATGAGTAACCTTCGTGTGTGTGTGTGTGTGTGTGTGTGTGTGTGTGTGTGTGTGATATGTGGTGCCTGTGCCCCTATGTTGTGCATGCATGGAGGCCAGAGAACGACTCTCTCTCCAGCTTCTTCCTTTGAGACAGTGTCTCTCACTGAAGCCGAGCTGATGGCAGGAAGCCCCGGGCAGCTCCCTAGATCCTCCTCTCCCTCAGCACTCGGGATGCAGGCGTGTGCGTGGCCATGCCTGGCTTTTCACATGGTTCTGGGCCCCAGACTCGGGTCTTCATGCTTCACAGCAAACACTCTTACACACTGAGAGTCTCCGCAGCCTCCACGTGTTCTTCTTCTTCTTCTTGTGTGAGGGCGCATAATTCTTTTCAGAGCTGCAGAAAATCCTGAAGTCAGAACATGCTGTTATTCGTTAAATACGATCCTTAAGATTAGAGCCCAGGAGATCACAGCAGTGTGAGGTGGCAAGGACTGTTGTTGGCATGTTTGGGCACACTTACAGGATCTTGTACATGGAAACAAATGCTAGAATTTCTGAGTCATGAAGACCTTTGGTTTCTTTTCTTTTCTTTCTGTTTTTTTTTTAAAGATTAGTCAGCATGCACCCTGCCATCACTACTATCCCTGACAAAAATCTCATTGACTTTCTTACCAATGGTTAAGGCACCACCAGTCCTTTTCCTGTCACCTTTAGGTGCACAGTACACCCGTTATGTTTTATGATACTGGGTTTCACACCACTAATTACCATTTGAATATTCTATTTACTGCATCACTGACTTTTCACACATCCATGCTTAAGAGCTGATCGCACCATTTCATAAAGGTTTCTGTGACCGTACAGTCCTGCGACATGGCATTGGCAAGGCCATGCTGTTAAGAAATGGACTATTATCAGGTTTGCGGTTTGCACTGGAATTTTCTTCCTGCAGGCCATCAGCTAAGCAAACGGCATAGCCTGCTGCCTTCTAAGCATGGTAGACCTTGCCCCTGTGCATTTGACCTGACATTTTTTCTTAGCTGGTATTGCAACCCTCTGTAAAACACCTTGTGTAGTATCATTACTCAGAATTCATGGCTCATTTTAAAGATACTTTCCTTATGGGCAAGTTATCCTTTTATGAGTGGTGTGTGTGTGTGTGTGTGTGTGTGTGTGTGTGTGTGTGTGTGTGTACCAGCAGAACAATGTCAGGTGCCATTTTTTTTTTATGACTGCTGTTGATGTTATTTTGAGACAGTGTCTCTTGCTGGCTTGGAGTTCATGCATTAGACTGTCCTGGCTGCCCAGTGAGCTCCAGGAATCCACCCATCTCTGCCTCCCCAACATCAGCATTACAAGTGTGTACCACTATACCTGGAATTTTCTTGTAAAGAGAAATCAAACTTGAGTTACTGTATTTTCAGAGCAGACATTTTACCTACAGAGTGATGTCCCTCACCCATGCACCTTTGTGACCTCTCTTATTACATTGTGTGACTACATAGTTACTATCATTTGCATAAATGTTCAACAAGCTTTACTGTAAGGGACCAGATGATAGAAAGTTTGCGTGTACTGGGAAAACTCTCTTTCCCATTCGCCTCTGCTGTACAAGATGTTAATGCAGCCAGAGATGATACTCAAACAAATGGCTGTGATGGTGTTCTTATAAAATTATATTTATAGAGACAGTCAGCAAGCCTCATGACTGGCTGTCTTGGATCCCCGTAGCTCTAGCTAGATCTAGCTACTGTGGACTTCACTAATCTTTAGTTCTGCTCTATGCACTTCTTGGAGATAAAGCTTGGGTAAGTGGCTGTGTGGCTTAATGCATAATTCTTATGTACCAAGAGGTGTCAGACAAGTAAACTGCCATAAAATCACAATTATTGGAAATGTTAGTGATTGTTATAGAAGCCGTGACTATTGGGTTAATGACATATCAAAGTAAAATTTGACTCAAACTGATTTAGCGGCTACTTCAGACTTGTACTACTTGCTTGATAGTGGCCTAGGATTAGTGGATACGTTAAAAGCCACTCTTACAAAAAAAAAAATCAAGAACAGAAGGAAATGAGGAAAAAAAAATTAGAAACCATTTCAGCCTAGCATTTAAAAAGTTTCTAACTCAGCATATGACAGTTGTAAAGGTAAATTGAGTAATGTAGCATTTACTCCTTCCTGGGAGGGTCAGGTAGATGGAGCTGATTGGTTTGGGGTTTAGCTAAACCCAGTGACAACAGATACAAACAATGGATCCACAGAGCAGGCACAATGGGGGACTGACATTGTACTTTTCTGCTTCTGTATTCTGCTTCATGTCCCGATGGTTATTTTATAGAGGAATTATGAAGCTGCCTTGAGTTTTGTTCAATATGCTTTTCTCCCTTTAAGCCTTTACTAATGTATGGGTGGAAAGCCTCACTGACTCACAGTTAATACGGCACTAAGCAGAGTATGGAATGGATTTAGTCATGTGAAAGCCAAGGGCTATAGGAACTATTAAGCTATAGAAACCATATAATGATATCAGCTATAAAATCCACTAATAGTTGAGCATCACATATATGCACATAAATAAAATGAACTGGGCAGTAAAGAAAGAGTCAACAAATAATTAGCATATAAATATATTTGGAGAAATACAGGGAAATAATGTGTAATGTAGACACCAGCAATTAAGGGTTATAAAATATTATAAAATATGAAAGAGATGATAACTTGGTCAGTAAAATGCCTACCTTGTAAACAGCTTGGTCCTTAAAACCTATATCTTGTAACTAAAAACATTGCCAGTCATGGAGATGAATGCTTAATCTACCTACCAGTGGGGAAGTGGAGACAGGCAGATCCCAAGCTGGCTGGCTTGTCTGGAAGCCTATAACCAGTGAGAGACCCTCTCTGAAACCAACCACGGTGGGGCCTGGAGTGATAGCCCAGAGGTCCAGAGCACTCACCGCTTTTGCAGAAGATCCTGGCTCAGTTCCTAGCACCCCACATCAGGCGGCTTATAACTGCCTGTTAGGCCCAGTTCCAGGGGAATCTAACACCCTCTTGAGGCTTCTGAAGGCACATACATGCACACGGTACACTGGTACATGCACACGGTACACTGGTACACAGAACCTCAGACAGATATACACACATACATATAAATAAAATGAATGAATAAATCTTTAGCAATACAAAAGAAAATACCCAGAGAAGACAGCATCCCAGAGGAATGACAGCCATGATCTTCCGTCCTCCAGGTGCATGCACGCACACATACACACATGAATGGTCGCCCACCTATGCATGTCTCTGCACAAGCACACATGCACATGCTCACACTCGAAAGGGTGAAAAAGTTTGTGCAATTACACGGGAAGCTTCGGATCGGAATGCGCCTCCCCAGGGAGACAAAGAGCAGCCATGTGCCGTCATCTAAGCGTCATGGTTTGTAGTTCATCTTCCAGTAGCATGGGAGATGTTTTGTCTCCCTCAGCTTCTTTGCTCGCAAGACTCTGCTTGTTCCAGCCATTCATGGAAGGACCAGCTTGTCTCGCCACCCTCCACTGGAAATGAGTTATGAGCCCTTTATCTGGAGCTACAAAGTGGCTTTAACCTCCGAATAGTTGGATTTCAGTAATTAATGCAAGATCTCATTTCATCCTAGCTCTCCTCCTACCCCAAGAATTCCTTTTCCTGTTCTGATTTGTGGGAATATAGATGATAAGAAAGGTAAAGCTCAAATTACCCCATTAGGGACCATGTTAAACATTTGTCTATTGTCCTGCAAAATTTTTAGCATTAACCTCCTGTTTCTTCTTTAGTTCCTGTCAATTCTGAAAGGAAACTGAGTCTCTGTGACACCAATAACACTATAGTCTCTTCTGTATGCTTCAAAGAAGATAATTCTATGTAAGGTAGTATCCATCTTAAAACAATTAGTCATGGGCTCATTACTTAACTCCTAAGTTCAAACTAGCCTGTGAGCAAGAGGTGTAGATATGGAGGTGTTCTGCGTGTCAGTTCCAAGTCAAAATGACGGCTCACCAAGATGTGACTCGGGCACTTTGTTTGTTGCTCTGGCTGAGCTAAGTGTACAGTGTCATATGGCAGCTGGCTGGCGTGAGCATCTTCATGCATCTCAGATTCCACAGTCTCGCCTCAACCCTTTAAGTGCAAAAGATCCTTTCAGAAAACAAATCTTCCCTTCATCCCAATTAGCAAATAGTTGCAAAGATTGATTACCTTAGGATTACCGCATCAAATTTGCAATGTGTCCAGTGTCCCAATCAAGACAGGTACTCGTGGGATTGCTCTTTGGTTCGACATTTCGTTAGTTCATTTATACACTCATCAGTTCCCACTATAATCAGACACTGTGCTAGGTGCTGGGGACACAAAGTCAAGTGAGAACACATATGGAGCCTCCTGAGATAGAGAGTAAGAAAAGAATAGAAAAGACCCGTTACTACACTGCGTCGTTTTAATCAGTGCTATAGTATGAATATGGACAGAACAGAAGGGGAACACAGAAGCATCAAAATATAAGATCCAAGGAAAATACTTTGAAGGACTTAATAGTCATACCAAACTTTTAAGAAGAATGAGAGCCAATGAGACTACACTAGAACATGTGAAAACTTCAGAGACATGTGAACCAAGGTCAGACTTTTAGGAGTGACTAATGACTCTCTATGCCTTGAGCAATGGGAGCGGTTGCCTAGGTGATTAAGTACAGGAGCTAAGTAAAATGGAGCTGAAGGGGCTACAGAGATGGCTCTGTGGTTATAAGTATGTATCATTCTTGCCGAGGACTTGGTTTTGCATCTCAGCTCCTGTATGAAGTAGATCAAAACCACCTGTACCTCTAGCTCCAAGGAGATCTGATGCCCTCTTCTGGCCTCCCTGGGCACTACACTCACATGTGCATACACACACACACACACAAACACACACACACACACACACACACACACTTTTTTTTTGAACACAGGAGTCTAGACCACAAAAGGCTGAGGTGTTAAACTAGAGCAGTGGTTCTCAACCTTTTTAATGCTGTGGCCCTTTAATACAGTCCTAATGTTTTGGTGACCGCCAACCATAAAGTTGCTTTTGTTGCTGCTTCATAACTAAAATGTTGCTGTTATGAATCATAATGTAAATAAACGTGCTTCATGACGGTCTTATGTGACTCCTATGAAAGGGTCATTGGACCATCCACAGGGGTCATGGCCCCCAGCCTGAGAATGGCTGAGCCAGAGGATGGGTACAGATGGGCTGCTGTAACTTGGAAAAGCATAGTGTAGGATGGAGAAGAAGACAGTTCGCTGTTCTGTGGCATTCCTGAAGCAAGCCAACATCCTGTCACAGCCTTCGGCCTCTCCCCTGTTTTCAACCAGGGGATTTTCATGAGACTTAGAGTATGACTGCAAAATAAACACGTGTCTCTCCTCCCTTAGTGGAATTTATATGCCAGCTGCAGAGAGTATATTACTTGTTTTCTCACCTCAGCTGTAGTTCCCGTAAGCTCTGGGGCCTGTTCAGCCTGCCTAGTTCTTGCAAGAAATTTCTCTGTTTATACTGGTTTAGCTTAATATAAAAAGGGCCATAGATGTTGTCAGGGGAGATGTAAGACATAATAAGGGCTCAGTTGGTACCTGCAGGACACCAGGCACTGGGATGCGCCATTGACAGGTTCCCTGGCTGTATTTCAGCCCATCTATCAATGTTACGCTCACTTCCACTGTCCTCATGAAGTAAGTACTTTCCTTGCTTCATTTCAAGGAACATGAGTTTTAGCTGAGCTTGCTCTGTCTACCTGGGCAGGATTCTGGACATTCTAACACCGTACAGTCAGCAGAGCCTCATTCTGAACCTGAGTGTGAAGTCCTCAGATGGAAATTCGGTTTAACACCTCAGCTAGCTCTAGGCCTGTTCTAAATGGTCCTTTTGGTCCACGTGAGTGCTGGCAAGGAAATGGTGGGCAATCTCCCCTGTGACATTCTGCCCCTTTGACCCTTCTGCACTCAAATCCTGGAGTCCAGAATCAGCTTTGAGATTCTAGGGCATGGCTGTTAGCCCTGGTGATGATCAGGACCATCAACCATCAGACATACACTCTCTGTGATTCAACCGCCACTGCCCAAAGCAGGGATCTGGCTTACACAGGTGAGACATGGCCACACTCTGTAGATCTCCTAGGGGACAATCTTCTGGGCCACTTGTAGGTATCAACAAGTTCATTTAAATCTAAGATACCAGCTGTTGACTCTGACTATGAAGAGACAGGAGATCCTTCCAAATGGGAAGACCTTATCAGCTCAGAGTCCTTGGAGTACTTGTTTTTATTTTAGCTTTTAAACATCAAACTCCTTGTAGATAGCCTTAAGACTTTAATGGAAAATGTTATCTCATAGGCAAAAGGGAGCATTTGCTGTTTTATCACCTTTGTGGAGGCATCCTATGGAGAATAAGTGGACAAATTCATACTCTCAAAGAGAAGAATGTCAAATGTGTAAGCATGTTATAAGATTAGTGGAGGACCTCGGTCCCTGGAAATAGTAAAGAGAATTATAGCCACTCACCATTTAATATTTTTAAAAGGAAACATTATTTTGCAGGTTGATGTTCTGTTGTGTCAGCAATTTATTAATGGGTTGTTAGCATGTAACACAGAGATATCAGAAAAGCAAGATGGGAAAGGGTATTATTTTTAGTTAGTAATTAAGAGTCCAAGCAAATACCCACCGCTGTTGTAAGTGAGAAGGTCTTAAAGCAGTACTGAAATGCAGGATACATACAGCCTTCATTGGGAATGTCAATTAAATATAATGAGGAAAACAAACAAATAAACAAACAACCCACCGAGCCTGGGAGTCAGAGGACAGGCCATCAGCCATGGTGCCATGCTTTTGGTCTCGGAGACACTGAGAAAACCTTTGAATTTCTTTGTTCTTTTCTCTGAGGTAAGTGTATTTGCAGGAAAAATGGAGATATAAAATCCTTAGTCAGTGCAGTTATCTCCAGGATTCCCCACATCGTGTCATGGTGCAGGAATCTGCAGGTGCATTTCAAAGAGCTGTGGTCTCCACTCAGCAAATCCTGGATAGCGCCACATACTTGCCTTCCATTAAGTGTTTTATTATACCAGACCTGTGCTTCCAAAGGTTTTATGCTATATTAGCTTTTTTTTTCTTTGAAACACATGATCATAGCAACTTCTCAGGGAATTAGCAAAAGAAAAAATAATTGAATTCATTACCTGGTCACACATAAAATAACAAGACAATGGCTTACCATTTTTTGTTTGACCAAATGACTAGCCTCTTTCCGTTACTTCAAAGTGAAGTCTCGGAGGAAGTAGTGAGAAAAAAGAGAGAGAATCCTAGGATGACTTAGTCCTGAAAGGTGCTGGGTGGTTACATTCTTTTTTATTTTTTTCTTCCTCCTCCTCCTCCTCCTCCTCTTCATATGTGTGTGTGGGGGGGAGAGGGGTGCCTGTGTGAATGCATTGTGTTTTGTATGTGTGTGAGTGCATGTGTGGGCATGTGCATGAGCATGTATGTGCTTTTGCATGTGGAAGCCTGAGGCTGATGTAGCATTTGTTCTCCATCTTCCACATAGTCACTGAAGCAGTATCTTTCAGTCCATCCCAGGAATCACAGATGTGGTGTTGCTGGCCAGCTTCCTCTGGGATCTCTTGGCTCTGCCTTCTTAAACTAGATTTACTGCCAAGCCTACAAGCACTGATGTAGGTTACGGGGATCTGAACTCAATTCCTAACACTTGTGAGCCAAGCACTGAGTCATCTCCCCAGGTCCTAATTACTTTAATTTTAAAATTTATTACCATAATAAAATAACTATAAAAATGATAGTTGTTGTTATTGTTATATGTGTATACACATTGAACAGCATGTATGTGGAGGCCCTAGGACTAAATTATGAGAGAAGCTGATACTATTTTTCCACCATGAATTCTGGGGATTGAATAAGACCATCCTGTGTACATGTCAAGTGCTTTTACCCTCTGAGCCATCTTGCTGGTCTCTGTGTAATCTGTGCAAACTGTGGAGTTCTCATTGGTTATTGGCAAATGATGATATAATGAGCAGCTTAACGTTGTGCACATTTTCAGTTTTTTACACATTTCTGAGGTGTCTAAGGTTTCATTTCTTTCTTTTTAATTTTTTTGTTTTTTAATTAAACATTTTTATTTTTTACATATACATTTATATTATATATATACATATATATGTATATATATATACATATATATATATATATATATATACATACAATAAACTAGCTACAGCAAGAAGAACCATGAAACAATCAGGAATTATATAAATGATACATTCATAGTGTTTTGGCTATTTGTATTTGGCAGCCTTGAAGAAAACATCTTTCCTATCTTGTTGCATCTAAAATTCTGAATGTAAATCAGTATCTATCATATCTTGTCATTATCAACATAAAACATCTGTATAGACCTAAAAACATCTTAACTCATAAACAACTGAGCTTAATTGTAAAACTAAACTCTCTGGTCTTCAACTCCATCAGAGACTGGAGAAGGAATAAAATTAGTGACCTGAGTATACAGGGGGTGCAGGTTAGCAGCTTCCAAAATGAGAAGATGACAGACACTGTTTGCTACCTGAGCAGTCACCCAAAACTCTCTGTAATATTAGGGCATCATCTTCATCCTTCTGACCCAATACATCTGACAGACATATTTGTGAGGCAGGAACTATTGAGGACTTGCTTACCCTATCTTGGCAGAGTTTGGCTGTCGACTCTGCCTGAATCCAAGCTTTTGTATACAGATGCAAAATAAGTTTAATTTTAGATATATTGGTATAGAATTCAAATTTATGATTATTCTTCATACACATATATATTTCTACTCTAATATGTGGTATTTTACCCATACAACTCAATTAGAGTATAAGGTTTATTTCCAATACTTTGAAAGTACAATTGTAGGTTGTTTAGGATAAGTAAGTTATACAAGTAAATTGTTAGTTGATCAAATCACAGTCTTATCAATTACTAGTCTATTTTTATCCCAAGAATATACATCTTAGGTATAACAGATAGATATTATTTATAGAAAGATTAGGTAAAATAGTTAGATAAGGTCTTCAAAAACCTCAGAGACATACAGAATATAGCATTTGAAGATGTTTTTATTATTTTAAAGATTCATTGATAATGAGACAGGTTAACTTCTGGCAACACCCAGCCTACCTCAAAAAAGATGATGAGCATCAAAGAACTTCCTTATGGAGATGGCTTCAAATGTGGCAAATCAGCCACTGGGCAAAATGTCCTCATTTTTACCACAAGTTTCATTTCTTTTTAAAAATATTTTATTAGTTTATTCATATTACATCTAAATTGTTATCCCATCCCTTATATCCTCCCTCCCTCCTGCTTTCCCCTACTCCCCTCCCCTATGACTGTGATTGAGAGGGACCTCCTCCCCCTGTATATGCTCATAGGGTATCAAGTCTCTTCTTGGTCTGCTTCGAACCCCTACCCAAATCCAGCCAATGGATAGGGCATTCTCCACAGTTGAGTGGAGAGTTGGGACTGACTTTCACATGAACTCTGGTGCCCCATATTTGACCAGGTTTCACTTCTTATGAAGGAAGATGCAAATATATCCTTAAAGAGCTTTTCTTTGTGCTTTGGTTGGAAGCATGAAATCCCAGGATCACTCTGTATCGGAATATCTGTCATTGGCCGTGTCCCCCACATCCAGCCTGAGTGAATGTTCCCTCCCCTCATCAAGGAAGACAAGGAACAAGACTCTAAGTCAGTGGTTTTCAACCTTCAAATGCTTTAAGTCTGTGGCACACCTGAGCTCCTCATGTTGTTATGACCCCAACTATAAATTATTTTCATTGCTACTTAATAACAATAGTTTTGCTACTGTTTTGGATCATAATGTGAATATATGATATGCAGGATACCTGATGTGTGACCCCTCTGAAAGGATCCTTTGGCCCACAATGGGGTCGCGCCCCACAGGTTGAGAACCACTGCTCTAAATGAAGGCATCTCATAAATATGGTCTCTTTAGGTCAGCAGCGCAGCACACTGACTGTGTGTGGCTGCTGGCTGGCGCCATAGGCTCCTGGTTTCTTCTCTAAGTGCTGAGATCCCTCACTCGGTGAACACTAAGTGTCTCTAAATGGTTTCCTTTTAAAAAGGAAAACATGCTTAGAGCATTATTTTGCTTATTGATTTTTCAAATTAAATATTCTAATGGATCCCAGTTGTGGTTTTAATGATGAAAATTCCTTGAAGCCTACTATGGAAATGTGGGAAACGCCTCTTACTGGGCGCTGAGCTCAGTGTTAGAGTCAGCTTTCCACAGGATGCTGGCTCCATAGCATTCCCCCTCCTCGTCCTTCCTTCTCTCGCTCCCTCCCTCCTTTTCCTGCCTGCCCTTCTGCTCTTTCCCCCCTCCATCTCTCTCCCTGCCTTCCTCCTTCTTTCCTTATCCTCTCCCCCGCCCCCTTCCTCCTTTTCTCCTTCTTTGTCTTTACAGACACCATTTCCTGTATCATAAAAATGAATCATATAAGGAACTAAGGGTGTAAGAATCTGATTTTATCTAGAAAAAGTCATCTTTCTGTTTGCTTCTGATTCTATGGAAGTTGTCATTACACATGCACGTGCACACACATGCGCACACACATGCATGCACGTACACACACACACACACACACACACACACACACACACACAAGCTACCATCAATCCAGATGCTTTATCATGTGGCTTCCTTCAGGAGTCTACAGCACCTAATGTGACCTGTCATACCCCTGCACACCTCTGGTCTCACCCTTTGCCTCACAGTGGACCTGGTAGGCACAGCCCTGCACCCGCGAGTGGAAAGGCTTAGCTCTGCTGTTCCTGGCTAAGATTCTTGCAAACTTCCTAGCTGAGGTCAAGCCACTCACCAGTCCAGTTATTTTTCATCTGTGAGGGAAAATGTCCACATTCCCATCACTGGTTTTTCTATTTCAGGAAAGATTTGTATAAGGAGACACCACTATAGCAAAGGGTTTGTGGCTGCCTCTCTGGAGTCAATTTTCATGTGCTTTGGGGAACTTAAAACCCCAAGGCATAGGGAGGGTTTATAAACAATTGCTGTAACTGCTTTGGCAAATGACATAAAACAGGGGAGTGGATGGTAGGAGGGGTTTGTGGGCCTACTTAGAATTCAGAGCATCCATTGCTGGAAGAGCCTGCCTTTGGCTTTTCTCCCTAGGTGCCATCCACCCATCCAAGTCAGCATCAGTTAAATGATGGAGATTGCCAAGGCCTGGTCTTGGCATCACCATAGAAACAGGTAAACCCTAGAGCCAAACAACGTAGTGCTGTTACTGTCTGAAGAAGGTGATGACGTCAAGAATGTTAGTGGTCAAATTGCTTGGGAAAATAAAGTTCTACTATCAAAAAGCCACATAGTTTTGCACACACATCATATGCACTGTCATATACACATTCGTATATGTATGTGTATATATTTGTGTGTTTGTATAGTTGATATATAGATACATATATGTGTGTATGTATACATGTATGCAAATATATGTATATATGTAATATAAAATACATATGTGAAGATACAGTCAGATATTATTTTTACAGTTATACACACTGTTCCCTACATAGAAGCAGAAATGTATTTTTCACATAATATGTATTGGTATTTGACTGCCTGCAGAGGCCAGAAGAGGGTGACCGTCCTCTGGAGCTAGAGTTACAGATGGTTGTGAGTCACCATGTGCATGCTGGGAATTGAGTCCAGGTCCTCTGGGAAAGCATCCAGTTCTCGTAGCCAATAAGCCATCTCTCTAGCCCCAGGAGTAATTGTTTTACCCAGGATGCCCTCCACAATACAATTGATAATGTTAGAGAATGGTCCACAGCCATAACAGAGTAGAGAAACAGAGATCTTAAGTAGCTCCCAGCCCCGATCAATCGATCTACCCACTGATTGCTTGGGTTGCCTGTCTGAGAGAAGCTCTCAATACATGCTGGCCTCATGCTTGCACCCCTCCTCTCTCGGAATGCTGAGCTTATAAGCATGGACAACCGCACACAGAGGGAGCTTCCTTTAGACTTTTGGATAGAGCAGTGCTACCAATTGCAGCTCGTGCTAATCTTGCAGCTGAGGCAAATTATTTGAGTAATCTGATCTTTTCACAGCTGAAAATCTATGTCCAACTCCAACATCCTTATTATATTAATAATGAAAGTCAGAGGACAAATGCAATCTGTTTTTCTGTGGGCTTTTTTTTTTTTTTTTTTTTTTTTTGGTCTCTTTTCTCCTGAGATGTGTGCCCTTTCTGGTGGTGTATGGGCGAAGACTCATGAATCAGTTAGTGATAGGCATACATTGAGAAAAGGACCATTAGGTAATTTTTGCTGTGTGAACATTATGGTGTGTGCTCACACACTCAAGACAGTTACAATGTTGCTAGGCGATGCAATCTTATGGACTGTTATCATATTCACGGCCCATCACTGATGGACGTGTTCACACAGAGCTAACTGTATATCTGTGTCTACACACACATATTTACTCTAGCTAAGTTGAGTTGTAGATGAAATTTTTAAATTGACTTTTTGGTACTCTTTATTATTATTGCAAGTCTCTATTGCAATTTCTCTTGTGATTTCTATAGTGTAGTGACCTGAGAGGCCAGAAGAAGGTACTGGATCACCTGGAGCTGGAGTTACAGGCAATTGTGAGCCTCCTGACACGGGTGCTGGGAACCGGACTCAGGTCTTCTGTAGGATGGCTTTCGTTAGTCCTTCCTTGTGGTGCCTGAGTGAGTTTAGAGTCCATTGCAGGCATGAGGAAACTTTTTAAGAAGGCATGCTATTATAGAAAGGTTTGCAAGTGCTAAAGGAGTAAATGGGACAACATTTTTGTTTTTGGTGCTTTTTGCTCAGATCTGGGAAATGAGACATTTTCTAGATTCTGTGACTCTATCTAAAAGGGGGAAGGAGAGATTATAGCACAAAGCCACCCGCTGTGCAGAAGAATATCTGGATATTTTAAATCTTGTTTTATATGTTTAACTGCAGACTTTATTAAGAACACAGAGGACCTTTCTGGAGCATAAGTAATACAGATTTGACTGCACAGTGAGTGGAAATGTACTCCTAAAAAGTTACTGCACAGTGAGCAGAAATGCACCCCCACAATGCTATTTATCCCCGAGGACTTCAGCTCTTTGCTCGGGTGGGGGCCGGCTGGACTCTTCCATCACAGGCTGACCCCGTCAGGGCCTTCCTTTACACATCCTTGGTCCACAGCACCTGAAACCTTCTTGTATTTTCCTTTCTCAGCTTCTCCTGGCTCTTGCAGACGTTGTGTGGTTTCGGCTGACTTAGTGAGGACCTGCTTCTACATCCGCTCTTCACCTCTTAGTTTTTCCTTTTTCTTTCTCCGAACATGTGGTCTCCATCTGGGTGGTTTCTGGAACAGCAACATCCTGAGTCTTGCTCGGGGACACCTGCCCCTCTGCTCCACATTTCTGGCCTTGGAATTTCTTTCTTATGTGCTGTGGCAGTGGGAAAGGGTTGCTGGGGCAGGGGGAGTCACTTCCTTGTTATGCTGTCCTAACTCTTTATGGCTCTGTGATGTTTGCCAGCTGCCTGTTCAGGGACTGTCCCCTCCTCCAGCTCTGAAATTTGACCACTTCGCTTATAATATCATGAAAGGGAAGGCTTTCTCTCCCCTCTCAGTTCTATTTTCTCTCTACCAATCTCTCCTTCCCACCTTCCTTCCTTCCTTCTTTTCTTCCTTTCTTCCTTCCTTTTCTCTTCCCTCCCTTCCTTTTTCCCTCCCTCCCTCGCTCCCTCCCTCGCTCCCTCCCTTGCTCCCTCCCTCCTTTCTTTCTCCCTCTATCACTTCCTTCCTTCCTTTCTTCCTTACACTTTTCTTTCTTTCCCTTCATCTCCCTTGCTTTCTCATTATTCTATTTTCTTATTCCAAAAACCTGCCCCCTGGTTTTCTGTATTCTTATGCCTGTAAAGTTTGACCTCACTGCTCTTCGTCACAGCAGAATCTTGCCTCACTCATTTTCTTGGGCCACCGAGTAGCCTTGTGTGCTGCAGCAAGTCTACCACAGATCACCTTTCCGCTCAGGGTGGCTGTAGCTGCGGATTCTGGTTTACCCAGGAGATCTCATGACTCATCACTCTGAATACCAGTTGGTGTATGTGTTCTTGTGAGTCTATGCATTTGTGTGCATGTGTACATGGTAGGCAGAAGTCAATGTCAGGTAGCCCGTTTGATTTCTCTAAACATTATTTTTTGAGACAGAGGCACAGAATCTGGAGCTCACTGACTGGCGAGGCTAGCTAGCCAATGAGCTTCAGGAATATACTTGGTCTACACTCTTTACCCCACCCCCAGCACAGGAATTACAGATGTGTACCACCGTGCCAGCCTTCTGACATGGCTAATGGGGATCTAAACTGGGTCTTCATTCCTACAACGGAGACACTTCATTGACGGAGCCAAACATCACTGTAGACCCACACTGATTCATTTTACAGACACCACAGGCCTGTTCTTCCCCCGAATTGTTCTCTCCGGTAATCATCCATTGCCCTGCTAATGACTTTGTTTACCAAAACCAAAGTTCTGGACCTTTGGTGATTTGTCATCAGTTTACTACCTCTTAAAGAAACTACCAGAATGAATGTTTTCAATAACTCTGATCCCCAACCATGCACAGTTTATTTCTGGCTTATATTTCCATGGTCCCACGCGTTCACTCCTATTACTAACTTATTATGTTTCGTCCCAGAAGTTTGTCTCCTCAACGGTCTCCCCCTACCAGCTCGTGAGTGGTTGGCAGCTGAGCTGAAGATCTCCATTGCTCTTATACACCTCACGCTGAACTCCATGTCTGGAATGTACACCTGAGTTCAGTAAATATTGACGTGCTGAGTAATGCTTCGGCCTCGCCCCCGGCCTGCTTCCCTGTCTAGAAGGAAGTTCTTAAGAATGATTTTATTTTTAGGAGAGAGGAAAGCTTTAGGGGTGGGGGGAAGAAATACATTTACCAGGGAACATAAAGATTGAAAGTCTGTGTCAACTCTCCAATGTCTTCATTGTTTATCAGACAAATAAGATTCGACCTTGAAAATATTCTTGGGGCTGGAGACGTGACTTAGCAGGTAAGAGCCCACACTGCCCATGCTTGAGACTGGAGTTCTGTTCCCAGCGCTGTGGCAGGTGTCTCACAACTGCTTATAACTCCACCTTAAGGGAATCTGATGACCTTTTTTGGTCTCCTCAGGTACCTGTACTCATGTGTACACACACACACACACACACACACACACACACACACACACACACACAATTAAAAAATATATTTTTACCAGTAATATTCATTTTTCTTTGTTTTGCATCTATGTGAAGTTTGATGATCAAGGTAATAATACCAATATAAATTGTGTTAAATCTTTTCTGTAATAACAAAAATTTTTATATACGACTTTATATATGACTTAGAAATCTTTATCACTTCTGAAGCCCCGTGTTTACATTCAATTCTGAAAGTTTAGGCTACTTTGTCACCATAAGCAGAGTCGATTATTTTCCAAAGGATAAACTTAGACGTTTTGAGGGGAAGAGATACTGTTTTTTGTCTTGTTCCCTCCGTTGTTATCAATAACACAGCACCGCATCCTGATGACGTTACAAAGGAAAGAGGGTTCTGCTCGACGCCTGAGAACTTGTATCTAGTCACAGTCTTTTTGCTGGCTGCCTCCAAGTGGCACAGGGTGTTGCACAGCCAAAGACAGGAGCCAATACGTTTGTCTCCTTGTCTGCTCTGCTTTCAATTCTGTCCTGGTAGCAAATGATCTGAAAAGCCTTGATGCCTCTTCTAATTCTCTTTTCCTAAAGTTCCCAGGTTTTTTCAATTACTTAGTCATGGTGGAGGATGGAGCTTCAGACAGGCTATCACATGACATCTGTAGCCAATAGCAGAGAGAATGAGTGCATGTGTGCTCGCTTGCTCGCCTGCCTGTGTTTGGCCGATTTCTCTATCCTTCACAGTTCAGGACTGCTTGCCGAGGGGATGGTGCTGCCAGTGGTGGACTGGATCTTCCTGCATGAATTAACTTAAGACAGTCCCCGACAGGTCTACGTATTATAAACAACCCTTTATGGAGACTCTTTTCTGATGGTCTCAGGTTGACAAGCTGACTATTAAAGCTAACCAGAACAGTGCTCCTCCCCCACCGCATGGCCCTCTCTAATTCTCATCTCTTAAAGTTCTCAGCTTTAAAAAAAAATTACTTAATAGTTGGTTAAGTTCATACCTTATTAGCACCTCAAATTGGAGAATAGTTTCCAATTTGAAACCCTGGGAACACCTTAAGTCTCCTCCCACTGCTTCCTTCCTCCTCCTCTTCCTCCTTCTCCTCCTCCTCCTCCTTCTTTCTGACATTTAGTATTAATGGGTTATTGTTGGTTCCTCCTAGTTATTCAGGTATGGCTTCTTTGATGATAAGTGGGCCTTTTCTTTGCATGGATATATCCCTAAGCTGTGCTACATCTTACTGTGGATTTTAGCACATGGGGATTTTTCACTCTCAGATCTCTATCTTATCCAAAGATCAGTTTCCCTGTTTTATAAATTCTAATAAATCTAGCACTCCTATGTAACTTACCATTGCATTTTTTGGTTTATCAAAATAACACCAAGGAACCATGATTCCTCGCTTATAAATGACACTAGAGAAATAGTTGAAAGCTTGAGGTCAGGAAATGAGGCAACTCTAGCCTTGACTTTTACTTTTAGGGTATCTGTTATCAGTGGATAGTTAGGTTCCATTCTGGCAAGGAAAACAGCTCATGACTGTTTAGCCATGGGCTCAACCAGAATCTGGACTACCTACGTTTATATTGCGATGTCTTGCCAGTGGTACCATGTGGTATTCTGCCTTCCAGATATTTCCACTGCTATTTCATTTAAACAATCTAGCACATTTAAATGTTATTTTATCAGCATGACATATTGTTTTGTTTGTGGCACATCCAAATTTTAAAAAGAGCGTAAAGTTTTCATGGAAACCAGAGATACATGCATGACCTTCAATGTCGAAATACAAAGTCCTTTAGAGTGATAAGATGGCAAGTATCTGCTAGTGTGATAAGCATGATGTCTGGGGGTCAGGTGTAGTGGTGTCGGTCTGGAATCCCAGCAGTCAGGAAGTAGGGACAAGAAGATCAAGAGTTCAAGGTCAGCCTCAGCACTGTAACAAGTTTGAAGCTAGCCTGGGATACAAGAGACCCTGTCTCAAAAATCCAAGGAATTTGCTGCTAATATGAATACTAATTTTAAAGTTTTTGAGGCTCAAAGAGGGGCTACTCCATATGACACAATCAGCTGTGAGATCTGCTGTCCTGTAGAACCCAATCTTCTCTCCAGAATTAGGGTTGTCCTGCTGCTTCTCATAGATTTCATCAGACATTCTGGAACATTCTCTTCTTTTCCTGACTTTCTAAGTTATCTGACTTTCCTTTGTTGGGCCAGATCCCCCCATAAACTCCCTTTCTAATCCCTGGTATCACTTCAAGCACACATATGTTTAAATAATTGTGTCTTTAGTGATTCATTTACTATTAATTCAAAGGCCCTACAAGGCTCACTGTTGCATCTTCCATTCCAACCAGCGAATTTGTTTGGTTCATTGTTTTGAAGGTTTTTATTTGTTTTGTTTAGTTTTCTGAGTCAGGATCTCATGTATTCTAGGCTGGCTTTAAACTCCCAACTCACCTGTGATTTGAATGTCCTTCCTCCTGTCTCTACTTGAGGAGGTCTGGAATTACAGGCCTTTGCCATCACCCAGTTTATGTGGGGCCAGGTATAGAACCAAGGATTTCATGCATGCAGGGCAAGCATTCTACCAGCAAAGCCACAGCATAGTGTTTTATGCATAATAGTAACCATGTAAATGGTTTTTTTTCATGAAAAAGAGATTGGATTCCATGGTGATTACTCTCAATTTTAAATGTGATAGACTTAAAATCACCTCCGAGATGCACCTCTTCCTATGCTTATCAGGGATTCTTTTGATGGTCTTAACTGTGTGGGGAAACCTAGGCTCTTGACACCATTCCCTGGCTGGGATCCTTGGCCCTGCCAGATGGAGAAGGGAACTCAGCAGCAGTGTGTCTTCACCCCGCTCTGCTTCCTGACTGTGGATGTAGTGTGACCAGCTGCCTCGGGCTCCGGCCATCTTGACCTCCCACCATGACTGAGTGCACCTGAACTGTGAGCCAGAACAAACCATTTCTCCCTTAAGTTGCTTTTGTCAGAGAAGTTTCACTGCAGCAACAGGAAAATACACCAGGAGAAGTTTTGAAAAATAGTTTTGGCTATAGCATATTATTTTATAAATATCAAAGGGTTGCTGTTATGATTTTGTCTGTTTTCTAAAATCCAAATCAAAGCTGTTTCTTCACTTGGGGAAATAAGTTAATGTTGAGTGTTTAGTGTCAGTAGATGAGCAACATAGATGTTTGGGGGTTTTGTTTGGTTGTTTCATTGTTTCTTGTGTGTGTGTTTGTGGTATAGGTGTGAGCATAGCTACCGTCCATTATATCTTATCCCTTGAAATCCATTGAAATAGTTCTTGAGTTTTTATAATAACCCATTTGGGTTCAGGAAATAACCACATCTATGTTTGAATATGAACCAAAATGAACCAATTACTGAGTAAGTATGTGGACTGTAATACAACACACACACAGCACACACAACAATCATACACATAGAGGCACAGACACACACATACACATATACACACTAACAGACAGAGAGAGACACACACACACAGATACACAGACATACACAGACACAGACACACAAAGACAGTCACATGTAGACACACACTGAGACAGACAGACACACATACACACACAGATACACACATGTACTTCTGTGGCTCTTATTGAATTTCAGTTCTTATTGAAATTAGGAAGGTGAGTGGCTCAGAGCTGCTAGTAATTTATTACATTGCCTTTAATATCAATATCAGAAATACAAAATTATAGATGATCAGATAGTTGACTAGTACCTTGGAAATACAATAAAAGCCACAGTACTAGGATTTTAAAAATCATAGGGTTAAATGAAAGGAAATAATTAGGAATTAAATGATAGAGTAGAAGCAGCATGTATGTTCTTTGGGTAGATGCCACCCAAGGATACCAATAAATAGAGTGTTATTGTGTTAATTAGAGTCATTCATTCAAGCAAAGTGCAATGAATCCTTGTGCCATGTAAGGAGCCTGGCATCCCAGGTGGACAAGGACCCAGCACCTGGCCCTCTGCTCCTTAGTGAAAGCTTTAGGGTTTTTATTTGAGATGGTATCCTATTAATCCAGAAGTTACCTCAAACTTTCTGTGTTGGTGAATATTCTCTTGAACTACCATTCCCTTGGCTCAACCTCCCCTGTGCTGGCCTGACAGGCAGGCATTACCATGCCCAGTTTATGTAGTGTTGGGCATGGAACCACGGACTTCCTGTTTGCAAGGAGAGTGCTCTCCAAACTCTGGTACATGCAATACTGACCCCACCGCATGGGATTTAAAACTCTTGCTATCCTAATCTTAAGAGATCACAATGCAGTGTGGGGAAATTTGAACCCCTTAACACATTCACAAGATGCCTTAGAGTCTTACTCAGGCCTCTAACTTGTTTTTGGAGGTACTTGTACACTCCTATCTCATTTTGGGCCACACCTTAGCACAATGCTCTAAGCAGGTGTCCAGAACTGTGTCCCTACACCATAGGCATTAGCGTTTGGTCAAGGCCACCCAACCCCCATACCTAACTGGACTGTGTCACTCTGACCTGTAATGGTACAGACTTGCCCTTGACAAGCAGAGGCAAAGGGTCAAAAATTTGCAGCCAGCCTCAGCTACATAGTTTGAGGATAGCCCCAGCTACTTGAGAGCTTGTCTCAGAACAAACTAAAATAAAACACAGAGAATAAAGCACTGAACAGAGGTATTTTGGTCTCTGTTTCTGCAACTACAAAACTGATTCCTGGTTTTATCCTACATTTAGAGCAGGTGTTTGTTTATACATCCTTGCCCTGTTATGTTTGTCATTCAATAGCACTTGCATTACCTACCTCTGTACTGCATGTACTCTATACTAAGTGATGCTCAGTAAGTCATATTTTAAACTAAACGGCTTGGTCTAATTTATGAGACCATTTGGGCTGGAAGAGCCCTACAGCGAACCACATAGCTCATCCCCCTTTCCTAGCATAGTGGGAGAGATTTTTTTTTTATTGTCTATAAAATTCATTCTGGGTGGGTATCTATTCTCAGCCTTCATTATCGCCGGTGTTAGCAATTCCACAGCCTCCCTTGGCAGGCTTCCTTATTGCTGAGCTGGCCTTGCTTATTAATCCTGTAATAACACCTTCTGTTCCCCAAATATTAAGGCAATGCTCAAGTCTCCCCTGCTCACGCGTCCCTTCCTGCCCACCCTTTGAAATGCTTCTGATACGTGTGCACTCACGTATGCGGTGTGGATGCGGTGTGTCTGCGGTAGTGGTGGGGTGACTTCTTAGGCACACAGCACCGAGTGATGTGCTGTGTACTCGTGTTCCTGAGGCGTTCTGCAAGGGCCTTCTTAGGATGAGCATTGTCCATCCATAGAAAATTAAGCTATTAAATCTGCAGCCCGGCGTGATGATGGAATGGCTGGTGCCACGGGATGAAATTGCTTTGCAGACATATGAATTTTGCAGCCGGGAGTGTCCGTCCCTCCTTGTGCACTTTAATGGCATCGTTGATTAATGTGATGATTTAGACGTGACCACTGCCTTGTCTCTGCTGGCTTCAGGACAAGAGCATCAACTGGACCTGTCCTAGGAGGGTCTGGTCCATAGCTTGTCCTGGAAATAGGACTGATTACAGATAGGAGCTGGGGAGGTGGCTCAATTGGTAAAGTGCTTGCTCTGCTGCCAATGAGGACCTGAGTTCCAGCTTCACAGCTCATGAAAACCAGCTCCATGTGGTGGCATGCACTTGTAATCTCAATATTGGAGGGGCAGGAACAGGTGAGTCTATAGGACTGGTAGGGCAGCCATACTAGCCTGCTTTGTGAGCGCCAGGCCAATGAGAGACCATGTTTGGGAAAGCAAGATGGAAAGAGTCTAAGCAACAACAGCCAAGTTTGTCTTTGGGCTGCATACACTCATACACACACACACACACACACACACACACACACACACACACACACATGCCCCACACACAAGTGTGCACATCCACACACATACATGTGAGCATGCACATATACATACACATTGTCTTTCTTATTCTTATTTTTTTCGTGTATGTGTGTGTGTTTGTGTGTGTGTGTGTGTGTGTGTGTGTGTGTGTGTGTTTGTGTGTGTGTAGAGGGCATGTGGGCAGGGGCATCAGAGGACAACAGATCCAGGTATCTATTCTCTCTCCACCATGTGGGGTCTGGGATCAAAGTCCAGTTCCCTTCCCCACTGAGCCATCCCACTGGCCCACAGATGTTGGTCTTTAAAAAAGAATCAGTGTGGGAACTAGATGAAGAACAAGCACCATGTCCACATTTTATTTTCTTTTTTAGCAATCTGTCCTTCTGGAAACTGGCACTGAGCCAGTCTAGCCCTCAACCCCTCTTACTGCTACGCTCTCTGTGCTCCTATCTCAAGCTGCCGGTGTGTTGTTTGTGTTGGCTGGCGTTGGTGGCATTCTTTGGAAGACCGCCCAGGACAGCTGCAGGGCTGAGGAGCCTGGAGCTCATGTCCCCATGGTCCACATGAAATCTCAGGTCCTTTCTTGTGCCTGGAGACAAACTCTGACATCTAACTTGCAGCCTGTGCCTCCCTGGTAGGGTCTATCTGAAGGAACTGTTTCCAGGAAAACTCACTTGAAAACGTAGTTAGCCCTCGCTTGCCTGCTTTCCGTTCTCTGATGACGGAGGTACCTGAGCATAGGCATTTTAGCCTGGCAGCCTCTGAGGCCCTCTTCTTGGCTTCTGGGAAACCCAGCTGCAGATACCAGGCCACACGCTGCTGTCCACCTATGGTGCCGTTAGCTGACTCGGTTTCTGTGGGCATTCCCCATGTGGCAAACACACTGGATCCCACATCTGCAGAGAACAGTCTCTGTTCTGAGGCTGACTCTCATTTCTTTAAAGTTCTGTGAGGTCGCAAAAGCTACTCTATTTTCAGACTGAGCAAAACTCCTTTTGGGTAGTTCATTTTGGGGTGGTGTCTGTCCTAGGCTTCTGAATAGGATGTGTCCGTCTATCAGAGCGTGAATCACACACTCCAGGAATACTAGGTGGGCTTGACTTTCAGGTGGACCATGATTCTTTGCGAGCCCCTGGCCAGCTCAAGCGTCTTGTCCTGCCTCATAGCTACCTGGTTACCACTACTGACCATCTGTATTTCTGGGGAGCAGATAGTCCCCCACCGAGTCACATCCGCTCTCCTTGTGCTCCTTTGCCTCTGCTCTCTCAGCAGTCTGTCTCCCCTCCTTTAACTCGGACGCAGTGCACACACCCACTCTCCTTGATACAACAGTAAGAGGCAAGTGAAAGAGCAATTGCAAGTTAGAAGCTGATGTATTTGGACATAAAAAGCAAGTTGAGATCTTAACAATTTTTTTCTTTTTCTTTTTTCTTTTCTTTTCTTTTATTTTTATTTTTATTTTTGTTATTGCTCCCTAGAATCTCTATCCACCAATAACATGTGGGGCCTAGAGCTAGCCGCAGAATACGATGAACTGGGAGCGGATTCTTCTCCTCTAACCTTCACAGTCTATTCTGCTTCTAGAACAACCAGTGGGAGGACAGGTCTAGTCACTGTTGGTGCCCATGTCCCAACTCCCGCACACACTCTGTGTGTACTTGTGTGTGTGTCTCCTGACACGCTGTAGGAATACAACCTGAGAAACACGCCTTGTCTCAGAAATTAAGCCATTTTTTTTCTTTTTCTTTCAAGAAATAAAGCAGACCTGAAAATGCCATGAATTAGCCTGGGGCACCCAAGACAACTTGCCTGGTCATGAATGTTCCAGAAACGATTGTTGCAATTTAGAACAGCATGTTCAGTGTAGCGTGGCTGCTGCCTTTAGGGCCGGGTCCTGAAATGAAGAGCTAAGAGCTTTGGTCATAATTCTTCCTTTCCAAGCATGGCCTTTCACACAGGTGCTGCTCCACAAATGTTTGCAAATTACCCACGACTCTTATTTCTTGTGCGTTCTCAGAGCCATTTTCCAAGGTCCTGTCCCAAATACATAATTGATAACACTGAAAAATAAGCAAGGAAATTGTATTTATGTAGCATGTTTCTGCAGTCATTAGCAGACTGGCTTGGCAGTGACAATTCAGAGTCTAATTAACTTATGACCATGTTCTAGGATGTCTGCAAACCCCTGTGGTAGATTGACCTATTAGCACGTTCTCAGCCACTCTCTGCAAGAGGAAGCTCAGGAATAGGAAACACGTATTGAGACATTTTAATCACAGGAAACCTAACCTTTTATCCTGTAACTTCCTTCTTCTTGTTTGATTGGCATCTTCTTAGGTGTGTATGTGGGTTATGTGATCTGTGTTAGAGTCCTATTTGCTGTTCTTTCAGAGAGAAACAAAGGATCGTGGTGTTGTGTCTTCATTTCTGTTGCTGTGATAAAGTACCATTATCAAAAGTAACTTGGAGGAAAAGAAGAGTTTTTTTTTTTGGCTCATAATTGCAAGTTATGTTCCATTATTGCAAGGAAGTGTCCGAGATAGGGGCTTGAGACAGCTGGCCATGCTATAACCACAGTCAAGAACAAATGCACGTGTGCTGTCTGCTTGCTTTCATCTCCTGCTCTATGTAATTCAGGAGCCCTTATCTAGGGAATGGTGTTGCCCACAGTAGCCTGTGGTCCTCTTATGTCAGTTAATAATCCAAATGATACCCCCGCCCAGGCATGGCCTCAAACTAACCTGTACTAGATTACAGGTAGATAACCCTCAGTAAGAATCTCTCTCTAATTCTAGGTTGTGTCAAGCTGACATTTAAAAACTAACACGAATAAGGTTCTGTCAAACTCGAAAGCTAGACTTGGATCAGCTTCAAATCAGCCTGTCCTTCTCATGGCTGGGTCCTACCTGGAACATTATTTCCTTCATTTGCCAACAGAGCTGAAACAAGCCATGGTCATTTGCATCCAGGTCACCCTGACTAGTATATGCTCCATTAGGAAGCAGTAGTGTCCGGTGTCGTGGTGTGTAATATCCACTGTGGAGAAGACAGCTTTGATGCCATTCATGGAACCTCGGAAGTGCAAATGCAAAACAATATTCCACAAGGCCAAGCTTGAAGACCTGAGTTTGGATCCCCAGAGTCCACATAAAGCCAGGCACCATAGCATAGCACATGTCTGGTGTCTGTAATCCCAGGGCTCCCTGCTGTGAGATGGAAAATGGAGACAGGGAAATCTCTAGAGCTCCTGGGCCAGCTAGACCTGCCTATTCAATAGTGTACAACAAAAGGTGGAAAGTGAGGACCATACCTGAACTGTACTCTGGCCTCCATGGACACACGGAGGCTCACAGAGGCTCACAGAGGCTCACAGAGGCTTATAGGCATCCACTTTCACACATGAGTATGCACATACACACACACACACACACACACACACACACACACACACACACACTCACACATAAAAACAAAAAATCCCTAACAAACAAGCAACAACAATAAAACCTGCTTCTACCAAGTAACTGAGACTTGAAATATTTGCCAAAAGCTGTAATAAGTGCTGAAGTGTTGTCTCCATCGCCTTCCTACTGGGTAGACAGGAATGTAGCATCTCCTTTGCTCATTGGGTTAGACTATGGGCTTAATAGGGCTACCAGCTCCTCATGGGCTAGCCCCAAAGTCCTGCTGCTTAGTTCATGGTTAGAGGAAGAAAAGCCCCCACAAGTCAGTGGGACTAACCGTAAAGCAGATGGCTGTTTAGCGTTTCTGTGATCAGATGGACCAGGTTTACTTTTAGCCCTATAATGGAAGACAGGCTGTTCAGCTCTGGGTTTTGCCTCTGTTTTCCCCATCTGTTCAGTGGGATTGTACTAGCCAGCTGAAGTGAAAGTGAAAAATTAGAACAGTGAGGTCTAACCTGCTTATCATAAGGTACCTAGAAAATGCTAGTTAAGATTTAAGGGCAAAATGAGGCTTGTATCTTTAGCTTTGATGGTTATAATCTAAGTTTTTCACAGTTCCAATTTATAATACAAATATAACTTAGTGTTTGGGGGCTCAGTCCCTGTTTAAGAGTATAAAGGTGTCTTTTAAAAATATGGTTATCGATGAAGTGGCTCGGTGGGTAAAGATACTTGTTACAAAGTCTGATGACCTGAGTTTGAGAATCTGGGAACCCACATGGTAGAAGGACAGAACCATCTCCCAAAAGCTGTCCTTGACCTCCGATGCTGTGGCGTATGTCCACTGCGCTGTGTCAACCTGACACAGAGCACGGTCATCCGGGAGGAAGAGACCTCACTTAAGGGATGGCTCCATCGGACTGGTCTGCATGGCATTTTCTTGATTGTTGCTTGACTTGGGAGTGCCCAGCCCTCTGTGGGCAGTGCCACCCTTGAGCGGATGGGCCAGGAAGGCAAAAGAAACGAAGCCGAACATAAGCCTGGGAGCAAGCCAAGAAGCAGTGTTCCTCCGTGTCCCAGTCTCTGCTCCTGCCCTGACTTCTCTCTACAAGGAGCTGTGATTGGGATGTGTCAGCCAAATAAACCCATCCCTCCCTAGGCTACTTTTGGCCAGGGTTTTTATCACACAAATATAAAGTGATTGATACATGCCCATGCATATACACACAACAAACAAACAAACAAATAAATAAAGTTAATACAAAATTTCAACTAGGATATAAAAACAAAGTAAGAGGCTAGACCGAATAATTTTCTGTTCCTAGTTTTGATTCAATATTTTTTTAAAGCGATGTTTCCCATTATTTTTTTTTATGGATTGTTTTCTGCAACCACACAGAGGATTTTCAAAGACCTTGATCACTCTATATTTTTTAAGAAACACTGTTGTGTTTTTATATTCAGTTTAATGGCTTTTCCCCCCTATCCTGTAGCTCTGAAGCCAGGGATGATAAATCAAAAACTAATATTTCCAAGCACCTCAAACAACTAAGAGCCTGTGATAGATTAAATATAGGCCAAATGAGGCCCATGGCTGATTGGTTCTAATTAGATATAAGGTAGATGTTCTCTCAGTTGGGCCTTTTGTTAAAATCAGAACACACGGTTGTGTGGGCTCTCTGCGCTGCCCTTTGCAGAATCATTTAGAAATATTTTGGGTCTGCTGTGGCTGAGACAATATGGCTCAGCAGCATATTGGCAGCTTCATAAGCCTGTCACATTTGTCATGCAGACAGTGGTCTTTATATGCAAAGCTGTCAGGCAGATTGAGTCTGCTGTTCCTCTTTGCCTGAAATCATATGCTGGAACCCCAGTATCAAAACGAAAGCTGCGCTGGCATTTGGAACCGGTCAGGCATGGGTTACGATTGTTTTATGACAGATCCTCTTCTTGTAAAGTTTACCGGTTATGTTTTTGCAGCATAACTCTGACTGTAAGGTCTGCCTTCTCATTGTTGTGGCTGCTTTTTGTTGCTGCTTACATATTGGAACATGGACCTGCTTCTTGGTTATGTTTGAGGTGGTGCGTACGTTGTGGGTGTGCACACACTCCCACGCATGCACACAGAGGTATGTGAGTGTCAGTGCCCATGCACACATGAGGAGGCCAGAGGAAGATTTCAGATGTTCTCGTCAAGCACTGATTTATTTCTTTGAGGCAGGTTCTCAGGGAATTTAAAGGCAGACTTACTAGCTTGCAAGCACCTGCCATTCCAGGCCCCCCATTTCCCCACCTTTAATGGCATGGCCACCAGCAATCACAGCCAGTGGATCCTGGGAAGGGGAGCAAGGCAGAAATGGCCAAGGAATGGAGACTTTGGGGGGCTATGGTGAGCACTGAGCACAGGAGAAACAGATTTCTTGGGAGACAGCTTCAGTGAGAGAATTCATTTAGTTGGGGAAAAAAGATTATTTAAACCTTTGTGGGGTCAATAGGGGCAACGGGGTGATTGTTCATCATTGACTAGGGCCAGGGTGCTGAGGATGCCTCATTTGCATAAGGAGGAACTCCAGGTGTTGCTGTACTTTGCCTTATAAAGGGAGAAGGAAATTAACCTGGCTGCCTGGCTACAGCATCTCCTCAGGAGGGCAAGGGAGGGAGGGAGCACAGGGCTACTGTGCCAGGGCATGCAGGTCCCGGCAGGGAGGGAGCAGTCCTATTACTGCTGATCTCCAGATGAGATCTCCAGAGTTTAGACACACCTCAACCCTACTTTTGCCTTGAGCCAGTTACCCCTGGTCCCATGGTTCCCTGGCCCCACAAGCACCAAAGAGTTTCTTCTTCTCCCCCATGCTAGGATTGCAAGCTGTTGGCTTTTTGCATAGTTGCTGAGATCTGAGGTCAGGATGATGCCTTACCCACTGAGCAAGCTCTCCAGGCCCATGTTTGGATGTTTTGAAATGATTAACTTCACAATTTGACTCCCCCATCAGCACTGCAGCCTCACTCTTGCTGTGCAAACCAGTTCTGGTAAGGCAGGAGGAGGCAGTTATCTGCTTCCTTGTTTTTATTAGATCTCCAAAGATAATGCTTGTCAGCGTTCATGAAGTGTCAGTCCGTCTCAGAAGTGCATGCGGTGTGCGATGTGTAGTTCATGTTGGACCGATCATTGAGAGAGTCCTTACAAATTGTGCAGATAGCCCAAGGGGGAAAATCGGGAGGGTCGGTTTACTTATTTTACTTAGTGGTGAGCTTTCTCAAGAAACTGGCCCACCCGTCGCAGCTTCGGGGCTAAATGAGGAAAGGAATGGCTAGGAAAAAACGCACACAGCCCATGCGCTTCTCTTCAGGCAGCCCCTTGGCAAGAAAGCTCCTGTTGCCGAGTGGGCTGCCTGCCAGGACTCCGCTAAGCACTTCCCCCCACCCCTGTCCCGCCCAGCGCTTCAAGCCTTGGAATGTGGGAGAAGCTTCAACTCTGGGACCCTGGGACCGCCCATTCTACAAGGTCTTGCCAGGCCTCACAGCCACCTGGCTCAGAACTGGAAATGACAGGGACAAGGGTTCCTCCCCAGTGTAAAGAGGCCAAGGAGTGCATTCTGGTGACCCACCTCCTGTCCCTCCATCCCTCTGACTTTGCTCCTGAACTGTTTTATTTCTGAAGGGAGATCTGCTTTGCCCGCTTTGAAATGGTTCTAAGGGTACCAGGGTGTGTGGGCGACTCTCGGGACCATGGGCAAAGCCTGACTCCACAGCTGATCAGCCTTTCTGTTTCTTCTCAACAAAAGACAACCGTTCTCCTGCTCCCCATAAGTTCATTGCAAAGCCTCCATCTGGAACGAATTCGGCATCTTTAACAAATATGTGTTCCCTCTTCAAAAAACCATCTAAAAATAGTGCTCAAGCAAGGCAGACAAAAATATTTTGACGTTTTCTGCATGTTTCGTGGGGTAAGCACAGTTTGAAACGGGCTCTCTCATAATTTTCACACGAGCAAGAGTCGATGTCCTTTTTTTTTTTCCTGTCTGCGTGCACAGTGTATTTTACTCCAGGGTGATTTCTGATTCAAAACATAACATAGCAATTGTGTGTGTTAGAAAGGCCCCGCTTTTATCACAGCTGGACCTCATATAGAATTCAGGTTACAAGTACCCAAAGTGAAATGTTCTATCGAGTTCTATTGACATATGACAGTATTCATTTTTTTTTTTGAAATTAGATTTGTGTGAATAAAAACATAGCTACCCTAAGACTTGTGCTCACGGTCTATAGCACAAATCATGTTAACATCGCCAACCTCAGTTCTAAGTGAGGGGTTGCCCTGGAAAGCCAAGAGCCATTGCTGTGTGTGCTCACCTGCGAGTGTGATACAGAATCACTGGGCCAGCCTGGGCTACACAGTGATATGCTGGAAAAGGAAAAAAGAAGAGAGAGAGAGAGAGAGAAAGAGAGAGAGACAGAGACAGAGACAGAGAGACAAAGACAGAGGGCTGCAAGGTTGGCTAAGCAGTTAAGAACACTTTCTACTCTTGCAAAGGCAAAGGAAGTGCACTGTGTTCTCTACACCCATGCCAGGCAGCTCAAGACTGTCAGCAGCTCCACTTCCAGGGCATGTGATGCCCTCTTCTGGCCTCTGTGGAACTGCACACATGTGCACACATAAACTTTGAAACAAACAAAACAAAGAAAAAAGAAAAAATATCAAGAGCCAATAAATGTTTTTAAATATTTAAAAAGCTGAATACCTCCTACCATTTATTAATTAATCAACTACAATGTATTACACAAAATGAAAAGGCTTGAATATATAGTCCATATACATATTTATAAAATGTAATACATATAAATACATATATACAGTTGTATGTTTTAATTGAATCCTGTAAATGTTTATGCAGGAAAACTGAAGCTCAAAGGATTTAGCAAATGGCTCTAGGTAACCTGGGTGGTTAATAGTGAGAAATACAGTCAAAACAGGCCTCAGACTCTCCTTCCTGCCTTTATGTCCCCTTCGAGGAAAGACAAAAGGATAATGTGTTCATCTTTCTGATAATAGCACTATTTAATTATTAGAAAGAAATCAAGTTCAGATTCAGCATATCGTCTTCTTTTTCTTAGCTCTCTAATACTCTCCCATATTCTAATATGTAAAACATTAGAAAACATTTAGGCTGGGTTTTGATGATCTCATTACAGTTTCCGTATTTCCTTTGTTATTTTATAGATCTCCATAAAATCGGAGAAAACAGTTCAGCTTAAAATTGCTGAGGATTTAGAGAAGTATTAATTATTGAAAACATGGCTAGCATAGGGTTAATTACTAGCAGCTGACATGTTGTGCTGGGCATGTTTAAACTGTTGGGAAACTCCCTTGGTTGATCAGAACTGTTCTTCCGCTAATAAGCACAGTGACTGTGGGGTCTAGTGAGGCGTTTGAGCCCAAAGTATCATCACTGTTCAGATTCAGATCCCAGTGTCAGAGGAGGCTGTGAACCAAGGTTAGTGGAATGATCGAGTTACCTTACAGTCCTCAGCATACATATAAAAGACCCCTCACAGTGCTGTTCATGTCTTTGAATGCGTAGAATCTCATGTGTGCAGAGGCAAGACACACGCAGTGAGGTGAGGCAAGACACACGCAGTGAGGTGAGGCAAGACACACGCAGTGAGGTGAGGCAAGGCACACGCAGTGAGACGAGGCAAGGCACATGCAGTGAGGTGAGGCAAGGCACATGCAGTGAGACCAGGCAAGGCCTATGCAGTGAGGTGAGGCAAGGCACATGCAGTGAGGTGAGGCAAGGCACACACAGTGAGGTGAGGCAAGGCACACGCAGTGAGGTGAGGCAAGGCACACGCAGTGAGGTGAGGCAAGGCCCATGCAGTGAGGTGAGGCAAGGCACATGTAGTGAGGTGAGGCAAGGCCCATGCAGTGAGGTGAGACAAGGCACATGTCGTGAGGTGAGGCAAGGCACATGCAGTGAGGCGAGGCAAGGCACACGCAGTGAGGCGAGGCAAGGCACACGCAGTGAGGCGAGGCAAGGCACACGCAGTGAGGCGAGGCAAGGCACACGCAGTGAGGCGAGGCAAGGCACACGCAGTGAGGCGAGGCAAGGCACACGCAGTGAGGCGAGGCAAGGCACACACAGTGAGGCGAGGCAAGGCACACGCAGTGAGGCGAGGCAAGGCACATGCAGTGAGGCGAGGCAAGGCACATGTCGTGAGGTGAGGCAAGGCACATGCAGTGAGGTGAGGCAAGGCACACGCAGTGAGGTGAGGCAAGGCACATGCAGTGAGGTATGACTTTCTAGGGTAGAGCGCAAAACACCATCCAGAGGCTGCAAACAAGTCCACCGAAGTCCCGATTCCCTGGACTAGACTTGGGTCTTCTAAGATCGTTGCATTCCTACGTTTAATATGAAACTACAGAGGTTCAACAGTACTGGTCACACTTAAGGCTTGCTCATAATAGAAATATCTGGACTTGATCTGCATGTCTGCATGTTTGTCTACATATCCCAGTCCGTGCTGTTTCTTCTGCACCAGGGATTGCTCTTTGGTAAACCTCTCTCTCTCTCTCTCTCTCTCTCTCTCTCTCTCTCTCTCTCTCTCTTTCTCTCTCTCTAAAAGCCACATCAATTTTGTCTTGATTTTCATTCATTTTTATGTGCCAACTATAAAATATCAGTTCCAGCATCTCTGGGACCATAAGTGAGGCTTAGCATGTATTTTATACTTCATCAGTGAGTTATATAATAGCAAGTGAGATGTTTCATACTTTCCAGATTGACGTCAGTTGAGGCACCAGAAAAGAGCAAATTGGCTTGCCTTCAGTCCCATAATAATGGCCCTCGTCAACTATAGACTAGACCCTCTCCCACAAAGGTTTAGCACAGTGGGTTTTCAAAGTGTGGCCCCTTAAGTAGGAGCCGTAGCACCTCCTGGGAACTTGGAATTAACGTACAAACTGGAGTGCCAACCGTGACTGAGTCAGAATATGTGAGTAGGGTCGAGTGGTCTGTCCTTTCAAAACTTTCCAGGGACTAAGGTGGGAACTCGGATAGTGAAGTGACTTATAAGTGTGAGGACCCAGGTTTGACTCCTTAGAAGCCATAAGGAAGAGAAAATCAAAACCAAAACTGCACCTGATGGCTTGCACCCATAATCTCAGAGCCAGATAGGCAGACACAGGCAGATCCCTGGAGCTACTCAGCAGCCCTCCTCCTGGGGGAGAGCCTGAATCAAAAACCTACTATGGATGGACAAAATTGTCTTGTGGCCAATACATGCAAGGGTGCTCATGTGTACCTGCATACACACACACATGTATACGCACACACTTTTGCACACTCACACATGTGTGCAGGCACATACTTTTGCACACTCACACATGTGTGCAGGCACACACATACATACACACATAAGTATATACATGTGTACACATTCACATACATGTGTACACATGTACTTACTATGCTCACACATGTACAAGTGCACACACAAGCATACCATAAGGGTTTACACATTTACACACACATGCACCTTTCAAATAATTCTAGTGAACACTAATAAATAAAAACTAACATTCTACCTCTTTAGATTGTACCAGAGAGGTTTTGTTTCTTTCTTTGTGCCTCTCTCTGTTTTTTTCTTTCTTTTATTCTTCACTAATAATTTAATTCTTCATTGATACTATTTTTATTCTATAAATACTTCAGCTTCTTTGTTCTACGTAGTCAGTGTCTTTAAAATACCTAAGTTATTAAGATGTCACTGTGTCAGCTGTTATTTAGGACTCTTGATAGTGTTTGGGATCAAGTGTGCCCTGCCTGTGTGGACCAGTGACCCTGAGTCATCAAATCATCAGTTTTGGTATGATTTTGGTTGAGTATGTTCTGCTAATTTCAGATGATGGCCTGGTTTGTTGCGTCTGCTTCACTGACTACTGATTGGCATGTTTTTTAGCAGCCCCCACTCAGTGGTCAGTTGCTGGAAGCCAGCCAGACTCCATTCTCTGACTGTTGTGTTGCTCCTGTGGGGATGATTCCTGGGCCAAATCCTTGAGAGTCAGGGTTAGCATGGGGAAGCCTGCCTGCTCAAGGACCCAGGCCCTAATTCTAATGATAGCTTGAGGAATCCTCCCCCCCCCCCCCACCAATACACTCTCCTCCTCCCACTCGCAGCTCCCTGTCTCCTCAGAGAAGGGGAGGCCTCCCATGGATATCAATCAGCCTTGGCATATCAATTACAGTAGGACTAAGCACATCTCCTATTGAGACCAGACAAGGCAGGCCAGTTAGGAGAAAGGGATCTAAGAGCAGGCAGCAGAGTCAGAGACAGACCTTGCTCCAGTTGTTAGGGGACCCACCGGAAAACCAAGCTATGCATCTGTTCCATATGTGAGGGACCTAGGTCCATCCCATGCATGCTCTCTGAGAGCCCCTATGGCCCAGGTTAGTTGATTCTGTAGGTTTCCTTGTAGTATCCTTGACCTCTGTGTCTCCTTTGATCCTTCCTCCTCCTTTTCCACAAGGCTCTCTGAGCTCCCCGTTTGGCAGTAAGCCTCTGCATCAGTTTCCATCAGCTTCTGGGTGAAGCATATCACAGCACGGTTATGCTAGGCTCCTGTCTGCAAGTATAGCAGAATATCATTAATAATGTCCGTGGTTGGCTCCCTCTCATGGGATAGATCTCAAGGTGGGCCAGTCATTGCTTGGCTATTCCCTTAATTTCTGCTTTATCTTTAGTCCTGCACATCTTGTAGCCTGGATAAATTTTGGTTTGAAGGTTTTGTTGATGTTCCATTGGAAGTTTTGCCTGGTGACAGGAGATGACCAGCTCAGGTCCCATATTCCCTGCTGCTAGGGGTCTTAGCCAGGGTCACCCTCATATACTCCTGGCAGTGTCCCTTGCCCTAGGTTTCTGGCTGGTCCAAGAGATGTCCCTGGGGAACCAACTTCTGCTCTCTCTCCCAGTTCTTTTTCTCTCCATCCTCCCCACCCCTTCTCCCACCCAGTTCCCACCCTCCCTCCACCTCTAATGCCTTTTTATTTCCCATTCTGAGTGAGATCCAAGCATCCTCCCTTGGGCCCTCCTTGCTACTTAGCTTCTTTGGATCTGTGGTTCTCCTGTACATTATGGCTAATACCTGCTTATAAGTGAGTACATACCATGCGTATCCTTCTGGGTCTGAGATACCTCACTCAGGATGATATTTCCTAGTTCCATCCATTTGCCTGCAAATTTCATGCTGTCCTTGTGTTTAATAGCTGAATAGTATTTCATTGGGTAAATATACCACATTTTCTTTATCTATTCTTCAATTGAGGGACATCTAAGTTGTTTCTAGTTTCTGGCTATTACAAATAAAGCTGCTATGAACATAGGTGAGCAAGTGTCCTTGTAGTATGGTGGAGCATGTTTTTTCTGTTTGTTTTTGTTTGTTTTGTTTGTTTTGTTTTGTTTTTGTATATGCCGAGGAGTGGTATAGCTGGGTCTTGAGGTAGAACTATTCCCAATTTTCTGAGAAACTGCCAAATTGATTTCCACAGTGGTTGTGCAAGTTTGCACTCCCACCGGAAGTGCAGGAATGTTCCCCTTGCTCCACATCTTTGCCAGCATGTGCTGACACTTGAGGTTTGTTTTTGTTTTTGTTTTTTTTTTATCTTAGCCATTCTTACAGGTGTAAGATGGAATCTCAAGAGTTTTGAATTCCCTTTCCCTAATGGCTGTGGATGTTGAACATTTCTTCTTCAAGTGCTCCTCAGCCATTAAAGAGTCCCCTGTTGAGAAATTTCTGTTTATCTCTGTACTCCATTTTTAAAAATTAGGTTATTTGGTTTGCTGGTTTCTAATTTCTTGATATATATACTGAGTATTAGCTTTCTGTTGAGTGTAAGGCTGGTGAAGATATTTTCCCATTCTGTCTGTTGTTTTGTCCTATTGATGGTGTTCTTTGCCTTGCATAAGCTTTTTAGTTTCATGAGGTCCCATTTACTGATTATTGATCTTAGTGCCTGAGTTGTTGGTGTCTGTTCAGGAAGTTGTTTCCTGTGCCAATTTGTTCAAGGCTCTTCCCCACTATCTCTTCTAATAGATTTAGTGTATCTGGTTTTATGTTGAGGTCTTTGGTCCACTTAGACTTGATATCCAGTTAGACCAGCACCATTGGTTGAAGTTGTTATCGTTTTTCTATTGTATTGTTCTGGCATCTTTGTCAAAAATAAAGTGTCTATAGGTGTGTGGGTTTATTTCTGAGTCTTCAATTTGATTCTATTGATCCATTATCTGTTTCTATGCCAGTACCGTGCAGTTTTTTTTTTTTATTACTATTGCTCTATAGTAAGGCTTGAGATCAGGAATGGAGATAACTCCTGAAGATCTTTTATTTATTTATTTATTTATTTATTTATTTACTTTTGGTTTTTGGTTTTTTGAGACAAGGTTTCCCTGTGATAGCTTTGGTTGTCCTAGACTCACTTTGTAGACCAGGCTGGCCTCGAACTCACAGCGATCCACCTGCCTCTGCCTCCCAAGTGCTGGGATTAAAGACATGCGCCACCACACCCGGCTGAAGATCTTTTATTGTATAGGATTGTCTTGTCATATAAGTCTTTCAGGTGCTTGGATAGAGTTACACAATGATATTTTATATTATTTGTGGCTATAGTGAAGGCTGCTGTTTCCCTGATTTCTTATCAGCTGATTTATCATTGTATAAAAGAGGACTATTAATTTTTTTAGTTAATTTTGTATCCAGCCACTTTGATGAAGATATTTCAGCTGTAGGAGTTCTCTAGTAGAATTTTTGGGTCACTTATTTACACTATCATATCATCTGTTAAAGTGATACTTTGACTTCTTCCTTTCTAATTTCTATTCCCTTGATGTTCCTTAGTTGTCTTATTGCTCTACCTAGGACTTCAAGTGCTGTACTGATGAGATACAAAGAGAGTGGACAGCCTTGTCTGTCTCTGAATTCAGTGGAATTGCTTTAAGTTTCTCTCCATTTAATTTGATGTTGGCTATTGGCTTGATATATATTACCTTTATTATGTTTATGTATATGCCTTATATCCCTGTTCTCTCCAAGACTTTGTGTTTGATTTTGTCAAATGCTTTTTCAACATCTAGTGAAATGATCATTTTTTTTCTTTCAGTTTATTTATATGGCGAATTACATTGATGGAATTTTGTATATTGAACCACCCCTGCATCCCTGGAATGAAGAGTACTTGATCATGGTGGATGATGTTTTTGATGTGTTCTTGGATTAGGTTTATGAGTGTTTTATTGTGTATTTTTGCATCAATGATCATAAGGGAAATTGGTCTGAAATTTTCTTTCTTTTTTAGGTCTTTGTGTAGTTTAAGTATCAGGGTGACTGTAGCCTCATATGAAGAGTTTGAAAATGTTTCTTCTGTTTCTAGGTTGTGGGATAGTTTGAGGAATAGTAGTACTAGCTCTTCTCTGAAAGCCTGGTAGAATTCTGTGTTAAAACCATCTGGTCTTAGGCTTATCTTGGTTGGGAGGCTTCTAATGACTGCTTCTATTTTTTAGAGGGCTATAGGACTATTTAAATTGTGCGCTTGATCTTGATTTAACTTTGGTAAGTGTAATGTTTCAAGAAAATAGTCCATTACATTTGGATTTTTCCAATTTTGTAGAGGACAAGCTTTTCAATGATTCTTTGGATTTCCTCTGTTTCTGTTGTTATGTCCCCTTTCCATTTCTGATTTTGTTCATTTGGATACTCTCACTCTCTATCTTCCTTTTAATTAGCTTGTGTAAGGGTTTGCCAATCTTGTTTATTCCGTCAAAGAGCCAGCTCTTGGTTTTGTTGAATCTTTGTGCTATTCTCTTTGTTTATAACTTATTGATTTCAGCCCTGAGTTTGATTATTTCCTGCCACTCTACCTCCTCTTGGGTGTGTTTGTCTTTTTTTATGTTCTCAAGGTTTCAGGTGTGCTGTTATGTTACTGGCCACAGGTATTCTTGTACAATGAAAGGAATTAACTCAAACCAAACTGAGAGTATATAAAGACAGGCTTGTTGGAAGCATCTCTTGGTCAGGTTCACTGATCACACAGGAGGAGGTCAGGGAAGTCACTGTGTATTTGGGAAGACAGAAAACATGGGGGGAATGGCAGAGAGAGAAAGGAGAAATGCAGAGAAAGAGAGGGAGGGAGGGAAGGAGAGAGAGAGAGAGAGAAAGAGAGAGAAAGAGAGAGAGAGAGAGAGAGAGAGAGAGAGAGAGAGAGAGAGAGAGAGAGATGCAAAATGCCTGATGCCTGAATTGTATAGTGAAGAGCCTCTTGGGGAGAAAAGTCCTACCCTTGGGCTGGAAATTTTAGGGTAGAGGCTGGGTATACCAGTCATGCCCTGTAAGAGGTAGGGACTGAAGGATGCTGAGAGAACCTGGCCTCCGCTTTGGTATGTTAAATAGGCACCTCAATCACTTGTCCAGATGTGAATCCCAATAGTTAGCATGAGATCTCTTCAATTTCTTTATGAAGCACTTAGTGCTAAGGACTTTCCTCTTTCATTTTGCCCTATAATTTTGGGTATGTTGTGACTTCATTTTTATTGAATTCTAGAAAGTCTTTATTTTCTTTATTCCTTCACTGCCCCAGTGGTCATTGAGAAGAGAGTTGTAGTCTTTCTGTTATTGCCAAAGTCCAGCTTTAACCCATGATGATCTGATAAGATATAAGGGTTATTTCAATTTTCTTTTATCTCTTAAGGCCTGCTTTGTGACCAAGTATATGGTCAATTTTGTAAAAGGTTCTGTGAGGTGCCGATAAGAAGCTATATTCTTTTTGTCTTTGAATGGAATGTTTTATAGATACTGTTACCTCTAGTTGATTCATAATGTCAATTAGTTTCATTATTTTGCTATTTATAGGTTCTGTCTCAATGGCGAGAATGGGGTGTTAAAGTCTCTTACTATTAATATATTGGGTTTGATGTGTGATTTAAGCTTTATTAATATTCCTTTTATGAATGTAGGTTCTTTTGCATTTGGGGCACAGATAGTATTGAGACATCATCTTGGCAGGTTTTTCCTTTGATGATTATGAAGTGTCCTACCCTATCTCTTTTGATTAATTTTGGTTCAAAGTCTATTTTATTAAATATTGGAATGGTTACTCCAGATTGCTTCTTCATTCCATTTGCTTGGAAAACATTTTTTAGCTCCTTACTCTGAGATAATGTCTATCTTTGATGCTGAAGTGTGTTTCTTGTATGCAGCAAAATGATGGATCCTGTTTTCTTATCCATTCTGTTAGCTTGTGTCTTTTTTATTGGGGAATTGGGTGCATTGATGCTGAGAAAGAAATGACCAATGATTGGTAATTCCTGTTATTTTGATGGTGGTAGTAGTGTGTGTGTGTGTGTGTGTGTGTGTGTGTGTGTGTGTGTGTGTGTGTGCACGCACATGAGTACACACCTGCGCATTGCCCTTCTTTTGATTTTTGCTGGTGTGGAGTTATTTATTTTCTGTGTTTTTGTGGGTGTAGTTAACCTCCTTATGTTGTAGTTTCTTTCTATTACTTTCTGTAGGGCTGGATTTATTTATATATATTGTTTAAATTTGGTTTGTCATGGAATGTCTTGTTTTCTCTGTCTATGATGATTGAAAGATTTGCTAGGTACAGTGAACTGGGCTGACATCTGTGGTTTCCTAGAGTCTACAAGACATCTTCCTAGACCATTACAGCTTTTAGAATCTCTGTTGAGAAGCCAAGTGTAATTCTGATAGGTCTGCCCTTATATGTTACATGACCTTTTTCCCTTGTAGCTTTTAATATTTCTGTTTTAATTCTGCACATTTAGTGTTTTAATTAACATATAGTGGGATGATTTTCTTACTGGTACACTCTATTTGGGGTTCTGTAACTTCTTTTATGTTTATAGGCATCTAGTTCTTTAGGTTGGGGAATTGTTTTTAATGATTTTTGTTGAAAATATTTTCTAAACCTTGGAGCTGAGAGTCTTCTCCTTCCTCTTATTCTTAGGTTTCATCTTTTCATAGTGTCCCATATTTCTTGGGCATTTTGAGTCAAGAACTTTTCAGATTTCACATTTTTTTTTTGGACTGATGTATCAATTTCTTTGATCTTATCTTCTATGCCTCAGAGTCTCTCTTCCCTCTCTTGTATTCTATTAGTGATAATTACATCTCTAGTTCCTATTCTCTTCCCTAGGTTTTTCATCTTCAGTGTTCTCTCAGTTTTTGTTTTCTTTATTGCTTCTGTTTCCATTTTTCAGGTCTTGAACAGTTTTATTCATTCCCCCCCCCCCCCACACACACACCTGTTTGGTTGTATTTTCCCGTGTCTCTGTAAGAGAGTCATTCATTTCCTTTTAAAAGGCCTCTCTCGTCTTTATAAGATTGGATTTAACATAATTTCCTTCTGTTTCGGCTCTGTTGGGATATCCAGCTTGTTGTAGTAGGATAGCTGGACTCTGCTGGTGCCCTATTACCGTACCTCTTGTTGATGGTGTTCTTAGGTTGGCCTTTACTCATCTGGTTGTCCCTGGTGCTGGCCAGATATTCCTGATGCTGGTAGGCCTCCTCAGGAAGGAAATCAGAGCCCTGGGCTGGACAATGGAGCTCAGGGGACCATGTGGGGATCATGGTTGCTGGATGTGCCTCAGGGAGACCCAGTAGGCAGAGTATTGGGGGGGGGGAAGGGGTCTCAACTTCTTTTTAAAGAACAGAATTGGGCTGGGAAGATGGTTCCACCAGTAAAATACTTCCTTGTAAGCATGAGGACCTGGGCTCAGATGAACAGAACCCATGGAACAACAACAACAGAAAAAAAGTAAAAGTAAAAGCCTATGGGCTTATCCTATCAGCCCTGGAGAGACAGAGGCAGGTGGCCCCTGTCCCTGATGGACAGAAAGTCTAGACTATTAGTGACCCCCAAAACCTAGTAGGCTGGGTGGAAATTAAGGAGAAGAGAAAGCCAAGTTTGTCTTTGGTGCATGTTCATGCATATTCATACACACATGCACATATGTACATGAATACATACACTATGAGTATGAAAATGTTCAAGATGGTGACAGGAGATAATTAAATCAAGAACAAACCAAACCCCTTCTAAGTGAGATCCTCCTCCATGAGTTTTGTCCCCACAAACTGGCAGCTGTCTCCCCTTGGCAACTCACTCAATCGCCCTTTTCTCTTTTGCCCAGTCCACAGCAGCAGGGGCAAGCTGTCTCCCAACAGAATGCCGTTTGTAGAGTCTGATGTAGACACTTGTACACCATATCGCTTCCCTTCGTGGGGGGTTGTGAGAATTGAAGAGCACTTTCTCTGGTGGCCGAATAAATTGAAAGTGAGCGTGTCTCAAAAATCACTTGTGTCTACCCCATTTATCAAGCTTAGAGTGTTAGCTTCAGGTTTGTATTAGCCAGCTTTGGCAAAATGCCAAATCGTTCCTCATGTTCAACAGTCAAGAATCCTTACAGGAGATTCAAGAATGTCTGTTGCTGGAATCCATTATAGCAAGGAGCAAAACCAGTTGTCTGCTACGACGATCCCCTGAAATGAATTCAATGTTTTAGGAGATGTCAAATATCCATGTTTCTTCTGTGTGTTTGGACAAGATAATTATATCATAGTGTTTCAGGGGCATACTTGAAGTGATTGCAAATGAAGTACATTGTATGCTATGACCTTTTATAAATAGGAATATATGTGAATATATATAAAACCATGTGAACATATATATATGTACATGTATGGGTGTGAAAATTTAGAATGAGGTAGATCCTGTTTGAACAGATGAAAATCCATTTTAATTTGTTTGAAACATCCTTTATTACATATTCTTAGATGTTAATCTTCCAACATATAAGAGGCTACTTTCCTAAGCACCACATCAGTCCCAGAGTATGGAGCTAGCCACTGGCAATGGCCCTTTTGCCTTTAGGGAGAACAGAGCTGTGTGTGTGTGTGTGTGTGTGTGTAAAATGCATATATAAAGTAAATAAGCAGTGAGATGTTCAGATTTGTAATGCATAGAGAGCTGGAGACATGATTCAGCAGTTAAGAGAGCTTACTGCTTTTGCAGAGGACTAGATTTTGGTTCCTAGCATCTACCTTGGAGGCTCACAAGCACTAGTAACTTCAGCTACAGAGCTCCCCTGACCCCGTGCACTTGTCTGACCTCCTCAGACTCACTCACTCCCTCCCTCTCTCTCTCTCTCTCTCTCTCTCTCTCTCTCTCTCTCTCTCTCTCTCACACACACACACACACACACACACAGAGATATAAATAATAAATACTAATTTTGGAATGCAGATGACTGAACTTACGGTGGTACTTGCATAAAAAGTTACATTTAAACTGTTGAGCCAACATTCACATGTTCACACTCATTTCCTGATGGGTGATTTGGACATGTAGGTCTCATGGCTCATATTTCAGATAAAGAAAGAGATTCAGGGAAGGTTTGTTATGCTGCTCTTTGCCCCACACTGAAGAACTGCAGCAGGGTCTGCCATACTTCTAAAATACATACACTTCTCACACTGTCCAGCAACCTTAAGCAGAACATTTCAGCATTTTCTCAGTATCTCGTCTGACAATCTCTTTTCCTTCTAGCTCTTTCATATTGAATAAGTCATGTAATTAATAACCGACTTGACCGAGGGGCTTATTAAAGCTCCACAGAGCTGAGGGGAATTTTCTTGGCTATGATGATCTGACTCCGTTCTTGTCCTTAGAGCAGGTCATCCCTGCTTGGTTTCCATAGTGCTCTCTGCTCTAAACTAACAGCGTGTCTTTATCCTCGGCAATTTGTAAGTAGGCTCCACCTACATTTCACGTGTGGAATCCTTATCATTTTCCATCTTTCACCATCTAAATCAGTAATTACCCTCACACAAAGACATTTTCCTTTTGAGAGAGCAGAGCTCTGCTCTGTACATTAGGAACCATGACAAACCCTTGCTAACTGGATTATGCCTGACTGGATTAAAATCAGAGAGGCATGTTTTCTCTTGCCTGTAACTGTACTCTCAGGGCATTGTGTGTTTGGTACAACCCATCTTCAGGAGCACAGATAATGTCGCCAGAGAGGAGAAAGTTATAAAAGGATGCAATGAACCTTACGTGTTGGGAGATACATTTTCCGACTGGTATGGTGGGGATAAAGAGAGAACAGTGCTGAGTTCTGCCTCACAGCTGGGAATAAGCACCTCCGTCTTAACGTGGAGAGGCACCTTGTTTCCTGGCAAATGATCAAATGGCTTGGTGGCAATCTGTGAGGCCCCTGATGGAGTTCAACCACTTTATAGGGATACTGTATAAGTTACTTTTCTGTTGCTGTGGGGGAAGTATCATGACCAGAAGCAACTCTAGGGAGAAACACTTCTTTTTTGCTTCTGGTTCCAGAGTGATTGCATCCATAATGGTGAGGAAGGTGTGGTAACAGGTGGCAGCAGGAAGCTGCGTGCGCGCAAGAATTAACTAGATGTGTGGGAAGCCATGGGCTCTCAAATCCCACCCCCAGTGACTAACTTTCCTCAGCAAGTTCCACCTCCTAAAGGCTCTATGAGCACCCCCCAAAACAGCCCCACAACATGGGGCCCAAGAGTTCCAACGCCTATGAGGGACATTTCTCAAAGGGCCACAGAAGTCAGTCTTGAACGAAAAGAACATGAGAATGCTTATTCTCTTGAACGAAGAGAACATGAGAATGCTTATTCTTAGTTGGCTGCTTTTCATTATCTGGAATATACTAAAAATTAACTTATTGGAGCCTTGCTTCAACATATTACTATTTTCTATTATCCAAGCTTCATATTTGTTTACATAAAGTATTGAAAATTTGGAATCACTAAAAACAAAACAAAGCAAAAACAAACAAACAAAAAACCCTATCTTTTAAATTAGGACTCTGGGGCTCATGGTACTAGAAGTTGGTAGTGTGGCCATGGGAATATAATAGGTCAGCCAGCACAGCCTACTTACCTGTGCACCCGAAACGTCGTCAGGGAAGTGACTGGTGTGTTTTCCTGGTTGCCAAGAATATAATTACCTATTTTGACCAGTTATATTAAAATCCATAATTGTGTTTTGGGTGAGATGATGATTATTATTTTTGTACATTGCATAAACAGTTCATGTATTTGAGGATGAGACAGAATCACCACTCCTTTTTTACTGCAGATGTTCGTCTCTAGATTTGTAACAAAGCGACACACTCACAAGCCAGAGAAGCATTTTGTTGTTGTTGTTGTTGTTGTATTAAGTGGGTGGCAGGGAAAAGGTGATTTTTCTGGTTCGTTTTAGAGATTGCAGTTCTAAACATACACATAATATATTATATACTTAACTGACTGTGAAGGGTTAGCTGTTAGGAAAGGGTTTAGAGTTATTGGCTGCTGCTCGCTACAGCAATTTCTGAAATGTTGGTAAATTTGTTTGTATAAGTAACTACTTAGTGACATAGTCATGTCTATTAGTTCTATTTATTTATTTATTATATTGAATGTGTATTTGTGTGAGTGTGTGTGTGTGTGTGTGTGTGTGTGTGTGTTTGCACATCCCATAGTGTGGAAGTCAAAGTCAAAGGACACCTTTGTGGAGTTGGCCGTCTCCCTCTACTATGTATGTCCTGGTTTGACTTCAGATCATCAGGTAAAATATGTACAAACAACCATGACTCCCATTGAAGCCCTGGGCTCTGATTTGAGAGTTATCTTTTGGGGATAGTTCATAACAATGTCTAGAAGCGATTTCATACACTTTATCTTTAAAGATAGAGCCAAACACCCAAGGACGCATTTCTGACTTAAGTATCCTAACCTGCCAGTGCTGCCAGGCTTAAGTGAATTCTCACGATCAGCACAGAACACCGCAGCCTGACGTATAAAATGCTTTGGTCCCTGTGTGAATAGTCTTTCCAACAGCAGTTCCTTTTCCACAGGGCCCTAATATTTTCCTCTGATGGAAAGAATGTGCTATCAAATCACAGAATGAGATCCTTAACTTCAAAGGCAGAAGGCAGTGGCCCTCTTGCTAGAACATGGGAAACGGCAGAGAAGGAAGGCATTGAAGCTTCAAGTCCTCCTAAGTCTCAGCTCTTAGAAGCTATTTTCATAAGATAGTTAAGCAAACATGCGGGCATGAACTGAGCGTTCCTGCTGTTGTTGCTCATAAGGCCAGGAAGTCTCACAGACCCTGAAATGAGCTGAGACCGTTCTCCCTATTCCACTTTGATGTATTCAAGGTGCTGGGCAATTCCCTGGCCCTTTTTATCTGCATTGTTCTTGTTCTTAATTAAGATAATGTTCTGCAGACTTTAAACAGCGGTGTTTGCATTTTATCAGTACGAAGGTGAGCTTACACAATAGTGGGGCAAGGCAAAGTTGAGTTTTGAGCTTAGAACATGTTATATATATATATACATACTCACACACACATATATATATACACACTCACACACACGTACACACACACACACATACACACACACACACACATATATATATATATACAATGAAATATGGTCATACATACTCCCCATTCCCCCGCCTCAGTTTCCCCTGCATCCATGCCTATGTCCCCCCCTCAACCTCGTGTCACACAACAGCTGTGGTCAGAGCTCCTTCTTAAGAATGGTGTCACCTGGGCAGAAGAAATCACATCCCCTTGCATTCTCGTTAGCTTCGACCGTGAACTGGACATAGACTAATGTCATCTGTGAAGGGAATTTAAATGGAGGGATTTTCTGAATCAGATGGGCCTGTAGGCCTGTCTGCGATGGGTGGTTTTGGTTGTTGATTAGGTAGGATGGTGTGCTGCTTACTTATTGTCTACTTGACAAAAGCCACAGTCATCTGGGAAGAGGAAACATCAATTAAGAAAATGCCTCCACCAGACTGGCCTATTAGCAAGGAGTTGGAAGATTTTTTTTTAAATTAATGATTGATAGATGAGGGACAGTCCATCCCTCTGTGGGTGTTGCCATCCCCTACGCAGATACGAGAAATCAGGCTGAGCATGTCATGAGGAGCAAGCCAGGAAGCAGTGTGTTTCTTTATGTTCTCTGTCTCAGTTCCTGCTACCAGGTTCCAGCATTATTTCCTGCCCTGGCTTCCCTTCATGAGGAAATATAAGGTGTAAAGTGAACTGACCCCTTTTCTTAAAAAGTTGCCTTTGGTCATGGCATTTATCACAGCAAGCTAGGACAGGGCGCTCAGCCCACTGTGGGCAGTGCCAGCCTTAAGCAGGTAGGTCTAGGCTATAGAGGTAAACTAGTTAAACACACGTGAGCAAGCCATCAGCCAGCACACCTCCATGGCTTCCTGCGGTACATTTTGGCTATGAGTAAGTTTCCTGCTTCCTGGTAATTTTGCACGGAATGGGCAGCAGCAGAAAAGCAGTCTAGAACAGTTTACTCCTTTCCCTAGGTCAAAGCAGAGAAACTAACCCCATTCACATTTCTAAAGGAAAGTCGTTTCCTGTCATCCATGCCATCCTTCTGTTGCTCTTACAGTGTGCAGGGATGGATGCTGTGACACTGTCATACACGGTTTGTAACACTACAGTAGGACATATGGTCTGCGAGACCTCATCTCATGATGGCAGCCACTGTGCTATTGCAAAGGACAATGGAGAAGAACTCCTGAAAAGTCACATTCCCCTTAATTATCCAAGGGCAAATTGAAATTGTCCTTGGTTCTGCTTCACCAGCCCGGTTCAGACTCTTCTTTCGGGAATTGCTGGTAGAGCGCAAGTTCCCAATCGTAGTTCCTATTTTTAGTGTCTTGAGGGTTCCTGTGTCTATAAATGGCATTCCCTCTGTGCAGGCTAATGTCTTCAATGCAGTCCAAAAATCAATTAGCCATTATGTGCAACAGGGCTGTGCATTAGCAAGGTGAGTGTTCTCTGTGTGTTTGATCATCACGGTCTGGCACCCAGACCTCAGGCAAGAAATGGGGACAGCTCCTGGTGGTTTTCTTGAGGTAATTGAAGCCAGTCATTTTCACAAACATGCTCCTCCTGCCTCCCTTCCCCCACAGAAGTATTAGTTACCTTTTCAATATTTAATCACATGCGCCATCAAAACAGATTTTCTTGTCATTTATCCATGAAATCTCCTTCAGGAATGAACAGACAGATGACCTTAGCTCCTGGCATCACTGACCGTAGTAGCCTAGTTCTGCAGAACTCTCTGCAGGATCCTCAAGCCCCACAAGATGTTTTTTTAACTCCCAAAGGGCTGCAGGAGTCTTAATTTTCAAGCCTCTGACCCCAGCCTTCCTATAGACACCATTTAGCCCACTTCTAGACAAGACATGGCAGCCCCATTTGTCTTGTTAAAGACCCTGAAGTTAAATTACTGCCTCTTTGTTTTCCTTCAAGGCTCACTTGCTAGTTATGGTGGAAGAGAGCTATTGACCTGGTCTTCTCATTCATCTAGACTTCCTTTATTATTTTAAATGATCTCACCAGGCTACAGGGCAGCAATTTGCATGCCTTGTTCAATGAATTCTACCTGATAGCTCTGTCTATACTTTTTTCCTTGGGAAGAGAACAGAAAAATCTGCAAATGAATAAATTGTCTCCTGAAAACTCAGGGCTTTATCTACTCCTGTACAGAAATGCTATGTATAGATTTCAGTGATCTTGATGGAGGGAAATTTAGTAGGAAGTGCTGTAGTCTTAGCAGTATTGAAGCAAGAGAAATGTTTTTATATTGTTCTTCAGTGTGTGTGTGTGTGTGTGTGTGTGTGTGTGTGTGTGTGTGTGCATGCGCACGCGCGTGCATGCGTGCACTTTATATGTATGGATGTTTTGTACATGTGAATGTCAATTGTCTTTCTCAGTTGCTCTCCACCTTAGTTTCTGAGACAGGCTCTCTCAATGAACTTGGAGCTCACTGATTGAGATATGCTGGCCAACCAGCTCCAGGGCTCTGCCTGTCCCCATTCCCCAGTACTGGAATTACAGTTGTGCACTGGCTCTTGCATGGGTATTGATGGATCAAACTCAACTCCTCTACCAAGCAAGCCATCTCCCCAGCCCTGTGCCATTTTAAATTCTCCTGCATATCTTGCTGTTTTATCTAACACTTGATGCTCCCCACCCACATATAAGCATCAGATGGGGAGGCCCACTGGAGGACGTAGTTTTTCTCTTCCCACCCACACATTTCATTTGCCTGGCATGTGACTTTCTTCTAACATGATGCCTGCTTCAGAATGCAACTCAGAAGAGCGTCCCTGCAAATGTGCTCTCAGGCTTGTGTGAGCGTGAGGTGCTTGAAGGAGACCATTAAGGAAATGGTTATGCTCACTGATGCCGATGGCCTCATTAAAATAAATCATTTGCTGTTGGAGGAGTGGTTCAAACTAATTAGGAAAGTGATTTTGGCCATACCCCTAGGATGCCCATGTGGCCAGGAGAGGCCGCTGGGTTTGATATAGGAAAGGAGAGCTGAAGTTGATGGCTGCACACAGCCCATTCTTATTCTGAAAGGGTGTGGCAAAGGGGAACATGAGGGAATTTAAAGAATGTTTAATTTTGTGAAAAATGTTGGCAACATCCTACTTGTAAACAATGCACTGTGATTAGCGCCAAGTCACAAACCTCAATCACTCACTTCACTCACACATATGCCTTCTTCTTCTTCCAAGAAGCCCTGCTCTTATCACATGCCTCCCACCTCTCCTTTGCCTCCCTCCTTCTTCCCCCTCTCTTCTTCCTTCTTTCTCTCTCTTTTTCCTTTCTCTCTCTCTTTCCTTGCTTTCCCTTCCCCCATCTTCAGCCTCCCTTTCTTCTGTGCCTGTGTGGGCAGCCACAGCTGCTGTGTGTTGGTGATAATGTTGGATGTGTTATATACAGAAGACAGTGGGCCAGCCCATACCCTTCCCTCCTGTGGTTCCCACAATCCTTCACTGGGCTTCAGAAGGACTGACACAGATGGCTTTTTTAAGACCAAGCAGAGCAGCCCTGATTTGACTGTCACTCACTACACAAAGAGGTTTCTCTGACAAAGGCTGGGAGCTGTACTAATCCATGAGTATATATACATAAATAGTTATGAAGCGAAATATCAGTAGCAGTGTCCACTACAGGTCATGTGACTTCGGTGTCAATGATTTATCTCAGATACTGAACTTGTTACTCCAGCCCTTTGGTGAGGCTTCTCTAACTAGGATGGACTGGGGAAGGGCCACCCTGGAGAAAAACAGAGAACTCTCATTCTCGGCTGGAATGCCTTGCTCCTTGGTATATTAGAAAGATGGATGCAGAAAAACAGCAGCAGATGTCATAGCATAGAATGGGGCTCAGGAGTGTGTGTGTGTGTGTGTAGTGAAAACAATGCTCTTGAGTTGCCTAAATGAGAGGAAAATTTTCTTTCCACCTTAGGTTTCTGTTTAAGTTAATTTCTGGTATTGCAGTTTCAATGAGGTGTCACCATAGTCTTCAGGCATTTGAACACCTGGTCCCCAGTTAGTGATGCTGTTTGATGAGGCTTAGCCATGGCGCCTTATTGGACAAAGTCTGTCACCGGAGGCATGCTTGAGGAGCTTAAAGGATTGCATCATTCCCACTTCACTCTCTGCTTCCTGCTTGCCTTTTGAGGTGTGCGCCCTCAGCTTGCTGTTTTAGCCGCCATGTCCGCAGTCCTGCAGCCGGCTCCATCTATGCTCTACCCATCTGGGCCCGTAACCCCAAATAAACTCTTTCTTCTTCTGTAAGTTGCCTTGGTCATGGTGTTTTTATCACAGCAACAGAAAAATAAGGAACACAGGCATTAAATCTTACAAGTTCAGAGCACCCGCACTTCCCTGGGTCCATCCGGTGCCGCGCTCCTAGGAGGAGCAGCAGGGCTACTTCTCAGGCTCCTGCTTACACAACTGCTATGTTTCTTCATCGCCATGAAAGCCGAGGCTTGTTGTCGTAAGATGGGCACTCTCAGAGTACAAAGAAAATAGCCTATCAGAGAGCTTCTTTGGCCTGAAAGCGTAACATTTCAATAGCTGTTGACCGTGACTTTCAAGCTTACAGAGATATGAACAGCAGGTTCTCGCCAAGTGTGAAGTTTTCCTCCTATTTATGCTCTGTAAAGCCTGGTGGTGGGTTTTCATCTGATGCCTCAGGCTTCACGAAAAAAGTGTTTTCCTGAGAATGTTGGGAACTCCAAAAGGAAATACTAGGGCTCTGGAGGCTGGTGAGAGAGGGAGACATTAGGGGAGCTCTGAACAATCCTGCTGATTCCTGCAATTTGACTTCATGTTCTTTTTAACGTCAGATCTGAATTTGCTGAAGGAGCGTTGGGGAAAACACCATGCTAACTCCCCAGCATTCCGAAGCTCAAGGCAAGTTGGTAGCCTGTGAGTAGGTGGTAGTTACATGCGCTGGTCTTACAGTTTCAATTTTTAAAGATGTTTAGTAAGTAGGTCGTTTTAATTCTGGACAGGAGACTGACTGAACTTGATAGGCAAAAGAGTGGTCTCAGGACCCATTTGTTGTAATTTAATAAAACTAATCACTCCTTTAATCCTGCTAAATTACAGCCGACTTTGTCTGTTCTTGCTAATTGAAGTTATTATCCATGTGTGGGGGGGAGTGTTCAGGATTGGGGGCATCTCTTGGGAGGAATATCATTTTGAGGAATCACAGGAAACAGTAAATTATGTGGATTCCACATGGTTCGCAAGGCTGTGACAAAGTTTCTACCGCTGAAACTCAAAGATTAGGGTCCTGGCAAGGTTTAGATGGAATTGCCGCTTCAATGGGTTGTCTTGGGAGGAATGCTGGGTGGGCAGAGAATTAGCAGACTCCTGCGTTAAACTAGGAAGACAAAGCAAGTACCAACTACCCTTTTAGGTATTTTTTTTTTAAGTTAAAAAATGTATGCATGTGAGTGTCTTGCCCAAATGTATGTCTATATACCACGTGCATGCCCAGTGCCCGGGGTGACCAGAGAGGGTGTGGGGTCCCCCTGAATTGAAGCTACAGACTGCTGTGAGCTGCTCCGTATGCACTAGGAACCACATCCAGGTCCTGTGCAAGAGCAGCAATAGCTCTAAATCACAGAACCGTCTATCTCTCCAGCCCTAACTTACTATTTTCCACTCACATTCCATAGTCACATGGAATCATAATCATAGTCAGGCAAGATGATTCTGGCCTCAACGATGTTGAAAATGTGCTCATACTAAAAACCTAGCTAGAACATTTTGGAAAGGAACACAGCTGCACTGAGTATGCCTGGCTGTGTGCATCTAGTGCTAATGAGATAAGCAATATATGATTTACCAGGCTCCCACTGTTATAGAAGCGGGGGTCACAACCTGTGCTCCAAGCTAGGTTCAGCCACCTGTCCCTGGTGAGCCAATTAAAAGATCCAAATTAATAGTAGGAAGCAGAAAAAATAGGTTGATTCAATGTAGCCATGCTGGGAAGAGGGACAGGTCCAGAGTACCCCCACAAATCCTTGTTTTGGGTCCTGAGGTAAAAGTAAAGTTTGAGGAGGGCCAGGGACGTGCACACCCCAGCATTCTCAGTCAAGGCTTGTTCCAGCCACCCGTCAAGCCATCACTGCTCCCTCCTGTAGGGTGATCTCAGAGGTGTCCCTACTGCCTGAAATCTCTTTGTAGCAGACAAGATCCTCTGTGTCTGGGGTCTTTTCTTTCCCCCAGCTTGAGATTCTTGGGAAAGCCCCATTTCTGGGAGGGCCATTGTTTCAAATAGCCTGATTGAGAGACACTAGTTAGTGTTTCTTTTAGGCCACCTGCATTTCGCCAGCCCAGGTACAAGACCAGTTACCGAGTTCCTGGAACTCTTTACCACGAAGAAGTAATTCTTCTTCTTATTCTTCTTCTTATGTTCTTATTGTTTTCTTATTCTAGTCACTTGGTTGCCTTGTCAGTGAAGCTAACTACAGCTGAGCATAATTCCCCAAGGGATAGAGCATGAAACTATTTTAGGCAAATTCGTTTCTGTGACTTTTAATCAAGTCAGGAAATATTTCTAACACACAACTAGGGCTATGCATAAAAGGGATGCTCTGAAGTGCTAACTGTGTTCCTGATGCATACGGATAGACAAAACAGTACGCCAACTGTCTCCAGAAAATGAAGGCTAACATTCGCTATTCAGCAGCAGCCTTTTATACAGTGCCACATATTTGTGGTAGGCTTAAGGCCATGAGAACTTTTTGCTCTTGATTCTTTTTCCTTAAAAAATAAAAGAGAAGAAAAGAAAAGAAAGGACAGAAATCAAACCACTCCTTATATTCTGAGGGAGATACAGCACAATAATGGAGGCATGGTTGCGGTCTCAGCATTTTGCTCAGCTGTTCACTTGCCAGGCGATAAATACCCGAATAAAGTCTCTGCTTACCAGTTTCCCCTTAAAGAGAGCCAGGATCTATTCTGAGACGCAAAGGGAGGCTCCATTAGGAAACTGGACTGTGTGGCTCCTGCTCACTAATCAATCTTTAATAAGAATATAGATTCATAGCCGGTCAAGTCTTTCTACTGATAAAACCTGTACTATGGAAAAGGACTCTTCAGAGGAAGAGGAGGTTGGTACCTCTCAGCCCTCCCCCACCCAGATTAAGAACTCTCATTTCTGACCCAGCCAGTGGCCCAGACAAGGAAGGGAGAGCCAGCAGAAGGCAGCAAAGGCGTTCTTTCTCTCTCTTGTAGGAGCATTCTGTAGCCCTTCAAAGGCCTCTGGGGTGTGAGTGCTGCTGGAAAGTGACATTGAGAACAGTGCATTTTATTTTGTTTTCCCCTCCAGCTCTCTGTTCCCTTGCCTCACCCCCCCCCCCCAAGGAAGTTCACTCTGAATATTCCCAAGAGTTGTTTCTTAACTTTTTAGTGTTCTCCAAGACAAGATTTATATAGATAGATATAGATCCAGACACACACATACACACACACACACGCACACACACACACTCTTCAGCCATGCACTGCTCATCTGTTACTGTCACCTGTTTGTTGCACACAGAAGGTTCTCGTTCATTCCTGGCTCAAAGAGCAAGCACGTGTCAGGGTTACTGGCAATTATTAAGGATCAGATCCCAGGTCCTGAGACAAATAATAGTGAAAAAGGGAAAGAAAGAGACTCAGCCAATGTGGGGACCAACACACAGATCCAGTGACCTCTCAAATTCACTCTGGGGTCCTGGCACACCGCTGTTCAGCTCTAAGCCAGAGTTATGGTAACTCATATAGTTGGTCCTGTTCATCATGGTCACAGCGTGGTCTAGGTTCCAGTCCCTCCAGAAAGGTGATGAGATGAGATGTAAATCTCTTTCTAGGAGACCAGGTCTCCCCCTGACTACGCCCCGCCCCAACTAGAGGAACGCCAGTCTCATAGGATCCATTACTTTGATGTTCTGTAGCCATAAGGTCTTTAAGAATGTCCTCATGCTTGTCAGTCTGGTTACCTCACAGAGGTGCAGGAGATGACGGTGTTCCCAGGAACCTCATTGGCTGTTTCGTGTGTTCTCCGTGGTTCCAGGATGGGGGCTGCTTCCACCCTGGTAGCTTCCTGGTAGTTTTATTGATTGAAGAGAGATGGGCTGTTGAGGGTACCCTGGAGGTTCTTCTCTGTCCAAACAGGTTTTCAGCTAACTCCCATTCCAGACTGAGCTGTCCTGTGGTGATGTTCAACCTGGATGCAGATTTAAGGCTTTTTAACTAGCAGCCAGACCTCCTCAGCTGACACCTTGACAGTGGTTTAACCAGCATGATGACTTTTACCTCCCCATTGGCTCCATGTTTTGTTTTGGTGCCTCAGGTTAAAAAAAAATCCGATTTAGCATATTGTTGCCAATGGCATCCATTCTAACATCTGTCAAAACTTAATACTACTATAATTTTCCTTGGAAAACCCTCTCAATGAATCTCTGATGATTCATGTAATTTGTGTTTATTTAGAATATTCCTGAGAGTAAATGACTTAGGAAATTGCTACTACCATAGAGTGGCTAAAAATGAAGGGATGACAGTTCTTGTTAGTAAACGTTGTTGTTTGGGTTTTGTTGTTGTTGTTTTTCTTTCTTTTGCGATAAATTGAATGGTCAGGACAGTGAAGAATGGCATGGTTTTGGTCAGTTTTTAAAAGACACACACACACACACATAATTTATGTATATGAGTACATGTACCATGTACATGGAAGACAGAAGAAAACGTAAAATTCCCTGAAATTAGAATTCCAGATGGGTGTGAGCCACCAGATGGGTGCTGGGAGCCGAACCCAATTCCTTTGCAAGAGCAGCCGGTGCTCCTAACCTCCGAGGCGTCTCTCCACCCGTGAGGAACGGTTCCTTTATGACAGTATGAGATTACGTGTGTTTCCAGCTCTGGATTCATGTGCATGAGGCAGACACTTATACAAGTTAATTTCAATTGACTTGCCAACATGTAAGAAATATGAAGACTTAACTTCCTCTTCACATGTCTGAGAGCAAATCATAATCATATGCAGCATTATATATGTCTGTAAGCCAGTCTAGTAAGTGGTAAGTAGAGCAGGGGCTGCTGGGACAGAAGGCGGACACTGTTCCTCTGCTCCATACCTTAATCTGCACCACTAATGCAGGTCCCTTAGCCTTTGAGAACAGACATAAATTATTTGGACAAATATTAAATGGTGTGTTTTCTTTTTAATATTAAACACAGTGTCTTTTGCTATGAAAGAAAGGTAACAAGACCAAACTGTGTGTGCGAGAGAGATAAAAACTGTGCAAGGACAGCTGTGTAAGAAATGGCATCTTCTGTTTTGTGCCCCACATCCTTTTCTATGTCTAGTTTCTGTTTCTAGATCTTAAGTGTTTTTGGACAGAATAGTCTGTGTGGATCTATTTGCCTAAAATGCTGTAAAGCAGTAGTCGTTATAAATTTACCCGCTTGCCTGCTTCGTTTCTTCCCTGTTTTTCCTCTTATAGCTTTATCTGATTTCCTGTTTGTGTTCCCACTCTCTAGTGTGTGTGTGTGTGCATGCATGTGCATATGTTGAGCAAGGGGATGCACACACATACCAGGGCATGCATGTAGAAGTCAGAGGACAACGTCTGACTTTGTTTTTCGCCTTGTGCAAAGCAGGATGGCATTTCCTAAGTCCCCGCATATGCCAGGTTATCTGGCCCGCGAGCTTCCAGCTGAAGTCTTGTGTCTGTCTGCCGAAGTCTCCTGTCTGTCTGTCTGCCGGCTCCCCGTAGGAGTCCTGGAATTACAGCTCTGTGCTAGCCATCGCGACAGGCTTTGTGTGCGTTCTGGCTGTCTGAAATCACGTCCCCATACTTCTGCAGGCAGCATCTCACACGCTGAGGCTCTCCTCAACCTTATCTCTTTCTCTTCAGTAGGGACACTGCCTCCCTTATTGTAGACACTTTGAGGTCGGTCCAATCTTGATGGATGTTTTCATTGTAAATAACCAGCAAACAGGAGACAGACCCTATATGCTGATGGACTCTAGGAATGTGCTCTCAGGTTAAATCCCTAAGGGTTGTAATACCACATCAAAGGACCCCTGAGCTCTCTTTAAAGTGCCCATAAGGATATAAATCATGCCTTTATCTTTGACAAGCATAGTTAGTCTGTGTTTCCTCATGGCCTCTCTTGCTTATGATGACCTAACTTAGTTTTTTCCCAAGCTAAAAATTGAAAAAATGAAATTTTGTTCTTTTGTTGTTGCATGTACCTATCATGTGGATATTTTCACAGAAAATAAAGATTTTTGTTTTGTGCTGTCACCCAAAAGAAATATTTTATAGAAATTACATATGTACTTAACATGGATTATATATATTTTATTATATATATTTCTCCAATTCATTTTCTTCATGATGTTTTTGTTTCTTTTTGCCATATGGAAACAAAATATTTAGGTAACAAAATCTATTTGTTTTTCTTTTGAGCCTTCTGGGTTTTAATGTGACCCAGGACACCCCTCCTACTCAAGGACTGTCACTCATAGTTTCCTCTACATATTTTGCCTTTATCTTTATACTCTACAGTGGAGGTAAATGCACAACATACATAATTTACGTATCTTTGCATTGTGGACACAGAAACATGCACACATCTGTAGAGTTTTGATTCAGTACCTGAGATTACAGAATCCCGATGTGAATTATGGAGTAATTTCTCTTTTTAAATTGATTTAAAATTTAGTTGTGTCATGAATTTAATTTTCACATGCTTGTGATGTATGTGTAACCTCTTTGTATTTGTTCCATTTGCTGTAAACTTATCTCCCCAGACAGCTTAGTTAAAATATACAATTAGTACTATTCTAATACTATTCACGCTTCATTTATAAAACATGCTGCAATTTTTTATCTGTTTACTTATTTTTACAACTTGTTTATTTTCTGTTGATATGTCTGTGTGCCAGTCTGAGTTTATGTGCATGCCATAACTATGTTCAGGGCTCATGGAGGTCAGAGGTCATGGGATTCCTGGAGCTGAAGCTACAGGCAGTTGTGAGTCACCATGAGTGCTGAGAACTGAACCTGGGTCCTCTGCTGGAGCGATAAGTGCTCTTAACCGATGCACCATCTCTCCACTCCCAAGCATTTCTCTTTTAAAAGGCTGCCTTTCTTTCCCTACTCCGAAGCTGGGACTGTTGCTGCTCTTCCGCCTAATGAATCAGTGTGGGAGGGGAGCTTTGGTAATCGTATTCTGAGACCGGAATACAGACTGGAACGTTTTATTATTCTTCATGAGATCTCCACACAGCAAATTAGATAGCTCTGTATGTTCCACTTGGTGAACTTACTGATTCGATCTTAATATTCAGAAATTTAAAAGTCACAGATCCCCAATGATGTTTTAAAGCAATGTAATTAGTTGTCCGTTGGGCATTTCTGCCAAAGGGCATGTGGACTTCCGTGAGATAAGTTATAGGTCAACACTTATAGATTAATATAGACTCAGCGTCCTCTTAGCAAAATCTCATTGGTGAGTGTTAGCTAGGAACACACCCATTGAAAAGCTCCTCCATCCCATTGGTGAGTGTTAGCCAGGACCACACCCACTGAGAAGCTCCTCTATCCCATTGGTGAGTGTTAGCCAGGATGACACCCACTGAGAAGCTCCTCCAGCTCATTGGTTAATGTCAGCCAGGGCCATGCCCACTGAGAAGCTCCTCCAGCTCATTGGACCATACCCACTGAGAAGCTCCTCAAGCTCATTGGTTAATGTCAGCCAGGGCCAACCCATTTTTTTTTTTTAAAGTGACTCCATTCTAGTTGAACTGTGATAATTCTTGGAGAGACAGGAATTTGATTTCCTGAAGTAAAGTAGCCTGTTTGTTTATAGTCTTGCTACCCCCACTCCCATAGCTAATCCAGTGACAGCCTGACTGTGGACACGTACTATGGGCTACACACCACTCATGTCTAACATTTCTTTCCTCCGAAGGCTGTAAGAAGGAAACTACATCTGCTGAGTGCTGCTGACCCCTCCTCAGAGCCTCTGCTGTGTTGGCATCGTCTTGTCCACAGCATTAATAACCGCGTAATTAACCCTTTATTCAGAAGACAGTCACTCTCAGTGTCCCCCTTCAGCCCCGTACTGATGCCTTTCAATAGGCACACAGGAGACATTTTACATCTGTACCAGGCACCCCTCAGCATCCTAAGGCTTCTGCCTCTGGACTGTACAATGTCAGAAATCACATTTTCTTTTTCCAATTAGGATTATCAGATCAAGCACATGCACTGCCAGGCAGGCTCCAGCTGGAGAGGAGAGAAAGGGGGGCTTTCTCTTTGTTGGATGGGTTTTTGTTGTTGTTGTTGTTGTTGTTGTATGTGTGTGTGTATGTGATAGAGAGAGAGAGAGAGAGAGAGAGAGAGAGAGAGAGAGAAGAGAAGAGAAGAGAAAGAGATTATGAGTGAGAGAGAAAGAGTGTGTGAGTGAGTGAGAGACAGAGAGCGAGAGAGCCCTTATTTTCACAGTTTGCTGATTAATCATTGACATTTTCAACTTTTCATGGTGTTTTTGCTCAAATCCTGAAATCAGAAAACACTCAAATACTTGAAATTTTGCATGCTCACTTCTGGTTCTACAAACGTGTACATGTTGTACGTTAGTGTTTACAAATGTGTGTTTGTACGCATGTTGTACACCATTTGTTCATTTGTGATGTGAAAGCTGAAGCTGATTGTCTTCATCTCACACACCCTTAGTTACAGTCTGCAGTTGTGTACATACAGAACACGCGGGGTTGCTTCCAGGGACTAAGATGAAGTTGAAGCAGACCAAGAGAGATGTTACTGTTCTTAATTCTATTAAGCCCTACAAATGAGATTCACTCCTTGTCAATAGTAGGATGCCCTGCCGAGTGCAGACTAAAAGGAAATGCTTTTGACTTGTCAGCAGTGATTTAGGGCAACGTTCCCGCTGGTCATCTCTGCTTGTCCTTGAAGGGCACCTGTGGTCTTGTTTACTCAGGAGACACTCACTCTGGGTCAGACTGTGTTCTGGGAGCTCTCCTGAACTCTGCACAAAGCACTTCCCAGATAGTTACGTTGTTTGTCTATTACATTTTCATATGGTGAGCTGAGGCACAAGGCATTTAAGCAACTTGTTATAGAGGGAATGGCTTTTCAATCCCAGCCCTGGTCTGAGCCTGCCGTCTGGTTCCCAAGACATCCATAGACCATCCCTCATGGATTCCGGTTCCCAAGCATCAGTAGACCATCTCTCGTGCTGTGTAGATCGTGGTGACGGCTGGAGCTCCTGCTATATGGGATGTGCCATGAACAAGAAGCCGGCTAATCCTGTTTGCCTTCCATCTTAGGTCATCATCACAGTGCCTGGCAGGGCACAGGCTTTCTTTTCATAGCTGACATAACTACTTGCATAACCAATTTTAATTTTGAAAAGGTGCAATTTGCCTAAAGTAAGATAATGTAAGAAAATCAGCCCAAATTTCTATAACATATTCCTCATTTGGCTTACTGCTTAATTCCCACTTTTGACCAAAGCATTCTAGACGTTCTGAAAAAATGGTCATGTTTAATGTGAGTTTCCGGACATATTACTGGCTCTTTAGTCAAACAAAATGGCTCTTGCGGAAATAATATACAAAGTAAGAAACAATCTAAAAAGAATGAAAACAAATGTCAAAGGACCAGGTCATCTTCTGTGACACTTGCCTAATTTAGAAGCACAGTCACATATTTGTTGTGTCCTTCAGCAAAAATATAACAGATCATAGCAATATTTAATCGTCCACCATGTCAGTGGCTTCATGGTGTGTCCAGTTGTTTCTGAGTCCACAGTACTTGATAATCCTCGCCCCCTTCAAAAGGAATCAAAATGGAATCTTTATTCAAGAATCATCTATACAGCCAGGAATGGTGGTTCATGCCTTTAATCCCAGCACTCAGGGAGGCAGAGGCAGGTGGATCACTGTGAGTTCAAGGCCAACCTGGTCTACAGGGCAAGTCCAGGACAGCCAAGGCTACACAGAGAAACCCTGTCTCAAAAAAAAAAAAATCTATACAAAGTAAACTGACACGAATCATCTACAAAACCAAGAGTACTCATAAAGTATGAATGCCACCACCTTTGTTTTGGGAAGGGGCTACTCATTGGGCACATAGGTGTTCTAGAGTCAAAGGATGAAGTAGAAGCCAGTGCAGTGGAATTCACAGGCGATACCCAAGGCAAACTGAGAAGTTGTCCCAAAGTTTCTTGTGAGAAGCTGGTCTCAGGCTAGCAATTTCTCTCAGCCATATGGTATTGTCTTTTCCCATTGAATGATGCCTGTGGACCATGGTTTCCCAATCTCCTCATCAGGAGTAACTGGAAAATGCATTTACTTTATCTTGTGTTGAGCTTGTAGTTAATGTCATGGTGCCCAAGATGCCAAGCAACTAGGTTATAATAATCCTTCAAGAGAATATTTTCTTAAAAGTACTTTATTGGGCCAATGAACCCTTGGGAGAAGCAATGGTATCTTCTAGTTTCGGACAACCTGGTTAACCTACTGTTGCTTGTCAAGACTAACCAAAATGAGATCTCAGTGCCTTCCATCTTACTAAGTAAGTCACTATGATTCGGGTCGTCATTCTTGCCAAGAAGACATATGAAAATAGCATGACCAAAGTAATTGACAATTGAGTCACTTTTCCCTCAAGGACTGTGTATCTTTAAACAGTTGGTAACTTGTACATACCCATGTGATTAACCTTAAGTTTTCAAGGTGAATAGTATTTATTGGGGAATATGTGCCGTGTGCCAGAACTCATGGGACAACTTACAATTGTCGTTAGTTCTAGTCCCAGGGGATCTGACACCCTCTGTTGACTTCCTCAGGTACTGAACACATGTGGGGTAGGAACATACATATAGGGTGAACACCTATGCACATAAATTAAAAGTAAAATGAAAGCCAGGTATGCTGGCACATTCAGCTGAGTGCTGAATCCAAGCACTTGAGGAGGCAGAGGCAGGTGAGTCTCTGTGAGTTTGAGGCCAGCCTGGTCTACAAAGGAAGTCCAAGACAATCAAGGCTACACAGAGAAACCCTGTCCCCCCCAAAACAAAAACAAACAAATAAACAAAAGCAACCCACTTAAACAAAAAGAAAGGTAAAAACCAGTTGCAATCAAAATTGGACTTGGTATTGTTTCTTCCTAAGTGCTACATCTTACATTTCAAAAAATTTAAATTAAATTTATAAGACTGTTTTGCCTGCATGCATAGATTTACATGTCTAGATAACCATATGCATGTAGTATGCTAGAAATTCAAAAAATGTGTTAGCTTCCCTGGAACTGAAGTTACAGATGGTTTTGAGCCACAATTTGGATGTTTGGAAGCTGTGTGTGGTTCTCAGAAATGGCAGGCAGAGCCTTTAACTTCTGAGCCATGCCTCCAGAGCAGCAGCTCTCATCTTAGATTGAACTGCACAGTCAACAAATAGGTTAAAGAATTTCGAATTATAAATTGTAAACTCAACCTTATGAGCACAGACTTAGGATCTACTTCATGGTTAAAGTCATGTACATTGTTTTACATGTACATGTGATTTAGTCCTTTGGGAAGAGTTCCATTTGAGATGTAACTGTATAAGTTCTTTGTATTTTATCTAGAGACAGGTAGTACTGTGTGACTTTTCCTGGGGACATGTGGACAAATGTCCCTTCTCTCCAGGGAGGGAACCAATAACAGATAGAAGAAACTGTTTCATTCAACTCTAGCTCAGAGAACCTGTCAGTTTGCTGGGGTTCCTCACAGGAGCATGTGTGAATGTTGTTTACAGTGCATGAATGACACTGAGTCACCTACATCACTGAAAAAAACTCATCCTGCAGGGTGATGACTTCCTAAAGTCCATCAATGGAGCTTTCTGCACAGGTTTCAGGCAGCTTTGCTAGCTGAAGAATCACTTTTCTCCATCAGTTGTGTATAATTAACTATATTGCATAATATTGGGGTAGGGAAGCGGTGAGTTCTGTGAGCTTCAGGAGCTTCCTGAGCCTTCTAAGTTTCCTTTGTTTCTTGAGTTTTATGAGCCTTCCTCCTTCCTTCAGGAGACCCTTTCATTTCAGTGGAGATAGCTGTATGCGTGTAGATTCTTCATGTATTGGAGGCTGCTGTGTACAAAGAAATGACTAGTTGGTTGCCTCACTCTTAAAATTCTGTGTAATATAAACACCTTCCTTCTCTTATCTGCTCTTGAGTCTTGCCTCATGAGTATGTGTGGGCATGTGATACGTGCACAGAGGGATATACGGCGGGACACACAATGTCCCAAACACCAGATCGTGGCTTCAGTGTCCAGATTTTATTTTAATCTTCACCTCAGGACCTTTTTGGTTCAGCTTGGTCTCTCCGTATGCTTTCTCCTAAATCTGAATCAGGAAGAACGAAACAGTTTCCATGCTGTTTATACTGAGGGCATTTGAGTAGAGATATGTCTCAAAAGCAATGAGAATAGATTCCTTTTTATTTGGATTTGCCTCCTCTCTAGACAAGTGTCCTTGCTGCAAATGATGACATAGATATTAGCAAAAACCCAGTTGTCCTGGAATGTAAATTCCCAGGGCCTCAAAGCCAGGTTTTCTGAACAGATTGCCTGAGGCTTCACTACCATATAAAAATATTTACAGAGTAATATGAAATATTTACAGAGTAATACGAAGGCAGTTCATTTTACAGAGCTGTGTATAGTGCAAATGAGCCTCAAACTCACTGAGTAGGCAAGGATGATCTTGAACTCCGGATCTTCCTGCATCCCCTTCCTGAGTGCTGGTCACAGGTGGGAGGTACCACACCTGATTTTCATGTGGTGCTGGAGATGGAACCCCAGACCCTCGTGTAGGCTCATCCAGCACTGTACCAGCTGAGTCATGTCCCAGCTCCAAAACGAATTAATACTAAAAACGGATAACAGTAAGAAAATTTGTTATCAAATAACTAAAAAATATAAAATCTGGGTTTTATTATGCTACAAAGTAAGAAAAGTTTCTACGTGTATATTCTTTTAAATTTTTTATTATTCGAGGATTCCGTTCAATGTATTTCGGGATTTTGATCCTATTTCTACCCTCCCCCAACTCCTCCCAGATTGTTGTCCTTCTCTTCCTCCTCTTCTTCCTCCTCTTCCTCCTTTTCTTCCTCTTCCTCTTCCTCCTCACATTGCTGCCCAGTCACTATGGTGTGGGGCCTGCTCTGGTGTGCAATCAACCTTCCAGAGGTTACATTATTAAAGAAAATTCATTCTCCCTTTCCTTACATTTCAATCAAACACCAATAACTCCCCTACTCCTTAGCGGTGGGATTCCGCACCCACTTTTTCTCCTCTGCGCTGTGATTTTTTTGTCTGGTTCGAGCTTGTGAAGGTCATGTGCTTTGACATATACTCTTAAGTCTCACCCGAAAACCCTTTTTGTATTACAATTTGGAGCTATGAGCCTATTTTTAAAAGTCAGGATCATTAGTGCCAACCTTTCTGCAGGTAGGCATTGTGTGCACATATGCCAAGCCATGCTTGTACGGGAACACTCATCGAAGACTTGTTGCAAACCACTAACTATCCAAAATGGAGGAAGGGATGGTAAGGCGTGGGGACACCAATATACCTGCCAATGAGAAATCACCTGTGTGGTTAATTTTGACAAATGTGATGAACAACTATGGCAGTTAAAAAAAGAAGAAGAAGAAAAAAGCAGGGAGATGGCAAGTGTTCCTAAATATACTCAATCGTGTTGCAAATGTGTCGCTGGACACCAGAGGACGTTGGAGTCTGGGAAAGGTTAAAAGGGCAGAAGCACAGACTTTGAGGGACCCACTGTGGCTCATCCTAACTGTGCTTGCTTTGTGCTGATGTTGAGGGAAGAGGGTTGCATGCTGGCTAGCCCAGTACTCCACCAGTCAACTGTGGCCCTGCCCCCAGCTGCCTCTTACAACTAAGCAGGGATACTGGTGGCTTCTCCTTACAGTATATGCCTTATTTAGATTCTATGTGTAACAAGAGCAAGAGGTTCACATCTAGTAAAACAAACAAACAAACAAACAAACAAACAAAACTAACCAACCAACCAATCAAACAAACAAAACCCACTCAAATACTTAATGGTTTGGCCGCCGATCACCCTCATATCTGCTGCTCGTGTGTTAAGGTAGCTCACAGCAAAGCACGGGAAATGTTGTCAGCCTGGACTTTTTGTTCTGTATTGCACATGCTTTATGTATTCTCATCTATAAGACGATGATGATGTTTTAGAGCCATCCCTGAGAGCCCTTCTGGAAGAGCTCAGTCCCTGCAGCCTTATTAGAAGCAGGACCTTTTGTTTCCTGGGGAGAGTCTCCTGCTGGGGAAGTCATTACAATAATGAATTAAACCTCCCTGCTCAGGCTTTTAAAGCTCCACATTCGTTCCTTTTCCTCCCAAGCTCCTGCCCTGTTCCTGGAGCTTGAGGTATGGGCACTGGCTTAGTCCTTTCTCCCAAGTCTGGCCAGCCTAATGAGTTCATGGAGTCACTGGTGCCTAGCATCATTTCAGAAGTTTGGATAGCTGCAGCCTCCAGGGTCCTCCTTTCCCCTAACACCTAGGGGCTCGCTGCAAAGGTGAGGACTAATGAGCAGAAAGTGGCTTCACAGGGCAATGCGGAGGTTACAGGAAGGAAGGAACCATTTTCAGTTTGTGTTGTGGACACTGAGCCCTCACTATCAAGCGCATAGTCCTAGGTACATGGGCATGGCCACATTTAATTATACATTCTGCCAAGTAGATTTTAAGAAACAGCTCCAACCAGCCTAGGTAGAAACTTCTGTATGTGGAAAGATATTTTTTGTGAAATTTTTCTGAAAGCAGTTTGTGCACATTTAGCACAAAGCCTTGCCCTTTGAAAGCAAGGTGTATAAAGATTAGAAAAGTTGAACATTCTTTTTAGGGTTTGTCTTTTCTTTTCTTTCTTTTCACTCCCTCCACCCTCCCTCCTTCCCTCCCTCCCTCCCTCCCTCCCTCCCTCCCTCCCTCTCTGTCTCTGTCTTTCTCTCCCTCCCTCTATCTGTGTCTCTGTGTCTGTATACCTCTTTCTTTCTGTCTCTCTCCCGCCCCCCTCGTAAACAGCATCTCACTATGTAGCCTTGGCTGGCTTACAACTCATGGTGAAGAAAAAGCTTCTTAAAGGAGATTCTCCCATCTCTGCCTCAAAAGTTTGGGAGGTGTGGCAGGGGGTTAAAGGTGTGTGCCACTGCTCCCCAACAAAGCAGTGCTGTGCTATGGAAATGCCCATCAGCTTCTAGATCATCTGAAGCAAAATTGGAGAGGAAAAAAAAATGTGTCCTCTCAGTGTAGTGGACACAAAACAAACAGCGTAGCACTTTCCTGCAGTTCCTCATGTAATTCTTTCAAGTCCTCTGATGAAGCTCCGTCCACTTCCTGTCCACTTCCTTGGCTTCCTTTTGCCCCTTCATCTGTACTTCTCCTTCTAAATGTGCGTGCACAGTTCCAGCTGTTTTTCCGCTGTCCAGAATGGGAAAAAGAAACCAATTTAGGGCCTATTTCTCTCACACTGCCTGCCTCGACCTGTGATTTGTGCCATCATGTCTCCACCCTGGAATTAGCAGAGACCTCTCTTCAGTCCTCAAGCTCAGTCCACTCAACCCCCGTGAGCCTGGGCTGGCTGATGATTGGCCTTTTTACCACGCTCTCTCCTGATGCTTCAGGACTGCCTTAAGCAACACCAACAGGATGGATACAGCATTCTTTGTAAAGACATAGCAAGTGAACTTTTCCATTAAAAAACAATCGATGGGGGTTTTGGGGGAAGCTGGGCGTATAGGTCATCTGGTGGAGGACTTACCCACCATCCATGAGGCCCTGGGTTTAGTCCCTAGGACCACAGGAACCACGTCTGAAGGCACACCTGCAATGCCAGTGCTGTGGAGGCAAGAGGATCAGAAATTAAACATCATCTTCAGCTACAGACTGAGTCTAAGGCCAGCCTGGAATACATGCCTCCCTGTTTTAAAACAGAACAAAACAACAATAACAACAACAACAACAATAATGCCAGACCCAGTAGCACAGTTCCATAAGCCCAGCTAGCCGAGGGGACTGGAGGGGAGGAAAGGAAGTTTCAAGGCTCACCAGAGCATCTTAATAAAACACTATCTCAAAGTAAAAGAAAAACACACACACACACACACACAAAGGCTAGGAATTATGAATCACGTAGTGGATTTTACCCAGCATGTGGGCGACCCTGGGATCAATTCCCAGCACCAAAACAAAATAAGCGGCAACAATGGAAAACACTGCATTTTTTTATGTTGTGTAACAATGGTGTTCTTCAAGTTATGTGGACCTTACCCAATTTCAGATCTGTATTGTTCTGTGTGGGAAATATAAAAGAAATTCTGATCCTAATGAAAATTACCTCTAGTTCTGTTATCTTGAAATCAGAGGTCCGTGGTATGCGTGCCTCCAACCAGCAGCTTTGTAACTGTCTCAGAGAAAGAAAGGTGTAACTGCTCTCTCTGTATAGGAACTGTGTCATAAGTAGATTACTTCCCTGTCATTGTTTGTTTTATCTGCAAATGCAGAAGTGATCACACAACTTGGGCCTTACTTGTCGATCTTTGGTCAAGTAGTTTAAACAGGTCATAAGGTTTGACTGGCAACCCAGACATCTAACAATGAAGGAAAAATATAAGAAAGGAAATTAGATTTGGTGACTCATGGGAAAAGTAAAACAAGAAAGGAACATGTGTGCTGGGGGAGCTGGAGTAGTTCAGAAAGGACAGTGTGTGTGTGCATGTGTGTGTGCATGTGTGTGTGTGTGTGTGTGTGTGTGTGTGTGTGTCTGTGTATCTGTGTGTCTGTGAGTTGAGGGGTATGTAGTCAAGGTAGTGTGTGCACAAATCACAACTGTGTGGAATCCAGTTGCCTTCCATTTCTAGTGGGTTTGCTTTCCGGCACTTTAATTTCTGGTGGTCAACTGTATTTCAAAATATCAATATATGTTGTTGAAGTTTTAATTTTCCTTTACTCATTTTCTATTTTCCAAACATTCTGTTATTAATATCTATTATTTGTGTTAATGGGAAACATGATCAATGTTATTTACAAAAAAAATGCAGGCAAGGTTATGCATTTAAAAATAATTGTTATAGGAATAACGGAAATTCCTTGTTGCTCTATGAATTCTCATTGTACACATTTTTACATGTTTTTATCTACTTTCTAAGAATTTCATACAATATATTTTTATCACATTCCTTCTCCCTTCCTCAAGGGTGCCCAGATTTTCCAGCCCATAAATACCGAAGCTCATGTGCTTTCTCTCTCTTAAATAAAACGTCTCACACACACATACCAACCAACCAAGCAAACCAAAACATGGGCTCCGGCTTGTGTTGGCCAGATCCTCCTAAGCACAAGCCTGCCTTAGTGTGTGCTTGCTATACCCAGTGTCCCTGCGCTGAAGAGAACAGGTTTTCTTGCTCCCAGAAGCTGCCGATTGCAAAGAGCGTCTTGGCTAGGGCTGGACCTCTGCACACTTCCCCTCTCTAGTGCTCGGATTTTTCCGGCTTGAGTTTATGCAGATCTCGTGCAGCCTCTGTGGGCTTACATGTGCGTCCGCCCTGTAGTGTCTGAAACCCCTGCTGAAGTCATCTACCACCTCTGTCTCTTAAAACCGTTCTGCCGTTTCTTCCACATAGATGCCAGAACCTTGAGGGGAGAAGTGTGACAAGGGCACCCCACTCTGGGCCCAGCACTCCAAGTCTCTCACTCAGCAGTAACTTTTTCCCCCCTGTGGAAAGCTATGCCCCTTTATTAAGAAACGGTGAACAGAATATTCTCCTGTGCTTAGTTGGATGTTTTGATGCAGCTGGAAATAGAGCTCTACTAATTCACTTTCCCTGAGGTAGATTACGACTGATGAGAGGACGCTGGAGGAACTCCTCTCATGATGCGTCCCTACTCTGCTCTAAGCCCATAAAGGAAAGGAAATGCTGAATGACTATGTCCAAATGTCCACTAATCAAAGGCCAAGGTTTCTCTCCGGGTGAAAGTAAGTGAGCAACTGCTGCTTGCTCCTTTACAGGCCATTTTACACATGGGCCACACTGAAGCACACTCATCGTTAGTCTGAGAACTGCAGAGTAGCTCCTTGTATAGAGACACGGGTAGGTAAGAGGCCCCAGTTTGGATGACTGTCTGTCAGAGCACAGGAAGTTCAACCTGATCTCATGCGTAGGTAGAAGTTAAGAGTGAGAGCTGGGGAGATGGCTCAGGGGTTCGAGTTCTTGCCATGCACAAGGGATGTGAGTTTGAATTCTCAGCACTCAAGTACAAGCCAGGCATGGCTGTGAAGCTGAGAACCCCGGTGTCTGGGGGTTAGGATAGCATAGACAGGCAGATACTGGGAGCTCACTAGCTAGCCAACCGATTGAAATAGTGAACTTCAGGTGCAGTGAGAGATCTTGTCTCAAATATATATATATATATATATATATATATGTGTGTGTGTGTGTGTGTGTGTGTGTGTGTGTGTATACATATATGTATATATATTCCTCTATCATTTTCTACCATATATATTCATATGTATAAATATAGATGTATGCATACACACACACACACACACACACACACACACACACACACACACACCAGTACAGCAGGTGGATCTATGTTTATCTTAACAGGGCTGGAAGGCAATTATCACTGCCTTTTCATCCCTAGTCCCTAGTACATTGTCCGATAGTCCAGTGTGGTCAGTTGTATCTACTAAATGACTTTAGCTTGGGCTTTCACATCTCTGCATTAAAATGAGACTTAGGAGAGTCTTCTAAAAACAAGAAACCAGCACCACCACCACCACCACCACCACCAGTAGCAGCAGCAGCAGCAGCAGCAGCCTTTTATCCAGGTCCTCTTCTCTGTGCTGAGGTTTTGTCTGGGTTGAACTTGTACAGTCTGGGAAAGGGCCCCCAAATGGTGATGGCGAGGACATGTAGTGGCAGCCATTGTTGTCTCCATCTCCTCTCTAATTCCAGCCCCGATTTACAAATAAACTGTGCTTAGAAAATAATCAGTCCTCTCTGAAACACTGATACCAGTAGTATCCCCCAAACCCCCACCCCTCCCACCCCCCCACCCATCCCCCCTTCTACCCCATCCTCCACCCCCCACCCCCCCACCCCCCAGCACACTCCAACCTAATTAATGGGAAGATTCAGCACAGGCACCAGAGCTGATCCCGGAAGTCATCCTCCTGAAGCTTAAAAACCGTGCTTGTCTGACAAACAGCCCAAAGAAATGGCCTCATGGCTTTCCTGCCTTGCATGCAGGGCTGATAGACAGGCGGAGGCGATGACTCGAGTTCTGGGAAGGCTTAGCGCGGTCTGGCAGGCGGGCTGTCTGCCTCGCTCTGCTCTCCTCCCTTATCCCTTTTGCCCCCAGTCTTGAGGGTGACCTAATAGGTTTCACCAAAGGAGAGGAGGAAAATGGGGGCCAGGGTGTGGGGAAAGAGGCTCGGGAGTAGAACTGTCCCTCAGGCTGCAGATGCGATACCATTGCCTGTACACTGCGGGGGTGTCCAGCAGGGATCCCAGGCAGGAGGCTTCATCTCACTAGAAAAAGCAAGCTGTCCTTGGATCTAAGACTCTAAAGGTTTCTCAGGAGGAGGATGTTCTGATGGTGTGCACCTTCAAGAAGCAGGTTTAGTTAACATGTGACCTCAGTCATACTGACCCTGATTCTCAGGCGGTGATGGTTGGGTGAAAGGGGTTTGGACATGTTCCCCGCTTTGCCAGCTGTCCTTTGGAACCTAAGGACTTAAGTGCTTTAATGACATTGCCTCTTGATTTCAGTTGGGTTTGCTGGGTCTGCAGACATGTAAGAAAACACGTGTACTAGCCTGTATTTTATGACATAACATTTATGCAAACAAGACTGCCTGTAGGCCCTCATCTTGGTGCCCTGGTCCTTGTGACCTCCATAGGTCGTACTCAGATGATCATGCAGTAGACACAGGAGGGTCAGAAGTTCAAGGACATACTTGGCCATTTAGACTTGGAGGCCAACCTAACCTGTAGGATACCCATCTTAAAAACAAACAAACCAAAAAAACTAAAAAACCAAAAAAAAAAAAAAAAAAGGGCAAAACAAAAAATCCCACAAAACAAACAAACAAACAACAAACAAACAAAAAGCAAGAACTCAGAAGACAGCAACAGAGCCCAGGGTAAAAGAAGTTAGGTAGAATGAGTCACAGAGGAAAGGGAGCTCCCTCAAGGGATGAGAGTGGACAGTGACCAGATCACTGTGGCAGCCTACAATTTAAGCCAGCTTTATACTATTTGTAAAATCTCTTTTCTCTGATGATCAATTGACAGCCACTTAGCTTACCTCTTCATGTGACGAGTCAATGGCCTGGCCTTGCTCTCTGCTAGAAACGTCTTGGGAGTTTCTAGGCAGCAGCTTAGAAGGTCGTGTTTTCACTTAGAACCATCGATGGGGGTCACATCCTGTCCTTATGACAAGCAACCAAAGCCCTCCAGTTTCACTTGCTGGTTTTATAAGCCATGAAGGAAAGGCCTGTCCTCAATGCTGTTCAAGCCTGCCAATATCTAATTTTTTAAAAAAATACATTTGTTGGGGAGACACATATACCATTACTTACCTATGTAAGCCAGAAAACAACTTGCAGGAATTGGGACCCACATGTGTGGGTCCCAGGGATTGAACTCAGGTCCTCAGGCTTGCTGACAGTTACCTTTTATTATTAAGCCATCATGCTGGTCCAAATCTGTTAATATCTAACTTGTTACTTAACAACAGTAGAAAATGTCATACAGGCTGGATGTCTGCCATCCGTATTTGTTTTAGAACAACTGAGGTTTCCTCTCTTTTGGAAAGCATGCAGTTTGTACTGATCAGTTGTACTTTAAATCCCTGCAGTAACCTTCCTGGTATGCAGTCCTACCTGCCCTCTGGATTGTCCTATTGAGGTTTTAGGACATATTCTGGCCCAACCCTTCCAGCCAAGTGGTGTGATATGAACCCCTCTCTTCCCCTCCTCTGACTCCTGCATCACAGAGCCTAATAAATCACTGTGGGGGTGTGAAAAGCAAAGGCTCCTTTCTCTTCCTTTGTTAAATCAACAGGAAGGCTTGCGTCTTGCTTCAAGATGTGCAATAATTTATACTATTAGTGTGGATTGTTTTCGTTTTTTCTAAAAATAATAAATGACCCAGTGACTAGCATTTGGCCGGAGGCACATGAAAAAAACAATCCATAGCGTATGGATTTGCTCAATGGCATTTACAAGACCTTGATTAGAATTCAGCCTGGGCTGGAGCTGTGAGGGTGTTGTTTACTGGTGGCTGTTTGAAGTTGTATTGTGTGGCAGAGGCTACAGAGACTCACAGAGAGAAGCCTCTCTTACCTCCAGTGGCTTGAGCCAGCTGTCAGGGGGAGCTGACATTTTACAGGGCAGCTATAAACATGGCTGAATGTCATGATGGCAGAGGCTAGCTTCATGATTCTGTTTTTTATTTTTCTTTTCCTCAGCCCTCTGGCAATAAGCTGGGTCAGCATGCCTAAGACGTTAGGCTTTTAAAATTCCTTGGGATGATTTAGGTAGCTCCTTACCCAGATGTGCCTATGTGCCCACACCTGGGTTTCTGTGCCCCACCTAAGAATGCATCAACATGACTAGTGTTTGGGTGGTTCATAGGCTTTTCTTGGATGGCCAGGGAGAATGCAGGCAGGGCAAAGGGAGCTACAAGGTGACACATTTAAATCGTCCTCTTTTGAAGTGAAAAGAGAGACACTGCTTGGTTTCCAAAGGCTTGGAGCAATCCCTGTTGAGTGCACTCTTGATGGGCAGGGTTAGTTTATTCACTGCAAATGAATCGGACCTTGAAGTTATGTTGAAAACTCTCAGACATGTGCACAATTTGCTAAGTGAGAAATGTGGTCATTGCTCTCAGAGAACAAAGAAACATCAGACACACAGGACCATGTTGAACATAGCTGTGACAACATTGTTCGTGTGAATAAATAAGTGTGAAAGTGAGCTACCATAAGTAGGCATGATTTTGGGGGCTGAAGGAAGGGGTTACTAATCATCTGGTTTTCCCAGGGAACATAAGATAATGCTCTCAGGAAGAGACAGTCAACTTAGCCACTCGATCTCTCCAGAACTTGGAAAGGCTGATGTTATTCCAGACTGTTCCATGTACAAAATGAAATTTTAAATTATTTTCATTGTATCCTTGTCACCTTTAAAAGACTCATCCATGTATCTATGCATCCACCCACCCATCCATCCATCCTTCTCCATCATCCATCCACACATCCATCCATCCACCCATCCATCCATCGACCAATTATCCACCCATCATCCATCTATCCATGCATCCACCCACCCATCCATCCATCCATCCTTCTCCATCATCCATCCATCCACCAATTATCCATCCATCATCTATCTATCCATCCATCCATCCTTCTCCATCATCCATCCATCTACCCATCCACCCATTCATCCATCCATCTATCCATGCATCTACCCAATTATCCATCCATCATCCATCCACCCATGCAGCCATTTATCCTTTGAGCATTTTAAAAGTAATAAGAATGCTTCCCTGTTCCTTTAGGTGGGTGAAATTCAAAGACAATTGTTTTATGTAAAAGAATAATGGGCAGAGACAAAGAAAATGCCCAGTTGAGGATAGAGGGGGACCATAGAGGCACAGAAAAGTTTTGGGTGTTTCAGTTGACTATTGTTGGTGTATAAATATAGTTCAATTAAAGAAATGCCAACCCAGATAAACTGTGCACCTCTAATTCCAGTTCTGGGAGGCAGAGGCAGTGGACTCACCAGCCTAGCTAAACCAGTGATCCTCAGTGAGTCCTTGTCCCAAAAGTGAGGGACAATACCTAAGACTCTCCTTTGGCCTCTACACATGTGTGCACCTGCACAAACGTGTGTACACACACACACACACACACACACACACACAGAGTGAGACTGAAATAAGTTTAGTAAATGTTCATGAATAAAAATCTTACACAGACATTGCTTTGATTTTGTTTAAAATGTTTAAAAGAGAATTATATTACTTCTTGGCTACATTTGTCTATAGTAAGAGAGCCAGACATTGAGTCTGAGAAGGTGAGTGATCAAACAGGAATATTTGAAAAGTTTAAGTTAGGAGTTGTTGTAAGAAAAAAAGAGAGAAAATATGGTTTTGTTGGGAAGTGTCAGATATCTTTCTGAATCAATAAGCACAAAAATAATTTTGCTTTTTCTTCTTTCTTTCTTCCTTCCTTTCTTTCTTTCTTTCTCTTCCTCATACTCCTTTTCTTCTTCCTCTCCCCCTCCTCCCCCTCCTCCTCCTCCTTCCTCATCTTTTCCCTAAGACAGGGTTTCTCTATGCAGTCTGGCTGTCCCAGACTTTCTTTGTAGACCAGACTGTCCTTGAATTCATAGAGATCCATCTGCCTCTGCCTCTGCCTCTTCAAGGCATGCGCCACCATACCTGGGTGCTTTTTCTTTTATCTTTTCCTTTCTTTCTTTTTCCAAATATATATGGACTTTATTTATATTTATTTATAGTAAACTATATGCAATAAGAACAGTTATGAATCAACCAGGAAAGTCATATGTAAAAGTACATTCAAAATGTTTAGGTCATTTATATTTGGCAACATTGAAGAAAATACTATCTATCTATCTAGGTGAGTCTAAAGTTTTGTGCCTAAATTATTCTCTCTCATATCTTGTGTTATTTTCTTCATTGCAGTGTCCTCTAAGTATACACTTCTGTATTTCACACACAACCTTACTGTTGTTCTGTTCATAACATATTTGTATGAGAAACCCAACCACCTCTTCATGACTAGGAAAAAATAAACCATTAATTGAGGTATCTGGTCTGCCTAGCATTGCCATGGCAGATGGGGAATTTAGAGATTCATTTTCATATTTCATATTCATAGATCATAAACCCCACCATACAGTCTTACTGTGGTGTTTCAATTTGGCGGAAATGTATGTGGAGCTGTTGGAGTGGTGCCTAGACTATGGGCATCCCATCATGTCATGCCCCCCTTGTGTCCCCATCATGTCATGCCCCCCTCGTGTCTCCATCATGTCATGCCCCCCTCGTGTCCCCATCATGTCATGTCCCCATTGTGTCTCCATCATGTTAGCTCTTTCTGTTTCCGTGTTAAGATACCTAAATGTAAAATGTAAAACTCACAGGAAACATTTTAAGATCTTGTCGCACATAAGTTGTTCAAGATCTGTTTGTTTTTGTGAGACAGGATCTTTCTATGTAGCCCAGGCTAGCCTGCAACTCTCACTCATCCTATCCCAGCTTTCTGTGTGTTGGCATTATAGGTGTGCACCACCATGCATGGCTTTTCTGGGTTTCATCCCATGAATCAGGAAACATGGGATTACCTTCTGGCCTAGTACACGGGGTTCTCCTAGTTGGAGGTAAGATGCCTAGGGTGGTGTAGATACATCGTCTTTTGTGCTTATTCCTAGTCCCTTCTGTTCTCTTGCTACAGAACCCACTGATCATCCAGAGCCCATTGAATTATCAGGCCTAATACTCAGGGTAGTAGTAACTCGAGAATGTGGGCAAATCCACGTTGGTAGCATGCTTGCCTAGCATCCATGGACCCCTAGGTTTGACCCCCAGCATCACATGAAGCTGAAAGGAGTGTCACATGCCTGTAACTTCAGGACTTCGGAAGGGGACGCAGGAGAATCAGAAACTCAGGGTCATGTCTCCACTACATACTAAGTTTGGTCCAGCCTGGGATACATTAGTGCCTAAACTAACCACCCCCCAAAACAAACAAACAAACAGACAAAACAAAAAAACAGAATAAGGAAGAGAAGGAGGAAGAAAAGAAAGGCAGGAAAAAGGGAGAAAGAGAGAGAGGAATAGACAGACGTAGAAAAGGAAGGAAGGAAGGAAGGAAAAGAAGGAAGGAAGGAAGGGAGGGAGGGAAGAAGGAAGGAAAATAGTAAGTGAAGAGGCCACACTGTTAAGTCTTCTCAATGAAAACCCTTCCTAAAATTCTGCTTCTCAGGAATAGCAAAGGGGTGATCCTCCTTAACCTCTGCATAGCACAGAAAAGGATGCAGGAGATTTAGCAAAAGGAAGTGAGCAAGAATGGAACAAATTGAAACAATTAACCAAAGAACATGAAAAGGCAGCAAGAGTCAGCCTCCTGGCCCCCGGACCTGGGAAGGAAGCCCTGGGTGTTCCTTACAGCGCTGGTAATGACCACTTTCCCTGAGTGCAGACTGTTAGCCGTGGGTGATGTCTTTTCTGCTCATACCAGGAACTAGGAAGAGATGCCAACACATAAACCAAGCAGAGAAATGGGAAGCGAAGCAGGCTGGAGGGAGCCCCTTGGGAGGCAGTTTGGCATTTAAAAAGAATGCACTTTGGAGGGCTGCAGAGATGGCTCAGTGCTGAGGAAAGCACACTGCTCTTGCAGTAGACCTGAATTCAGTTCCCAGCACCCATATGGGGTGGCTCACAACCACCTCTAACTCTAGCTCTGGGGTCTAACACCCTCTTCTGGCCTTCACAGGAGCCGGCGTTTACTTGCGTGATCATACCTACACCCAGTACAATAATTGACAAACAGCATTTAGAAAAGAGAATGTGCTTTTGGTAGTCATCTGACTGGTTTCTGAGTTCATGTTTGAGGAAATGAAACTTGACTTGACTGCTTCAGAACAGCGGAGTATAGGTAGCTAACACTCTCAGAATTCCTGAAAGCCTTATGAAAATGCCAGTGTACAAGTGGGGTGTCCCTTTTCTCAGGAGCCTGGGGAATCGCACCTTCTCCAATTTTGGGCTTACCATGGCCAGTGGAAGCCAAGTTCCATGGCTGGTGAGGGTCAAATTCCACAAGTACCCCATGAATTCCATATGGCACTGCTTGTCTCACTCCACCATTGTCTTGAAAAGCACTGACCTTATCTATGTCAACAGAGACACCCAGAAAACACCATGTGAGCGTGGTCACCTTCCTTTCCCAAATGGCACCTGAGTTAGGTCATCATGGATACAGGAGACATGAGTGAAAGTCGAGCAAGATGGAATGACTTGAGATGATTCTTTCTCCAGGTGCAGAGTGCACACATGATGATCCCTTACCCCAGGCATGCACAAAGGGAAGCTATACACAGAAAGGAGCCGGGGAGTCCATGGTCTCAACCCATGGAGGCGAGCCCATGATTTGCCACAGTGACGAAGGAAATCCACAGCAGCTGGGTGGAGACACCAGAGAATGTCGCTAGTAGCTCGCTCGGAGACCCCAGTTCCCCGGTCCTAGCGATGGCTAGCAAGGGAATCCAAGAGAAGACACATGGAGAGTAGTGTGAGAGACTTTGTAAAATAGAACTGAGCTTTCCCCGAAGGATATCTTCCTGTCTGGGTGATGGACAGGCCCATTTAGTTTAACTCGTAAGGGAGGGGACCAGGGATGCTCAGGGAGCCTCTTTCCAGATAGTGATCTCATGACTCTCCCAACAGCTCACGATGTGTGTCTGCACCCAGAGCCAGAGCTGTGTCTCAGATTCCATACTTCTGACAAACAATCCTTCCTGTCTCCACAAGCTGCTGAGTCTGAAAGATGGGTCCCCATCCACCCTCAGCCACCTTCAATCCTCCTGATGTCTAAGTAGCCACCTAGTGCTGTGACCTCTGGGGTGACGGTTCCTGCTACCATCATAGAAAGTTGTATGAGGGTGCAGACTCCAGCATTTCCAGGAGTGGATAAAGGACTCAGCATGGTAATTATATTGCTGTGTGCTGAGCCTACTCTTTGTTAGGCTGTCTGGTTTCCATAGTTTTCTAGCTTACTTGCTCTAGTGTTTAGCTGATTGAATGAGGAAACAGAGACTTTGGTAAAGTCTGAGAAAACCAGGGAGACACAGTGATCAGATGTGCTGAAGAAAAATGTGAGAAACATAGGTTCCCATTGCATGGAAAAACGGGGCATTTGGATCTTTACAGGTTCTCCAGTGATATCACCAGGGCTCTCAGACTGAAAACTACTAGTCTAAGCATAACTGATATTCATTTCTTCATTCTCTCTCCATCCTGAAGTCCTTTTATGTTTGATTTAATTCTAGTATCTATTCTGAGGTTGTTCTTAAAGATTCTGTGTGCTGCTCAGCTATAATGTAACTATCCTAGACATTACATAGTGACATAGTCACAAGCTAGCAATGTCTACTGACAGTATATGTATTGGTTTATTTACTTCATAAAAGAGACACTAAATAAGTACAGATTTTACTAGATTATGCCATCAATAGTAGCTTCCAGTGAGGTTTAGATAATTTAGTTTACATATAGTAATCCATACTTAAAAATAATACAGTCCCCTCTCTTAATTCACAGTTCATTGAGACTCAGTGCTGATATTATGAACTGATGGTTTGAGTTGTTTATTCTTCATGTTAACTGAAGTATTATCATAAACATAGCAAGACCAGAAATGCATCTGATGGCAGGCAAGACGGTCAGTGGGTATGGGTGCTTGCTGCCAAGCTTGACAAACCTGGGTTTGATCCCCAAAACCCGTGAGACAGAAAGGTGGAACCAATTCCCTACAAGTCATTCTCTCTCTGCCTGCTGTAAAAAAAAAAAAAAACGAACAAGCAAATGCGAATATACACTCAGTTGAGTTAGCGTCTCTGAACTTGATTCTCATGCTATGAGAACCTTCTAGACTGTCCCACAAAGCAATGAAAGCCTGCATCTGCAGTGGTCATGCGGTGCCTAGCATAAAGTCAGATAGGCAGGATCCCTTTCTCAGAGTCACAGATGTTTTCCTTCAAAGTAAGCAGAGCGGCGAGCCCAGCAAAGAGAAGTTTCTTTCTTGACTTTCGTTCCCCTCTGCTCCCACTCTTCACACTTAGGAATGGATTTGCCAAGAAGAATCAGTCTAATAGCAAGTGCTATTATTGTTTGTTTGTTTGTTTGTTTGTTTCATCTCTTTACAGCCCGATCCCTGCCCCTCCCCCTCTCCTCCTGGTCCCACCTTCACCGCCACCTTTAAAACCAATGCAGATGCCTAGTTAGTTTTATGGCTGTTGAACTGGTGTGTGTGGGTGTGCCTTTAGTGAGCGGGCACTAAGACGACGATTCTGTTGCTATGGAACAGCTAATCCCACTCCAGACTCTGAGGTCAATCTTCTCACTCACCGTCCTTTCCTTGGCCCCTGCCTCAGTGCCTGGCAGTGCACGGTAGCAACCGGGGGTGCGCAGGTCCTAGGTTCTGGACCACCCCAGTCCAGACTATGGTGCTGCTCCATCCAAGAGTGTAGAATCTCAGTGTGCTTGTACCTAACCCTGCCAAATGTAGGCAGTGAGTCAATGAGCCTACAGGCTCCCTGGAAAGATGAGCAAGGCAGCACGAAAAGTGCGTCGAACACCGGCTCGTGATGAACAGGTCTATGTGAACTATATAAAGTTAACTTACAGAGATACCCAGCTATGAGGCTGTCTTGAGGCGGTCCATAATGGTGAAAATGATGGTAAAGACCGCAGATGTGAAGGTGGAACTCCAGCTTAGCTTGAGCAGTATAGAGACCTCTCCTACCCACAGGGAGAAAAGCTAAGACCAAAAGACTCCGGAAGTAAAAGTCACTGGGCAAAACTGGACAGAGGTAGCAAACTGAAAAACGGGTCCTAAGCTCCTTTTTTTTTCCTGGTCTGAAGACTTTTATTAAAACAACCTTTGTCATAAAACAGTGAGAGACATTTGCTACTATTGAGGAAAATCTGATGCCTTAGCCATATTCTCTGCAGAGCAGGTAAAAAGAAAAAGTCTGAGAAAAGATGTAAATGTTCCACAGACTCTGGAGCTGCTAAGCTCACAGGCCACTTCCGGCTCACCCAGCTGCTCTCTGTGAAGTATCCTTGCTCCCTGAGGGCTTCTGACATTCCTGTGTTAGGAGCCCAGAGCAGAGAAAGACATTTTTTTTTTAAACTGTGCTCAGATTACTCCATTCTGGTAAACGAAAATGTGTTTGTGGTGCCACCACAATCCCAGCTGTCCCAGACAACCACTCTTGACACAGGGACCCAGGAAGCCTTGCCTCCTCAAATTTAAAACAGTGCATTTCTCAGCAGCCCACGCCGCCATCTCTGACCTAGATTTCTGCCTCTGGGGTGCTGCAGGAAGGTGAAAAGGCAAAGTGTGAATAATAAATGCTTAATGCGGGGAGCGTAGAGTTTGCCATTCAGAGAGATGCTAAATGGAAAACAGCCACCGAAGGAGAAAAACATAGACAGAGCTTTGGGGTATGGCATGTCTGTCCAGGTGCCCAGTGAACCTCCATGGCTATTCACGCTCCTATAAGTCTCATGGAACTCTCTGGCAAGCCGTCTGAGCCTCATCCTTGCAGCTTTGTCTACTCTCTGATACCTCACATCCTAACCCTTTTCCGGGTACCCTGGAAGTTGAAACATCTAATAGAACAATGTCTTTACTTTTCACACATCTGTTAATTCTTTCCTGCCCCATTTGTTCTCTAACTCAAACTTATCTATCCCAGAGATACTGTTTTCATCTAGGCCACCTCACCCTGGGGTAGTGGATCCTTTTGCTGCTGGGACATGTGTCCCATTTGCTGTCCTCAGTTCCTTCCCACCACCCTTTCCTTAAAACTCACTTATGGAAACCCGTGATGGTTAATTTTTGATTGGCAGGCTTTAGCATAACCATGGAAACAGAACCCTGGACATGTCTGCGAGGTGGGAAGACCCACCCTGAGCGTGAGTGCCCCATCCTGTGGACTGGGTTCTTTATTGCTCTCTGCTTCCTGATTGAGGACTCAATGTGACCAGCTGCCTCATGCTCCTGTCACCAGGCTGTCCCACCATGATGGACTGTACCCTCGGACTGTGAGCCAAAAATAAACCCTCCTTTGCCAGACACTTTGTCACAGCAATGAAACAAGGAGTGACAAACATGCCCGCTATGTTTCTATGGTAACTCAGGGTCTTCTACCTCACTCTGTCACACTTGGCATTTTACCAGTTTCTTTTAACCTCTTCTCCTCCCATGATTTCATCTTTTTTTTTTTTGTACCTCAGCCACCCACCCAGTGGCACTGTCCCAGATTCTGCCATTACCAATTAGTGAACTTCGTCATCCTGGTTTCAGGAGGTCTGTTGTGACTCAGACCTTGTTATCTTTCGAATGTACCCGTCTGGATTTTCTGACACCAGTGCTTATTAAGCTAATTGTAACCACACTAGGAACTAGGGGCCTTTGTTTCTGTTGTTTTTCTTCATTGTGTTACCGCCTCATGTTCACAGTGCTCCACTGATATTTCATGCAAAACCATATTTCTATAACTTACGCTCATTTAGCCATCTCTCTCTCTCTCTCTCTCTCTCTCTCTCTCTCTCTCTCTCTCTCTCTCTCTCTCCCCCTCCGTTTCATTACAGTGGAAAAATTCTAATTCCAGCTGAATGCAGCTTTCTTTCTTTCCTTTTCCCTGCAAGCACATACCTCAGCCACGTTGGAGAGCACGATTCATTGGTGTCTAACTCCCTCCCACTCACCTCGGCGGGTCTCGTGGCTGCCACTCGGAGTGTTCTGTTTCCTTGGTCTGTCCGTGTCCCCGCTCACATAGGATGACTAAGTGCTACATTTCCCTCCTCTCTCCCCACAACTAACTCTGCTTGCTGTTTCTCTGCAAATGGAAAAGCCATCCAATGAGAACTTCAAAAGGCTTTCTGCATAACATCTTCCAGCCCTTCCAAGCCATCTCCATGCACTCATGTTCCCTCCTAAGCCCTCCTGTTATTGTGGACGACCCATCTGCACCCTGAGAAAGGCTCCTTCCCACCCGTGTCCCGGTTGGTTCTCATGCTTGCCTTCACAAGTCTCTCCCCTTCCATCTGGATCACCCTCATCAGCACACAGACATCTGTCCCCACCTGGGATGCCTACTATTGGTTGTCAACTAGACAGAGTCTATAAAATCGCCAGAGACCAGGCTTCATGCATATCTGGAAAAGAGCCCTTAGAGTTGGTTGAGGCGAGACGGGGATGACTTACTCTTGATGTAGGTGGCCATGTTCCATGGGCTGGGGTCCTGGATTGAAAGGAGGAAGAAAAGAAGAAGCCAATGGAGAGCCTTATTCTCTGCTTGCCGTCTGTGGATTCGTTGTGGCCAGCTGCCTCAGGCTCCTCCTCCTATGAATCCCCCCACCACAATCGGCTAGCTGTATAATCAAAGTAGGAGCCAAATAAACCCTTCTTTCACTGAGTTGTTTTTGTCAGACACTGTGTTATTGTGCAGTGAGATAAGTACCTATGGTGATAGGTAAGAGAATAGATAAATTCATGAATAAATTACAGCACAGGAAAAGAGCTCTTGACTTCTTTTTCAGAGACTGCCCTAGTCTCTCTGCCCTTTTTAGGTGCCTCTCCTCCTCGTTTCCTCTTCCTGCTGCCTGGTCAAACCACTCAGGTCCTTTTGCTGCAAACACATTTCTTGTCAGTGACTCCAAGGAACTTTATGTTGCTCAGACCACCGTCAGCTCTCATTTAAATTTAAATCTTGGCAACATTTAACATACGCCATCAACTGTTCGTCTCAAAGCATGCGTTCCTCCCAAACACCGTGAAGGGCTTGGGATGCAGCTCAGAGGAGCAACCTGTGTGATCGGCATGCTCAAGGCTCTGAGACCAGTCCCTGGCACCACACAATAAATAAACAGAGACTAGAAAACAAACCATTTGTGCAGAATAGGCAGACTATTAGAGAACACGGTGTTGAGTATTCTATGGTCCCCACATCAACTTTGTGGCTTTGCTCATTTTTTCCCCCTTGGGTGCCAAGATGCTATACTGTCATTTTGTTGCTGTGACAGAACAGTCTGCCTAAAAACTTATTGGAGAAAATTCTTTATTTGACTTCATTTGTTGGTTAGCCTAGCACTCTACCCCTAGAATAAATCCTGGGCCCTACTTTACATTTTGTTGTTGTTGTTTGTTTGTTTGTTTTTTTCAGTTGGGTCTCATGAAGTTGCCCAGGCTGGCCTGGTTTTTCTCCTCTGTCAGCCTCCTACTGAGTATCTAGGATACCAGGAGTGAGTCGCCAGACCAGGATGTAACTTAATTTCCATGTTTTTAACTATGTGAAAATCATAGCTCCTTCACATTTAGTTAGCTACAGCATTATTAGGTGTTTATTGCCCTAAAGGTAGTGGATGGAGAATGTCTAAAGGGAGAGCAGGAGCCTAAACTTTCAAGTCACATTCCACTATTGAGAGAAGTTAGGGCAGGCATTCGAAGCAGAAATCACAGAGGAACACTGCCTACTGACTCACACACAGACTCACGATATCGAACCTCCATATATAGTTCAGGACTACCTGCCTAGGGAATGGTGATGCCCACAGTGGACTGGGCCCTCCCACATCAATTAGCAATCACAATCACAATCTACCCTCCAGACCACCCTCAGGCCAGTCTGATCCGGAACATCCCTCAACTGAGACTCCTTTTCAGGCAGCTCTAGGCTTTGTGGAGTTGTGAAAGCTAACTAGGATGTTTCTCTTCTTGCTGTAAGTTTTCCTACAAAACTCAATGTTGAATTTATCCTACGGATCCTTTTTTTTTTTTTTATCCTTCCCTGTGTTTGTGATAAAGGAAATGCACCCACATGTTCTAAGAATGAGTAAGCTTCTGCCAGCTTCTGTATGACAACTATCTCATAAGGTAAAGCCATATCTTTGAAAATGGAAGCTCAGGGGAGGGTGGAGGGATGTCTCAGCACACAAGGAAATGAGCCGGGCTGCTATAGTCTTTTATCCTGAGACTTTGAATTGTAGCTTTGCAAAAACACATTTATATGAGGACACAGACAAGGGGACACATTATGCATTTTGTCACTTTTTTTTTGTTTTAATACTGCTTCAGAAGAAGACAACTTATAAAAATGTTGCATTGGGGAATGTTCCCCTTCTTAATGTGAAACCTGAAAGTCGATTTAAATCCTGCATTTTTTCAGAGACTATTTTCAGAGTAACTTGATTTGCCTTTTTTTTTCTTTTCTATAAGCAGTATAGAATGCAGTATTTTTATTAAACTTCTAGCAGAACAGACTCTTTCATATGACAACATAATATACTATGTAGCCATATATGCATTTATGCCCATCTCTATCAATATTGTGGAGATGTTTTCTCTAACACAGAATATTTTGGGCTTCTGAGAAATAAGACATGTTAGATTATCTAAAAGGAACACATGGTCTGTAGTAGGATACCAATATGTGAATAATTACACTACAGTAAATGGAGCAAGTCTTTGAAATTATTTTGAATAAGCAGACAAGAAAGAGTTTTTAAATTTTGTTTTTATTATGTATGTAGATTATGTGAGTCCTTCTCTGTGTGTATGTGAACGTGTGTGCTGTTGTCCATGGAAGCCAGTAGAGGGCATCAGATCCCCTCAGACTAGAGTTACACACATTTATAAGCACCTATTGTGGGTGCTAGGGCTCGCATTTGGGTTCTCTGCAAGAGCAGCAAGTGCTCCTCACTGCTAAGCTACCTCTCCAGCCCCAAGAAAATTGATTAAGGAATTCAGAGTAATTTAAGAGGTACAGATCTTAAAAGATATGCACATCCAATTAATTAGAAGAAAGAGACACCGAGAACAACCAGCAGATGAATGACTTTCCCAGACACACATTTAGCAGTGTCCTATTTAGCCAACCTTCCTTGTCGCATACAATGAAAACATCTATTCTGCTGGTGTGAAAAATGTAACCCAGGCCATGTGTCTGTTGATCCCCAAGACCTGGAATGACTCCTTCAAATCTTAAGAATGACCTCCCTCACTTGTCCGATGGCATCTCCTCTCCATCCTCCGGGGCATCCTACAAATGCCACAGTGGGACCCTTCCCTCTCTCTTATTGAGCCTTACTGTGGTTCCTTCTGCAGAACATCATTTCCCAGATAGCTATGTGTCCTTCATTCTTGAATACTGCATTTGTGGTTCACTCTACCCTCACCACCATAGCTCAGTTCATAAGCTCTCCTTCCCACCTGTTTCACTGTACCCATTCCCCAGACATCCCATGTTGTTCATATTGTCTATTGCATCGGAAGTCAATCTATATAGAAAAATGCCCGACATTCTCTTATGTATTTATCAGTTCCTAACTTGTACACGAAGCATTGGTTGCTGATGGTTGAGATTCTTCTCTGATGGGTATGCTTCACCACAGGTTTGTTCTAGTCACAGTCTGACCATTGACACTAGCTGCCACTCGCCTCTGAAATGACGTATTAGCATGCATACTGATGATCAAGAGACAGATGAACATTTCAATGTGCGTGTCATATATATGCATATAAAAGAACATAGGTGGGGGGGCTGGAAGGAGGGCTCAAGGTTAAGAGAGTCAGGGACACTTGCTGCACACTCCCGAGAGCAAGTGTAGATTCTAGCACCGGCATCACAAGCTAATAGCCACATATTTATGTACCAGCTCCAAGGCAGATGTGAATGAGAGGACTGCTGGGATTGTTGGCTTTCAACCCATCTGAGTAACAGGATACCAGGTTCACAGAGAGGCCGTGCCTCAGAGGGACAGATGGAGAATGATAGAGGGAAATATCAGATGCCCTCTTCTGGCCTGTGTATGCATACAGGTCTGTAAGCCCACCCCACAAACCTAAGCATGCACTCACACACAAAGACATGTACACACAAAATAAAAATAAATGAACACATTAAAAATAAATAGAAGGTAGATGTGGTGACTTGAGTGAGAATGACTCACATAAGCTCATATGTTTGAATTATTAGTCCCCAGTTGGTGGAACTATTTGAGAAGGATTGGGAGGTGTGGCCTTGTTGGAGGAGGTGTGTCCCATGGATGGGCTTTGAAACTTCAGAAGCCTCCCACAATCCCCAGTGCTTCCCTGACCCCTGCTCTTTCTCTCTCTTCCTCCTACTTTTTGGGTCAAGATGTGAGCTCTCCACTGTTCTGCTGTCATGCACTTGCTCCATCATGGACTCTAACCCTCTGAAACCATAAGCCAATTAAACGCTTTCATTTTTTAAAATTTATTTATTTATTTTTATTTTTTATTTTTTATTTTTTATTAATTTATTCTTGTTACATCTCAATGGTTATCCTATCCCTTGTATCCTCCCATTCCTCCCCTCCCATTTTCCCCTTATTCCCCTCCCCTATGACTGTTCCTGAAGGGGATTACCTCCCCCTGTATATGCTCATAGGGTATCAAGTCTCTTCTTGGTAACCTGCTGTCCTTCCTCTGAGTGCCACCAGGTCTCCCCCTCCAGGGAACATGGTCAAATATGAGGCACCAGAGTACATGGACAAATGGATTGAGCTAGAAATGATCATAATGAGTGAGTTAAGCCAGAAGCAGAAAGACTCAAATGGTATATACTCACTTATATCTGCATACTAGCCCAAGGGGCATATCCCATGAAAGCCTTCACTTACCAGGAAACTTGGACAGAGGGGAGGGCATCCCATTGAGACTCTGGATGAGAGAAGCATGGGAGAATAGCAAAGTAGAAGGATCCAGAGGGTCCTAGAAACCTACAAGTAGAACATTATGGTAGGCAGATTTGGGCCCAGGGGTCCCGCTCAAACACTTTCTTTTATAAGTTGCATTGGTCATGATGTTATATCCCAGAACAGAAAAGTAACTAAAAGTAGCTAGGGCATGAGAGAAATACAGGGTCAGTAGAGTTTGTAACTACCGAGACAAATTCAGTCCATCCAGTGCTGCTACTAAGCAATAAGGTGTCCTCTGCTGCTATAGACTCATTCTGGGCTGATTATGGAGGGAGTCTGGAGCTGCAGCATCATCACATTGAAGTCACAGTCAAGAGACACCCGTCGATTATGAACGTAGGAAGGGAAATTTTGATAAGGAAGAGCATCATCATATTACCTTCTTGTACATTGCAGTATCTATGCAATGGAAGAATTAGACAGGGCTTTAATCGGGTGATCAGTACCCCAAGTCAGGGCAGGTAGGTGTCCTGACCCTCTGGACATGACACCTTGAGAAATGCACAATCTAACGTTGGTATGCTGATTTACTGATTCCAGAAGATTATTTCAATATAAGATGTGCTGGTGGTGTTATGCCATAACTACCTTAGAGAATCTTTATTCCTGTGAAATGTACACTGAAGTTTAAGACATGAAAGGGCACATTATACCAATTGCTTAGGTGGTTCAGAGAAAACAGCATTCTAGACCAATAGACAAATAGGTTGATATGCATCTAGACTCAGTAGAGAGTTTAGAAGCAAATAAGTTAAAATATAACAAGTGAATCTGGAGAAAGGGATGTTCCCGTAGATGTTTGAACTGTTGTAAATTTTTCTGTATTTAAAATTTTTTTCTACACTTTTTAAAAAATGGGCTCAGTAGCTGTTGGATTTGCTTTATTTTCTTCATCTGAAAGCATTTGTTTTCTTTAGTAAATACCTAACTTACAATCAGGCAGGCACTTAGTCTCCTGGGAACTAAGATGTTTTGTGCATAAAATAGCAATAGAGAGGTGTTTGATATGTTAATATTTTACCATGTCTTCATTTTTTTATTATTTATTATTAATGACATGCAGTTGTCTTTGAATCCTGCTGAGTGTTTAATAATGAAATCGTGCATCATTCGTTTCCAAATGCCTGTGTCCCATATGTGTTAGAAACACAAATTCAATATGCTCTCCAAGTAATTGCATAAAGGAGGATCTTAGATGTATCAGCCAAGTGACACTATAAATTCATGCCTAAATGCTCTGTTGCTACATTAGCTTGGCAGCGTGTGAGGTCATATGTTGTAGGTGAATACCCTTAGAATGGTATGTTTAATAAAGTGTTTACTGAAGTCCACAGTGGAGTAAACTTACTTGCAACGGCTGGTTTGGTTATATTACATGTCTTAAGATCCCTAGGCTCTTTATGAAGATTAGAATAATTCAGTCTTTGGGCTGGAGCGATGGCTCAGCGTCTAAGAGCACTGTCTATTCATGCAGAGAGAATGTGAGTGAGTTCGGTTCCCAGCACCCACACGCTCACTCACAGCTGTCCGTAATTTCAGTTTCAGAGGATCTCCTGTGCTCTTCTGGACTCTGGGTGCCTGCACACGTGGTGCATATACATAGACTCAGATACTCATAGATACATACCACAAATAAACAAGTCTTTAAAAATGTCAGTTAAGCAGCCTTTCCCTTTTGATGGCACCATCTCCGGTTGGTCTTGACCTTGACTATCTCCTCACTTTACTCATGCACATGTCCTTAGCACGTGCAACTCAAGGTCTGCCCTTGACTTGTTTGGGAAGATGAAGTGATGCTTACTTACCTCTTAAGAGAAGGAGGAGACAGTGTAAGACAGCCACGTCCCCAAAGGTCCTCCTTTCTTCTGCTCTCGCCTCTCCTTCCTTCACTCACCTTTCCCCTCTTCAGATCTGCCTTTCAAGCTCAATACTGTTACTCGCCAAGGGCCTCAAGCAAGGTGGACGGTAACCCAGGTCTAGCTGTGGGATGAGTGACAGGATAAGCGCACACAGTGTTTTCCTCATGATTCCGTGCTCCAACTGTGATAAGGAATGAGGAATGTGCAACCTCCTGCATTTACTTTTTCTCATGGCCTTTGCAGAATCAAGGCATAGGTGCCCTCAGAACTGTTAATGGGCATAAAAGTCTAGAGCCAAATGGACCTATTTATCTCCCTTCGTCACTGCTTCTGAGCTGTGTGGCCATCATACACCACAGGAAACAACACAGGCTCCTCATTCTGCCAGGAGCGATATTGCCAGGTCAGAAAAGCACTTGTGAGGAAAGGGCATTGCCTAATACATAATTTGCATTGCTGTTTTATTCAGCAGCACTTTATAGACTAATAGTACTTTATAGACAGTCCACTTCCTTTATTCTAGGGTGCTTTTTCTAGATCTTTCTGCGTTGAATACAGTATGTGTTCAAGAGCTTGAGGAGAGAATGCAATGTATTCCTCTCTTTTGAATTCTTGTCCTCAAGAGCTCCCTGACCGGTATGTCATCATGTGCATTTTCTAGAAATATGCGTCAACCATTGAGTGAATAAAATAGTCTTTTGGCTGCTAATAGCCAGATACTGTGTTGGCAAAAGACAGAATTATTTTTATGATTTGAATTTTTATTTCTGTATAAGAGATGAAAAGTCTTTGTCTGCTCTTCTCCACTGGCAGGCTTCCAAGCAGAACATATGGCTGCTGCCTGTCCCAACTGCTTGTGAAAGGGGCCTCCAGACACACTGTGGAGATAGGCTGGCAGCAAAAAATAGTGTTCTTGGTGCTCAAAAGATCCCAAACTTCCAAGAATGTTGCTTGCAGAAAATGTGCAATAGCCATAGCAACATTTACATGGGCAATGAGCCCTAGAACTGTGGCTACCAGCAGCCTGCTCTATTAGGGCCTGTTGACACACTAAGGACATCCCCTTACGAAGGGGAAGAGTGTGACTTAGACTCCCTGGACTTGGGTTTGAAGAAGGAGTTGTCTGGGTCTTTCTCAATAATCTGCTGAACATTCAAGAAGCTCTTGTTGAGAGCCTTGAACACGCTGACCATTGCTTTTTAGGTCTCAGAAAAGCATTTCTGTTTCCCATGCTCCCAGCACTAGGCAGAGTGCATAGCTGTATGGAGCCTTTTCTCTCTCCTTCCAGCCTTGCCGTAACTCCTTTTTTTAATCCATAAAAGCCAAAAATTATGGCTGAGAATGTGTGCTCTTAACCACAAGTAAAATTAAATCTATAAGGAGCTTGACAACTTGAGGACACATATAAAAGGAGGCTGACTTAAACTCCCCAGGGCGAAGCTGTGTACAATAGTTTCACATACCCAAAGCACAATGTCTCCAGCCTCATCATCTCGAAGTAGATGCAGAATGTGCAGCATCACGTCCTGATTGCATCAGGGTCTCATGTATTAAGAGTCACAATGAAGTCCTAATAGAGATGAAAACCAAAGGCATCTCCAAGCTAAGCGTATAGCATCCATTAAAAAAAAATCCCTCCTCCCCAGCATGCACTGAGCCAGTGTCCAAAGATGGCTAAACTGCTGGGCCAGAAGAGAAGTGGAGCAAGATATTAGCTGAATCCGTGAGCTGAATGTGTTTGCCAAATCTCAAGAGAACCTTGAACTGTGTTTCTGTTAGAATGGTGAGTGGGTTATGGGTGGGAAAGTGTGTGTAGGAGTCAGATCATGTTGGAGTTCTGTGTTGTTGATTCGGGTGAAGTTGAAAAACATGGCACTGGGAAAGTACAGTCAAGTCCTGTGAAATAGAACACTACAGCGGTGGTGGTAAAAGTTGCAAACTTCTGCTATCTGTCCTGTTAGAGGAGGTACAGCTTATAATAGTTACACGGTGGCTTTACTCCACTCCAAGACAGGCAACTGAGCACAATTCTAGGAGTGCTCAACTGTTGGAGAGCAAGCATGGAGCTGAAGGAAGTGTGGCTCAGGTTACAATAGGAATAGCCCTTGAAGAAATGCCACTAGCAGGCAGAGGAGTGCAAGCAAGTGTAACCCTAGTGCTCCTGAGGGGAGGTGGGAAGGGGAGGCAGGAGAGACCCCAGGAGATCGTGGACCAGCTATCCTGGATTAGGCAGTTGCAAACAAGAGCTCCTGTCTCAAACTAGAGGACTGACACCCAAAGTTGTCCTCTGACCTCCACCCAACACATCATGTGACATTTAATGCAGAAATGCACAGTACACACACACACACACACACACACACACACACACACACACACACACACACACACACAAAACACACACACATTTGCACATTGCACGTTATGTATTTACACACATAAAAATATATTTAAAAGAAACATTTAACTAAAGTCAAGCCAGATACTGAGGGGTAAATAAATTTTGGGTGATCCTTTTTATGGTGAATACCTACAGAAATGGGATTTGTGAGGACATAGGCAGGAGGATGGTTACACAGGGCGGGAAGGGTAGAGAAATGGGAGTTGCTGTCTAACTGCCACAGAGCTTTGGTTGGGGAAAAAGAGAGAAAATTCTGGGGCAGGATGCTGATATTGAACTGTTAACCTTGTGACTATATTTAATCCTGCCAAGTCAAAAGCTTCCTGAATGTTACCATGGTAAATGGCATGCTTTGCATATTTTATTGTGGTCAACACACATACGCCTGGGGGCTGGTGAGAGGGCTCAGTGGGTAAGGGGACTTGCTGCCAATTTTGACAAGCTGAGTTCTATTCACTGGAACCCACAGTGTGGAAGGAGAAGTAGCAAGCCTAGGACCACCAAATGCACGTGTTAAAACATTCTCTTAAAAACCACGCTTATATGCAGAACAAGCAGGATAAAAGCAAAGCAGCCGTGATCAAGATCCTTAGAGTAGCAAGAGGAACAAGCGAACTATTTTAAAGCTGGGTCTTTTCTACTCAGTGTCCCAGAATGTGAGGAAGCGTCTGTCGGGCCTGACAGGACATTGTGACCTAAGTCAAATAGTGCACACCTCTGTAGGTAAAGCTTGCTGGCTGGCTGTCTTCCTGCTTCGAGGTAAAACGGTGGGGAATGCTGGGAAACATTGGTGACCTAAGATGAGTGAGCCCGACCTATTGGTCTCCAGAGGATGGTTGTAAAAGGCGGGCTGCGGACCACCAAGCGTAGTTTAGTTAGCTAGTCACTGATTGCTCAGATGAGGAGGTCTGTGGAATTTGCTATATGATAGGATAGCCTTGAAGGTTAGGTATAAGATTCGGACGTCATCGAGGTTTTCTCAGGGCCTAAGTGGAGTCGTGAGTGGTGGGAGGGAAACGCTAAGGAGATGTTGCGATTGTAGCTTTGGTTTGGGCTGCTGGTGTGAATAGATAAAAATGAAGTGAAGTTAGTGGGGACGCAAGAGGAAGTGAAGTTAGTGGGGGCTCAAGAGTGAGTCCAGGTGACGTGGGCTGCTTTGTGCTTCCTTGGTGTCATCAGTCAGCCAGCTTGTAAATGAATTAACCAATCAGCAGGGTCTAGAAATGTCTATGCTCACTGTCAAAGAGTCACTCCCATTAGCACAGCATGGTGGCTCTGCACACAAGCTCCCACAGAAAAATAAAAACAAACAAAAACATGATGTCTAATTTAGGTCTCCTTCATCTTCTGCCTGTGCACTGATTTCAAAAGAATATGCTTCTTCACCGTGAGGATGTACTGGAGGCTTTTGGGTCAGAGCTGCAGCAAGGAGTTACCATCACTTGTGGAACTGGCAACTCGTGTTTTAAGACCCAGTAGAGAGAGATGAGCCAGGCTCATCATTTAAACAGGGGTCCTCATCTTGTTTTGTCAAAGAGCAGAGATAAGCAGACTAGCATGGCTGGCACGTTCCCTAGTGGCTCTTAGGGATATGACCCTACCTTGTAAACACTGGTTTCAACTAAAGCTAACCTTGAATCTAATTTTCTGAGGGTTTGATAAATAGAGACACTCCCCAGCGGTGAGGTCTGCTCTGTGGCAGCATTCACACAGCTGCTCCGACACCTCACTACGCTATGGTCATGGCTAAGATGGTTAATTTGTTTTTTTAAGCTGGAAAAGGGGAAATTGCTTCAAATGAAAGACATCCATGAGCAAGCTGTCCCCAGAGTGAAGCATTTGCAATGTCAAAAATGTCTGTGAAGCTTCCTGGACTGTGGCTGAGATAACAGCAGAAATAGCAGGCAGCGGTGTATCTCTCAGGTGTTGAGATGTGGATGGCAGCCACTCTTGGTGCGCTCTCTTTCATACCCACCCCGTTGGTGCTCTATGCTAAAAGTGATAGAGAAAACCTTAGTAACAAACTGAAAAGTAGGCGTCCAAGATACAGTAAATGCTGGGGCTGGAGCGATGGCTCAGTGGTTAAGAGTGCTGGCTGCTCTTATAGAGGACTTGAGTTCAATTCCCAGCACCCATGTCAGGCATCTCACGACTTCCTGTAACTCCAACTCCAAGGGACCCGACACCGTCTTCTGGATTCTTGAGGCGCCTACATGCATATGGTCCGACATACATATACAGACACACATAAATATATAATGAAGTAGATATATTTTTTAAATATAATGACTGCCCTAACTTTCAGATCATGTGTGTGCAGGAGCAACTATTCAAAAAAAAAGGGGGGGGGGAAGAGATTGCAACTATCTAGATGGTATGTAGCTAAGACTCAAGGTTATCTCTCAACCCCACCAGAACTGCACAGGGAGTCACATGCAGAGTGCTCGGCAACCCTTCTGTGTAATCAGCCCGCAGACTCCAAGCCAGTGTGCCTCGTTTGTATTCAATAAAATAACAGAGTCTGTTCTCAATAAATGTTCCTCGAAAGAAATGAGCAAGAAGTCATCATGTAGGCTTTTACGATATCAGAAACCAAAAATGTGAGTCGAAGTATTCAGTGGCTGTGAGACAAACTCTCGCTGTCCTGTTTTCTTCTTTCTAATAGAGATGGCAGTGAGTTAGCCGTATTGATTTTTTAAAGGGATTTTGGAAATGTTCCCACAACTGACTATAAAGTTGGCTTGATTAGAAAGATGACCTGTCAAAAAAAAATCTGATGAATTTGAAGACCTTTCCTGCATTACACTGCCCCAACTAGAGTTCTCACTGACTTGGAGTCCTGAGCTTTCCCAAAGGGTGGATGCATGCTCGCTGTACCTTGTGTGCAGTCCTGTGGCACAGACTTCCTACCAAAGCATATCCAAGTGTGCTGATAAAGAAGAGTTCAAGTTGAGGGTGATGAAGATAAACTGTATTTTGTTGGAACTAAAAAGCATGAATGTTTTGAAGTAAGAGAGTGGAAAGGAAATGGAATTAAACTGTGGGTCATAAATGAATCTAATATGGCCCGTTTTCAAGCTGAGTAAATAGTGCAACTGGAATATGGAAGTTTATTGCTGTCTGCCACTTATAGACGTCAATAGGAAGAGACAGGAACTGAATCTTCCAACATTGTGCCTCCGAACAGTGGGATAACATCCTGGAAGTGTGAATCCAGCCCATGACACAGGGAGAAAAGTTGGTGCCCCATTCCAGATCTCAGCCTTGTCACTCTCATCAGGCTGTCAACACACCTTGAGCCTAGTGACGCCCGTGCCTCTCTCATCATCCCCTACCCTCTTCCGTCATTCTGTGGGTCTGGGCTCATGGACTTGTTGAAACAACAGGTCAAGTTATTTCCTTCTGGCATCAACCCTGGGCTTCTCCGGGGACATCTGGGCTGGAGGCAGGGGGTTAACTCCAAACAAGCAAACCACAAATGATGTGCACATAGGAAATCAGCAATAACATGTCTCTGATGATCACTATTTTTTACAGTAGGGAGTATAAGTGTGTCTTTATAATACAAAATATGAAGGTTCACCCAGCCACCCTCCTGTTTCCTATCATAGATAATACACAGACATAGTAACTAAAAGCTCAGTGTGCCTCCTGCTTCCTGCAGGAAAGAATTGTGGTTGTACTAGAGGCAGTTAGCATCCATGCCCAACCTAGGGTTTGGCAAGAGATTGAAAAGAGAGAAATGCAAATGGCACAAATGGAGTGTTTGTCAGTCTCATCTTCCTTAATAAAGAAACATTTAAAATTTAAAATCATATTTATTTATTGAGGAGATGATTATGTGCCATGGGCACCTCAGAGGACAACTTGGAGTCTGTTCTCTCTTTCCATCATGTGGCTGCTGAGATTGAATTCAGGTCATCAGGTCAGGCTTGGCAGCAAGCCCCTTTACTGGTGGAGCCATCTTGCCAGCCCAGTGAGCATTTTGAGAGCCGAACATATAGAGCTTCCTTTGTTACTAAGTTGAAGTGTGGCTGAAGGAAGGAGTATTATAGAGGGTCCATGACCTGGCACGAGGGCTGCGGTGGCATCCATATTGCAGGAATATAGACAGCTGGATCCTGTAGGGGTTTTTCATATGAACCGAGATGAAAAGTGCGTGAACGTGTTTGTGTGTGTATGTATTTGTGTTTGTGTATGTGTGTTTGTATGTGTGTGTTTATGTATATATGTATGTATGTGTGTTTATGTACGTGTGTGTTTGTGTATGTGTGTGTGTTTGTCATCTATTACAGATTAATATTAAGTTAGATACTTGGAAGTTATGGCAATGTCCAAATCTTTTGCCTCCTGAAAATCTATAAGGTTCATCCTTCAACATGTATGCTCATGTGTGTGTCCATTGTGTATGTGTACAAGTGTGTACATATGCTTATGGAGGTCAGAGGTCAACTTCAGGTACCATTCCTCAGTAGTTTTCCACCTTGGTTTTTGAGACAGGATCTCTCACTAGCCTGGAATTCATGGATAGAGATTGGCAGACTGGCTGCACCAGAGATCTGCCTGTCTCCACCTCCACAGCACCGGGGTGCAAGCCTGTACCTTATAAGCCTGTTTGTGTCCCCACAGTTATGGGATTGAACTCAGTTCTTCATGCTTACATGAAGAACACATTTCTGACTGAATCATCACGTTGGCCCTGGTCTCTATAACTGATGTCATTGTAGACAAGTTATCGTTTGTAGGTTCTGGCCACATGGACCATGATAAAGAACATGGATTTATGGGGGCTGGAGAGATGGCTCGGAGGTTAAGAGCACTGGCTGTTTTTCCAAAGGTCCTGAGTTCAATTCCCAGCAACCACATGGTGGCTCACAACCATCTGTAATGTGATCTGATGCCTTCTTCTTGCCTGCAGGTATACATGCAGGCAGAACACTGTATATACAATAAATAATCAAACCTTTTTAAAACGCTTTAATAAAAAGACCATGGATTTAGAGTTCCAGAACATCTATTAATTGTTGAGAATGATGATTTATTGTCTTTCTTATTTATGAAATGAAGAGGGAGCACACCAAATGACTTTTAAAATTCTGTGGTTTCGTTATTTGTATATAATAGTATCTTTTCACCAGTTGGGAGACATGGGCTATGTGTCTAACCTGCCATCTGATGGCTGCTGCCTGACCTTCCTTATACAAATGAGTGAGGCCATGCTCTAGCTGTGAGACTACAGGCTGGATCTTACACTTACCACTTAATTGTTGCATCACCCGACTCCCCCCATCAGCTCCTCTGAGGAAGGGCACCCCTGGGTGGTAGCTCTGAACTCTCTAGCAACAGCTCTGGCCCATGCCACCCTTCTGTGGTAGTCAATGATGATGGGTCGGCAGGTCACGCTTGAGTGACGAATCTTCCATTTGTTCTGCCCGCATAGGTGTGAATCTTGAGTTACAGGTAGGTCATTTCTGAAGATGGTCAAGTACTTGCCAAAGGAACACATTAGTTCCGCTTCTCTCTCAGCACCCTTGGTGAAAAGATGGTATATATAGCTGGAAAATGGTAACAAAACATAGCTGGAAAATTATCAAATAAAACATTCTTTCACAGGGGTTGAAGCATGGAAAGATTATAAAACAGGATGGCTCCTTCACTCCCTGTGAATTTTAATGAATGATTATAAAACTAAGAATGGAAGAAAATATTTACCTTGAGTTAAAAGCAAATAGGCCTGGGAGATGGCTCGGTCAGTAAAGCACTTGCCTCACAAGCATGAGGACCTAGTTTGGGTTTTCAGATCCCAGGTAAACACACAGGTATGACATGCACCTGTAACCCCAGGTATAAACACGCAGGTATGACATGCACCTGTAATCCCAGGTAAACATGCAGGTATGGCATGCACCTGCAATCCCAGGGGTGGGGGTAGAGGGGAGGAGACAGCCGGTCTCTGACAGCTGCCCCGTGCTAGACAGCCAGCCTAGTCAGCATGGTGAAGTGCCAGGCCAACTAGCAGCTCTTTCTCAAACAAAATGTCAAAGAGCCAGAGGAGTGACCACACCCCCTATGAGGTTGTCATGTAATCTACACAATCTACACATCTGATCTGGCATGAGGGCTGTGGAGGAGTCCATATTGCAGAGTACAGATGACATGAGCTTGCATATAAATAACCCTAGGCACATGACTGTACACACATACACACACACACACACACACACACACACACACACAGTGGGTGAAGAGCTGATTGTACATTGTTCCAAGTGTGTATTATTAAAGTTAGGTTCTGAGTCTAATCTCATGTTTCTTAGATTATAAAACATTCTTAAATAGAGGGAGCGAGGAGGTGAGGTTTTGCCCAGGAATAAGTTGTGTGAAAGATTCTACATTCTCTGAAAATCTAAGACGCAAAACTTCCTGGGAGAACCTATATATGCTGCAGATGGTTAAGCCATGTTGACACTTTTGGTAGCTAATTTCCAGGCTGTTCATGTCCTATGTTTAGGTAAAAGACAAGCTTATAGAGAACCACACTGCCGGCTGTTCCTGTGGGGAGCTGTCTCCTTAGCGGTTTCTGAGACAAGACATTATGGTAGCCATTTTGTCTAGGAATGACTAGTACTTCAATAGCCATGTCTGGTGTTACTTGTTTTGGTGTCAAACCAAGGCTCGTTATTTTCATAGTGAGCATGCACTTAGAAATTGCCATTCAGTGTAAGTTTGTCTTAGGCAAAGTGGGGGAGAGAGGGTGTGACTGATTCTCACTGTCTCTGTCTCTGTCTTGTTTCTGTCTCTGTCTCTTTCTCTGTCTCTCTCTTTGTCTCTGTCTCTCTCTGTCTTTTTCTCTCCCCCTCTGTCTCTGTCTCTCTTTGTTTCTGTGTCTCTGTGTCTCTGTCTCTCTCTTTCTCTCTCTGTCTTTCTGTCTCTGTCTGTCTGTCTGTCTGTCTGTCTGTCTGTCTGTCTGTCTGTCTGTCTCTCTCTCTCTCTCTCTCTCTCTCTCTCTCTCTCTCTCTCTCTCTCTCACACACACACACACACACACACACACTTTACTAACTTTATCAGCAAACCACATGATGGTTTTCCTACCCCTTGTTTCATTTGTCATAGCAGTGGAAGAACCCCAGCCTTGTTGCCTTGGCTTTACAACATGGTTGCTCTTGGGTCAGTTGAAGGCACTGTGGAGCACTGAGGGCAAGCTGAGGCTGTTACTGATTTGCCTTTTCTAAAAGAAGTGAATTCACTTAGAGAGATTCAAACAGAAGTTGAATAATCCCACTGAATTCTAATCAAATGGGATGTGTTCCTTCTGGCTCCATTTCCTGACTTTGAATTTAAGAATGAACAAGGGAGCGGAGTGACAGCTCTGCGGGTGGAAGGGCAAGTATGGGGACCTGACTCCAAACACCCAGGAGCCACCTAAGAAGACCAGTGTGGCTGCAGGCCTGCTGTGACCCCTGCACCCTGGGGGTAGAGAACTGGGGGTCACTGAGGTTTTCTGGCAGCTGGCCTAGCTTGAGGTTCAGTAAGAGAAGTCAGAGCGCACATACTGAGTTTCTCTTTGGCTTCTCCGTGCACACACAGACACATGCATCCACACACATGTCTACATGCAGTCCCCTCGCACAAAAATACAAACACATAATGAAATCATATTTTAAATTGATAAAATATTTATAAAATACATGTAATTTCTAGAATGTCTTTCAGGAAGATGTGAGTAAATGTCTTTTTAGCCAACTTTCAGGCTGTAGTGTCAGCCTTTGTCCTGTTTACCCAGAAGTGGATAAGAGCGTGCATCTTTGGTGACATTCAGGAGGTGCCAAGCGTTAAGCATCCTGTTCCACTGGGGATGAGGTAGACTGTTGTGGCTCGCAGCTACACTATCTCCAGATTCATTCTGTTGAGGCTGACCTTAAGATAATGTAAAAAAAGCAATTAGCTTTAAACAGTGGGAGTGCCGGCAGTGTGAAAGGAGAAATTGCATGGTGGGTGATATGTTTAGTGATGTTGAAGCAGATTATTAAAAAATGAAATCTGTACTAAAAGCTGTGGTTGTAATTCTTAAAAATCTGACTCCGAGGACTGTATTCATTTCAAATCACCCTGCAAATGACAGCGTGGATCCCCTCCGTTGTGTCTTATTAAAAGGTAGCCTGGTTCATTCAGCCACGTGTAATCCTCTGAGTAGCTAAGCTGAAGATATCTTGGTTGAATATTCCGGAATATTACATGATTTGCTCAATCCTTTTCATTCAGCATTCCTAAAAATACTTAAAGTGCCAATATCATGGTGTGGAGCCACGGTCAACAATGGAAACTACTTCTTGAAATCTTTGTGTTTGTAAATATACCTTTAAATATGTTAAAGATACACACATGAGTGTGGCTAGAGAGATGGCTCAGTGGGAGAGAGTACTTACTGTTCAGTGGGAAAGAGCAGTTACTGTTCAAGTTCAAATCTTCAGCATCTATGTTAAAAGCTGGGCATGTAATCTCAGCTTTGAGTGAGGCAAACTCTGGTTAGCCAGCCAAGCTGAAAGCACATAAGTCGTCTTCTGTAAGAGACCCTGACTCCAGGCAATAGGACACCCCTTTGTCAGGTCACATGACACAGCAACATTAGGGCCAACTATATTCACTCATGATCTATGTCTCACAATCTGATTAATGTATAGTCAGATCTTATTATACCCAGACATAATGTACTTCTAATTTGATTTAAATATACAAGTACAAATAGCTTAATATAGACAGGAACAGCATGTTTATTTCATAATATGATTAAATTATGTGAATTCAGATACTCTTAATGGTAGGAAGATGCTTTTGGTGGCCAACAACTGCCCAGGGGCTGACATGTTTTCATATCTCCTCTGAGCTTCACATTTGCTCTTTCTTTGGTAGCAAGAGCCTCTGTTTCTGTTTTGCCTCTTAGGGCAGGTTTTCTCACAATGTATAGCCTTCAAAGCTTTTCCCACTAAATCAATATCAACAAACTGTGGCATGGGGCTGGGGAGGTGGGCTCGGTCTAAAGGCTGTCTGCCAGCAAATATATGGACTTGAATTTTGCTCCCTAGCACCCATGTAAAAGCCAGGCATCCATGGTACATATCTGTGACCCCCAATTCTGAGAAGGCAGATGTGGGTGACTTCTAGGAGCTCACTGGCCAGATGCAGGTAGCTTTAGGAGCTCACTGGCCAGACAGCCCAGCCAATCAGAGAGTTCCATGGGTCTAGTTAAGTGAAAGACCCTGTCTCAGAAATTAAGGTGGAGAAGCAATAGAAGAAGACACCTGGCCTGACCTCTGACCTCTACAGGCATGTATATACATGTGCACCACATGTGCATGTCATCACTCACATGACCACTGATCCACACACACGCACAAAATTAAAGTAAAAGAAATAATTTGGGTGGAAGTTTCTGCATACGTACTCTAACTGGGAATTAGTAGATAACTAGCTCACATTGTTAGTGAGAATACAACAATGATAGCGATTAGCATCTGATGACACATCACAGAGGAAAGTGGTGCTAATTGGTGACTGTGGAAACCACGCAAAGCAGACCTTGCTGGCTGGTGTTCATCAGGGAGGTGGAGTTCATTTGATTGGAGCTAGTCTCAGATTTTTCTCTTGATGATGGCTTCACAGCTCTCGACATTTCCCAATGCAGACCGCCGGGTCTTACTAGAACTCTGACTAGCTCAGGCGCTCAGAATCTGCCTCCAGTAACAAGAAGGTCCCAGGTTTACTTCCTATATGGCCTTTAAAAGCGCGTTAAGAAAGCAGACTCTCCAGCCCGCGGCTTTAACTGTTAGGCTGGCCTGCCAAATGCCACTCCCGCAGTTCATCTCCATGTGTCAGTTTCCTAACCCGGAAAAGGTTTAGAACAGAATAGTACAAAGCCAGGTGGTGGTGGTGGTGGAGGTCAAATGCTTTTCAAGAATGTCAGGATATCAAATGATTGAAGTTATCAGAATCAAAATCTTTTTTGCATCAAGAAAAATTTAACCTTATTCTTTAATTTAATTTATGGAGAATAAGTACAAGATTCTGGTGTAACTTCCCATGTAATTTTGGAGGACTCGTATATGTAAATAGTGAAGAGGTTTGACTCTTTTTTTCTTTTCTTTTTCTTTTTGTTTGTGTTTTTGTTTTTTAGAGACAGGGTTTCTCTGTACAGCCTTGGCTATCCTGAACTCACTTTGTAGACCAAGCTGGCTTTGAACTCACAGAGATCTACCTGTTCTGCCTCCCTAAGTGCTGGGATTACAGGCCTGTGACACCACATCCAGCTGAGATTCACCTCTTTAGTGATATTACATTACAATATCTTTTCTTTCTAATTTAATAAATGAACTTGCTTCAGTAGAATATAGATATTTTAATATGTTTACTTATTTGTATTTGCATATAGATGTGTACATGTATGTGTGGGTGTATGCTATGCATCCAGGTCAGAGAACAGCTTCTGCAAGTAAGTTCTCTCCTTCCACCATGAAGACCGGAGGGATGAAGCTCTTGGTCAGTCTTGGCAACATCTTTCCATCCAGCTCTCAGGTCTTTTGCAAAGCACCTAGCCCATGATCTTAAGTCACCACTTACCAAACAGTTCCTTTAGAACACACACACACACACACACACACACACACACACACACACATTGGAGTTAAAGACAACGTCAAAATACTGAGCAAATATGCTTCACGGAGCCTGAGCTGGAAGGTTTCCCATCTTGGTTCCTGAGATGCTGCCTGCAGCTTGAATCCCCTTCCCTTAAGGATACGGTGTGTTGTATGATGAGCTATGATGAGCTTCTGGCGTGGTTGGGGACCAGCAAGTGTAGCAACTGTTACTGTAATTCTAGTTCGAGATGTAGTGGGCGCTGGGACTGGAAGGATACTGGTTCTACCTGCCAGGCCTAGGCTTCGCTGCAGGGCAGCTTCACTGCCTGTCACTGGCTCCAGAAAAAGGATGCGTATTTAAATGAGTTACTGTTTCAATTATAAGGCTAGCTTGTAAGTGGCAATAAACTGCAGAGTTGCTATAAACAAAGTTTTCTTTTTCTCTGGTGATTCTAGATTGACTTAGCTGGCCTTGGTGCTAGGTGGTACCAACTAGCTTTCTTTGTTCTTGTGTGTATGCATGTGTGGTGTCAGCGTACATATGTATGCATGTATGTATGTATTATGCATGTATTATGCATGCACATGTGTTGTGTGTTCACATGTGTGCAGATCCACATGGGCATGTGTATGGGTGGAAATGCTAGAGGCTGATGTACTCACTGTCCGCTTCATTTACTGATGTTGGGTCTCTTGATGAACTCTGAGCTTGCTGTAGCTAGCCAGCTTGTTCTGGGAATCTCTTGTCTTTGCTTCCTAAAATCTGGGACTGCAGGAGGCTACTGCACCTGCCCAGTTCTTACCTGGGTTCTGGGATCCAGGCTCTGATCTTCAAGCTTGCGTAGCAAGCGGTTTCTCCGTTGAGCCCGCCCCTAGCTACCCACAGGCTACTTTACAGTGCCATGGGTCATAGACTTGGTTCCAATTATGTATGTACTTGTGGCATTGAGGGTTGCACACTGGGTCTTGAGCATTGAGCTTCACCTTCAGCCCATCTGGGTTATAGCTACAGTGGCAGCATTGGGAGAGCATGGCTGGGGAACCCTGGCTTGGGGCACCTCAGTTCTCTACATTTCATAAGTGCATGGGGAGAGCCCCGTGGACTTCTCCTTCTAGCAGAAGATTCTGGAACTGGCATGGTGCATGTTGGACACAGTCTTCTCCACACCTGAGATGTCCCCCAAAGCTTCTCTGGGAGATGAGTTCCTTACAGCTCCAAAGCTAAGTTCCAGCAGAAGAGTAGAGCCTGCACTGTGTGAGCACTGATACAGCTTGTGTATGTGCCCTACTGTGTGCATCTGCTAGTCTTGACAAAGTTAAAGTCGGAATACGTGAGTACAAAAGATGAGGGTCATTACTTGAGGACCAATATATTTGCATATCCACAGTCAAGGTCAAAAGCACCTGTAGTGAGAGCTTGCGTATGTGAGTCATAATGGCAGGCTACTTAAGTGAACTGACACTGTTTAGTTTTTATTTTATTTTATTTTATTTTATTTTATTTTTTCATTTCTCTGAGCATAGTGAACAGCCTGGGAAGATTGCATGACTGAGGAATTTGCATCTAAATTCAGGGTTTTCAGAATTTGGTGAACAGCAAGAATGTTCACCTAGCTGCCAGTATAGTCCATATAGGTTTCAGTTGCTACTGTATCTTGATTTGATTTACTTCCTTTATTTACAGTATGATTCATAACAGTAGCAAAGTCACAGTTATGAAGTAGAAACAAAAATAAATTTATGGTTGGGGTCATCACAGCCTAAAGAACTGTATTAAAAGGTCACAGCATTAGGAAGGCTGAGAACTGCTGTGTTAGAATCTGGCAGTTCTCAACACCTTAAAGTCCAAAGCTCCAACCATGAGACAAGAGAGAAGTCAGCGTTTTCAGTCACAAGGTGTGGAGTTATGTGAATACCGGTTAGGAAATGACTCACTAATAAACAGCAAGCCTGCAGCATTATCTCTTTACTAGGATGGAAATACTCAGACCACAGGCTGTGCTAAAGTATTTTAGCTGGTAACCCTGGAAAAAACAATAGGTGCCACCAGACAACTGTGAGGCTCCCAGCTGCTGCCCATGCCAGAGTAGGAACCAAGGGCGGCAGGCATCTCTATAAAGGAGTATCTTACATTTGGCTTGACTTGGTATTCCTGGAGCCCTTGACACACACCTGTGCCACTGACTGCCAATATGCAAATTGCTTAAAAACTCCATTAGGCTGGTCTAGTCCAGAGAAGCCCATCTGTTGGGTCTCTGACATGCTCCCTCATGGATTCTCGGGTGGGAATACGTCCTTGAGATGCCCAGATGGACGAGTGTGTGCTCATGTCTGGTCCTACTTACCTTTGGGGATTTTCACTTCTGCTCTCTTTTACTGACTTTAATAATTTGATGTCTTTTTTTCTTCTCTCAAATAATAAAAATATAAGATTAAAATTGGAATAGATCATATAATTTTTTGATAAAAGGAAGCATTGTTTTTAGATGCAAAAATAGACTAGGAAAAGCCTTCTGTTGGAAAAATTATCATGTTCATGTAGAGTTTTCTGTCCAGTGTGTGAGACTGGAGAGGACAGGGGAAGACAATTGCGGACTAATTGATGCTTATTTGCTGATATTGGTGCTGTTTGAAAACTGTAAGAAACCATAGGCTATTTTAACAGTTCTGAAGGATGTCAAATAGAATGACTTCATCATGTATTTCTTCTGAGAGAGAATGCATGTATTTAAGTTACTGGTAAAGAAAGTCTGTCCTAGTTTCCTCTCTGTTTCTGTGATAAACTTGGAAGAAAAACAGCTCATTATGGAGAGAGGTCTGGGCACTGCTTAGAAGCAGTTCAACCTGATAAAGACAGTCCCTCATAGACACTTCCACAGACCAACCACACACGCGCACGCACGCGCGCGCGCGCGCGCGTGCACACACACACACACACACACACACACACACACACACACACACACATACACACTGATGCCGATGGCTGTCCATTACAGTCAGATTTGGTTTAGCCAAGAGTGACTCCTTCCCACCATCACTCAGAAGGAACAACATATTGGCCTGGTGTTTATTTTTCAGACATTCCTCCACATTTAGTAGGAAACAGTGGGAGGTGCATATGACAATGCGTACAGTGCCAGGAGGGGAGAAGCTAAGATTGCGGAAACAGTCACGGTGCTGTTTGCTTAAAAACATTTCGACTTATTTAAAGCAAGATTTAAAAATTAAATTTAATAGGTAACCAAACTTTTAAAAAAATTATCCGTTTGTGTGTGAGTTTGAGTGTATGTGTATGTGGGGAGGAGTGGGTACGTGTGTTTGAGTGTGTATGCACATCCAAGGTATAGGTGTGTATGAAAGTCAAAGCACAGTTGTTACAGACTCATTTCTCTCTTTACCCCCTGTTTTGAGGCAGGGTCTCTCTTGCCATGCTCTATATGCTGGGCTGGCTGGCCTGCAAACATCTGGGTGATTCTACCATTTTTCCCGCCCCCCCCCCATGTCCCTGCAGGAATGATGGAACTGTGTGAATTTTGAGGGTCAAACTCAGGTAATCAGGCTCGCATAACAGGTTCTTGCTATATGCAGAAGCAGGTTTCTGTTTAAAAGGACATTTTAAGGAGGCAGCAGATCCCTCATTGTAAACACCTTTATCAGGGTGCTTAACTACTACTGTTGGGATTGATTGTGCTCAGTGATGTTGTTTGGACATTGATATTATTATTTCTCTCTCCATGTGGAAGAAAGATTTAGTGCAGTAAAGTCGGGAGGCCTAGCATTGTTCAGTGTAATAAGCAGACAGGCCTCCACTAATATGCCTTACCCAAGTCTCTCTACCTCTGCGTTTTTTTTGTAAGAATCACATTCACAATGTAGTAAAATTCAACACATGCAGCCCACCAATTTTCCAGTTTTGGCAGACATGAATAATTGGCCTCGCTTAAAATAAATCTGCGGGTCCTCTCTCATCAGTAATGAGCAGATGCATTTCTACAGCCAGGTAGCTTGGTGCCATGGTTCTTTCTGTCTGTAAGCTGCATAGTAACAGGAGCCAGACTCAGAGGGAGGAAGATCGAGAGGAGTGGGCAGACCCAGGCTCTGCCACTCTCCCTCTCCCTCTCTCTCTCCTGACCTTAGGCCCTGGAAACACCCCAGGCAAGTGGCTCTGCCCCTGACTCTGCATCTTTTAACAACCACACAACGGAGCATCCACTCGTTATTTTATTGGGCTGGAAGCTAAGGATGTACTTGCTTCGAGGGCTTCCTCCTGCAGGCACGGAGCCAACTGGGTAAAGTTGGGAACTCCCTTCCCTGTGTCAAAGTTGGTTCTTGGATCAGGGCCCTTCCTCTCCCTCCTTTTCTCGCACTTGATCTTTCTGCTTATCACGCTCTTCCTGTCTCGTCTGCTCTTGCTACATCAGGCATACAGACGTATCTGTGTCCCCACTTCCCTTTATGCGTGTTTGTCCTTTGCTGGTTGGTTTGTTTTTCCACAACTGCCCAAGGAGTCAGTGCACAGGGGAAAGGTCACTCCAGATGCCCCCTACTCCAGAAGCCTCAATTTCCTGAGTGCCAGAGTTGCAGGTGTTCCCCACCACGACTGGCTAATGCAATGTTTGGGAGAGAGCGCAGGGTTTCATGTGTGCAGGCAGGCACTCTACCAGTTGGGCCACTTCCCTTTGTGGATCTACATCCATGCACAGTACTATGCACAGTAAAAACTGAGGAATCTTTAACAGTCTCGGGAGGAGGCATGGTAGGCAGTTCCCCTTGTGCCTTTCTAATCACCGCTACTTTGAGGTAGGGGTCTCTCGTGTTGCTTCTATTCAGCTACACTCGCAGGCTACCTGGCCTTCAAGGACAGGCTGTTGCAGATTCTGTGTCTGTGCTCGTGCCTGCTCACTGGCGATAAAGAGAATTTTGCGGTACAAAACTAAAATCACATTGGATTGTGAGTAAAAAGAGATACTCAGAGAAGAGGCTTAATGCTGTACCTTACGTAGGGGGAGGCATACTCTTCCCATGAGGTAGGCTCCCTAGTCAGAGCCAGGGAGATGGCTCGGAGGGTGAAGGCTCTGGTTTCTAAGCCAGATTGAGGATCTGTGTTCAATTCTTTAGACCCATGTGATAGCAGGAGAAAAACCGACTCCTCAAAACCTCCCTGTGACACACACATGCAATATTTTCATGCCTGTCCCTCTATACATAAAAATAGATGTTGGAATTCTATTAAGTTCTAAGACCAATCCAAAGACCACCTATTTTCCCAGTACAATGCACCCCACTTTCTTTCAATTGGGTACTTTCATCCCATAACGATAACCACCAAGGACTTTCTGTGGGAAAAAAAATGAGTTATGTCCCCAAACAAAGGCGCATTATTCTCCACCAAATAATTTAATTACTGAGAAATGCTTTTTGGCGAGGCACAGTCGCCAGCATCTTCCATCTTCCTGCTATTTATCCACGCTCTCTGCATTACCTCATTCATTAGTCCTGACAAGGGACTGTATTTGTAACATTGCCTGACAGATGTGTTACATGCTTCAGTCTTAAAATATTCCTCTCTGAGCTGCATGCTGCATACTTGGGAGATGATGTTAAATCAGCCTTGGCAATACAGCGCCGTCATCGTGCCAAATAACTCAGGGGGAAAAATGATAAGGGTATAAAGAGATCAATAAGGCAAGCGGCTCTGTGCCTTCAAAAGTGAGGCAAAATATGAGAATGACTTTTCATCAAGCGTTGGAGCGTAAATAAAGGGGGTGGATGCTGTGTTTCGGACACTCTTATACCACAGCACAGCAAGCCATTATCCCCGGAGTAGTAAATGTCCCTTACATTTTGATAATTCCTTTGGATGTTTGTAAAATGCAGACACAAGACCTCCTAGCACATTGATCAGTGTGTTGATGCTCTTCCTTCCCTTCTGATAGGATCAAATGAGGATGTGGCTGGCGAATGCTACAAAGGACAGTTCTTAGACCATTTTGATGTGAGCGGTCACCCCGGCGAGTTCTCCCTGCGTAATGAAGATTTGTGTGACTCTTGCCTCTTTGTAAATATGAATTAGGCAAATACATTTCTGCCCTTTGAGATTCTATAATTCAACAGGGCCCTCATAAATGTCCAGTCATGTGGATTCTCAGATGGGAAACGAGCAAATCGTAGATGCCAGCAATTTGGGAATTAAATCCTTCAGTGAGTAATAGATACTTTGACGTGCGTCAGGAAGCAATACGAGGCAACACTTTCTATCCTTCAGCCAAAAGCATCACATTATTGTAAATTTGCAATAATAAACGGAATAGCTTGCAGATTCAAGGCAGTAAATTTTACGGCCGCTCAGAAATAGAAATTTATTTTTTGTGTGCTGATGTTCAAAGAGACTGAGAAAATGGTTCTGAGCCCCCATCATCAGTCTGAGGAAGCTGAGCCTGAGGAGTATGAAGAATATCTCAGCGACTTATTTTTAAGGTAGGGTACAGCGTGTGAAAGGGAACTTTTGCTTTAAGTAGATGCAGCTTACAGCTGTGTGAGGGATAGACTACAGCCCCTGGGACTGGGGGACAGGAAGTGGCGTGAAGAGCATCAGCCTGTACAAGAAGCAGTTCAGACAGATGATAGATGCATCCGGAAGTGAGAAGGGAAGCGTCTGCAGGGACTGGCGTCTGGAGGAGACGCATGCATGGACTGAAAAGGCAGATGTATCCAGATGTCAAGTCACCGGTGCACAGCCGGGCAGTGGAAATAAGTGGCGAACTTCAAGTTGACCTGTGAATTTAAGTTGAACTTAAGATTTGGTATTAAAAAAGAAATGACCCACCTCGTGATGTAGGAAGACACTTAATGGTTCCCGTGGGTGTACCGAGCATCAGGAATTGTCCAGGGAAAGGACATCTGGGCCGTGGTCTGAAGGACAGTAGGAAGAGCAAGCAGGCTAGTCTGGGGGAAAGCGATTCAGCCTGTTGCTCAATGAGTAGAGATAGAAGAAGCAAACATGGGTGAAGAAGTCAGAGGAGGCTGTGGGAGCCAATCAAATCCATGTTAGGGCCGCCCTTGTCTCTAGGTTCTTCCAGCACCACACAGCTAGGCCTGTGGCGTCATTTTTACATATTCTTCTCTGGACAACATAGCCAGTTGTAATCCACACTGTATATAGTGGAGGATTCTCAAGAGCCACCTTGTTCCATTAACTGGCAGCATGTTCATATGTTCATGCATGTGTGCGTGTGTGGGTTTCTGTGTGTGCATCTCTGTGTGTGTACACATTTTTTTTTAAAAAAGGAGATATTTGTATTGCAACTGGTTCAAACTTGTTCTTTCTGCCTCAGCTTCTCGTGTGTATGTATACCTTTTGGTGGTGAGTATGTTGAAAGGTGATCCATCTTGCTCTTGAGACAGGGTTTTGAACTTGCCGGGGATTTGTCACATTGGGTAGGCTGGCAGGCCAGTGACTCTGGAGATCTATAGTCCGTGTGCCTCTTGAGCCCTGGGGTTATAGGTGTGTGTCACTATGTTCAGCTTTTTACATGGGTTTCTGGTCACTGATCCCAGGTCTTCCTGTCTGCATGGCAAGTGCTGCATTCCAATTGAGCTGCCTTTCTGCCCAGTTCCTCTATGTTGTCAATAAAGAATAATATATACTAGCAGTTTTCGATAAGCTACGGAGGTGCCAGTTGGAAACTAGGACCAATGACTTTCACTTGCCAACATGTCTGCCTGTCTTTGGTTTGCCTGTTAGACGTAAGCAGGTCAAAGAAAGGAAGCACACTGGATGATACAATTATCTGTATCCTCATCATGAGGAAAAAAGTTACAATCATACTATTATTTATCATTACTATTATTATTTTGCCATGGCCTGTCTCATCACACAAGATTGGAGATAGGTCAGAATTGAAGAACTTCCTCTGGGAAATGCTTTTCAGAAATGGCTGCTGCCACAGTTTCCAAGTTGGACACAGCACACAGTGGATCGCTCTGTGCAACACTGGGCATGTGCAGTTTTGGGATACAGAGATGGCTTCTTCCCCACTTCTTTGCACACACCATTTGTTTCCGCTACCCTCGGGCACATATATAATTTTGTTTAAACTTAGGCAGGTAATTATACTAAAATAAAAAGTCGAAGCCATTGTTTATTCACAAAATATCCATTTGGATGAACAACTTCTAAAGCTCTAATTATTTTTAGTGTTAGAAGCTCCAAGGCTGGCATTGCCAGTGTTTTGGATATAAGAACTTGTAGGCGAGGGCATGGAACATTAGCTGGTATGTTATTTAACCTGTGAACCTTCTGGTAATAAAATCAATTTTATTTTAATGAGTAATTTAACAATCTATAGATATTTCACCATAACCTATATATTTTAACAATAATGTACCATATGAAAATTTATTTACATTTATTTTAAGGCATTTCTAGTAGTGTCTTGTTATTCAGTCACTTCAGGAATATTAAAGTCAGTAGCTAAAATAAAGCTGAATGATCATAAGGTCTCATTTATTAGTACATCTATTGACTTGTAATCAAGAAAATAATTATGAGTGGTATCTATATTAACTACTGTTCCATTGCTGTGATAAAACACCTTGACCAAGGTAACTTAGAGAAGAAAGTATTTAATCGGCTTATGGTTTCAGTGGGCTAGAGTTCATGGTGGCAGCACAAAGGCATGGTGTCAGGGACAGCTAAAAGTTCACATCTCAGTCTGCAACCAGGTCGTGGACAGAAGAGTACTGGGGGGTGGCAGAAGGCTTTGAAGCTTCAGAGCCTCTACCATGACACACCTCCACCGACAAAGTCACACCTCCTAATCCTTCCCAAATGGTCCAATCAACTTGGGAAACAAGTATTTAAACATATGATGGGGGGCCTATGGGGGAAGGCTCATTCTCATTCAAACCATCACAGAAGCCAACACAAAACTGTTTGAGGATTGTTTCATGACCTTTGTGGGAGGTGATTGATTGCAGAGTCCACGAGTATGAACTTTGTACACAATAATATCATTTTTGCAGTGTCAGAAAACTGGACATGCCTGACAGAGAGTTTCGGCTTGGCAAGCATCAGTGTGAGCTTTGTGCCTTGAGTTGTAAAGATTTTTACAGCAAGTATATTTGTAACTTTCCTCACTGCTATGACGAAATACCTGCCGGAGGCAACTCAGGGGAAAACAGTGTCTGTTGTAGCTTACAGTTTGTGGGTGCAGCTCACTGTGGCAGAGAAGGGTTGGCAGCAGGAATGTGAAGTGATTCATCACACCGCATACATAGTCAGGAAACACACACACACACACACACACACACACACATACACACACACACACACACAGAGAGAGAGAGAGAGAGAGAGAGAGAGAGAGAGAGAGAGAGAGAGAGAGAGAGAGAGAGATATGCTGTGTTTATTTTCTTCGTGTACTCAGTCCCAGACCCCAAGCGTGGTGCGCTATGTATGATATGTGTCTTATCTCTTCAGGTAAGTCTGTGTGGAAACTCCCTTATAGACACACCCAAAATGTGTTTTTATAGAGATTCTAAATGCAGCTCACAGTAAAGGTTAAATATCACACTGGGGAATTTGAGAGTTGAGCTAGATAAAAGGTGAGGCTTTTAAAAGAGTATTCATGCTCCTGTCAACGATGGGCACCACAGAAGTGCTTTAGGATTGTCATCCCAGCCACAGCGCACTGAGGGGTAACTGTGGGCCAGTTACTTTTACGTCACTATGATAAGATGCACTGACAAAAAGGAAGCTAGAGAAGGAAGGTTGGCTCACAGTTCTAAGGGGCCACGGTCCATGGTGAGGAAGGATTGGCATGGCTCTGTCCTGGCAGCCAGGTGATAGCATTTCATCTGCATACAGAAAGGAGAGGGACACACACACACACACACACACACACACACACACACACACACACACTTAAACACAAGAACTTATTAAAGGAGAGGGTGGAGGACATTCATATTTGAGTGACAACAGGGTTTAATGCACCACCATTCACTTGAAATGTTTAACTATATCTGTTAAGCTGTTGTGCCCACAGTTACAGATGGGGAGACCAAGGCGGGGTGTGTGGGGTGGGTTGGGGTGGAGAAAAAAAGCAATAAGTTGTAAGAACAAGATACAGGCCTGGAGGATGGGATGCACGTGACCTGTGTTTGTTGTCGCCTAGCAACGGCAGTGGCCGACCCATTCCGTACGTCTTAGGAAATAAGCCAATCACGTGCAAATTCTCGTTGTTTGCCAATCGTAGAACGTCAGTCAGTTTGATGCATAAAAAGACTAATTTGGAAAGCGAAAAGTAAAACCATTTTACTATTGGCTGCTGTTTGTTCTCCAGGTCAAAAGATCACAGCCAGCACAAAGAAAAGGCTTGCTGGAAATTGAGTTTGTCTGCATTATTCTGAGAGACTTTCTGAAGTTCAGGATGTGTTGACCTATAATACATGGGAAAATGAGTATTCTTAGTTTATAAATATGAGAAAAAAATTGAATGTGTCACTATTTGATAAGTATCTGTTTATATAAAATTATAACAAATTTGGTAGTAAGATTAAATGTCCGATAGATATTTTATAGTCTTACTTCCCAACAGTAATAAATGTTAAAAATGCTATTTATTCAAACTTATCTAGTCAAGCACTTCTTTCATTTATTTCACATGTATTTATTTATTTACTTAGTCACTTAGTTATTTATAGGCAGGGTCTCATGTATGCCCAGGTAACTTCAAACTTGCTGTGCAGAAGACCTTAGACTTCCTCCCACTCCCAAGTGCTGGGATTAGAGGTGTGCACTGAGGCCTTTGGTTTTTGTCTGGCTGTGAGCTGTGTGTCAAGCATACGCCTTCAATGTTACAATGCAGTGATTCTCCTAACTTTGATTATTACTGGGATTGAACCCAGGGCTTCCTGTGTGCTTAGCTAAGCACTTGGCCAGTGAGCTATGTCCTTACCTCTCTCTTTTATTTTATTTTTAGATAGTCTCACTAAGTTAGCCATGTTAACTTGAAACTCATTCTCTTACCTATGTGACCTTGAACTTGTGACCTTCATGACTCATTAGCTGGTGTCACAAGCCTGCACAAACCAGGCCCTGCTTATTGTCATATTTTTGATTTGTTTTCTAATATTGTCCCCTGTATGAAATTTTGTTGTGTTTTATAGTCCAAATTTCTTAGATTTAGGACTTTAAAAGCTTAGTTTCTCTTCACATTTAATTTTTGCTACATCATTAAAATATGAATAAATAGGCTAATAAAACAACGGAACCATTTTATGCCACAGAATTTTGGTTGTTGTTTATGGATCTGCAGACTTTCTCTGTTAGCTCATTGTAAGGAGTTCTCCTTTTGGGCTTCGGCTCTAGAAAGAAGAAGCCTAAAAGGCTGGCATTCTGTGTGTATGGTGAGAAGCAATGAGCCTTTTTTGGGGGTGTTCCTATAAAGTGCTTGCTGTAAAATGGTCTAGATAAAGAGCTCATCTGCCAAAGAGACAGGCATTAATTCTGTACTGATAGCTCATGCCAATAATCTTCCCCTTTCCATTCCCTTCCCCCCACCTCCCTCTCCCTATTCCTCTTCTTTCTTTAATTTACCAAACCGAATTGGTTTGATAACTCATTAGTAATCAGTAACGAGATCAACAATATGAGATGTAAAATTAGCCTTCATTCATCTGAGGTAAATGTTTCTGAGACCTACTGCCTCTGTCTGCTAACCTAGTCCTGGAAGCTTCTAGCCTCTGTACAATCTAATCTAAGCAGAAAATATCTTCAGCCCCTGAGACTTACTGCTGAATAAGATCACCTTTTGTAGCTCTTTCTGAACTCCTGCTGGGTGGTTCAACTCAGCTGTTCTGGCTCAAACACCTCTCCCAGCTGACTGATCCAGTCTGGCTTCTCTCAGATTCTGACTGAATTGCTCTGCTTGGCCTCAAACTAACTCTAGCAATCCGTTCTAATCTTCTGGCTCCTTCTCATTCTCTGGCTCATTCTGTCTTTTCCTGTGTCTAGTTGTTCTGTCTTCAGCCTGTCTTTGTAAAACTCTCCTGTTAAACTGCTTCCTCTCTTCTCTCTCCCTGAGCTGCTCTTAAATCACCTCTCTTCCCCTTCTGTTCTCCCAAGAGCTGGGCATATCCTAGTCTGTCAAATCTTTCTCTGATTCATCACTTTGTCCACCCCTCAATTAGACATAATTTTCAAACATGGGTGCATGCTTTTAAAAACTAACTTTACCTCCATTGTTTGGGAATAAAGGTGTGCCCTAAGGGTGTGTCTACATTCCAGCCAGATCACACAGACCTATGAGGTCTTTTTAATGTGATCAGAGCAGCCATGTTGTAGATTAAAATTCTCCTACAATGAGATTTTAATATGAAAATTAGTAGACTGGGTAGAGTAATGGTTCCCTGTTTCTGTAGTTATGATGTTCTTAACTGAAGGGGGGAAATATTGAAAGTTAATTTAGTAGTAATAAAGTGTTTCCTTAGCCTGTCTATGTCAACTACATTTATTAGTCTCCATTATCCATATGTAGGAGGGCATATATAGCACAGCTAGGGTTAATGGCTGGCATCATTGCCACTTATAATGTCATGGAAATGATGAGTGTATTAGACTGTAAAACATAGGATGGGATCTTAGAGCACATTGATTTAACATTATTTAAAAAGAATTTCTAAATATTTAATATTTTAAATAAATTTGCTTACTATTTTATTGAGAGAGAGAGAGAGAGAGAGAGAGAGAGAGAGAGAGAGAGAGAGAGAGAGAGAGAGAGAGAACAGGTAACTGTAGAGAGGACAAAAACCTCCTGGGTACCCTGGAGCTTGAGTTTAAGACAGTTGTAAAACTACCCAATGAGTGCTGAGAATTGTTCTTGGGTCTTCTGCAAAATCTATATGTTTTTAACACCGAGCTGTCTGTCTAGTCCCTGCTGTTTGAGACTTTTAAATCAACATGAAAAATAGTTGTTGGATACAAACAAATTAAATAATCTGTATTCTTCCTATAATTTGAATTTAATTCCTCACATCCACTCTGGCCAGGAGTCATGTCAGTTGAAGGATGCTTTAAATGCCATACTTAAGACCCACTCCTGGAGTGTTCCTTTGACAAATAGCAGAGGTTCCATTTAGAGGTGTGGCTACTGTCACTGTTAGGGCTTATGTAGCTCACACTGTAATGTACACAGCCATGCCTTATTTTCTCATGACAACAGCCACAGTTGGCATTAGAGTCATAAGATGTTGCAGAAGAGTGGTAGACCTTTGGTGCTATTCTCAACACACAGACACAGCTCTTCCGACTCATGCCATAGCACCACAAATGTTGAAGTGTGTGCTGATTGTATTAGTTTTCTCTTAACGAAATCAGGAGTTGGTCATCTGAAAGGAAAGATCTGGGCAAAGACTAGGTGACATTAGAGTTTGTAGCCTCGGCAATGCTTATAAGAGACTGCCAGCGTACTTAACAACAGCCGCATGTCTCCAGCTTATAAATGTTTTGATGAAATTTCCTGAGTGGTCCTTGAACTACATAATAACTCGTTTACTTATATTTTTCAAGTACCATGAATTTTAAAATGTCATTTAATATCTAAATCTCTAAACAGAATTCAATGACTGTCAATGATGCCTATTTGTCAACAGAAAAGAATACCGTGCAATTATGCAATCTGCCAAGGTTTTAAAAACTAATATGTAAGCAAAACTGACTCTCATCCTAACAGAATTATGATTAAAAAAATAACTGAGTAGTGATTTGTGAATACCTTGAAACTAATTAGCCATTCCATGAGATATGATTGTTTCATTACTGCTCCATTACCACGTTCTGGTTCTTGATCAAAATGGAAAAAGCAGGTTCTGATGGCTTAATTTCAAGAAAAGCAGTTCCAAGGTTTAAAAGTGAACTAGCTCTTCAGCACCCACTTCAAGGTAAATGATTCCTCCTAAAAACCAGAGAGCCATGTTTAAGGATCTGCCCCATGAGGGTGACATGGCTAATAAAATTATATATATATATATATATATATATATATATATATATATGTGTGTGTGTGTGTGTGTGTGTGTGTGTGTGTATACATAATTTTAAAATAGTTTACAGTTAATTTTGTATTATCACAATATATAAAATATAATTAGATAAAACAAATATATACAATCATGCAATTTCCCTATATAAATAAATAATCGAGTATTGGCCTGTAGCTGGTGCTATGTTGAGCATTCTAAATTTTCTATATATTTGTCGTTGACAATCTTCTGACAAAATGGAGTGAATACACTTCCTCCTCTTCTCATGGCTCGAGGTTGAAGTGCTCCATTGGTGGTGAGGCTAGTAGAGACACAACCGGCTCCCTAGAGTTCTTTTTTTTTTTTTTTTAATTAATTCATTCAGATTACAACTCAATTGTTATCCCATCACTTGTATCCTCCTGTTCCTCCCTCCCACTTTCACCCTATTCCCCTCCCCTAGGTCTATCACCGAGGGGGACCTCCTCCCTGACTATATGGTCATAGGCTATCAAGTCTCATCTTGGTAGCCTGCTTATTCTTTCTTTGAGTGTCATCAGGCCTCCCTCACCAAGAGGAGGTGATCAAATATGGGGCACCAGAGTTCATGTCAGAGTCAGTCCCTGCACTCCACATAACTGTGGAGAATGTCCTGTTCATTGGCTAGATCAGAGAAGGGGTTCGATGCTTACTACTTATATTGTCCTTGGTTAGTGCAATAGTTTGAGCAGGTGCCTCTGGGCCCTGATCCACCATTAAGATGTTCTTCTTGTAGGTTTCTAAGATCATCTGGATCCTTCTATTCCCATCTCATATATTTGTCATATCTAGAATCCCAGTAGGATGTCTTCACATCTATCCCAATCTCCTGGTAAGTGAAGACTTTCATGGGACATGCCTTTTGGGCTAGTGCCCAATTATAAGTGAGTATATACCATGCGAGTCTTTCTGCTTCTGGGTTAACTCACTCAATAGGATCATTTCTAGTTCCATCCATTTGTCCACAAATTTTGGAATTTCCTTGGTTTTAATTGGTGAGTAGTATTCCATGGTGTAAATGAACCACAGTTTCTTTATCCATTCTACAACTGAGGGAAATTTAGGCTGTTTTCAGGTTCTGGCTATTATGAATAAGGCTGCAGTGAACATGGTTGAGCATATGTCCTCATTGTGTGGAGGAGCATCTTCTGGGTATATTCCAAGGAGTGGAATAGCTGGGTCTTGAGGAAGTCCTTTTCCCAGTTTTGTGATTTTCAAATTGATTGCACTAGTTTGCATTTCCATCAACAATGAAAGAGTGTTTCTCTTTCTCCACATCCTCGCCAGCATGTGGTGTCACTTGAGTTTTTTATCTTAGCCATTCTGATGAGTGTGAGATGGAATCTCAGAGTTGTTTTGATTTCCATTTCTCTGATGACTAAAGACGTTGAACATTTCTTTAAGTGTTTCTCAGCCATTCAATATTCCTCTGTTGAGAATTCTCTGTTTAGTTCTGAGCCCCATTTCTCAATTGGGTTATTGGTTTTGGTGGTGCTTAATTTCTTGAGTTCTTTATATATTTTGCATATTAGACCTTTGTCAGATGTAGGGTTGGTGAAGACCTTTTCCCATTCTGTAGGCTGTCACTTTGTTCTGCTGATATTGTCTCCTGCCTTACAGAAGCTTACAGAAGCCTCATGAGGTCCCATTTGTTAATTGTTGACCTTAAGGCCTGGGCTGTTGGTATTCTGTTCAGGAAGTTGTCTCCTGTGCCAACGTATTCTAGGCTCTTCCCCACTTTTTCTTCTAACCAATTTAGTGTCTCTGGTTTATGTTGAGGTCTTTAATCCACTTGGACTTGAGTTTTGTGCATGGTGACAAATATGGGCCTAATTGCATTTTTATACGTGTAGACATCCATTTAGACCAGCACCATTTGTTGAAGATGCTATCCTTTTTCCGTTGAATAGATTTGGCTTCTTAGTTAAAAATCAAGTGACTATATGTGTGTGGATTCATTTTTGGGTCTTCGATTCGATTCCATTGATCAACCAGCCTATGGCTGTGCCAGTACTATGCTGTTTTAATTACTATTGATCTATAGTACAGCTTGAGATCAGGCATGGAGATTTCTTCTGAGGATCTTTTATTGTATAGGATTATTTTAGCTATTCTGTGGTTTTTGTTATTCCATATGAAGTTGAGAATTGATCTTTCAATCTCTTTAAAAAATTGTGTAAGTATTTTGATAGGGATTGCATTGAATCTGTAAATTGCATTTGGTAAGATGGCCATTTTTACTATGTTAATTCTCCCAATTCACAAACAAGGGAGATCCTTCCATCTTCTGATGTCATCTTCAGTCTCTTTCTTCAGAGATTTAAAGTTTTTTTTTCAAACAAATCATTCACTTGCTTGGTTAGAGTTACTCCTAAATATTTTATATTGCTTGTGGCTATCATGAAGGGTATAGTTTTTCTAATTCCTTCCTCTGCATGATTGTCATTTGTACATAGGAAGGTTTGACTTTTTTGAGTTAATTTTGTATGCAGTCAATTTGCTGAAAGTGTTTATCAGCTGTAGGAGTTCTCTGGTGGAATTTTGGGGGTCACTTATGTACACTATCATATCATCTGCAAATAGGGATAATTTGATTTCCTCCTTTCTCGTTTGAATCCTCTTGATCTTCTTTTGTTGTCTTATTGCTCTGGCTAGAATGTCAAGAACTATATTGAAGAGATGTGGAGAAAGTGGGCAGCCTTGCCTGGTCCCTGATTTTAGAGGAATTTCCTTGAGTATCTCTCCTTTTAATTTGATGTTGACTATTGGCTTGCTGTATATAGTCTTTATTCTGTTTAGGTATGTGCCTTGTATTCCTGATCTCTCCGAAACTTTAAACATGAATGGGTGTTGGATTTTGTCAAATGCTTTTTCTGCATCTAAGAAGATGATCATGTGATTTTTCCTTTCCGTTTATTTATATGGTAGATTACATTGATGGATTTCCGTATGTTAAACCATCCCTGCATGCCTAGAATGAAGCCTCCCTGGTCATGGTGAATGATATCTTTCATATGTTCTTATATTTGTTTTGCGAGCATTATATTGAGTATTTTTGCGTCAATGTTCATAAGAGAAATTGGTCCCAATGCTTGTGTGGGCTGGCTAAATAATGTACAATTTAAGACAGGAATGTGGTCTGCATTCATTTTTGGAACATAGAAGAGCTGGGGTGTGTCAGTCCCATGGGAGACCTTATCCAAGGCTTTACCCTTGAGTGAATAAAAGACTACAAATTCCATCATGCTGATGATGAGTAAAAACAAATTGAGTGGACCATCCTCAGAACAGACTGCAGTGTGCTGGAGTCCTTGGCTTCTCCAAACCACCAGAACTACTGCCACCGGGCTCTGCCAGCAACCAGATGCCGGCAGTAGAGCTGACTGCAATTTGGCACCAGAACCCAGGGATTGCAAGCCAAGGCGAATTGCATGCAAAAAATATTTAACATTCTCTTTGCAAAAGATTTATGTTTTCAATCCAGTGGGAGAAGAGTGTTTCAGACTTAGTCTGCCACAAATGAAATGTGTTTCTTTGCCGTCTTGTCCTCAGAGGGTAGAGGTGTGGGGAAAGCAGGCTTGCTTATATGTATTTACGAGTAAGAAGTTGAATTTTAGTTTGGAGTGGACTTCCTCCAACTCTCCCCCCCCACCCCTAGAATGAATTTTACTTAGACTGGGTCATTAGTATCATTATTCCACGGAGACGTTGTATTGACTCTTCAAGGAACGAGCTACGTGTGGTTAATGTCCTGGTTTGCTCCTTTTATTCAGAGCACATCTGGCAATCTCAGAAGACATTTGCGATTGTAACAGCTCTGTGCAGAGGGTGATGTATCTGGCTTTGAATAAGGGGAGAGCAGGGACGCTATTGAATTTCCAACAATGCATTGGGCAGCTGCACGCAACAAAGCCAGGTCCTTCCTACAATGTCTGTGGCAGCAGAGTTAAGGTTCCTTCCATTAAAATACATTACAACCTCTTCCTGTTAAGTAGTCTAGAAATACAGTGACATTATCTAAATGAAGGGTTTGTTTTGCTTTGTTTTTTTTTCCTTCACTACTTCCTTGACTCTGTAGCTGGGTGGGCAACATTAAGTAGATGGAATCCATTACTTTCTGTGAAATGGGAACTCCTCACATTTTCCTCTAGTTTATGTCCAAATCACAGCGAGGGATCCTCTCTGCAACCTCACTCGCATAGCCAGACATCTTACAGGAATGTGGGAGGACCTGGGGCGGGTGCCGCAGTTTTCAAACTTGAAAAATGAGTCATGGGAACCAAACTTATTGAGTGAGTCAGCCCCGGGGGATGAGCCACCGGCCAGTTCATTTTCTCGCTGTTAAACAACTGCATCCTGACAACTGAACTCGCCTGTTTGACATCATATGAAAAACTCATACCGTGCCTGCTTCTGAGGGCGACGTCCCCTTCAGGAATTAAATGTCAAGATGCCTCCATTTATGTTCTGACGGGAGGGCTGGTTCAGCTTCCGTCATCCTCTGCACCTCTGCATCAGAGCTCGCACCTGTCTCATCCTCCTATCTGACTTCCAGGAAGAGCCCGTGTGTCTTGGTGCATGCATCGAGAGGAACTGAGGTTTAGTCTTGCTCGTAGAGCATCTGACATCAGGCCTTAGGATCAAATCTGGGTCCCAACTGCGTAACCTTGAAAACATCACTCATTCTTTTCTCTGATGCCTGTTTCTACCTTTGGCAAAATGAGAGAAATCTTATTTATCTCACTAGGCTCATGACATGTAACATAGCAAATGCTTAGCCACCGCAGAAAACAATTACCTCTAAGTGTCTTCACTGTCATTTTAACAACAGTGTCTTCCTAAGCAGATGCCATAATTGCACTGAATCCTCTAAAGAAGAGACTGGTGGCGATACTCTAATTGGCAGTCCCAATATATGGTAGCCTGTCTTCAGTGACTGTCTTACCAGTGTCATCATGAAAGAGCACCAAAGAAAAACCTGTGGATTTGTGTGCACACAGACATCCCCTCTCTCCTTCCTCTGTCACCCAAAGCCTCACATTCAGCCATCTCCTACTTCTACTGCTTCTAAAACCACACTGATTGTGCAAATCCACACCCCTGTCACACTCCAGTGATCTATGCTCAGTAACCCCAGACTGTAAGTCATTCTCCATACCCCTAAATATGATTTATAGACTGGCTTTGCACAATATAGCAAAGTCAGTTTTATCTGAAGGAAAATATTATTTTACTAACATTTTAAAAACCCCTTCCATGGTGGCTCAGGATGATTTAGAATCTAATCAGTGATAAAATTCCAAATACAGCAGGAGACAAAGAGTGAAAGATAAAGTGTAGCTAGTAGCCACTTTAATCAGGCAAATGGCTGCTGTGATACATCGACACTGGGGATTATCGACTCTCTCTCTCTCTCTCTCTCTCTCTCTCTCTCTCTCTCTCTCTCTCTCTCTCCCTCTCCCTCTCTCCCCTCTCCCTTCCTTCCTTCCTTCCTTCCTTTCTTCCTTCCTTCCTTCCTTTTTCTTAAGATGCTATGGTTTCATTACCTGTGTTTGGCAGCCAAAGCATACCAGATTGCCCTTGGTTTTCACAAATTAATTCATTTAGGACGTGCATTTCTCAGGCGTTCTGGGCCCCTTCTACAACTTGATGTTGATAAAGAAATGTTATCTTGAAAAGGGGTGGAGAAGAAGGAATTTAAAATTTTTGAACACAAAGAACAATTTGCAATTCTCACGGCCATCTGAATCATGAGGCATTCCAGAAAGAAATGAAACCAGAGACTAGGAAGACCCTGTACTGAGCACTAAAATCTGCAGATCTGCTGGCCCCACCACAGAGTAGCTCCTTTTTGGGAGGAATCTCTAGACTTTTTAACCAGGAATCTGGCAGAAAGTTTCCTTTGCTGTTACATGCTTTCCCATGACTCAGGGCCCTCACACATCCTGCTCAGGAGACGGCTCTGTTGATAAAGTGCCTGTCACACAAGCACAGAGATCTGAGTTCTGATTGCCAGAACCCACAGCAAAGGTGAGTGTGGTGGCCTGTGCCTGTAAGCGCAGCGCTCAGCACTGAGGGGCAGAGGCAAGCAGATGCCTGAGCGCATTGGCCAGCCAACCTACCTGAGTAGTGAGAGCTCCTGTTTCAGTAAGAGATCTGATCTCAAGGTGGAAAGCAATAAAAGAAGACATTGAACATGGACCTCTAGCTTCTATATGCAACCACACATGGTGCATGTGCACCAGCATGCACATATGCCGACAACTACACTAACAAGTACACCATCATAAACACGGACACACATGGCTACAGACACGCACACACACATACACACACAGGCACATATACACACAGGCACACACACAGGTACACACACACACACAAAGATGCACCCATGCACACCCACAGACACAGACACACAGATACACACACGCACACACACACTCACACACACATGCACGCACACATACCCAGGGACAAATACATCCATGGACATAGACACACAGATACACACACACACACACACACATTTACACACACAGGGACACAGGCATACAGACACACACACACACAGACACACATTCATGCACAAATGCATGCAAGCACACCCATGGACACACACAGATACACACAAACACACACAGACACAGGCACGCAGACACACACACACACACACACTTCCAGGTACAAATACACCCACAGACACACAGATACACACGCACACACACACACACACACACAGACACAGGCATACAGACACACATGCACACATGCATGCATGCATACCCATGGACAAACACACCTATGGACACAGACATACAGATACACACACACTTACACACACAGAGACACAGGTACACACACACACACACACACACACACACACACACACACACACACACACACCACTCCCACACATAATTTGCTCCATATCTTCATCTCCATGCATACACCTTTCCTGTCCCCTTCCCAGCATCGGTTTGCTTTTAGCTTCGTATTCCACCAAGTACCTTGGCCTTGTTGGAGGACACATTGATCACTGTAGGCATGGTGCAATTTGCTAAATGGTGTTCTACTTATGGAAATGCCTGCAAAGAGCCCTGAGGGAACAAAGGAATTAAGTAAACACGTATTGATCATGCGACATCTGCCGCTTTGACCGCTCGGTCAGGCCAGGACTCTGTCTGGTCTCTCTTGATCTGTGGCACAGAAAGCTGGGGACATTCTTTAGGTTCCACAGTAGTTTTAAAGCTTAGGTGAGGCGGGAACTGTTTTAAACAAAACTCTTACTTTAAAAGAATCCCCAGTCCAGCATGGAATTTAAGGAATCTGAGGAGAGGGGAGATGAAAGCGGTGGCAGGCAGCTTTGGAAACAGCCCAGCCCAGCTTCATCAGACAATGAAGTACTTGATAAAACCAATAATAAAATAAATGGGATCTGACCTACTATGCGGTAGGGACCTGGACACCACCCTAGTAAGCACCAATAGTGCCTACTATGTGCAGTGCATATACATAAAAAGTTAAAGTTTGAGGAATGTCTAAGGGGGACATAGCTGACTTTAGTTCAGAAAGCAAGCAAACTTTTATGTTTAAAAATGCTCAAGTTTTATGCACAGATTAAATTCTATACCTCACTGGATGCAAATGCACAAAGCATAACCCTGCCTACCTTTACATAAATCATGGGGGAAGATGAAAGTCCACAGTGATATTGCTGTTCTTGCATTAGGCAGAGCCAAGAAACAGTTGCGAAAGTTTTCGTTCTGGGAGGTGGTAGTTCTGACCTCTGTTCCTCTGGTATTTGCTTGTTCTCTCCTCCCCAGACTTTCTTCTCCCCTTCCCTCTCTCTTCCTCACTGTTTAATTTTGATCCATCTGAGCTTTGCACTTGACAATTCTCTTGCATCCTGTGGGTGTTCCTCGTCTGTCCAGTGAAAAAGAGGCCTGTGTAAGGGAGCAGGAGAGAAGCGAGAGCAGATAGGCAGCTTGAAGACAGAACATAGTGCCAGATGGCACACACAGTGGTCAGGAGAGAGACCAGGGATTCGGAGAATGGGGTGGCTTGCTGTACTCTGACTGCTGGGGAGAGGCGAGAGATAAACCCACCACCAACTTCTCCAGTGGGTGTTGAAGCTAAAAAAAATGATGACTATAGTAAAACCAAGGGTCTCATGATGATGGGGAGCTGGGGAGGGGTGTGGAACATGGTGCAGTGAGATGCACGTTGAGGTCCTGAATCTTAAGAAGCATTCTCATATAGATGCTTGAAATTGTGCACCAGGGCCAGTGTGAGACTTTGAGAGGTGTAGGGCAGATAGTACAACAGAACAGAGCTGCGCCCCGTGAACACATCCTCCGTCTCCATAACCTCAGCATCACAGTTATTCATTTTAATTGCACAAGATGGAGCCTAAAGATTGATAACCCCTTCTGTTTATCTGACAGTACAGGCTAGGTGATTCCTGTTGGTAGATCCGAGATGGAGCTAGACACTAAGCAACTAAGCCCAACACATCAGTAAGGACCAAAGTGTGATGCTAGGAAGGAAACGGCAGTGTGGTGCGTAGTTTGAAATGAGAACCATCAATAAGTGGCAATCAGGCAGGGCTAGGAGAGAAATGGAAGGAGCTTCCCAGTGTGATGGAGTCTGGTCCAGGAAGTGATGGAAGAGGAGGAAGGGAGGAAAATGGGACTTTCAGGATGATGTAGCTTCACCTCAGTGGGAGTAACTGCAGTGGGATCTCATGATTTCATCTCACTCTGGTCAAGGCCAAGTTCAGCTCTACTTACAGGGCCAGCATGGCTGTCCATCTGGCCATGTTGGTTATGGTGTTTCGTTTTGTTTGGAATGAGACTAGAAAGGCATAAAGTATAGTTTGCTGTCATTTCCTCCATCATATCATCTAGTTAGCCTTGAGACTTCTTCCAACAATCAAACATTGAGTAGTTAGATAGCATGCATATTTACTTACATCTCCCATTGCTCTGATGAAATACCCAACAAATGCAGCTTAAGGAAGGGAGGGCTTACTTTTGCCCACAGTATGAGGATATCGTCCTTTATGATAGAGAAGGACCTGGTACCAGGAGCCTGAGGCAGCTGGTCACATCATATCTTCAGTTGGAAGTAGAGATGAATCCGGGTACTCAGCCCACTGTCTCCTTTGCATTCTGTGCTGACTTCCAGTCCCTGGGATGGTTCAACTCATATTCAAGTTGGGCTTCTCACCTCAATGAACCCAGATTAGAAACTGCCCCCAACCATGCAAAATGCTCTTCTCCCAGGTCAGTATAGATTCTGTGGAGCTGACAATTAATATGAGCTATCAGTATTTGAATGGATTCATTTCTGTTACTGAGCCCTGTTCTAAGCTTACTGTCTAATAATTACTAATCTAACCTGACCCCCACAACCCAATGACTAAGTCTTTCAGAGGGAACCCAGCTAATTTTTCCAGTAGAATAATTTAAAGGGTGTATTTATTTCTTATTGGTGCGTATTGTATGTGCCGTGCATGAGTTAATGTATACCAAGTGTGTGCAGTTGCTAGCAGAGTCCAAAAAAGGACATTGGATCCCTTGGAGCAAGCTACAGGGCAGTTGTTATCCACATTGGGGGACCTGGGAGCTGAGCCTGGGACACTTTTCACTGCTGACCATTAGCCTTGAGTCTTGCTTTTGAGTGATATTCTAGATTCTAAGTGAAAACCCTGGGGCTCTTAGAAATATCACTATCAGTGTGATATCCCAGCCTCAAATATCAACATATGACTTCATTCCTGTTTACTGGTCACTTACAGCAGCCATGTCCACATCAGCTCGCTAAGGTCTTTAACAAACCCTGTGACCAAGGGAACCATCAATATTTTGTTCGTGTTAATGAGATTGTTGTTCTTTTGAGAGGTTAAGTCACTATCTAAAGGTCACTGAGCTGATAAGACACTCAGCAAGGACCTAACCCAGGGAGTCTGTGTCATTTGAGATCTGAAGGTGCCTTGCACAAAGTAGGATGCAATAAAATAAGTGCCACATTTGCTAATTTTGATCTGTATGTTAATTACCTGTACCTCATATGGCTCAAGCTTCAGATAGTAATTCCATTATTTTAACTTTGACGTAAAATGGTTTGACTGATTAAAATATTGGTTCTGAAATGAGGAGGAGCCTTAGCATGACCAGGGGATGTCAAGCAATATCTGTGGACACTTTTAGCTCTCAAATGTAATAAATAGCTGCCATTGGAACCTGGCGGACACCGATACACTCACCTATAAACCTCCTACTGTGAACAGGATAGCTCCAATGCATAGATCCTCCTGTTCAGAGCCCCGGGGGACCCAGGTAGAAAGTCTCTAGGGTTGGATATTTCAAGTGGGCCATGATCTTTTGAAGCAGGTCTTCATAGGTAGCAATTTTAAAAGTGGGAAAGGAGCTGAGAGAGGTGCATTCATTCACTCACTTGCTCAGTCACTCGCTCAGTCATAAAGCCAGGGTGCCTAGAACGGTCCCCACATACCCAGAACTGTGTTCTCCCATGGGGCTTAGGAAAGCATCTGATAGAAATTCCTTTATAGACAAGGAGCAAACCAAAGAATGGGAAGTGAAAGATGTTTGTCTATTAGAAGCAAGCTAGAAGAGGGAAGGAGGTGACATGCTACCTTCTAAGCCTAAGGAGGGACATTCTGGTGAGGGGCAGAGTCAAAAGCTGAGAGTATATGCCAGGGGCACGTGCTAGCTTCCTTGTCCACCATTCATGGCTGTGCTGATCCAAATGTGGGGCCAGAAAAAGGGAAAAGCTGGTGATGTTGATGTTCTTACAAGCACCATGGAACATGGTTGTGTGTGTGTGTGTGTGTGTGTGTGTGTGTGTGTGTGTGTGTGTGTGCATGCACTAGAGAGAGCAAGCAGCTTGCATTGCCTTTAGGGAGTGCTGCTGGCCTGTGAATAGGGGCTGGCTTCTGTTTGTCCATTTAACAGTCTTTTTCTTTTTCTTCTGTTTTCAGCAGTCCTATGCACCAGCTCCCCACCCCATGGCTCCTCCTAGTCCCAGCACAAACAGCAGCAGCAACAGCAGCGGGGAACAGTTGAGTAAAACAAACCTGTACATCCGAGGCCTTCCACCAGGCACCACTGACCAGGACCTCATCAAGCTGTGTCAACCGTAAGTGTCCCGAGGCTCCCTGAACCTGCTCTGATGTGCACATCACTTGTGGGGACACCCCACGGGCCGTACCCACTGCTGGCTCAGTGGGGAAGCCTCTTGTGCATAGTGGAGGTTCAATTTGGAGGTTTGCTCCAGCTTTGTTCAGGGAGCATGGTCTGGTACACGGCTGCAGAGGTGGACTTTCTTGAACAGATAGGGCATGGAATGCTGGCTGAGGCATGTGCATCGGCCTGAGAGACAAAGAGTGAGAGTAGAGATGTGTTCTTAACCAATGGGGAGAGGAGTGGTTGATGCGAGACTATGCTCATGGAAGGAGCTGCATTTTACAGAGGTGTAGATGATGCAGTTGATTGTAGGATGCTGTCCTGCCTGGGCATCAAAGTTTCTGGCAATATTTGGTAAATGCAGTTCTAACCAGGACCAGATAATTGGCCCTTTAATTCCTTGGAAGTATTTACTCCCAAGCACTATTCAAGCCAAGAACCAACTTATGGAGTCCTACTGTATTTCCCAAGAAAGAAAGTAATAATTTTCCTCCAAAAATGTTTTTTTTATTAATCTTTTATCTACCAACACCTTTATCTACCAGCAAATATGTTAAGACTGCATCAGTTTACCCAACAAACAAACGCAGTAGCAAATCATGAGTTTAAGAGTCATAAGCTGGAGTTCCCTCCTAATATTTTCAAAATATCATCAATGTATATGTCTGTGATTTGACTGTCCCAGAACTGGGCATCTCTAAATTCAGGGAAAGCTGTTACTCACTTGCTTCCTTTCTCTTTTGTAACCCTGATGCATGAGAGTAAAGATGCTATTTATTTTGTAAAGTTTCCAACCTCTAAAATATCGGAAGGGAAAAACACTGTGGGCAGGGTTTATTTGCCTTCACTATAAATTTACAAATTTAGAGTTCATATCTAGACAATGGAGAGTGACAGGCATACACAAACAAACATACAAAAAGATCTAACCAGATAATCAGCTAACGAAACAGTAGGTGGATTTGGATAAAGATGCTCCATTGCTACCATCTGCCTTGACTTGTGCAAGATTTAAGATGGAAATGTAGAAGAACAATATTTAATTAGAAAGCATTAATTTTGTTTTTTTAATGTTAAAACTACCATGGTGGAGGTATATGGACACTTGTTAAGCTTTTTTTTTTTTAAACAAAATATACAGGGGTTGAGAATCAGAAGATAAACAGCTTGTCAGAAAAATCTGCACTATTTTGGAAAGGAAAGTCTTTGAAAATATGAAAATTGTTGGTTTGACAATTCAGTTTGTAGATAAATATCTGTTACTTTTGATTCATACTTGAGTCATACTCATAAGGCACCTCTGTGGGTATTGAGAAGAGATGCTTTCTCGCTGTTCTATAGCTCATGGTGTTCTGAGGCTGAGAGACTCCACTTCTCTGGGTCTGGAGAGGTGAACATTTCCCACAGGCACCCTTATGTGGCAGACACTGCTCGCTGTCTAAACACCTCTTCTCCCTTGGGCACATGAGGACCACTGACCGTTCTGGCCCAAAGCTTCACTGTGCTGATGGGGATACGTAGGAGTAAACACTCAGGCTTTCTCACTTGTGTGTGACTGTGTCTGCCTTTGAAATTACAGTTTCCACTTTACTAAGAGTGAGCTGAAGATTGGGAATGTGGCTCAGTCAGTCTTTGGTTTAGAAGGACGAAGACCTAACGACTAGAACCCACGAACAAGGCGAGCAATGGTGGTGCACACTTATGCACACACAGTGCTAAGTAGATCAAAACAAGAGCCTCACTATCTGGCAAGCTCTAAGATGAAACTTGAGGGTTTATGCATGAACTTAACGTTCTGACCTACACACAGATGCATAGAGGCATGAACACGCATCCTGCAACACGCATACATGCACCCATATGAACACCCCCGTCACACAAACACACAAACGGCAGTTGAATCTTTTTCTGGATTTTTCTCCTTGTTGCACTGAAGATGTTTTGAAACTGACTCTGAGCTGTAGTGGATGTAAACAGGTTTTTGTTTTGATCCAAATTGGGGATGTGAAACAGATGTGTGTGAGGGTGTTGCGGTGTTTTTCCACTGAAAGTAGACTTGTGAGAGAACAGGTGATGATTGTCCATTGGAAGAGGAACCGCCTCTTGCAGGGGCATGGTCTTTGCCAACTGATAAAAGTCCTAGTATGGAGTATGAGAGGAGGCATGCACACATATATACATACATACATACATACATACATACATACATACATGCCCAAAACAAGAGGCAGGGCTTTTTTGGTCCTGGCTGTTCATCACTCCACTTCAGGATGCTCCTAGACTGAGCAATGCACTAGAACCTATTGTTCAATATTCTTGAATTCTGTTAGAGCTTTGAAAGAGATTTGGTAGCTTGGACTCAGCCATGGTTGGGAATGTGTATAACATAGAAACTGGCCAACCCAGCATCAGAGATTTCTGGAAATGTTATTTTACTGAAGAGCTGGTTAGTGAACATACCACTGCAGCAGCACCATAGCACAAATCTCTCTGTCAACTTCTATCTTAGTAAAGTGTTCTGTAACTGGAAAGTATTACCTAAAGCCTGTGTTGGCTGGAAAGATGGGGTAGCCAGACACCTACAGGAGCATAGAAGTCTTGTTGATGTTTCTAATGTATATTTGAGAAGTGTCAAGTATGCTATAGCAGCAGAGGGCAATGGTTGACCATGTGTATTAATAATTGCTGGCTTATAACAATTAGCCACTCATCAGGTTACTGTAAAAACATTTTTGGGTTCTCTAGTCACTGAGGTCGTCAGGACTTGGTATTAGTTGCTTGTAATATTTTTCCCCATGGAATCTGAGATTCCACTATGATTGGAAAACAGTGGAATTAATCGTGTATGAAGATAATCCAGTTTTCACTCCTGGCTGTGTCATCAATGGAGTCTGTAGCCTTAGACAAATCGTTGCTCCACTCTTAGATTTGTTTTCTCCCGTGTCTCAAAGAATGAATTTGAACTCTGAAGCTGTCTACAGTTCTGTCACTCTGGAGTTCAGTGGGTGAGGTCCTCATTTGGAACTTGCCCTTGTCCATCTGTGTCCCTTTCTCTTTCCCCCTGTCCAGCACTGGCCCAGCCTCTGCATGGGGTGGCTTGCCCATGTGAATAAGACCTGCTGGCTGGAGGGCACTCTTGCTACAACACTGACACAGATCATTTGGGAAAATCGTGTCCCCTCTTTTGTGATGTCAGTCTCCTATATGATTGTTATTTGCAAAATCTTGTCCCCTCTTTTGTGACATCCAACTCCTATGTGATTGTTATGTTCTAATTTTACATTTCTATCAGGGATCAAATACTTTAAAATACTTTCACCTGAAGAAAGTTTTTGTTTTCTGATTTGAAACAGTGTCCCATGCATTCCAGTATGGCTATAAACACATTGTGTCTCCTAAGATACCCATGAACCTCGCTGATGTCTCTGCCTCTGCCTGATAGGCTCTAGGGTCCATTACAGGTATGCACCACCACACCAGGCTTCTGTAGTGCATGGGATAAAATCCAGGACTTCGGTCATGCTAGGCAAGCCTGTCAGCTGAGCTGTGTCCTGAGTAGTATTTGCAAGGTTGCTCAGACTTGCTGTGCACCCAGTTCCCATGCTAATTCTTGTGAAATTATAGGAAATTCTGAAGTTAATGTACCTCACATGACAGGGAGTGTAGTAGTGATTACTAATATTGGTGATAATAAAATAATAGAAAGATATTCAAAGGCAGCGTAAATATAATGCATTTTCTGGTATAAGAACATGGCACCTATATAAATGCTAATGTATAGCAAGAAGATGATATTAAGGAAAATAAATGCATTTATGCTTCAGTGTGTAATATGAAAACAAATTCTGAATGGCAGCCCCGACCCCCATGTTCAGATGACAAGTAAAAAAATCATAGAAAAGAAGGCAAAACTAGAGAAGAGTAAACAGGAAGACACATTTTTGCTCTATGGAAATCTGTAGTTATAGCCATATCCTAGATAACTACATGGCCGTGGGCATGTTTACCAGGAAAAGGACAGTTCCGAATCTTTTGTATCTCTTAGAAAGCTCAAAATATGGACCACTCTTAACCAGGTTCTCAGTCAAGAAATATTTACAAACCAGAAATGGTCATGATGCCTCTGATCTCTGCACTTGCGGGGAGGAGAAGGTGGAGGGATCGGGGACATTCTCAGCTCCATAGAAGGTTGAATGCCAGTGCATACCACCTGAGACACTGTTTAACAGCAACAACAACAGCAAAAAGCAACCAAGAAAAGGAAGTATTTGCATAACACTTCCAGTGCACTGGTGGTGACACAATTTAGGTAAAGGCTTTGCCTTAACTCAGCTTTTCCTCTACTGGGAAAAAAAAAAAAGAAAGAAAGAAATGTTGGATTAAATAAGCATTTGGTTTGAAATAGAAAGGTGGCCATAAGTTCAGAAACAAAGCATGACATGTCTTAGCTTACAACACACCCTCAGATCTGTCATCTCTAAAGAATAACAATTAATATGAGAAGGATGGATGGGTTTGATGAGGAAAGAAGGGAGGGGCATCCCAGGCAGACAGGAACATCTGACTTGGAGAAGCCACGTCTGCCTGGAATCCTGAAAGGGCAAGAGCCTGAAAAGGTCAAAGTGACCTTAGGGAAGGGCAGCTGACCTGGGAACAAAGTGAACCTCCAGCACAGAGGGGGGCAAGACGACCTCTTTTTAAAGGAAGCCACAGAATTGTTGTAAAGAGACAATCCCATCTCAGATTGGGGGAAGGTAGCTTCAGTTGCGGAGTGAGGAGGAGGTCTCTTGGAACAGTTGACCATCACAACAGGTGTGCTTGAAAAGCCAACTGGAAGCAAAGCTGCCCAGCATCCAAAGAAGGCGAGAGAAAGACAATGAAGCCATCGTGATGGTGGAACCATTGTGTGTGGGGAGAGATGTGACATGGACTTTTGTGCTTGTCCCGGAGGCTGGATTTAAGTGACGCAAGCTCATTATGACTGAGCTGTATTTCCAGACCCTGTGACTATATTTAGAAACCCCGTTTAGGCTTTGCCACGCTGTAGCCATGTTGCCCCAGCTGGCCTAGAACTCAGTCTGCAGCCCAGAAAGGCCTTGACCTTGCAATCCTCCTGCCTCAGGCTCCTGAGTAGCTGGGATTATAGACTGCACTGCCAGGCACAACTGCATTCATTTTTTTAAAAATTAAAAACAAAACAAAACAAGGCCTTGAGAGTCGAGTAGCTTCAAATTAAGCAAGCAAAACAAAAATAAAAAAGAAGTAATCCCAAATCATTTGACCTTTATTTAGCTCCAGTCTGTTACCTGTCATAAAACGACACACAACATCCTATGAAACATCCAGTGGCTGAGACAGGGAAGGTCTCAGGGCAGACACAAACGGGCCGACACAAGAGGAGACTAATGAACTTCAGGCTTTGGTACAGATTAGAACTACCCAGCCAGAGAACTACACACATGTCAGTGGCGTGGGCTACGAAGTGAAGACCATGGGTGGAGATTTGGATCACATGTGCTCTGCCTGTCACAAGAGGAGCAGTTTGGTATGAGGCAATCCCATTCAGTAAAGTTTGAAAATGCTTTTGGATTGAGTATAAGTGTCATGATGTAACGAGTTTTCAATCCTTGAGTTAAATCTCCCCCCTCAAAGAATTGGTAATATCTCCTTCCTCTCTGTCTCTGTCTCTGTCTCTGTCTCTGCCTGTCTCTGTCTCTGTCTCTCTCTCATTTATTCTCTCTTTCCCTCTCTCCCTTCCTTCCTGTGTTCTTTTTTTTTTTTGCATTTGTCAAAACTGTCTGACACACTGTGTAATGAACTCTCTCTAGAGCCGTGTGGACTGGACAGTCAGTCTGCTGCCCTAGAGCTACCCCCAGCCCTGCAATTGGTAACTGTTGCTGTATAATCACAGCCACACTTTAGAAACACAGTTCAAAAATAAAATTAAGCATTAATCTCGACGGAACAAACATGGACACATTTATATTTTACGTGCCTATTATATCTTTCACCTAACCATGCAAATGGCTTATACATTTGAATTAAAACAATGGTTCCAGAAACCCTTGATCAAGAAGCACATGTGGCGAGGCTTAGCTGCAATGCCAGCACTTGAGACTTTGGGGTTTGAGGCTAGCCTTATCTACATAGTGAGCCCTTACCTCAAACAAAAACAAGAGAGAAGAGCCCTGGACAGTCATTGCCCATTGCTGAGCTGCTTATCTGCTCTTAACTGAAATCAATGATCCTTCTGAGCAAGCTGCTGGTAAGAAAAGCCTGCGTGTCCTGCCCTCAGTTCTTCCAGCAAGTGCCCTAAAATTGCCTCCTTTACAAACAAGACTATGAACGTCACTTTCACATTTACCAAGGTTGGAGGCAGGCTCACCTTGCAAAGCCAATGGAACAGAGTATGCTTGCAGAGCCCAAGGCTTAGCCAAAGCTGCTCTCTGTGACTTTTACCCCACCCCACTGATGTCCCCTTCCACTGTGGACTGAACACCAAGTAGTTGGAGCAGCTCCTGTGCCATCCAGCTCTGGCGTAGAGTCCATTACACACAGCATGGGACAGTTTTGACAAATGCACTGACACAATCAAACCTTTTATCAATTCAAAAGTAACCTTGTCACAATTTCTGTCAAACTGCTCAGATACAACTAAAGGAAAACAAGTCATGCCTAGCTCTGGCGTAACCCAGTAAATAAGAGAGATGTGCCTGGAAACACCCTCCCTGCTCTTTTCCCATATGCCATTGACGATTTAAAAGTCTCTTCTAATAAGACACAAGGATATTTATTAGCAGCTTTCTTCAGCAAGTCACACTCAAGTTACTATGTGGCTGCGTTGAGACACCGTAAATCTGTGTGGTGGCAGCTGTGGGTGGAGGTGAGTTCTGAGATTTTTGAATCATGCCTGTGCCTTATAAAGGAGAGGGCCCTGCAGACTCAAGCTTGACATCTGAGTTCCTTGGGTCTGCCTGGCTCTGACACTTGGCTGCGTAGTCCTTCATATCCTGCTTTAGGCATGATTAACAGTCATCTCTCGTGTTCTAGACACGGCATTTGACTAGTGCTTAAGTGACTAATTGGCATTAATAATGCATCACTATAAGTGTTTATGCCATTAACATTCATTGTGGGGCTGGGAAGATAATTCAGCCAGATGAGTCCTTACCAGGTAAACAAGAAGACCTGTGTTCAGTCAATCCCCATGTAAAAGAGCCAAGCATGGTGGCACTGGGGAGGCAGAGACAGGAGGAGCCCTGGGCCTTTCTGACTGGTCAGCCTAGCCCATTCAGTGAGCTTCAGAAGACTAAGAGCCCCCAACTCAAAAAGAAGAAGGCCAAAGCTCAGGAATGGGCACCTAAACTTGTCCTCTGGCCTCTACATCCATGGGTACACATGTGTACCTGGCTGAACACACACACACACACACACACACACACACACACGAAAATTAATTGCATGAGGATTCCATACCGTGTTCTCGACTAAATCTCTAAGTCGTATTGCACAATGTGCAGGAAACACCTCAGACCTGGAAACAATTTCCAAGTAACCGAGTCACTGTAGGCTGGGAAAGGCTAAGACACTCAAGTTCCTTCGTCCCTCTGGACTCAGTGTCTGACTCTTGCTGCAAAGCCTTTCTTCACAACATTTAAGACATTCCTATGTTAAGAACTTGGTTCATAGATCCTTGGCTCCGTTGACTAATGCGAGAATTCCAAGGGGGCTTTGAAAGCCTTGAGCAGTTGGAGCTATCATGTAGGATTCTGCCTCAGTAAATATGGGAACAGCATGGACATTAGGATTAACGAAAATCTCCTCTGGTAATTCTAATGTTTAGCAAAGCAGACACTCCTGGAGGCAATATTGCCCACAGTCATCAGAAAGCATATGTATCTTTCAATTGTTGTCATAGATAATTTTTGTTTTATATGCATGTACATGCACATGTGTATGTATGTGCATGCCAATCTGTGCACATAGAGAGATATGTGCCTTCCTCTATACATCTCCATGCTATTTTGTGAGACAGGGTCTCTCCTTGAACATTGAACTTGCTGTTCAGAATAGACTAGCTGGCTAGCAATCCCCCAAGAGCCTCCTGATGCCACATCCTCAGCCTAGAATTTAAAGCAAGGCAAAGGCTGTCTCACTCAGATTTTTATGTGGGGCCTGGACAAACTCAGGTCTTTATGCTTGTACACCAAGTGCATTACCCCACGAGGCAGCTCTCTAGCATGAACTTTTTTGCTTTGATGGAAGCTGTTAAGTTTCTGCAGGTTTGTCTTATCATTGCTTACTATAATATGATGCTCAGAGGGATTGTCATTCCAAAGAAACAAATCCACATTTTTTTAGAATTCTGGAGACACGCTAGAAAGCATGGAGGCTCTGATCAGTTTCCACTGTTATTTTTACTGCCCTGATAAACAAGTTCAGTTTGTTTGTTTGTTTGTTTGTTTCATGTTTTGTTCATGTTGTTTTTGGGTAGGGTCTCAGATGTAGTCCAGTCCTGCTAGAGCTCACTGTGTAGCGCAGGCTGGCCACATTATCACAGCTGTCCTCCTGCCTCAGTCTCTGAAGTGCTAGGACAGCAGGCATGAGCCACCTCCTTGGATGCTTTCTTCTAAACTACTTGAATGTTTCACTAAGTTGCCCATAGCTGATAAGGAATGCTCTTTCCCGGCTAGCTAAGAGTGAAGAAGAGAAAAATAAAAATGAATCTTGAAAACGTGGTGGTAGCTCACAAAAGACGAGGGGACAGTGCTCTCTCTGGTCAACCACTCTGGGTGTGCCCAGGGGGAAGACTGGAGCTTAAGCAGATGTGGAACATTGGGCAGAACTTGGAGGGGTCTGCAGTGGAAGGGCTGGAAGGGTGTGAGTTCCGGAAAATTCTGGCTTTTACTTTGCCCAGTAATTTCCAAGTTCACAGGAGCATGTGCCATTCTTAGCCCTTATTAAAAGTGTTGAATTCAGAAAATATTTTGGAAATAGTTTGATAGAATAAGCAGAATCATTTAGTTCAACAGGACGGGAGGGCTAAAGGAGAGAAAAATTACTAATAATTCCTCAACATCTGGCTTGAGCATCTAAAGAAAGTTTAGATCCATTTATTAATATAATATAAAACTAGTTTTTAGTCAAAAGTATAGAATTGGAGTCCTCAAAATTATAATTGGCTTTTAAACCCATCATACTGATGGGATGGTAGTGTAGTACCTAATAGGCACTAGGCAGTATTCTGAATATTTGGCATATAAGTGCATCATAGTACATATATAAAATCAATTTTATAACTCACTTTATAGATGACAAATACCAATGCACTTAATTAGTCAAGTGAATTTCCTAATATAAGCTGCCCAGAATTTGACAAGTACATGGTTTATTTACTTATGTTATTTATATAAAAGGTTTCATGTTGCCCAGGCTGGCCTTAAGCTTGACATATAGCCGATGATGATCCTGGCTTTACAATCCTCCTGCCTCCCCCTCCCATGTGCTGGGATCATGTGTGGGGGCCACAGCATTTGGTTTATCCTCGGGTTAAAGAGCTTTAGAGGTCTCTCCACCTGATGCATACCCACAGATGTATGAAGCAAGGACAGAAAGTGGCCACACCTCAGTATTCTATAGCTCAGAGTGAAGGAGGAAGGGGAGCCTGCAAAGGAATCTTTAGTGATGTGGGTGAAAGTTAGGAGAGCGCTATGTGATAGCAGTGTGGGAAGGAAATGTTTCTGAAAGAGCAAAGCAACTCCTTGAGTTGAATAGCGTTGGCAAATCATGACCAAGTAGAAGTTACGCTTGGACTAGGGAGCAGCAGGGAGTCTGCAAATATAGCTATGGCGAGCCTTGCAGAATCAGGTGCCATCAGGCTTTGGAGGGGGTCACTGCCTGAAAGCCTTCCAGGCAGAAATGCTTGCCTCTTCTGTGCCTCTGCTACCCTTAAGCCCTCCCACTTTCTAGCATTTTTTTCATTGGCTTTCTCGTTCACCTGCTCAGCTGTCTCCCTGCGTCTCCTTCTCTATCCCTGGCTCATTCTACCTGGGTCTCTGCTGTTCTTTCTCTCCTTTCTTCCTCTTTCTGTACATCTTCCAATCCCTTCCATGCCCACTCCTTCCTCAACTTAGCTCCACCTCTGTTGTGCCAGCACCCCCAATTCCCCAGCATGTCATCAAAGGTTTAAATGACAGTAGGTAAGTAGCTAATGACTGAATTGAGCTTGAGTTCTTGGTTGTATAAGAATGATTTTATTGGACAGGAGAAACTTGTTACAGGGCAGACTTTGAGTTAATGGTAGGAAGTTTAGGTAATAGCATTTTATGTTTGACACGACGTCCAGCGTAGTTCTCCCAGGGTGAACGAAGACAGATATTGAATGTGAATCTGTGTTACTGATTAGATCTCTAGGAGAGTTTGGGAGGGATGCCCCGGGGCGCCCTGAGTCACATGTGTTCAAAGAACCATCTAAAGATCAATGCCTTTCCCATTCACTCATTCAGTCCCTGTGACTGGTGAGACAAGAAATAACCATTTGTTCCAGCTGAAGCCACCAGGCTTCGGCTGTCAGATGGCTCGCTCACCTGTGTTCTGCTGACTGCTCATTCTGTTCCAATGCACAGTGATGTGGCTCCCTTGGAAGTTTCCAGAACCCCCTTGGTACTGCAGCAGATTTCCTTCAGGCTTTCTTGGCACCCAGCATCTATGCGGGTATGGCCTCAGAGAAAGTTGATGAAAGGACACACAGCACCCATCCTTTGCATCTGATGCGCTGAAAATGATAGCCTTCTATCTGAGATATGGCAGCTGCGTGATCTACGCTCATTGTTTCATTGTGGGACTGAGAATAAATGATGCGTGCGAGTCATTCTTTTAAAATTGTTTTTACTTCTCATCCGTTAACATATTCATTTTCTCTAACACTGGTAACTCCTTGAGAAATACAAGTACTTTGTTTGATGTAGCATATAATGCCCCCTAGGAGTTTATGAAGTAGATGTTGGTTTAAGGAGGCTGGCTCAGTGACTGTGAGCACTTGCTGTTCTTGCAAAAGACCTGGATTCAGGTCGCAGGGCCCATGTGGTGGCTCACAATCATCTGTAACTCCTGTTCCAGGGCATCTGATACCATCTTCTGACTTCTTCTGTCTGCACATATGCTACCCATAAATTTGTTCAGTTAAGCAAATATACTAACTAACTAACTAACTAACTAACTAACTAGATAAATGAGTGCATAATGAATGAATAAATGGATAAATAAATAAATCTTTTTTGTTTTACACTATTTTTACTCACTTGTTTGTTTGGGTTGAGTCCTTAAATTTAATATATATTTTTGGCTGTCTTCAAACTTGCCATTCTCCTACCTCAGGCCCTGAATTCTTGGTTTAACAGAGCCGGCTGATTGGTTTAGACTACGAATCAACATTGTTGAAGAGTGAAAGTAAACACATTCATTTTAAGATGTGGGGCTTGGCCGTTCTGAAGACAAATATACCCGTGTAACCACTGCAGCATTCAAGATAGAAAAAAAAAATCTTCCTATCAGGCTAGAACAGTGGTTCTCAACCTGTGGGTCACGGTCCTTTGAGTGTCTAATGACCCTGTCATAGAGGTTGCATATCAGATACCCTGCATATCAGATGTTTACACCGCAATTCATAACAGCAGCAAAATTACAGTTATGTAGTATCAAAGAAAACAATTTTATGGTTGGAAGTCGGTCACCACAACATGAGAAGCGGTATTAAAGGGTCCAATCATGAGAAAGCTTGAGAACACTGGTCATAAAGATTATCTTTCAAATTATCCTTAGGCTAGGAAATTCACAGTTTAAAGTTGTGCTAACTATGAAGGCCAAGAGATAAAGTGATCCCATTAGGGTGCCTTAATTGTGTGTCAGTTAGGGGTTCCCATCAAACATTTACTAGCTGTAGAGCCTTAGCCAGCACCTTAGACCTTGTTCATCTAATAATGAGTGGCATATGCTTAGCCTGCAATAAATGCTAGCTTAATAAGTAAATAAGTAAGTACTGGCACTTAAGAAAAACAATTCGCTGCAATTTGTAGTTTTAAAGATTGATGTATTTTCGTGTTATGCATGTGGGTGTTTTGCTCCGGGCATGTTTGAGTACCACATACGTGCCTGGTTCTTGAAGGAGTCGTGTCTCAGGCACAAGATGGCGTCATGTTCTCAGGGTGTGCCTATAGGTGAACCGAATTTAGAATTTCCACCACCAAGGAGTCTAGGCTGTGTCAGGTCAACGATGAGAGCTAACCCTCGAGGCGGCTTTCTGGGGACCTCCCTCACAGTAGGGTGGTCCTGATGACTGAGTGTGAGGCAGCTGATCATGTTGTGTCTGTAGTCAAGAAGCAGAGAGAGAGAGAGAAAATGGATTTGGACTATGAAACCGTAAGGCCCTCCCTCAGCAAACCACTTCCTCCAGGGTGAAGCTACTTCCCATTGTTCTCCTAGACTTCCAAAGTAGTGCCATCTACTGGGGACCAAATGTTGAGCTGCAGAAGCCTGTGTGGGTGGGTCGCTCTACATTCAATCCACAACAGTCCCTGGAGTAAATAACAGAGCAAACGCCTGTTTCAGAGTTTCCTGTCAGTGCCGTTGAGGCAATATCTCTCTGATCCATGACTATAAAACTGGTTAAGTACATGAAATATTCTGACCAAACTGCCTGCCTATCATCTGCAGATGCTATGGTACCTTATACCACAACTCATTAGGAGGCAGTGTCAAGTATATATTGAAGGAAAAAAGATACTTCCTCAAAATGTGTTTAGTTTGTGTTCACGTCCTTTCTTCTTTGAAAAAAAAAAAAGGTGTATGTGGGGGGAACTATTCAGGAAAAAGATGAAATATCTGCAATTATGAAGTTGTTTTAGATGGAATTTCTCATTTCCTGATTATCTAGGTGATGAATATGTACGTTGAAACAATTTGTTTGTTTTCTATCTCACACTGTTTGCATAAGCAGTCCCTATTTCTAACTAGGATAGCGTTGCTGTCGGAGTTTAAGATTGAGAAAGGCCGGCTGTAAAATTGTGAAATCAAGGGGCATCAACTTAGCATCACCAACTTTTAAATTACTTTATTAAAAACAATGACATGAAAACTAAAAACCTTAATTACTAGCTTATGAATTATAGCACATCCATTTACCACCACTAACACATTGTCTTAGATTTATTTAGCACCAAAAGACCTGCCACTTTAGTATCATGGACAAGAAAACTAAACAGCATGCGAACTATTTCAAAGACAGTGGTTGTGTGGAGAAAAACTGGGCCCCAGGGCTGCACCCCACACTCTTGAGTTTTTGGCCCTTACAGAGTGGTTAGCTCTGCTGGCCTCAGTAAAGTGGTGCTCCTTGGGGCTTGTCCTTTGGGGCTTGGTTTTCTTCCTCTGATTTGGTTTTTCGTTGTGTTTTGCTTTGCTTTAAACCACAGTCATTTAAAAATTCCAGCTTCTCATCCATGTGTTGACAGATATGGGAGTAGCGTGTTTCATGGTATTTCACTCCATTGAGAGTTCCTCAGGCAAACTCAGAGAGGCCAACCACAGCCCCCACCCTGGTGCCAAGAAGGAAATAAACTGTCGTGGGCATGGTGGTATCTGGCTCCTGTGCCCAAAGTGCAGGGAGTTGTCTGCTCAGGAATGCCCCCATACCTGGAGCTGGCGGTGGCCTGCTGGTCACCAGTTCCCTGACTCTGGGATCTCAGATGAGACACCACAGGGTTCTGTTACCTATAAATTCCCTCTGCCTGCTAAATTGTCACTTATTCTGATGGCTTGACTGGCAGATCTGTCAGATCCCTCCTTTCTGCAGCGAGCAGTACTCGATACCATATCAGTTAGGTGCAGCGGGTTCATCTCTTTAAGTACAGAGTTCACTTTCACCCCAACTATAGTGACAGGGGTTTCAACTACATTTGAAAATTGAAGATTGCCTTTGTGTAGACCCCTCACAAGATGCTGTGCTAATCCCTAAAACAGTGATTCCCCTGCAGCCACTCTCTAATCAGTATTCTAAGTGCCTTGTTCTGAGAAGTAGCCATGGGACTGGGCAAGGCAAACCTTCTAGGCTGGACTATGGAGTGAGGGAGAAACAAACTAAGGCAAGAGAACAGATCGAGAGATCGGGGGTAAGGGAGAATAAGAAATAACAAGGTGAAGGCATCCACACACACACACACACACACACTCATACGCACACACACAAACATGCGCTCACATACACACTCTCACACACAAACATACACCCATACACTTGCATTCCCTCACAATACTGTTTCACACATACACTCATACATACAAACACTCTCACATGCACACAAACACACATTCATATGCACACAAGCACTCACATACAGACAGAAATGCACACTCATACCCAGGCAAACACACACACAAATATACTCATATATAAACTCTCCCTCACACAATACCCTCTCTCACATGTATACTCACAATACAAAAACACACACATATAAACATACACTCTCCCATGCACACAAACATACATACACACACAAAACGCATATACATACAACACACACAAACATAAACAGTCTCACATACAACAGACACACACAGTCACATATATACATAGTCACATGCAATCTCACACACTCATACACATGCTCACACATAGATACCCACAAACATGTACATGTGCATGCACACACACACACACACACACACACACACACACACTCTCTCTCTCTCTGTTGGTATGTTAGTGGTCCAGCTGTCCAGCTTAGTACTCTCACTTCTCAAGGGCAGGGATGGTATCTACTTCCCTGTTATCTCCCCAACATTTCCCTGCGCACATGTTCATGTCACATGTATAGTAGTGTTTTGTCAGTAAATATTATGGGAACAGAACCTGGAGTGTCACTTCCATTATAAACTGGTGCCATTTTTCTTTCATGGGACAGAGAATGAAGAGGCCACATTCTACAGCTGTAGGAACTTACAGGGTTGCCAGTTTGAGTTCACAGACTATGTGGACTCACTCAACTTCCAGCTGCCCAGCCTAATAGTTGCAATAGTATAGATGAAATTGAAGGTAAAACAAGAAAGACATCCCTGGAAGATATTGAACAGGTACAGGGAAAGATCAGTGCCAGATCAGACAGAATAGTGGGCAAAGGGTTGCAAGTGTGTATCTGTTATATAAAGGGGCTTGGTACAATCCCCAGGCAGGACTACAGAGTGAATGAGTGAATGAATGAATGAATTACTCAAATACACAAACCAGTAAAGTTCAACTTTCACTGGGAAATATCAGCAGAGAAAAGTCTGCTCTCCTATGTTGTTTTAAAGAAATAAATCTCCAAGGTTCTATTTAACCAATGAAGACTCAGGAGGCAGATGTTGGGGTGAAAACCTGGTAGCTCAGAGAGGCAAAGAAAGCACCCAGCTGACTTTCCCATTCAGCTCATGTCCCAGAGGAAAAACCAACCAGCTCAAAGCCCAAAGCCAAAACTGGCTACATCAGCTGACAGCCCAGGATGAGAAGCCAAAGAAACCTAAAGCCAAAGAGCTTGCTAGCTCAAAGCTCAAAATGACCCTTGTTCTTATCCATGCTGTCTTAAATACCTTTCTATCCAAAGTCCCTCCTACTCTTTAATCACTGTCATCTAGTTTCTTGCTCCACCTCTTGACCTAGGCTTAACTTTATGAAATCCTCTGTACAGAAAGCTCGTAGAATAAAGATGTGTGTTGCGGCTCAGCCACACCAAACAAGAAGCAGGGTTTCACAGTTCACAACCTCGGGGTTCACAATGGAAACAAATATCCTGCAACACCACCAGCATTTCAGTCTCTCCCCAATACAAAAGTAAACTACATTCAGCATCATCTACGATGCTTTCAGCTCCTTTGTGCTTTGGGGAGGATTTGTTTATTTTCACCTGGAGATATTAAAGTACATCAGGACACATCATCTTAAAGGCAGCTATTCTGGTTCCATTGTAATGTCCCCCACAGGCTTTCATGTGTTTGAACACCTGGTCCTTTGCAGGTGAGGCTCCTTGGGAAGCTAGTCGAACCTTTGGGTGGTGGGGTCTAGCAGGAGGAAGTAGTTCTCAGTGGGTGGGAGATTCAACATGCATGGTTCAGCTCCGCTTCCTGCCCCACCTCTGCTTCTTGACTCAGGTACTGTGACTCATTTTCTTACCATCATGCCTGCCCACCATGATGAACTATATTCTTAGATCACACACAAAATAAGCTTTTCTTCCCATAGGTTGCCTCCTGTTAGATTTTTGGAAACAGCAGAGAGACTTAATTCATTGAGCAGGCATGGTAGGCTGACCTAAAAATCTCCAGAAAAAGGAAGAAGCCTGGCAACTCCTCGCTGGGATTGGGACTGGCTGGCAGTGTTCTGGTTCTCCATGCCTACGCCACCTCATCTGAAATGGCCTATTGGGACAATCATCTGGCTGTTCTCCACAGCTAGTGGAGGTAGTAACCTGGAACTCCGGACTCTGTTTCAGCACGTCCCGTGTCAGTAGTGTGAGCCAACATTAGTGTAACTGAACTTGTGGGCAATCCCACAACTCACTAATTTCCTTTGTTTATCCAGAAGAAAATGAAAATACAGCCATTGTATGGTGAGCATGCTGAGGGACGCTTTGGGCATCCAGAAACAAAGTGAGCCAAGAGTCTTGAGAACAGATGTTTTCTGAATCCAGATGTGTTCATTAAGTTTCTGGATGTCAAGTTGTGCATTAGAGCATGACCTCAGATACTGGAATTTCTCCTGGGAAGACCTTATAACCTCGGACTGCAATGTGTTCATTTGCTTTCCTTCTGGGGGATCTTCCCCGTAGCCAAGTGTCGGTTTACCTACCTCTCCGATGTACCTCAATTGTAGCCAGGTGTCTACGCTTTAAAGGAGAGTAGACAGAAAGGCTTTCTCGCATGTTGGACCGGTGGAAACACATATGATAAGCTATGCCAATGATCTCTTAGCCACCTCCTGCCTAAAGCCCCTGACACAGATTAAAGTATGGGCAGCCTCATGTGTTTTACCCTGAGACAAGGGATCAACAGTAAAGCCTATGCCAAAGACTGGATTTCTTGGTTTCTAAATACCAGCAAGATGAGCAGTTAGATTCTTGAGAAAGCTTGGATGCCCTCAAGCCAATAGTAACACAGATAATGAATAGACTTCAAGCGCTATTTAAATAAAAAACATATTACTGTTGTTTATGTATTCATGATGTATGTGCGTGGGCATGCATGCATGGTGCACATGTGTAGGTCAGAAGACAACTTTGCAGAATTCTGTCTCTCCTTCCACCTTTATGTGGGTTCTGAGGGTTGCACTCAGGTCATCTGGCTCCCACAGCCAGCACCATTCCCCGCTGAGCTAGCCAGCCAGACCCTTTAAAATGCTGTTTAAATTACTTTGAGCAAAAGTGAGTTAGTTCTCAGCTAGGGGGTCTGTAGATCCATCAGAGCTAGATGCACAGTGTAAAAAGATCTCTGAATGCACATATAAAAACTTTAAAGATGACATTTACTTATGTGTTTGTTTGTTTAATATACACATACATGTTCTGTGATGCATGTGTCTCCTGATCATGGAACACAGGTCATCAGCATTGACTGCAAGCACTTTCTCCTCCTGAGCTACCTCACTGGATCTGAATGCACACCCCGTTGTGTCAAGTCAAGCCTGACAATGTTTGAAAAACGAGTGTCAATTTAAATGGATTGTAGATACAAAACAATCACACATAGGTAATCCCGTTACTGATGTCTCAGGAAATGAGAAGTCTCTTGGCCATCCCATCAACACACTAGTCTCCTCCATCCGTACTGAATCTCTCAGAAGCAGGCAGAGCAGGGCTTTACTGGCTCAGGGTGCAAAACTGAGCAAATATCACGTTTTATGCCGAACCATTTTTTTTTTTTGGAAGCTAGGTGTTAATAATAACTTTATTTTTTGGTCATTTTCCCAGGGATGCTTTTGCTCCACGTAGGCAAAGAACAATCCAACTTAAGGCTTCCACAGGAAACAGATACCTCTGGGCTGGGTTTTAGACAGTGAAGCACTCGGGCTTTGAGTTGGCATAGGCATGTAAAAAGCATTGAACTGTAGCCTTTCAGACATCGTGCCAGCCCAATGGCCAGGGGCCAAAATTGCTATTTGGCAACCAAAGAGCAGAGAAACAGCTGGTTATTGCTGTGGATCTCAGCAGTACACTTGGGGCCATGTCTCTGGTGCTAGACCCTCCAACCCAGTCAGCAACCAAACCCTAGATGGCTTGAGTCTCTGTTTCCTTCCTATCTGGTCCAGGGTGCTTTGCCTTGGAAGGATGGTCTAACAGGCCATCCCTCCTGGTCCTTTGCTGAGGCAGCTGGCTGCCAATGGATGCTTCTAGAACCTCTTAAAGCTGAAGGGATATTTGACACCCATGACTGTAGGGGTGCTGGCCAGAACAGACTTGCACTAGAGTCTGGCTAGGAGAGGGCAGAAGTAACATGAGCTGCTGGCACTGCACTCCAGCCAGGGGCAAAGAAGCGACAGCCTGCTGGATCTGCCTCTAGCCCTGTTGGCATCTATTTTGTGCCGTGTCTTTCTCTGTGAAAAGTACTGAGGCAGAGGAGGGGCTTCCCAGAGAGTGAACCGTCAGGAGGAAATACGTAGGAGGTGAAGAGAAAGTGACCCATAATTAACGAGTGTAATGATGTTAGCAATGGGTGAGAAGGGACCTTAGTCTCCCTCAAAAGTGGGAAGAGGGGCTGGAGAGGTGGCTCGGTGGGTAAAAGTGCTTGCACTGCAAGCCTGACCACGTGAGTTCGATTCCAAGCCCCGCAGCAGAGTGTAAGAACTGGCTCCTAAAGTTGCCTTCTGACCTCCGCACCCTCTGACCTCCGCACATATGCTGTGGCATATGTGTGTTCACACTCACAACAACATCATGCACACAACAGCGATAGTAAAATGGTTCTTTATGTGGAAGGAACAATATTTCTTGTCATTTTAATTGCCCCCTCCTTGGGGTTCACTGTCCCCCCCCACACACACAACCTCTGGACCTTGAGAACAGTTTAATCTTTGGCTTTCAGAGAAGTGCCCAGCTTTTTAAGAAGCGTGGGCAGTCTTGTAGGTGTTTCTCTTGTGGGACCTGGCATCGTGGACAAGTTGGCCTCAGCTGCCGATGAATTCAAGCTGAGTCAGCAGGCACTAGGCAAGGCCAGTTTGAAAAGCGCACCAGCCCCTTCCTCTCCTTGATTGGGTGAGAGTCGGGAGGAGTTCTGGGAAGACCATTTTCTCAGTGCTCCCTCACAGACACCAGCAGTTTGCAACGCTGTGCCCCAGGCCCATTCCCTGGGATGCAGAGAGCTATTCAGAAAGCTTCCAAATGAAGGTTGACAATCGAACATAGCCATCGGGCAGTTCTTAGCATCTTTCAGAGGATGCCTGTAATTTCTCCTGGGGAATGTTGAACTGCACTACAATGGGGGATCTATTAAAAATATTGGCACAGAGGAACAACAACGCCGTTGTCTTTAGGTCTGGGATTCCTGTCTCTGCTGCACAAGCAGCAGCAGGGCGCTTTCTATGAAATGTGTCTTTTATTCCTCACGTGCAATCATTTTCTAGAAGTGGGAGTATGACTCTCGTGCCTATTACTTCATGTAGCTTAAATAAATAAAACAAGAGATATGGTTTCAATACTATTGTGTGCACCCACACAATGTAGTATCCCCTTGCTCTGTGTATGAGCATGCAGGTGGGTGGGTGGGAGGGAGGGGGTGTGACTGTGTGCGCATGGCAGAGTCTCTGGTAGCCAAGGCTGAACTCAAACTTCTGATCCTTGTGTTTCTACCTCCAAACTGATAACGCTCCAGGGGTGCCACACCCTGTCCATTTTCTTCTAGTTCCTTCTGATCAGTGACCTTGATGGTCATTGACGCCATTTGGTTATTTGTCTAGGCAAAGTTCTCGTCTCGACCCACCATTATACTAACCGTCACGGGTGTGTGTATGCGTGTGTGTTTGTGTGTCACGGACTCACATGCACCCTGCCAGGAAGATAAACCTTCCAGTAGTTTAGTTAATCAATATTCTACCCAAAAATACTTTTCACACTCTTAGACCCAAGCTGTGTTTTCTTGTGTAGGCGCTGCATTCTTGTTATAAAAATAACACATTGGCATTTTCATTTGGAGGATCATAGTAGATGACTCCTGTCCAAGCCTTCATTACTGTGCACCACTCCCTACCTATATGTGGAATGCACATTCCTCACTGGGAAAGCAACACACACACACACACACACACACACACACACACACACACACAGCCAAGTGCTTTCCATATCCTCTGTACAACGTGTACAGTCTCTGATCCCATTTCAGCCAACATGCCATTTCAATGGTCAAACATGTTCATTTGCATTCCAGTTCATGTTTGCCTGCTCCTGCCTTTTTGACATTCCCAACCTGTTCCCGGCAGGCTGCATGCAATCCAGGATGGGTGCTGATGTGCCCAAAACATAATTGTAAACAGCACTTAAACATAGCATGCATTTCTGCTGTTTCAGTTCTTGTAACTCCATCATATGGTTCTTAAGCATCTATTGCAGATGACAGAATCCTGCCGCAACGCCAACGGTGGGGTGTGCCTGGACCACAATAACCATCCTGGGACCAGCCACCCCCATGTATGCTGTATTTGCATGTATTATTATAATTTCAGTGCAGGGAAATTAATTGTACAGTGGAGGACATTTAGAAACATCTACAGTAAAGAGTTCTTTCACTCCCAAATCTAGAGGCACAGTTGAGTCCTGATGTTCAAAGGCGTATTTCCATGAAGTCACCACGAACCTGAAGTAGTCAATATTGAGCCAGAACTGTCCTGGAAAGATAGGGTTAAGTCTTGGCCAACCTCACTTCCAACAATTTCATCAGTAGATCAGTTTATAAAGTTACCTTACGTGTGTTTCTGTTTCATTCTTTGTGATTCGTTATTTCTATTTGATGTTTATTGATGTTTTTGCCTGCAGGTATGTCTGTGCATAACGTGCATTATTAGTGCCTGCAGTAGCCAGAGGAGGGCACCAGGTCCCCTGGGGCTGCAATTACAGAAGGTTTCAAGTCTCACTGTGGGTTCTCGGAACTGAATCTGGGTCCTCTAGAGGAATAGCCAGTGCTCTTAATCATTGGGCCATCTTTCCACTTCTCTTTAAGACACTTTCCATGAATTATTCATTCATTTACAGTGGCCTGAGTAGTAATATATTATGTCTAAATGAGGGTTATCACAGATTTTTTTTTCTCTGTAAGCATATTGTAGGCTTCTTGGTACTGGGAGCAATGGAGAGTATTTCAGGATCCATTGGGCACCATTTTAAACAGTTTTCCTCCCACAAAAATAAGAAAGAATGTGTCCCCCAACACACCTCCTCCCAAAGGCCATGGGATGGTGCGAGGGAGGCCTAGCATGAGATGGACGCTCTTTACCCACTTCACATCAGCAAGTAGTCAAAGCTGCAAATACAGAGTCAGCTAATATTGGGGATCAACTGTGACCACAAGTATCTGTAGGACAGCCCCCATCTCATCTAATGCAAACTGTCTGGGATGAGTGTAAGATCAGAAAGCTTAGTTCCATGGAGTATTTTGGAAAGAACAATTAAGAAACTTTCCTTCGTGGCAGTTTTTATTTTGAAACTCTCAGGTTACTAATTAGTTTCTAATCTATCTTAACCATTTGGCTCCACAATTTGAGATAGCTGAAGGCACGCATTTCTCAGAAGACAATCGACTCCCTGTAAATTATTCTAATGTAGAAGTTAATGCAGCTGTACCATAGTATAATATGGGACGCATGATGGTGTGCTGCCAGGCACAAATGGGTGCACACTGCATTTGCAGTAGCTGTAGTGAACTTGTCTGGGAAGGGAATTTAAGTAGGCATGCATTATTGATGCTAATTCACTCTAGGGAACTTCCCTCTGCAGTTTATCCAACCCACTGTATACCACAGGATTTATCATATGCATGCTTTTATACACCCTATGTGGGGCTGTGAACAAAGTCCAAAAGAGCCATTTATCCAGACACATGGGAAACTAATGGGCACTTCTCCAGTAATAGATTTTTTAAATAGGAAAAATTGTGCATGGTACTTCTAAGATATTATTTAAATTTGTGTGCATAAATATTGAAGAAAACTCAAAAAATTAAACTCTCATCTTTAAATAAATATGTTCAATTAAAGAGTCAAGTATTTGTATGTGAATATGTAAGAATTCATGGTAAGGCTTAAGTCCTCATAGTACAGAGATGATAGAAGTCATTAAGAAAGCATATAAGCATATGCTTATAAGCATATAAGCAATGTTTTTGGAGTGATAGTGGTCATAAACACTGCGGTGAAGGTGTGCAGGGTGTGAGAAAGGGAGGGCATATCTTTTGAGGTGGTTTTTGCAGGAAAAGCTGCCTTGGGATGAGGCACATGGTAATCATGGCTGCAATGCTCAGGATAGCACAGGAGCATGCGCACAAATCCAGCCCAGACACACGTATTTGAAGCATTCAGCATGGGTTGGCATAGAGGTGTGTGGGCTGGCAAACTCGGCATGCGTCTTTGGCTTCTCTCCTCACCATCTCCACAGGCAATAAGTTGCCATGGTTGGTCTCCTGAATGTTTCCTAGGTTGTTTATCCTGTGTATGTCCACATTCCAAGTCTCTACTGTCTCTCCCTGCATAGGTCCCTCCTGACTGTCCTGCTTGCCTCTCACAAGGGCTCTTCTGTCTGTTGGTGTCAAGTAGAACCAACTTCCCATTGCATCAATACCTTAGGTCCAGAGTCCTTCCAGTACCCTACAGATGAGACCTATGTCTTATTTACCATTATGCATTGTGTATTATATATAGAAACACTACCCTGGTGTGCATACAAGCTTTTAAAGATTCATATGTAGAGAGAGACATGTTTCAGTGGTTGGCTGTAATTCTAAAGACTCTCTGGCCCACTCAGTTATTGGTCTTTGCCTGATATTAACATACTACCAGCCTGGATTCTCCATATTACCCTTTCCAAAGTCATTTACATCACAGAAAGGCATGTAAAATAAAGAGGTTTTAAATTAGGAATCAAATCCTTAAGCATGCATATGCGGGTGCACAGACACGCAGGCACGGGACTGATTTTCATAAATTATTGGGTCTCATATTTTCTAGTGGAGTCTTTCAGATCTTTTAAGGTTAGGTTGGTGTCATTAAGCAAATATGGTTGATTTGACTTCTTCCTTTCCTATCGGTATACATTCCTGTTAATTGCTATTCTTCTTAAGGCTTCAAGCACTATAAGGAATAAGGGAAGAGAGTGTGCATACCCTGGTCTCATTCTAGGTTTCAGAGGTAATACTTACAGTTTTATTTATTGGGTATAATATTGGCTATTGATGCATCTTATATTTCCAGAAGATAGATTTCCTACTCCTAGTTACTCTTTGTATTTCTTTTTATCACTAGGTTCTGTTCAGAGCAGAGTTGTGCTCAAGATAAATAGGCAGAGATAGACATTATGTACTTGTAGTCTCATGTGGGCATGAGTTATGCTGATTCATGGTTATGTTAATTAGATACAAATCAAACAGAATTCTGAATTTCCCTAAAGGAAAAATAGATTAGCAATTGTTTAAAGTTTCACATTACGTGTATGTACACCAGCATTGCATATTGCCTATATATGTCCAGCAGTTAGACAGAATTGGGGTCGATTAGTGACCTAATCTTGGCTGAAGTAGTATCATGTAGCTTTTCATAGAAGTTGTGACCCCACGTCTTCTTTTATTTAACTCATCCAACACTTCCCCTTGTGATTGATTTTACATTCCTCTTCCATAGTGATGCCAGGGAAGTTTCTTGGGGGTGCAAGCAACAGTACAGAAGTCAGGACACTCAGCTCTGACTCAGCTGTTGGGACAAGCAGCTTCAAACAAGCAAGTGGATATGCTACTTTTTAAACAATATTTTCAGCTTTATGTGTATGAGATTTTTGCCTACATGTAGGTCTGTGTACCATGTTTATGAAGTACCTGCAGAGACCAGAAGAGGGCATCAGATACCCTAAAACTGGAGTTACAGATATCTGTGATCCACTGGGTGGGTGCTGGAAACTGAACCTGGGTCCCCTGTAAGAGCATCCAGTGCTATTGACCACAGAGGCAGCTATCTCTCCAGCCCCTAGCTGTGCCGTTGACACCCTATAAGGTGCAGGACACAGAGTAAGGCTCAGTGAATGCCATCATTTCTTTCTTTCCATTCTAAGCAAGTGGATATGCTTTCCTTGCTTGTACAGTTCTCCTTACTGAGCCAAACTGCCAAAGTCTCACAGGCAGCTGTGGACAGCGACATGAACTGTGGGTACAGATAAAAGATTCAACATCCATTGGGCATCAGATGGAGTGTAAGGAGATGTTGACATCCTATGTTCTCTCTCTCTCTCTCTCTCTCCCTCTCCCTCCCTCCCTCTCTCTCTCTCTCTCTCTCTCTCTCTCTCTCTCTCTCTCTCTCTCTCTGTCTACTGCCAGCTGAACAATTGCATAGGAATATAATGAGCATCTAAAAAAATTAAGAATGGCATTATTTATTATCTGCCTGTTTAGGATGCCACAAAGACAGATTGCTCTCTTGCAAATTGCCTTCTGCTTCTCGGGCATTGGTGCTCAGCGTCACAAGGAACACGTGTTCCACCGGCCTCCTCTTCGTTTAGCAAACTCTTATTAATTGCTCAGTGTTTTCAAGCCCATGGTAGGTACTAGTTACAAAATGTGATTAGACAAAAAAGTCAGTTTAGGAGGACTTTGGAGAAGGGCTCGTATGTTAGCCGCGTAGGGGTTCGATTCCTGGCTTTCAGCTTCTTAATTTGATATGTTCATCCACAGCTGAGTCACATCCTAGCTGCAGGATTTGGGTGGGTGGGTGGGTGGGGGGTTCATTTGGTTGCCAAATTGTGCAGGGCAGTTAGTCAAAATATCGGAATCCAGGGTTCTGGAACTGTGGTTAAGGTGGTACATAGAAGCGGGCATGCTCTTCACTCAGAGAGATGGGCAGTGGGGTGCCAGCCTAATCCTAGACAGCCAAGTGCAGCCTTAGAGAGATGTGTGGGGCTGGGCATGCTCATTGCTGTGGAACCCACTGTGACTAGAGTTGAGAGGCCCCTGTGGTTCCCCTTCTTCATTTCCCAACACAAACCACACTCTACCACATCTCACTAAGTAAGGGAAGAATTAGAGTAGCATCCTTCTGCCTTATCTGTCTCGGACAAGAGGATGGTGCCCACCTTACATTCCACATTGCAAGGTCAGCTTGGAGTTGACAGATATTTTCTACACAATGTGTACTCAAGGTCTTTGGAGCCATCAGTCAGAACCTGTGGTGACTGTGTTTCTTCTCACTGGGCACCTGCTGATTTCACATAACATGTGAAAACTGACCACAGCTTACTGGAATGCCAACTTAATGCTGTCTCCTACCTGGCCCCTCCCCCGGGGTGTTCCATAGTCTATAAGAAGATGTAGAACCATCTGAGTAGGTTGCCGGATGAAACCAGAGGGTGAGCGGTGGGAGTTAGGCCTGGGCAATGTGGGAATGAGATTTTCCAATGCCCCTTCTGACGTAAGAAAACAACCTCACACCATCAGTATGCTCATGTTTGTTTAGAAATCTCACAAAAGCCATTTACCAAGACTTGCAGGAAGGGGACTAAAGATCATTCTTACCTGTTCCTAAGGACCCCCCAGTCTCTACCTTTAAAATGTTTAATTTGAATGTGAAGGAGAGAAAGTTACCAGCCAACAAGGGCTTTTGTGGTCATTTTTTCAAGGCATAGGTAGCTCAGCTAAACTAGAAACTATATTCGAAGCCAAGACTCTGTTCCTTCTTTTATAATATTCTCTGTCTCTGTCTCTGTCTCTCATGCATAATCACTGTAGACATAGACACAGACAGATAATGATTAACCAATAGATAGTAAATAATAGCTAGACGTATACATAATGGATAGCATTTACATAAATATACATAGATGGTAGATGAGTATGTGGTAAATGATGATAGATAATAGATTGATTGATAGATTGACAGATGATCAACGAGTGGCAGATGCTAGCTAGATGGTACATAGATTCTAGATTGACAGGTATACAATGGAGAGATAGCTGGAAGGATGGAGAGATGGTAAGTGATAGATACAAAGATGATTATTGCCATTGTCTGCTATATGCTTAAATAAACAGATGGTAGCTAGGTGATAGACAGACTTATGGGTGATAGATAGATAGATAATTGATAGATAGATAATTGATAGTAATAGATAGATAATAGATAGATAGATAGATAGATAGATAGATAGATAGATATTGATAGATGATATATTGTTTAACAAAATCTCAAATATTTGATTTCTCCAGTGAAGACCCGGGAGCCAGATGTTGAGATAAAACCCTACTATCTCAGAGAGGCAGAGAAAGCACCCAGCGGACCTTCCTCTTCAGCCAATGTCCCCAAAGAAGAAAAAAACTCCTTCCCCATGCCATCTCAACCTCCTTCAAACTGAATGTCCCTCCCTTCTACTTCCTCCGTGTGTGTCTCTCTATCCATCCTCCTGACCTCCTCTTGCTGCCTGTGTTTTTCTTTCCTATGTTGTCTCCTGGTCAACAGGTTGCTTGCTCTGCCTCTTAACCTGTGGCTGACTTTATTTAATCCTGTTTACAATATTCAAGCAGGAAGTTATTGGATTAAAGGTGTGTGCTAAGGCTAAGCCACACCACAATTAAAAACAGTTTTTTTTTCCAGTAAATAACACAATCTTGGGGTTTTACAGTGTGATCAAAATATCCGGCAACAATGATAGATGAATGCTAGATTTTTCTGTGTATCTTAGGAGGTGTCAAGGAAGAATTGAAAAGGAAGCTTGCTCACTTTGTGACTGCCAGAGGCTGCAGCGGTTAACAGACATCATAGGTCATCTGGTTTCTTCAGGAAGGAAACATGTATGCCTTAAAGACTCAATGGGGCATTCTCTCTGGAAGACCCTCAGGACTTGTTCCCTTAGGTCACGCCTCTTCTTCCTTGTTTCAGTGTGTCTGCCATGTTCCTCTACAAAGTCTTACCCTGTGCACATAAATTACACCATTAGTGTCAGGTTGGACTGATTTATTCTCAAGCCTGCATTAGTTGGTAAGCATTTCTGGGGGGAGGGGAAGGGGGTGGCAGAGCTCATGTCTGATTCATCTCCATGTTCCAAGGATGAGGACAACAACCCACAAGGTGCCAGATCTATAGTCGCCATATATGTAAATGCATATAAATAATACATTTGACAAGGACAAACTTTCATTTGCCATATCTAGCTCCATATCATTTCTCCAAGGGTGCAAGGTCTGCAGTAAGTTCTGGCTTCACCAGGGGCTTTCAGAAGTCCAAATAGGAAGTGTGAATCCCGTGGGTCTTATAGTTAAAAAGCCACAGTGGAAGTCATGTGATCAAATGAATAACTGTCAAGTGGTGGATTTACTGTGCTGGCCCCTTGGTAAGGCTTACACACTAGTATTTGGGCACTGCATATGAAAGTCTGTCTCTAACCCATGAGTGTACATAAAGAAGGCAATGATAAAACACTTAAATAATGAACAATAAGTACTTGAGGTATTTCCCCCGGAAACATGGCTTCTCTTATCTCTGGCCAGTGGTCGCTATTCTTTTGAATGGTCTTATGGTTTGGGGCCAGAGTCAAGGATGAGTATCCTTTGTGTGTCTGTGTGTTCAGCTCTCCCATCTGAAGATGCTCCATACACACCCAATTATTATTTCTAGGTTCAGATATCTACATACCAGAAAAATCTCTTTAATTGGAGCATTTTACATTATGCCCTTTAAAAACATTCTTGCCAGGACAGAAAACACACTGTTGCACTGGGGGTCTATTCCTCTACCCCCAAATGGACTCATATTGTTAAATTTTTAGTTTCCCTGCATATTCTTTCTGCAGTGTAAATTCAAAGGTCCCTCGAGGTCCCTCACACACTGCCACTGTGTGTTCTTTTCTTTTTTTTATTTTATTAATTTATTCATATTACATCTCAGTGGTTATCCCATCCCTTGTATCCTCCCATTCCTCCCTCCCTCCCATTTTCCCCTTACTCCCCTCCTCTATGGCTGTGACTGAGGGGGACCTCCTCCCTCTGTATATGCTCACACTGTATGTCCTTATGTCCTATCATCACTTGAGCTGGGTCCACGAGGGTGGAACTGATGACCAGAAGAAGAATGGCCCATATGGTTTGCCAGGGGCCATCTCGACAGCTGTGTAAACTGCCCTGTCTGGGACCAGCAAGCTGATGACTTCTGAATGTGAGGCAGGATCTGCGAGGCTCCACAGCGGACCCTTTCTCTCTGCCTGTTGCTGCTGCTTTGTGGTCATCAGGAAGCCAGAACTCAATATGAAAAGCTCTGGAGAACTCCTCCTAATGAACCATAAAAACCCAGCGGTCCGGAGAGAAGGCTGTTTCTGATGAAGTCATTAACCTCATATGAGCACACTGATACCAATTAGAGGACAGACATACACCAAGCAGGAGACCCACGTGATGGCAGAGGCAGCTGAATCACGGCACCTGCCTAGGCCCTTGCCCAGAAGCCTGCAATCTCTCCATGAGAAGCAGAGTCCAACTTCCTGTGCTTCCTGTTTCAGTCAGTGTCCTCTCTGTGACCTCCTCCAAAGCTTTAATGAAAAAGAAATCTATTTTGAATTCACAGAAATAATGATTATTTCATGGGTTGGAAGATTATGCATATATACATACATATACACCCGTGTGTGTGTGTGTGTGTGTGTGTGTGTGTGTGTGTATGCGTGTGTGTGTGTAGTTTACATTATGGAGCTGGAGAGATGGATCAATGGCTAAGAGCACTTATTGCTCTCAGAAAGGACCCATGTTAGAATCCCAGCACCCACATAGCAGCTGACAACTGTCTATAACTATAGTGCCAGGAAGTCTGATGTGCTCTGGCTTCCTTGGGCACATGCGACACATGGTGCACGTGACATCCCACCAGCACACAATTCATATAAATGAAGGATAAAAACATCATAAAATATTTAGATCCTCTATTTGTGCAATTTTTAAAAATCACTTTGAGACTGCCTTTAGGGAGACATCAGAAACCATGAGCAAACACTGAATGTGTGGAGGTCTCCAAGGTGAGACTGCTGTTGTTAAGGGATTGAATGTTTGGGAGATGACTATCACGGTCGGCTAGCCCTGCACATCGCGGGATCCTAGCCATAATCCAACAGTGCAGCCTGCGTAGGAAAGCAGGAGGCTGCCTGGTCTGTCAGCCATGTCATCAACACCGAACACTCAGTATAGTGATACTAGTCTGTGCAGACGGGGTCAGCATTAACCTTTCCCTCTATCTGTGACCTTTGCACTGTGCATTTTACCCTCTGCAGAGTCGGAATGCTTGCTTAATTGTTGTGGTACCACTGGGTTTACTGACATTGATGCAGATGCTGGTGAAATTTGGCCCCTGGTCTTCAAGTCTTCAGTTACATAATACTGGCATGTGTTTGGTCTCTGCAGTGCCTAATGTGTTTCTTCCAGATTACCCTCAAATTGTTTGACAAAAGGTTAGGAGAAATTTTATGCCAGGTGAAAATGCATCATTACATTTGTGACTGTGTTCTCATATTTACTATGCGAGGCTTTGCTTTCTCTTACATATGTTATAGAAGCCCCCATGCCAAATCCATGTGCCTTTTGCCTACGTCTAGCCTACCATGAAACATCTACGTGTAATAACTATATGAACATGTCAATTGAAAGCTGCGTAAATCTTCCAGGAGAAGAAAATAGGACTATCATGTGAAGCTCAAATTGCACCTGTTAGTGCCTTGAATTTGTAAATGCAAATTTTAACTTAAGAAGTTGTATCTGGGAATGGGAAGTAGGTACAAACACTTGCTGTGAGAGCCTAGTAACCCGAGTGCACATCCTTAGGGCCAGCATGAAGGCAGGTGTAGTAGTTCACATCTGTAATCCCCGTACTCCTTAAGTGAGATGAGAGATGGAGACCTGAGAGCCACCTCGACACTCACAGGTCAGCCAGTCTGAAATATGCTGGAAATGTACCCAAGAAGACAGGCAGGGCCACAAACAAGGTGGAAGACAAGACTGGCTCAACAGCTCTTTTCTGACCTCTGCACATTCACCATGGAGGTGAACATACACGCAAACTCACACATGTTACATTACACACACATTCTCTCTCTGTCTGTCTCTCTGTCTCTCTCTCTCTGTCTCTGTCTGTCTGTCTCTGTCTGTCTCTGTCTTGGTCTGTCTCTCTGTCTCCGTCTCTCTGTCTCTGTCTCTCTCTCTTACACATACACAGTTATATCTGATTCTTGATACAAAAGCAATTTTCTTTTAGCTCTAATTCTAACAAAAATGTATAGAATTTGTTGTGGGAATATTCCTGTGAGGAGTTCAGAGGAAAAACCTCGGGCCTTGCTTTTGTTACAGAGTCTCACTTTGGCTTGGAGCTCACTAGTAAACGAGGCTAGCTGGGCAGCAAGCCTCAGAGATCCATTTCTGCCTTGCCAGCACTGGCATTACAGGAATGCAGCACTATATCTGGCTTTTCACATGGGTTCTGGGGCCCAAACTCAGGTCCTTGTGCTTACATGATCTTGCTTTGTTTGTAGAGCCATTTTCCTAGCTATCTTCTAGTTTTTTGGGATCAATAAAAGTATATGGAAGCCATTCATTGTACAAAGGCAAGTATTTACACGGTGTCTTTCAGTGTAGGTGTGTGTAGAAAATGGTCAGTGATCTTGATTCAGGACTGACTCTCAGGCAGCTGTAGGCGTAGAATCTTCTAGAAGCTGATGGTGATGTCATCGCTATTGCCCTGTAGACTATATGTGGAGCAGCAAGCTCGTCAAGCATGAGAAATAAGCATGTCACTTCTTACATTGGTAGAAATATTCAACTTTGCAAAAATCACCTAAGATTCACTACTATTGTAGAGAGTGGAGTCTAGGTTAGGATGCGTTTTTAATCAAATCATTGCATAGCTTTGGCCCCTACATAAAAGGTAAAAGCTGAGCCTTTTGGAGCATGCCATTGACTTCTAGTCTGCTTCACTCCCCTGCATTAATGCCACTTTTGTAAAGTGCATGTAACAAGATGTCATTTTTGTAAAGTACAGAAATATCTATGACAGTAGAAGTTGCTTTAGCATCTGTAAAGATCCCGTAAGTTGGGTTTCCATTGATTTTTGTGGTTTTTAAGTGAGCATAAGAGTCAGCCAGCAGTCTCCATGCCAAATAGTCTATGTTCTTAAATGTTTCTATCCCACAAAAGAAAGGGTGGACCAGATCTGAGTGTCCCCTGACTGTTGTGGCTGCAGATCCCCCAGGAGGCTGTGGTTAGATAAAACATATCCTTGTTTAGGTAACAGCCCACGATAGGCAGATATCACCTCTGGAAAGTTGGGACTTTCAGTGCAGGCATCGCTCTTGAAAAAATAAATAACATCTGGTTTTGCCCTAACCTGGAGTAAGTTAAGTGGCTTATCCTGACTGCTTGGTAAAATACAGCAACCCTGCGGGACTGGCTTGGGGGCTTTCCCATGTAGAAAGGTCTGTATAGCTTACATAATAGCTAAGAAAGAACTACTTAAGAAATAATTAAAGTGGATCTTACTTTGTCTTCTGATATTTTTCTCTGTGTCAATACCAGAAAACAGTTTTATTTTTGCTGTTAAATACTTGTTTTAAATACGCCAACACTTGTTCAGTCAGTTTGTTTCATATGAAGCCTGTTTTCCAAGCTAGAAGCATTTTGTCCAGACATAATGTAAACTGCCTCAAACGGACCAGATTCTTGTAAGAACAGACCTTTTAAGGAACAGAGCAGAAAGAGTGGCCAGAGAGGATGCTCTCCAGATACCATCAGTTTGAGTTGATAGTTTTGTCTGGTATATTCAAAGATATACACACACACTCAAGATTCCTTCTAAGCATAGTGAAATATAGAGAGACCATGAGGCACACAGCAACGCAAATATTTGCCTGCACTAAAACTCAGACCATAATTGAATCATACTGCTCAACAGTCTTCACATAGCAGGGAGGGGGTGGGGTGGTGGTGAGGTGAAGCCATGCATCTGTTGCCAGGCAACCATTTATCATGATTTATTTGTGTTTTTAAAATGTTAAGCAAACAAACACGCTGTAGGAAAACACACTGATTCATTTGAAGAAAGTGCCGAGAAGGGTGAAGTGAGCAGGAAGGAGCATGTACACAGAGTAAGCCGTATAGGGAGCAAAAGAATCTTGTGGTAGAACACAGGGAGGTTGGTGATCATTAGGGTTAATGCAAGAAACAGAGCAGCGTAGGGAGAGTTGTGCAAGACAGCCAACAGCTGTCCATATGAAGTGAACTATTTCATTTAAACATTTACATATGTTGGGAATGTTCTGCCCATTTGGTGTGTTTATGTCAGTAGAAACACACACACATATATATATTACACAATAAATATAGTTAAAGATTTATTTATGTACTTGTGTGTGTCTATATCTGAGTATACTTATACGTCCATGGATATACATGGAAGCCAGGAAGGAGCATTAAGTGTCTTCCTCTATCTCTCACTATCCATTTTTTTTTTTTTGAGGCAGAGTCTCTCCCTAAACCTGGGCGTCACATTTGCTAGGCTGTGCTGAAAGCCAGCAAGTCACAACCATCTTCTTGTCTCCACCCCCTCAGAGCTGTGGTCACACAGCTTGTTACATGGGTACGGAGATCCAAACTCCATACCTCGTGATTATACACTGAGTCATCTCTCCAGCCCCATATAATATATATCATTTAAAGCATAATTATAAAATACTTAAAGGTAAGATGGAGATAGTGAGCATATTTAAATTGAGTCATAACAATTATAAACAATATAAAGACAGTGGTTACATGTAAATAAGCTAAAATTATAAAACAATTCCATAAAGGACTCCATAAAATTCACTCTCTGTGTGTAATGCATAAGATGATGTTGAAAAGAAATGCGATGCATGTTTTAAGATCCTTGAATATATGTCTGCTTTTCAAATGGAATTTGACAGCAAGTACTTTAAAATACCCAGCAACCATTTCACATGAAATTGGAGTTCTATACTTTAACAGACACTTTCCAGAAGGCGTGCATTTCCTTAGTGTAATCAGTGGATCTTTGTAGCATATTAACAAGTTTGGACAGAGATATTAGTTATTTCTCAGAAAAGATAAAATTAGAATACAAAGTGACTGGAGGCTGGGGACTTTAGGAAGACCAATACGCAAACATACACAGACACACGGAGAATTTCTTCTTTCTAATGGTATTTTTTGAGAAGGGATGTTGAGTCAGAATTTCTCTGTGTAGCCCTGGCTGTCCTGGAACTCTCTCTGTAGACCAGGCTGGCCTTGAACTTATAGAGATCCACCTGCCTCTGCCTCCTGAGACCTGTGATTAAAGGTGTATGTCATCACTGCCTGGTTATGGTAGTATTTTAATGAGAAAAAAATGCAATTTCCATAGCTATATAAGATATTAGCTTTAAAATGTGACAGTTATAAAATACATTGATAGTTGTCAACTGGATATATATTTAATTCTGAGTTCTTGTGTGTGTGTGTGTGTGTGTGTGTGTGTGTGTGTGCCCACATATACACGTATATGTGGAAGTCAGAGGGAGACATTGTGTGTTTTTCATCTATCGCTTTCCACCTTATTTTTTTGAGGCAGGGTATATCAGTGTGCCTAGAGCTCTTGATAAGCCACACTGGCCTATTAGTTTGTCTGTGGGGGATTGTCTTAATTAAGTTGATGAGGAGCCCCAGCCAATTGTGAGTGGAATTATCCCTGGACAGGGGTTGTGACTGTGTAAAGTGAGAATAGCAAGCCACGCACACACGCACATGTAAGTGAGAATAGCAAGCCACACACGCACACACAAGCAAGCAGCAAGCACACATTCATTGCTCTCAGCTCTTCACTGGGGATGTAATGTGAGTAGCTTACTTGACGCCCCCTCCTGGATTTCCCCATAATGATGGACGGAAGCCTGGAATAGTAAGGTGAAATAGACCCCTTTCTCCCTGAGTTGCTTTTTGGTAATGGCATTTTATCACAGCAACAGAAGTAAAGCACCCTGTCTCAGAAGAGCAGGGCTGGTGGCTGCTGAGAAATGACACCCAAAGTTGACCTCTGCCTTTCACACACATGGCAGAGATATGCACACGTGCACACTCAGTCGTGCCCACATCCAAGTGCTCGTGCACAAACATTGCTGGCTTCTGCCCTCACGTTGTGATTGTCAGCATGTTCTGTTGTATAATAGCAGACGACTTCACTCGCCAGTGTACAGCTGAACATATCCAGCAGCTGAACCATGGGAGAAACATGATCAGTGTGGTAACAAACCCTCAGGCCCTTCAAATTTGTGATTACTTATAGAAGTAGCTAGTAGTTTACCATTTGATAAGTTAATGTATGTAAATTAAGTCACATAATTCATAGTTTTGTCCATCTTGTTCAACCTTGCTGGTGATTCATCCCCAGTGCTGCCGTGGCTTGCTGTCTTAACGTGGTATGCTTGCTATTGTTTGAATAACTCAATGTATCTACACTGGGTGGTTTTGTGCCAGCTTGTCATATGCTAGAGTTTTCTAGAAAGAAGGGTTTCAATTGAGAACAAACCTTCATCAGACTGCTGAAAGACAGGTCTGTGGGATCGTCTTGATTAGTGATTGATGTGGTGGTGTGGGGGCCCACTGTGTGGTGTAGGGGCCCACTGTGTGCCGTGTCACCCTGGGCAGGTGGCCCTGGATGATAGGAGACAGCAGGCTGAGCAAGCCAAGGGGAGCAAGCCAGTAACCACCACTTTCCCTTGGCCTCTACTTTAGCTGTGCCCTATGGTTTCCTTTCATTATGGCCTATAAACTGAAGTAAGCCCTTTGTTATGTGGTTTTAGTTATGGTGTTTCTTATAGCGATATCAACCAAATTAAGACAATATCTATCCATGCAATTTTTAATAAACTTTTATATAATTTGTAGTTTTATTCTTCTGATGATCATCTTATATTTTTACTAGAAGTCATTAATTCAAGAAAAATTTGGGTTTTTTTTTTTTTTTTTTTTTTTTTTTAGTAATTTTACATGTTGCAGATGTAACATGTTTCAGGTTAATGTTCTCACTCCCTCTCTGTCTTTTTTTTAATATAATCTCCTTAGGTTCCTCAAGTTCACCTGGAATTTACTATATAGTTCAGGGTAACCTTCGATTCACAGTCCTTCACAGAGCTTCAGCTTGGTCGCTGCAGAGGCAGCAAGCGTGAACCAGCGCATTTAGCTCTCTTCATAGGATGACCCTCCTCCTGCTCATCAGGTTGACTTCTTTGGTGACACCCATCCTGAAGTGGGTGTGGTTTTGTAATAACTAAATAATGCAAACAGGGAGAGCAGCTCATGAATTCAAGTAGCTCTCAGGAGTAAGCCTGGGCTTGTAGCTAGCAACGCTGGTGCGAGAAAGATGCGGTGTGAACTAATGATGCTGTGACTTAGAGAAAGATGCCGCGTGAACTAGACCTGGAGCAGACAACAGGCAGAGTGCAGGGAGAAAGGATGGAAGTTTGGACTGATAGGCTTGCAGTAGAATCTAGAATACACCAAGAAACTTCTAGTAATCGGGTGTGGTTAGCTACAGAGAAGTGGGCAGAGAGACCAGAAAGAGAAACTAATTTTGGTGTCTCCCTCGAGTGAAACAGTATAACTATGGCACAGCATCCTGAAGGACCAGAGAGCTAGGATATTCTTGGAGTCTTCATTGAGATGATGTTGCAGCCCAGATGAGCAAAGCAATATGCTTCATGCTGAGGATCTTATCTTCCTGAGAATATGATGGACAACTAAAGCACAGTAAAGAAAAGGGGGGGAGGGGGACAGAGAGGGTAAGAGGGAGAGGTGGGGGGAGGGAGAGAGAGAGGGATAGAGAGAACACTAAATCAGGATAATTAATCAAGAACAATGTATTTGTCAGTCAGGAATTAGCTTACATAAATCTCTCCCTTTTCTTATTAACACTAGCTATAAACAGCTGGTCTTACTGGTCCAGGAGGGACCTTACCACATCATCAAATATTGCCTGGGTTCCTGTGGGCTGTAGACACTGTGTGCACCATAAATATACACGAGCCATGGGGTTTCCCCTTAAGCATTATGGTATATGATCTGTGCTTGAGTACAAAAGTTCTTAGAAAGTAAGAAACAAGAGATTTGGGTTGTGGAGCCAGGATATTATATCCAGAGCATCCCCTGTGGTGGATGTTGGAGCCATGTTGCAGTCTATTAAATAAATAAGGGCTGATCAGGTGAAAGAGTCTTTCTGATATGAAGGAAGGTGGAATTTGCCTTACCTTTTCCCTTTGCCAGTGACCCTATCAGGTTGCATAAACTGAGTGTCTAGGGCGTGTTTTGTCATGCAGAATACCCAAGGAATGAAAGGAATGCTCTGGTGGTGTGTGTGCACCTGCAGTCACAACTAAAGGAGTAAAGGGGGGGAAAAAGCCAGAATTACTGAATCTGGAACTGAGCTAATATTACATTAACTTTGTATTGTACTCTCTCTTTATAAAATTGTGTGTGTGTGTGTGTGTGTGTGTGTGTGCACTTGCATTTGTGTGTGCATGCCTTGTGTGTGCCAGTGCCCCCAGAGCCCAGAAGAAGGCAACTGACTGCCTGGCACTGGAGTTAGTTTCAGGCACTCGTGAACTATTCAAAACGAGTGCCAGGAACTAAACTGAGGATCTCTGAAAGGGCAGCGGCACCCCTAAGCCATCTTTCCTGTCTCCTATGCTTTTTTCTTATTCCTACTTCACAGAATTAAATCCTACTATAATCCCAAAGGTTCCATCAGGCAACATGTGTGTGTCACTCCCCAACAACTTCCATTTTCTGAGGGAATGACCCATAGAAGCCTATGCTCACCCAGAGTACTGCTCCAGCACCCTCTCATGAAGCCTGTCCATCTTTCCAGTGAGGGAATTACTCATTTTACGTGCAAGTTCAAATGTTCTGTGTATCATACAGAACAGAGATGCTTGAGCCACATCATTGATTTATGTTATTAGAAGTTATTTTAAAAAAAATATATGCTGTGCTTTCAGACAGTTCCACAGCTATCCCTTCTTTGGGGTGATGCAATACACTTCTTACAATTTAATACCAAGAGAATGATGTACGGGAAAAAAGCTCATGTTCTTTTCTATGGGACAGAGAGACAGAGAGACAGACAGACAGACACACAGAGAGAGAGAGAGAGAGAGAGAGAGAGAGAGAGAGAGAGAGAGAGAGAGAGGAGAGAGGAGAGGGAGGGAGGGAGGGAGGGAGGGAGGGAGGGAGGGAGAGGGAGGGAGGGAGGGAGGGAGGGGGGAGAATGGGTCCAGGCACACATGTGGCACAGCAGGCATGTGGAGGTCAAAGGACAACTTCTTGTGTTGGTTCCATCTTTCCTCCTTGTCTGATGCAGGATCTCGACCAACACCTTAGGTAGACCAGATGGCCCTCAAGTTTCTGGCATCCATTTGCCTATATTTGGTTTTTATATGGGTCTGGGGATCCAAACTCAGGTTGTTAGCCTTGAGCAGCCAGCACAGCACTTTTGCCCACTGAGTCATCTTCCCTGATTCTATTTTACACAACTTTGTAATTAAGGAAATTGGTCTTGATTTCATCTTTTTGATTCTTATATAAATTACCTTTAAGAAAAATAAAAACACTCTCTATGAAACTACTTCTTTCCTGGCTGTATAATACTTTCTATTTTGCCCTTTGTGGGTTCTGAGTTCTTCAACAAAGCAGTTGCACTATTGTGTAAATTAATTAGAGTTGTGTTTTAAATGTTATGAAACCCAGAAAGATGCAACAGAAGTCGGGGGCTCTGGCTCTTAAAGATGAATCTCCCTGGGAATATGTTGAGTTCTCTGCACTGGACACTGATTTCAGCAGTGCCACCATGTATCCCCTAGACAGCTTACAGCTGCCACTGTATGGTAGATGAATGTCTCTTTGGTATATTTCATCTTTTTCTTCCTCCTCTTTCTCCTCTTCCTTCTTCCCTTCCTCCTTTTTTGGCTTGTCTTTGTGGGTTTAACATAACATGAGCCTTTAAGACATTTCACACTAAAGACTTTGAAACCCTTGCTCAGAGGACTGGAGGGATGGCTCTGTGTTCTATTGCTCTAGAACCCATGTCAGGTGCCTCAGTGATATTTGTACCTCCAACTCCAGATCAGACAGCCTCTTCTGGCTTCTGTGGACATACATTTGCACACACACACCCAACACACAAATGCACCAAGTTCAAAGTTAAAACTAATCTTAAAAACAAACAAACCAAACCCCTCTTTTTCATTCTGGTCCTTGGGTGGTATGCATCACCCTCCCTTGGGTAAAGAGCAGTAAATGTGCTCAGTATCTGATATGAGAAAGCGGGTTGTTATTATTGGTATGGTAGCCTGCTTTGCAAAATGGGAAGTCAGTCTTTGTAGGTATGTAGCAGATTCTCCTTGTCTTCTCATCCCATTGCCAGGAATGAGAGGATTAGTACAATGTATTTATTTATCCAATCATTCAATGAATATGGGGTGCTCTGTATAACAACAACAACAACAACAACAACAACAACAACAACAACAACAAAATTGCACTCACTCTACCACCCTTGAAGAAGTCTTCAATATCTGGATAAGAAGTCACCCAGCAGAATACAATATAATAATGATAAATTATTGCATTTTACCATTAAACCTACAACCTATATGATCCAGTGGAATCTTGGCCTGAGATGTGTCCAGGGTCCAGTTGGATTTGTACAAAAGGTACATTACCTACCCGGGAAAGAGAGGAAAGGTAGAGGGATGTTAGTTGAGCTACAAGGAGGAAGAAAAAGTCATGACAGAAGCCATCCTGAAAGGTGGCCTGAAGCTGGAGGAGTCATGCCTGGTTTAGGAGTTCCTGTTCTGTTAGAAAAATGAAGCATCTTTGAGGACATGTCACACATGTTAGTAGAAACAGAAACACAAGACAGCATAGTCCGTTAGGTGCCTGTAGGCAAATGCTACCAACTGAGTGGCTTTTATATACGCTGAGAGGTTGAAATCAAGACATTGGCAGATTTCGAGTCTGGTAAGTTCTATCTCTGTGATTCATAGACCCTTCTTCTGGCAGCACCCACAAGTGCTGAATGGCAACGCTCTCTGTCCTTTTATTAGGACACTAATACTAACAAATGTGTCACCCATCGTCCCTACCTGTTAAGTACCCAGAGAGGGTACCAGGTTTCTAAGTACCAGTTTTGGGAGAAAAAAATATTTAGTTTATAACAAAAAGGTGCCTTCTACAGTATGTTCCCTACACCCTGGGGATGCTCCTATATGTCTGGTGGCTGGTAAAGCAGATGAAGCTTTATATTAAATACCGCTTAGCCTATAGATGTTTCCATGATTTATAGAATTTAAGAGCTGATGTCTTTCTTAAATTGCTGTATCAGCTATCTGTGAGACTATGGTAGCTGTGTATGTTCAATACATGTTGTATGCAGTGTTCTAGAACAAGCTCCATGTAAGCCCTAAAAGATTCCCTTGAAGAATTAATTTCTTTAGGAATGAATTCTAATGATCAGCGGCATGACCAAGTATACTGTTCCTGAAGAATTTAGGTCCTTTAAGGAATAAATTGCCCTTTAGCCTTTTCACTGGCCATAGGACTGACTCTATCTGGGCTTGTTCATTGTGTGTAGCGAGCAAGGAAATCAAGGAAAGAGACACAGCTAAAATGGACCTGAGTGTGAATACAAGTGAGACTACTTTAAGAGTGGTATGAACTTGGAAAAGTAACCAGTGTATCATATTTAAACTTTTTCATCTTTAAAAACAATGTGAATGAGGGCTGAGATTGTTGTTCATGAGTAGCATGCTTACCAAGCATGCACTTAGTCCTGGCTTAGTCCCCAGACTCTCGCAAACCAGGTGTGGTGGTGCACACCTGTTATTCTAGCCGTTGGGAGGGGGAAGCTAGAGGATCAGAAATTCAAGGTCACCCTTGGTGATATAGCAAGTCTAGGGGCAGTCTGGGCTATAGGAGAGTCTTTCTCAAAGCAAAATAGTAATTAGATCAACTTACTGGGTATATGTGAAATTTTAAAATAAAAACACTTATGATAGGCAGATTTGGGCACAGGGGTCTCGCTCTAACTAAGGCACCAGCCAAGGACAATACAGGCGGTAAACCTTAAACCCCTACCCAGATCTAGCCAATGGACAGAACACTCTCCACAGTAGAGTGGAGAGTGGGATATGACTTTCTCACATACTCTGGTGCCTCACCTTTGACCATGTCCCCTGGAGGGGGAGACCTGGTGGCACTCAGAGGAAGGACAGCAGGTTACCAAGAAGAGACTTGATACCCTATGAACATATACAGGGGGAGGTAATCCCCCTTAGGAACAGTCATAGGGGAGGGGAATAAGGGGAAATTGGGAGGGAGGGAAGAATGGGAGGATACAAGGGATGGGATAACCATTGAGATGTAACAAGAATAAATTAATAAAGAAGGAAAAAAAATAAAAACACAATATCACAAGACAGGTGCTAAGCCAGTGGTGTCTCTGTGTGTGTGTGTGTGTGTGTGTGTGTGTGTGTGTGTGTGTGTGTTGATGGTTGTAATATCTATCAGTATGTATTTCTCATCTGAAATAGTTGCCTGATACAGGAGTAGGAAGGTGGCTAAGTGGACAAAGTGCTTACCACACAAATGTGAGGTGGAGCTGTAGCTCCAGAACCCACATAAACGTTGGTTGTTGTAGCATGCATCTATCATTGTGTTGCTCCCACAGAGACATGTAGGGGGTGGGGAAACAGAGAAATGATCATATTGAGTGAGTTAACCCAGATCCAGAAAGACTGACATGGGATATGCTCACTTATAATTGGACACTAGCCCAAAAAGGATGTCCCATGAAAGTCTTCACTTACCAGGAGATTAGGATAGATTTGAGGACATCCCAGTGGGACTCTAGGTGAGAGAAGTATGGGTGGGGAAATAGAAGGATTCAGAGAGTTCTAGAAACCTAAAAGAAAAACATCATGATGGGCAGATCTGGACCCAGGGGGGTCTACTTAAACTACTGTACCAACAAAGGACAAAACATGTAGTAAACATTGAACCCATACTCAGATCTAGCCAATGGAGAGGACATTCTCCACAGTTGTGTGGAGAGTGGGAACTGACTCTGACATGAACTCTGGTGCCCCGTATTTGACCACTTCCCCTTGGTGGGGAGGCCTGGTGTCACTCAGAGAAAAGATAAGCAGGCTACCAAGATGAGACTTGATAGGCTGTGACCATATAGTGGGGGGAGGTGGTCCCCCTTCTGTCACAGACCTAGGGGAGGGGAATAGGATGAAAGAGGGAGGGAGGGAGGAATGAGAGGATACAAGTGAAAGGATAACAATTGAGATGTAATCTGAATAAATTAATAAAAATATAGTGTAGTCTTGTGAGTCTTGTGAATTTCAGGAGCTTCCTGGGCCCTGTAACTTTTGTTTACTTCTGGGGTCTTACAGATCCTCTCTCTAGAAGGGGATGTTTCAGTTCTGAGAAAATGGTTATATGACATTTGGCACTGGGGAAACGTGGACATTTCAGAATAATATCTGTGCTATTCAGGAAGGCAGGGTGTAGACTTCACAGACATGTTCCGCAACTGGAGCAGGGACAAGGAGGAGGCCATAGGGAAGGCAAGCTGTGCCTCATGTCTTGGCCTGGACTCTGTCACCAGACTTTTGCTGATTGAGTTCTGATTTGGGGATTTCCTTCTCTCTCATCAGTCTTGATCCCACTGACTCATTGTCCTCCTCTGTAAAGTGAACACACACACACACACACACACACACACACACACACACACACACACACTCCTAGATCATGGGTTCATTGAAATAAAAGTAGGTGGCAAATACTTTGGGATACATTAAGAGAAATTCTAAAATGGAGAGCCACGAGTTTCTTAGAGGCATTTAAATTCCCCCAAATCTAAAAAAGCACAGCTGGAATTGATGCTACAGAATGAGACTCTGACAGAGACCGCCTTGGGGGTGTGGTCCTGTTCACACTCAGTTGTGCATGAAGAAAAGAGAAGCTGTCAGGCAGTGGGGACCAAGGAGTGTCAGGGTCAAGAGGTGGTCAGCCAGCCACAATGACTTTGATGACTGGTGGCATGTACAGGTGCAGATGTGTACAGGCGGGGGCTAGGGAACAGGAGCAGTACATGCTGGTGGAAGCTTATGAAGCAAAGGCATCTGGGAATGTAGCGTGGGAAGTGGCTGAGCCTGGAGAACAGACTGAGAAGATGCTACAATCGTTTGGAAGTAGTCAGGGACCTCCTCAGCCAGTGAATAGGGAGAGGCTGGTGACATCAAATGTCAAGAGCATAACTATTTGAGTGGCTTTCATGCTGAACAGTGACTGCCTAAGTAAGAAGGCAAGAATTAGTGAGAGAAGGAGAGCAATGCCAACTTGTTACACATTGTGCTGAGAGTTCTAACACATACTATTCATTTTATCTTTACAGCCACTGTGCAGTGTAGAGTTCAGCAGCCAAATTGTATAAAGCAAGAAACAGGACTGAGGGGTCAAGAAATTTACCTCAGAACAGATTAGGCTGAGAGGCAGGCAAATCTGTATTATTTGATTATAAGCCCTGTTGTCTTTGCACATTAATTGATCAAATATTAAAGGGTATTTAACATGGTAAAGAGTGATACGCTTAGATGGGGAAAAACAAACAAAACCCAAAAGACAAATATCAGATGGCTGTGATTTCCAGTGTTGTTTACACAGAGACTTGTTTCTCACTGTCATTGGCTAAGATGCTAGATGCCCTAGTATGATTATTTGCTTTAATTGTCAACTTGGCACAACCTAGGCTCATGTGGGAAGAGAGTCTCAATGAGGCATGTCTGTATTACATCAGCCTATAGGCATGTCTCTGAGGGATTATCTTAATTAAATAAACTCATGTGAGAAGACCCAGCCCACTGTGGGTGTCACCATTCCCTATTAAGGAGTCGTCAGCCATGTGAGTGGGGAACAGAAGCTGAGCCTGAGCAAGCAAGGCAGTGAGCATGCGTGTGTCCATTACTCTCAGTTCCTGGCTGTGGGTGTCATATGACCAGTTGTCTGGAGGTCCCGCCTTGGCGTCCCCACAATGATGGACCGCAGCCTGGAATTGAAAGCCAAAATAAACCCCCTTCTCTTCAAGTTTCCCTTTGTCAGGGCAGTGTATCACAGCAACAGAAATGAAACTAGGGTACCTACTATATAACCCAATTTTATAACCTAAGGTACCATTTTAGAGATATTAAGTGTAAGAATTAGCAATCTCGTGATGGTCTTTCATTTTTAAAAATTGAAACTATAAAGTGAGGTAAAAAGAGTAGAGTAGGGTTTGAGGGGAAATATGCTCAAGGTAGATTATGTTCCAGAAAATGGCTTTATGTAACCTTTCATTTAAAAAAAAGTGGAGAGATTGCTCAGTGGTTAGTAGCTCATAGTACTCTTGCAGAGGACTGTAGTTTAGTTCTGTTCCCAGCATCAGCATCTGTCAGATTACAGCCACCTTTACTCCAGGGGATCCAATGCCCTCTTCTGGATTTCTACAGGCATCCATTTACACATACACACATGCACACACACACACACACACACACACACACACATGCACATACACACACACACACATCAAACTTAAAAATAAAATAAAGTTTTAAACAAATAACAATAAAATTGAACAAAAACAAATTGAGAACATCCACTTTGGCTTGGCTATGGCTATTTCAGGTTCACACCTGCTTCTGATTAAAGAACTGGGTGGAAACGCTGCACAGTTAACAATTACAACGTTTGCCGGTTTCCCCACTGCATCAGCATCCTAATTCAGTCAAGTTATTAGCTGTCCACTCTTATTTTAGGTGGAGGAAGAGTGTAGCCTGGACAGTGCCTGTGTTCCCTTTGTATTTCTTCCTAAAGTCGTCTGAGAAGGAGTGCGGAACAGCTGAACCTGTGTGGTAAGCTGTCATTGTATTGGCTCAGTGATTAATAACATTGAGTGAAAACTGAAAAAAGGAAAAGGACCATTTTGGGCTAGAGAGAAAGCTCAGATGGTAAAGTTCTTGCTTGCTTGCAAGGATGAGGAGCTGAATTTAAACCCCCCAAAGCCACGTAAAAAGAGCTGGGCCTTATATCCCAAAACACGGAGCAGCAAATATCTCCTAGACAAGCTGTCGATAGTGACTTCTGTACCCACGGGCTTTGACCTTTCTCAGACAGAACTCCGACTCCTTGCCCTCAAGCATGTAGCCATCTGCTCTAGCACGCAGGCATGATCTTAAAGCCATGGAGGCAAGAAGCTTGTTCCACTACAACTTCTCCTCTAAAAGACTGCTAGTTTGGGGATTTCTTATTCCTTCATCAGATTTCATTTGATTTTTTTTTTTTGATCATTCGCTAAGATCTCTTCCTCCTACAGAATCAGTATAGACCCCTTTCTTGAGGCCTGGGCGTGGTGCACAGTGGGACTCATGCCATTGTCACAAGAGTGTGCTGTCAACTAGCGAGATGTCAGCATGGTCCTGGTGCTTCACAGATCATCACATCACTGTCTGCACTGTGAGCACCCTTCTTCCCGGAGTCCTGAGGGCTGGGAGTGGGAAGTCTTCTAGGATCGGCTCATCTGTGGAGCATTGGTAGGAGGTAGCACAAGAGGACAACATTAATATAAGGTCCTAAAAAATGTAAATTCTACAGCCCTATGCCATATGTACAGAGGCAGGACTTCCACTCGCAGGGCCAGCCCATTAGTGCCGACAAGTCCCCCATGACATTCAGCTAGGCATTAAAGTTTGAGAACCTGTGTGTTACTGTTATATAGAGTAGGTCAAATTTAAAGGACAGAATTATGGTTCTGGAGTGGTACATACCATATGGTGGTGGTTCTGCTATTAGCACGGAAATAATTCTTTGTTTGATAGTTACAAACTTGCCTGGAAAAGAAGCATGTTTCTTTTATGTCTACATTACAGAAAATCATCTCTGAACCCTTAAGAGGAATTGATGCGTAGAATAACTTGATGCCCAAGGTCTTCAGTTTGAGCCTTTGACTCCTCGTGGAAGAAGGAGGGAACTTATTCCCTCACGTTGCCCTCTGACCTCTGCATGCAAACTGCAATGCACACATGCAAGCATATGCGCACACACGCGTGCTCACATGCGCACATGCACACTCACACACACTCACACACATACACCTTAAGTAAGTACAATGTAGTATAAATTTAAAAAGTAAACACCACTTCTGATTATCAAAATCTCACCCTTTTTCAAGTGCTTCCCTCTCGGGAGACCTTTGCTTTGGTTTGCCCTTCTAGATGTTCCGTTTTGTGTTTCTTCTAGGGAGTTGCCTAAAGGGACAACACTATCCACCAAGTCCCCTCAGCTCCCTTCCCTTCCCCAAAGCCAACAGCCCCAGGGGAAGAGGTGTTTATTGTATCAGTGTGTTACTGTGTCATAGTGAAGTGTTACCTCCAGTGGGTGGACAAAAGTGTATCCTTCCCAGTACTGTATGCTGAGTCCCCCCACCCCCACCCCCGCTTGCATACGCTGTGAGCAGGCTCATTTCTAGCGTGGTCTCTGTGGTTTGTAGATAGCTGTATGGTTCCTGTACCATCTCATGTCCTTCTTCTGTGTCTGTCTTCATTGTACAAAGACCTACCCACATGCTCCTTTTCTACCTTAATAATCTTCTTTGAAAGGCCTTGACTTCCACCTCCATGGCTTTCTGAGAGTCTGGGGATAAAGATGGCAATAGATTCATTTGGAGGCAGCGTGCTTACTTCATCTCTTCATGTTTATGTATGCCCTTGGCCATTCATATGTGTATGTATGTGTATCTGCATGGATTTATGTACACCATGTGCTTGCAGGAGCCCAAGGAGCAAGTAAGAAGGGATCAGATGCCCTGGAACTGGAGATATAGGCCATTATGAGACACCCTGTGGCTTCTGGGAACCAAACACAGTTCCTTGTCCAGAGCAGCAAATGTGCTAAGGCACCTAGCCATGTCTCTAGCTATACATTTGTGTGGATGTGTGTAGGAAACGTGGCTTGAGTGGTTAGTCATGGGCTGGGCTGTCTCTCCCATTCCAAGCAGGTCCCTCTACCTACAGACACACGCCATTAGTGCCCCTATGTGCCAAAGAGAAAATGAATGAGCCACCCAAGAAAGCAGGGGGAGAAATCACATTTGCTAAATGGATAGTGTTTCATCCATTAAATGAATGTGATACCTTCTTTGTGTCTGGTATCCATACAGAAGGCATGTGAAAAATGGGTTAGCCGAGAGTTAATTGACTGTGGAGACTCTGTCTTTAGTCTCTGCCTGTATCTTTTTTTTTTTTTTGAATTAATATACACAGTGGGTGATGTGGTGAAGGATTCAAAAATAAATTCTTTGTAGAAATATCCTAGCAATTTGATGCCTTAATAATGTATGAAGAGAAAAACCCATAATAGCCATTATTTTTTTTTCTTCTTCTTCACCTTTAGCAAATAGGAACCCTTTCGTTTAAATTAGGCTTGTGTGTGTGAAACAACGAAGTGTGTCAACAAGTATAGTTTGCTGTAGATGCAATGCAAGACATGGGACAGATGCCAGAAGAGAACCGGCTATTCCCTTAACAAATTAAATGTAGAGTGTGTGTTGAGAAGTGAGTGCCAAAGGAGTTTGTGAGGATTAATAGCCAACATATGGATTCTAATGTATCTGTGTGTCTGGGTGCGGTTATGTGCATATGAATGCAGGTGCCTAAAGAGCGCACAGGTGTAGGTTTTCGGATGGAGCTAGAGGTACAGGATGTTTTGAGTTGCTCAGTACGGATGCTGGAAAAAATGGAGCGTGGGTTCTCTGTAAAAGCAGTATGTACCCTTAACCGCTGAGCCGCATCTCCAGGGCCGCTAGTTACTGTTCTAAAGAGGACTCAGAACATAAGGAAAGTGGTGCTCGAAACCTGGCTGGCCTGGGCACTCTACACCTGCACTGGGTAGTTGGTGACATGTACATGCAACATGGAGGGGTACATGCTGACTTCAGAGAGTGCCATCCAGGCCTGTTGAGGGGCCATCCATACTGCCTGGGGAAGATCCACACGGAAAGGATTACAAGAGATGTTCCCCTGACTCCGTTTATTTATTTCCACCGAGAATTTAAGCCCCCTGCAGAAGTCAGCGGTGGTTAGGATTTTATCTTTCCTTGCTGTAGGAAATGAAGGGATGGCAAAGGGAATTGGATTTGTCTGAAAGCTTCTGGAGCCGGCAGGCTCATGGGACCCTCTCAGCTGTCTCTTTCCAGGCATTATTTAGTGACACGGTCACATTTTCTAAGGTCAGGTTTTGTTTTCCACTCATGGGTAGCAGAGCTGAACACAATCTTTACAAAGACTTAAATCTTGATCTAAACCTTAAGAAGAGGAGGTAAGGTAATATATGTTTACAGTTAGCCTTGAGCTCAAGGCATATAAAAAATACAGTTTTTCATCTGTCTGCTGGTGCGCGAGCATGTGAGTGTGTGTGTGTGTGTGTGTGTGTGTGTGTGTGTGTGTGTGTGTGTGTGTGTAGTGGTTAGGCCCTTTAAAGAAATAGCATAGAGACTGACAATATAGCTCACAGGCTGAGTGCTGGCCCAACAGGCACAAGGCACCTTCCACTACGTCCTCAATGCCAGAAGAAAAGAAGAAATTAAAACTAGCCTTGACTTTATTGTTGTTGACTCTGTGGATTGTGGAGAATACCACACCCATCATGCATAAAGTACCTGTTTATCATCATGGGCAGTCAGATGTGAACTGTGACCAGCAGCCACTAAATACCGTCTCTGTTGTTTCAAAGCAAACTTTGTGACCTAATTGTTAAGGCAGTGCCTTATCTCTGAGCCCAGGAATGAAATTCCTGCAACTCAGTTTTTCATCTGTCTGCTGGTGCGCGAGCATGTGAGTGTGTGTGTGTGTGTGTGTGTGTGTGTGTGTGTGTGTGTGTGTGAGAGAGCACATGCATATGTGTGTGACTTGGAAAGCACTCAGGTTCTGCGGTTCCTTGTTTCTGTGACACTGGAAAGCTGAGCCTGGTGTGTAGCTAAAACAAGTGTGGTTTGCATTTTTTCAGACAAAGCAAGAAAATTAAAGTGAAAGAGACAGAAAGACAGACAAGGTGAGAAACAGACACACATAACAGAGAGACAGTTAGATAGATAGATAGACACACACACACACACACACACACACACACACACACACATACACACACACACTGACTATAAGAGGCATCTGAGTGTATCAACACAGTGGGACAGTATGCAGAAGTGTAAGAGTGCTGTTGTTGGGTGTGATTCAGTGTGAGGCGCATTTATTTCTAATTGTGTCTTCACTAAATTTCAATTTTGAAGCTCCTTCTGGAGAAGTGATATTTCAGGACTAGCTTGAGAAGCCAATTACATGGGACTAGAGAGACGGTTCAAGGGCTAAGAGCTCTGGCTGCTCTTGCAGTGGACCCGGGTTGGACTCTAGCACCCGCTCAGTGGCTCCCAGCCACCTGCCCCAGGGTAGCTGATGTCCTCTTCTGGCCTCCACCTGGACCATGCACACATGTGGAGAACAGACATACATGCAAGCAAAACATTCATACAATAAAATATAAATAAAGTTACAAGATTAAAAAGAGAGAGAAAGAGAATCAGATGATATTTTTTAAAACTTCTTTAAAAAAGAAACCAATTAGGAAGAACTTTTTGTGCATCAGTTTTAAGTGCTTTGATCCCCCTCCTTCCCTCCATCACTCCTTTTAATCTCTTGCATACTGTTACTTTTCAGCAAAATTATATATATATACCAAAATTATATATTATATATATATATATTCAGCAAAATATATATATTATCTCTCCTTCTTTTCCACCTCTCCCTCTCCTCTTTATTTCTTAGTCACAAACATTTTTTTCAGGTACATATTTGCCTGAGCAGCCTATGCCTGGTGAGCATCCATCTGGTTAGCCAATATGACGTGAGAAACTTTCTCCACTGAAGATAATATTTGCATATGACAGTTTATTTCATTGGCCATTTTCTGTGGGGATCTCCGTAGACATGGGGCCGGCAGAGTAATAATCTGAATGAGGGAGGCAAGAAGGAAATCAGGTTCAGTCTGACTCAGTAGCTGGTGCTACTTCAAACCCTAAAGTCTGACACAGGCAGTTTATTTTAGGCATATTTAAATACAGTACAGTTTGGAAACGTTTCCTGGTATAATACAACGAGAGGGGGGCATAGTTACATCGAAGCTTTTCTCAAGGTACATGTTGCTCTTCCATGAAGATGTGTTCCGGACATGGGTTCCATGTGTTCCTTAAGGGCCTGGGGAGACTCTGGGGTGGTCTGCATCATGCAGATAGTCAGAGGTCATCTAGAGGTCATCTAGGCTGTTAGCCACTCCCACTCATGATCCTAGGAGTTTGGAGAGCAAGGGGGTGAGGTGGCCGTACAGATAGTGCAAAGGAATCCAATTTGTTATTTATTTATTAAGTTTATTTATTTTATTGTTCTGTGTATACAAGTGTTTCACCTGCATGCATTGTCTGTGCACCATATGCACCCCTGGTGCTGGTTGAGGTCAGAAGAGGGTGTATGATCCTCTGGGACTGGAGTTACAGGTGGTTGTGAGCCACCAGATGTGTGCTGGTTTCCAACCCTGAGCCTCTCTGGAAGAGTGGCTAGAACCCTTAACCACTGGGCCATCTACCCAACCCTCAGATCATTATTTAAATATGGTTATGAGCATCGTCATGCAAGCTGAAAAGGTGCAATGAGCTCAGTGGCTTCCCCAGCCAAACAGACCCAGGTGGAGGTGAGAGCTGAGCCAAGGCAGATTGATGTATGGGTTATTGCTTAGCTAGACTACAACTCTCTCCTGGACCTCCATCAAACATAAACTTAACTGAATTGGAAGTTTTGATGTATGTACATTATTATTGTTATTGTTGTTGTTGTTGTTGTTGTCGATGTTATTTTGAAACAGTCTCATGTATGCCAGGCTGAGCTTGAATTCCCTGTGTGGCCAGGATGACCTTGAACTCTTAATCCTCTTGCCTCCACCTCTTCTTACCTGATGAGACTGCAGAGGTGCACCAGCATATCTGGTTAATGGGTTGCTGGGACCAAATCCAGTGCACCTTTCATGCCAAGCAAATACTTCCCCAACTGAACTGAAATGCAGCCTGTAACTTTTTCATTTCACAGAGGAAAACATGGTGGCTGGAAGGTGTTAGGCTGAAGTGTTCAAGGTCATGTCTGAGTAAGAATGGGGCACAAATCCTGGCCTCGTGGTTAAGTTCACACTTTATTCTGGAGACCCATGGGGGGTCTGCACTTTGGTTCCTTCTTTTGGATACCTGTGCCGGCCTGATGCACATATCCCTGTAGGCACAGTCCAGGACATATTCCTGTAGGCACAGTCCAGCACATATTCCTGTAGGCACAGTCCAGGACATATTCCTGTAGGCACAGTCCAGCACATATTCCTGTAGGGACAGTCCAGTACATATTCCTGTAGGCACAGTCCAGGACATATTCCTGTAGGCACAATCCAGCACATATTCCTGTAGGAACAGTCCAGCACATATTCCTGTAGGAACAGTCCAGCACTTACCTACAGAAATGGAGAGTCATGTTACTAAAGATAACTGACATAGGATCACCCTGGTGTGCGGCTGGGGCTCACCCTTCCAGATGCACCCCTGCTCGATAGTGTGTACCCCAATGTTCATGAAGGTCATATGAGTGTCTTCACTGGGTTTCAATAACACAGAACTTTGTTCTCTCTCTCTCTCTCTCTCCTCTTCTCTTCTCTTCTCTTTCAGGTATGGAAAAATCGTATCCACAAAGGCAATTCTTGACAAGAATACAAATCAATGCAAAGGTGAGTGTGAACTCCTCCTATCCTGAGCTCCTGTCTGTAACCTTGAGCTCATGGCACCTCCACAGCCGAGGGCCAGGCCTCAGCTGCACAGTGACCATGGTGTGCAGCCGATGACAAGATCACATGATGCCGCAGTGCTTTGATGGGTTGTATTTCTGGTAACATTGCTCATTAATTTTTTTCATTAACAAACAAAATGAAAATCGCAAATCAGGACAAGTATCAAATTGCCTCAACAGAAGAGTAAATTACCTTCTAACAATGTCGGCTTGGTCTGATTTGAATGGCGTTATCAATGATACAAATTGATTCCCTATGTAAAGATGAGGTGCACTGGGGAAAATGATCCCAGGCAAATAATGCTTTAATTTCTCTGTTCTTCAGAGCTCTTGTAAGATTTGTTGACTAGGAATGAGTTTAATGATGGGCCAATTGTATCTATGCTTTGGCTATAAATATCTCACAAGATTTCAGAATGATATTAACTCAGGTTTTTTTTTCTTTCTCTTCTCTGCTGGAAATATTTCAGAAATCATTTGACAATGGCTGTGGTTCGTGTTTCTTCATGTCTGGAATCCCACACAATGTTTAAAGGTTACATTAAATTATTTGCATAATCTATACAGTCACAGCTACATGAGTTGGTTCTGACTGGGAAATTAGAATGCTTCTCGTCACATACATTATTTCTTGCCCTTAATCCAGAATTCATTGTAATACTTAAATCAGGCACAGAGGGGGTGAGCCAAACAGAACATGTGCAAGTTTTAACAAAGGACATTCATGTACTCCTGTATTCCTGACTTTCTGGGTAATGTTAGACAGAGTCATTTCAGTTACTTTTCAAAGAAAGTGTTGCTCATCTCTGATCAGCTCAGTAGTACATCGGGAACAAGACAGGAGCACCAGCTTGTAAGTTCTGTCTCTATCTAGCTTAACCTGTAGCTGAAAACAAACTAGTCCTACGATGACCAAGCATGGAAGGCTGCCTGCAGTCACAACACCTGGAAGGCAGAGTTGGGACCCTCTAAGCAAGCTGGTCAGCTGGACTAGCTGGGCCTGTGAGTTCTGGGTTCATAAAAATCCTACCTTAGTAAGCACAGGGGAAAGCAACTGAGAAAGACCCCCAGGACACACATTCCCTCCTTCCTTATGCACTCACGCACATAGAAACAAGTAAGTCAGGCCTGACACCCTCAGGAGGACCACTGTAGTTCTGGCTTCACTATGAGAGTGTGAGGGGGATCCCAGGGTCAGAAGCGGCTGCTGAACATTGTGAAGGAGATCATTCTTTCTTGGAGCTGAAAATTATAAAATTAGGAAAAGAAGGGATGGCCAGAAAAGCTCATGGAGAAGATATTCTGACTTACAATTGTATATACCCCTGCAGTTGTTATGTAAAGTCAGACCAGGGAAGATTACTGTAGACACTGGGAAGGGGCACAACATTTTAGAGACTCTTAACATTGTATTTGTTGGGTCTTAGTAATTAAGAGCACTTTCTGCTCTTGTAGAGGACCTGGATTCAGGTCCCAGCACCCACATGGTATCTCACTACGGTAGCTCCAGTGCCAGAGTATCTGATGCCCTCTGCTGGCTTCTATGGGCATTGCACTCATGTGGTACACATACATACATACATACATACATACATACATACATACATACATACAAAATACTGAAACACATAAAATAAAAAGAAATTTTTAAGCTGGGTGTGGTGGCGCACGCCTTTAATCTCAGCACTCGGGAGGCAGAGGCAGGTGGATCGTTGTGAGTTCGAGGCCAGCCTGGTCTACAAAGTGAGTCCGGGACAGTCAAGGCTACACAGAGAAACCCTGTCTCAAAAAACCATGAAAACAAAACAAAACAAAAAGAAAATTTTAAATAAAACAAAGTAAAATTGTATCCTGTATACAACATAGACCTCTTCCTATTAGAAGTTATTTGTGGCAGTCATACTTTGATTTCTATGTGTATTTCATAAAAAATGTTTTAGAAAAATGAATGAGATTGAATTATTGGGTAGGAAGTAGAGACCATCTGTCTATCATCTATCTATCTATCTATCTATCTATCTATCATCTGTCTATAGATCAATATGTTATCAATCTATAATTAAAGGAGAGGAAATGATGAAGGTGCCACACTGGTTCCTAATTACCATAGTAAAATGAGGGTCACTGTGAAAGTTTTCCAAAGTGTCTACCCATAGATAGAATTAGGGAGGACCATTATATTTGAGGAAAATGGCCAATAATTGCTAACGATGGCCATGGAAAGTGGTGGGGCCATGGAAAGGGAGGAGACAACTGCTGGCCAAGGTGTCAGGGCCTGATTAGCCACACACTGACAGGAATAAAGAGGAATATTAGACTCCCCCAAAAGGGAGACAAGGAAAAGGCCAGAGGGAGAACCCAGTTCAAAAAGTTCTGTGAAGAAATAACGGGATTAATACTAGAGAGAGAAGGAGGTTTCTTGTAGGATCTGTTAATAAAAGAATCTGAGCTGGAGATTCTAAATACTAGTAGGTGGGGAGACTTTACTCACAGGTCCACGGGGGAGGAAGAGTGTGGCAGAAAAGCAAAAGAAACATAAAAAAAACCTCAAGCTTGAAAGGATGAAGAGCTGGCTCTGTGATTAAGAACACCTGATGCTCCTGTGAGGACCTCAGACTTTTCTCCCCACCCTAGTACCAAATTGATGGGCTGTGCACAACAGCCTGTAACCCCAGCTCCAGAGAATCTCATGCCTTCTTCTTTCCTCTGTGGACACTTGCACACATATGCACACACAGAGACAAACACACACACACACACACACACACACACACACACACAAGCATAAATAAGAATAAATCTTGAAATTTCAAACTTAGGAGGGCTCTAAGAGACACAGCATCCACAGGACAAGTTAGGCAGCCACGAGGACCATGAAAATGACGGCAACTTACAGCGATAGTTTATGTGCACTTGAGCAGCCGATGCAGCATGCATGCCATCCACGGCTGGTTAGTGCGAATGTGTCCACCCATCCCTCTGAGTGCCGTCTTCAATTAGCAAAGCCTTTCACCGAAACTTGTGAAAACAGCCGCCAAGAGCATAACCTTGATATTACTATGACACTCAAACGATTTTCTCACATACTTCCTTCAACCCTGCCTTCAAAGCTCCGCATATCCAGAGAATATGAAACGGCTAGCTTCCAAGGCCTGTAAAACTGTTAGATAACTATTAAGGTGGAGATCACGAGGGCGGGCTGCAGCGTCAACCCCTGGGAAAAATGTTTATGGTCTGAAGGCAAATCAATGCAGGAAGAATATAAAACAACGAGTGTGCTGCGCGTGGAGCGGAAGCTGTGGTCACGGCCGCAGTAGAGTCCTGCTGCTCAGGCTCGCTTGCCTCTCTCAGCTGATCAGCTAGCAGGTGTGGTTTAGGCTCAGCCGCTCAATGTCGCTGTGTATGGGAAGGCAGCGATGGCAGGAAGAGCATGTTCATAGGTTGCTGTGATGCTAGAGTAACTTACATACAGGAACGGCTCGAGAGTACTTCACATGAAAGTCTATCGTCTTCTTTCATTTGCCTGTGTGAGCATTGTGGACGTGTGTGTGTGCGCCCACGTGTATGTATGTGTGCGCATGTGCACAACTGTGCATGTACTCGTGGAATGTCAGACATCTTCCTTGATTGCTCTCCATCTTATTTTTTGGTACAGGACTCTCACCACATCTGTAGCCCACTGGTTCAGCTAGACGGGCTGGCCAGCAACCCCTAGGGACCGTCCTGTTTCTGCCTCCCCAGCACTGGGATTGCAGGCGTGGTGTCATTTACGTGGCTTCTGGAGACGTGAACGTGGCTCCTCTTGTTTGTTCAGCAATCGCTTTCCTTCTGGCCAGGAGGCTAGCAATATTTTTGTTTGTTTGTCGCATGTATGTATGTGTGTTGTGTATATGTACATGTTTGCATGTATGTGGACACATGCTTATGAATGTGAACCTGTGCATGCTTGTTTGTAGAGGCCCAAACCTGATATCAGGGGTCTTCTGTAATTGTTCTCCACTTTACTCATCGAGGTGAGAGCTGTCAGGCACACACAGCTACCTGGCCAGCTTCCTCTGGGAGTCTCTTGTCTCCTCTTTCCTAGTGCTGGAATTACAGATGGGTCACCACTACCACTGGTGGGTTTTGAGGAATCGAACCCATATCCTTACATTTGAACAGGAAGTTCTTTACCCACCAAACCCAAGGCTAGCATTATGAAGGAAAACAAATATAACTGCTAGTGCAGGACCGTAGCTGATGTTATTTTAATATTTCTTCGAATCTATTTTGTAGTATTTTCAGGAAAAAAATAAATGTAGCTCCCAGAACAATTCAGCTGGCTTCAATTGTTTTGTTTTGTTTTTTAAAGATTTATTTATTTATTTATTTATTTAGTATACAGTCCTCTGCCTGTGTTATACCTGCAGCCAGAAGAGGGCATTAGATCACATTATAGATGCTTGTGAGCCACCATGTGGTTGCTGAGATTTGAACTCAGGACCTCTGGAAGAACAGTCCGTGCTCTTAACCTCTGAGCCATCTCTCCAGCCTTTGTTTGTTTTTCATTTCATTTTATATAAGTGTGTGACTAGACAGCATATCTGTTCAGCACGTGCATGTAGTACCCACTGATGCCAGAAGAGGACTGGAGTTACAGAGGTTTGAGGGTCTCCAGGATGGTGGTGAGAATCTAGCCCAAATTCTTCACCACTAAACTGTCTCTCCAGCTTAGAGCTAGTTTGAATTTTGTCTATATTTTGTTGTTCTATAATACCTCAGAAACTCGTGGCCATACATTATTTTGTTTTATCAAGTAATGGCAGGTGTAGCTGAGCTTGAAGAAGATGCTACAGTTTGTTGCTTTACACAATAGGAAGAAGTTTGAAGCCTCCGTGGCCACTTCCTTAGGAAAGAGGTGAAAGTGTGGGAAGTGTCTGGGTTTTGTTTTTAAATTACTAAGATCATGAAGGCTGTCATTAGGGGACACAAATCAGATTTAATCTTCACTGAGACACTTGCTTTTCAGTTATTTACAACCTCCCTAGCCCGAGGATAGGCAATCAAAACAGACCTCTTGGAAGACAAGGATTTATTTATTTCTATTTTTTAAAGATATGGTCAGTTTTCCACACACAAACAGTTACACAGGCTGAATGGCCTCGTGTTCTGAAAGGCAAGAGAAAATGCATGTTAGTCCCCTTCAAGATGCAGACAAAAGGCATCCATTGGCCTTGATGTATCAACACATAAGGCTCCAACTTGGCCTCAACCGCTAGAAGACATGTTTTTATTCTTTTTAGCATCCCACTGCACTCTGAGTGCAAGTTTGCAAGGAGAAGCAAACATATTTGTCCTTCTACAAGGGCCATCGGAACCCTTTCGGTGTCTCCTAGTTTTAGACTGATTCTTTTTTGGGTGGTGTCCGAAAGACTTTCCACTCTGTGCAATATAACAAAATAAAACAAAACAGACGCCGTCGGCCCCAAATGACCAGAAATTGCTGAACAAAGCAAGCCGTCACTCCAGATGGGATGTAATCACAAACAGAGCACAGCTCATTCAGACGGTCAAACGCAGGGACTGGGAGGTGCCGTTCAAGTTCCCCGGATCTGTCCAGCTCTGACTTGTTTTTGTGTTTCTCCCCCCGCCCCCACTCCTTCATTTATTTTTTTTTACATTTAAATTTTTTTTTGTTCTTCCCCATGAACTGGGCCCAGTATATTGGCTAATTTAAATTTTTTCAAGGAACATTCAATGAAAGATCCTACTCCACACAAGGTAGCAAGGTCTTAAACGAGTTTTGTTGTCTGTGTCCCCCTGTTTTAAAAAGCTGGTTTTGCTTTTTTTTTTTTTTTCCCCTATCTCTCACTCCATTCCTTTTTTTTCTGGCAGACACTGTGTTTAGAGGCCTGGGAGTGAGTAATGTATCTTCCATAAATGTCCCCAGGCCTCGTTGCCATATGCACAACAGTGGTCAGAGTGTGCCCAGCACACCAACTTTTCACTCAGAGTGGGAAAGACTTCACTGCCACAGGCTGGCTGAGCTATACTTTATGGAAACGTTTGCTGCCTTTGACTGTTCACTGCATCCTTAGGAGTCAAAACTAAGTGCTGAAGCCTTGGCTCGGTAGCTAAGAGCAGCAGCTGATCTTGCAGAGGACCCAAGCTTGCTTCGCAACACCTACACAGTGGCTCACAACTGCCTGCAACTCCAGTTCCAGGGCACCCAACACCCTCTTTTGGCCTTCCCAGGCACTACATGCAGATAGTACAAACATATGCACGCAGGCTAAATATCCACATGCATATTCTTTAAAAATCAAATTGGAAGGTGGTATTTGAAAGCTGTGAAGTAATCCATGAGAGATGCTAATTTCTTCCTCATGAATGACGTCAGAGAACTTACCTTCCAGGAAGGGCACATTCTTACTTACATGAAAGCAGAAAGCAATCTAGACTGTTCTAGAGAAAGGGGTTTGGCTCAGCTATTGGACAGGATCCATGAAGCAGTTCATGGCCGTGTTTATATACATACCTATAAACAGGCTTATGTATAGTTCTGTGGGGTATTTATGTGTGAATATGTGCTCACCTTATGCATATGCATATGGAGGCTAGAGGTAGCCTTTGGTTTTCCTCTTCTGTCATTCCACCCTCTTATATTTTGAGGCAAGGATTCTCAGCGAACTTGGCCCTTACAGTCCACTAGATTGGCTGGTCAGCACGTCCCAGGGAACCCCTGTCTCCACCTCCCCCGTGCTGGCCTGACAGGCATGCCCTATCACACCGGAGTCTTTCAGGTGGGGTGCAAGGGATCTGAACTCAGGTCTTCCTGTTTAATATTTCACCCACTGAGATACATCTCCACCACATGTTTATATATTCACTTTATTTTTTGAGACGGAGAAGTCACTATGTAACCCTGGCTGATCCAGAATGCACTGAGATCTACCTGTCTCTGCCCCCCAAGTACTGGGATTAACTGATGTGCCACCACACTCAAGCTTTCCATGTTTATATACTCTACAAGTCTCTTAGGTGGCTGGATGTGACGCCGTAGATTCGAATGCATTTAGAATTAGTTAATTTGCTTTTTATTTCCATCACAGTTGCTAGCAGAGCTTATGTCTATCAACATGGGGGAGGCGCAGAATCTTCTGCAAAAGTCCCACAAGCCTGAAGGGAGGATGTGGCTTCGTCTGTCATCCTAGGTACAGCCAGGACAGAGTTGAAGTAGCCTCTGCATCAGCAATGGTCCCAGCCACAGGGTACACACAGAGCAGGGGTGCTCCTGTCGGTGCACATGCGGGGCTGCTTAATTCAGCCAGGTAGCACGGCTACCCTGAGATCCTTCAAGCAGAGGACCGCAGCTGGTAGTGTGCCGTGGAGAGCTTTCCTTAAGTGCCTTTTATTTTTTTTAAATCAGCCCGAGCAAAAAAATAAATGTCCTGTGAAATGTATGAGTCTGAAAAATTGCATTTTTCAGAGGACTAGGTACCTCCACCAGGTGGGCTCACAGGCTATTGAGCAGGAAGCTCATGAAAGAAAATGGCTTGAAAAACACATTTATTCAATTTTCAAATAATGGGATTAGATTACAATAAATAAGTAAATAAACAAAAGCGGTTTTACTTAGAGAAATACCTTTCCCTGTGTGGCAGCAGATGTGTGATAATCCCCCACAACTTCTTTCTCTTCTGGCTCGCTCACCTACTCTGACATTAACCTTCAACTCCTCACATGCACCGTGCACGTGACCACGCAGTTTATTGGGTATTGATGGCAGCTTCAATTCTTATTTCCAAAATGTTAGTCTGCGCAGGGACTCTGGCATGCTCAGTCAGGGCACTGTGCTCACCCCCATTCTTCTGTGGGTTTTGTTTACGTTGACATGTCCAGCCTTGTGATATTTTGAGACCATGTTGCCGTCTACAAAGCTTACACTCAGGAGTCACACAAACAAGGCACCAAAAATAATGAATGAACAGACAAACTTATGATATGTTAAGTGGGTTTATGGGTTTTGTGCTGGGTCACGTTCATAGATATTCTGAGGGCATTCATCCCATCGGCCGTGGGATGGGCGCACCTCTATAAAATCCCAAAGGTGGTAATGAGGCCTTGAGCATGTTCCTCAACCAGGTGACCAAAGGCTGTCCTCTTGCTCAAGATCCTCCTTATAAATTATCTATTTCCACTAGCAGGATACAATAATAATAATAATAATAATAATAATAATAATAATAATAATAATAATAATGATAGTTGTTACTATTAAATTATTATTGTTATTGTTTGTTGTTATTTATTCAGTGTTAACTTGAAAACTTTCTGGAATAAACAAGTGAGACAGGTTCTCATGGTTTGGGGAATCATATCTTTTCTCCACTGTTTGTGCTGACCGCTACATACATTTTAGGCAAAAGTAATAATAAATAACCGCAAACAGTAAGTCTAACAGGGAGCATTGCTGCTCTCAGCATAGATTGGTATGTGCCAGGATTTAGTACTGTTTTCAGCTCTTCGGGGGTTTATTTTGTTGCACATGGAGAGATGATATGGTTCATCGGCAAGATTTTCCTTGTTATAACGGAATATTACATAGCTTAAAATCAGGGCGGTAGACTCATGTTTTCTTTAGTCATAGTCGCAATGTGACATTTACTGAGCCTTTATTTTTGATTTTTAAAAATTACCGTGTCTCTATGTGTGGGTCTGTGTGTGGGGCTACATGCGTACCTTTGCGCTGAGTTTGCGCCCTTCATCTGCTCATGGTCACCCCCAGCCCACGTGAGACTTCCTACTCCTGGCCGGTGGAGTCCACAGGGCAATTCTAGGGTAACTTTAGTTCTAGGGCCTTACTTCCCATGTGGAACCTCCGATGCCACATCAGCAGGGCCCCCAAGTGCAGCCAGGCACACATTCCATAGTCCTATGAGTAGTGTCAAGGTCCTGACAAATGTGAGGACTAATCTTGAGAAGTCATCACTTATAACTCACAAGATTTGATTTGTCACTTTGAGTTTATCCCTTTTTCTGGTTTGAGTTATACATTTTCATTCATCCATAATTGAATAAATATATGATATTCTAGAAATGAATGTACATTTTAAGTAATATGCAAAGTCTGACCATGTATGGTGCATAGATACAGTGTCTATGTACTCGTAGATTTATTAATATGTCAACCTTGGGACTGGAGTAATGGCTCAGCGGCTGTGGTTGCTCAATGCTCTTGCTGAGGACCCAGGTTTGGCTCCCATCACCCACATAGAAGCTCATAACTATCTGAAACTCCAGTTTCCCAGGGGAATCATATGCCCTCTTTTAGCCTCTGTGGCATCCTGCACACGTATAGGGCCCATATGCCCATACATTCACTAAGACACACACATACAAATGAATAAGCAAGTATAATTTTTGAAATATGTCAATACTCAGGACCATGTTAATGAGAAAACTTTCAGATATAAAGAGGGGCCGTAGTTCCATGGTCGAGTGCTTTAATGGTGCAAACAAGGGGCTGCGTTCCATCCCCAGCAAAGGGGGAAACTTAAACACAAAAAGTTGCACTCCTAAGACTTTTCTGTTGATACCTACAGCAAGGAACTATACAAGCCATAGTAGTATAATTCCTGGACTAAGTTATTTATTATTTATGAACGCCTTTCCCTCAACTATCAAATGAACCTGTTTATATGACAAAACAAAACTGGCAATGGTGGGGCGTTAATGTGCTAAATGGTGGATGCACAGGTCAAGTGCACACTTCAGTCTTGGGGTTCTGCTTGTGGGAACTGTGCCATAAGATGTAAGGAACAGAGTGCAGTACTGAGCTGGTGTTAAGTGTAGAAGCCATGTGCCTCTCAGGCTTTGCTAATGGCTGGAGGAGAAATGCTTAAAGGATGATTCTTTCCTACATGTTGTGGTTGACTATATGATGTCATGGCCTGGAAAATTCGCTGTCTGTGAAAAGCCCGCTCCCTTGCTGTCCCAGGTGCTGGAATTCACTGTGATTGAGTCGGATAGGTCCCGGGAAGGAAATATTTCTTTGTTCACCCTCTATGATCCTGATCACTCTTCGGTGTTTTTTTTTTGTTTGTTTGTTTGTTTTTTGTTTTTTGTTTTTTTACAAGTTCAAAGTCACAAAGAAGAACACAAAAGGCTTCAGATTCCTGATTTGTTTCTGTGTCTGTCCATGGTGAAGAAGAGAACATTTAGGACATGCTCCATTGTTACATGTTTGCTGCTTGCCCTATCCACATCAATTTACTGGTTAATCTCATTGCTACTGAACCAGTTATTTTCTTTCCATTTAGTTAGATATGAAGACCATGGAGAATAAATTAGAAAAATTCATGTATAAAGCAAAAAAGACAAAAAATAGAAAACTGTAAAATCATAAACCAATTTTGAAGCATGAATATGTCATTTGTCATCATTGAACAAGTGGCTATTAGCTGGCTGAACCATATATTTACCTACAAAATGTTATTGATAAAATATTTGAGGACTCCATTCATAGAGCCACTAAAAAAAATTCCTGTTGGGAAAGAAGAGAGAGCTGCATGGCTTGCATTCAACTTCTAATTCTGTTTTATTATATTATTTATTAATTTCTTCTGCATTTGTGTGATCATGGTGGATGTGCTGTGGTGTGTGTGTGTGTGTGTGTGTGTGTGTATGTGTGTGTGTGTGTGTGTGTGTGCACATTCATGCACAGAGGCTCAAGAAGAATGAGGTGTGTCCTGCCTCCAGTCTCTGCCTTGCTTTGAGACAGGGTCTCTCACAGAGCCTGGAGCTGGGCTGGTAGCCAACCACACCCCACCTTCCATCCCTGGATTCTCTGTCCCAATCTCCATCATGCTGTGGTTACAACCCAAGCCACTTCAGCCTTTTACACAGGGATTAGAAACATAGGCTTTCCTGTTTGAACAGCAAGAACTCTTGCCCACTGAGCTATCTCCTCACATACCCAACCCAGCTTGTTTTAGTGAGTGAGCATCCAGGTAGGGCTGGGACTCATTCAGCCTACTGAACATGCAGGTAGGTCTCGCTCTCATTCGGCCTACTTCAGCACTGACAGGGAAGACAGTGGAGTCCCTTCCAGAAGCTTCTCTGTGGTGTCTTCAGTTGAGATGCTGATCCCTAATAAACAACAATGCTGGCCATCACAGCTGCTGACACTCTCAGACGTTGCCCTGTCTGGGGAAATCAAGAGCCAGAACAAATGACTTCAGGGACATCACAGTCTTCAGGTCCAGGGTGATGTGAAAAAACAAACAAACAAACAAACAACAAAATGTAAACAAAAAACAGCCACAATGAGATATAAAGACACACAAAATGCCTTGGAAAGCATGTTATTAGAATTTATTTTGCTAAAGCAAAATGAAAAAATAAATCATCTGATAAGGTAAAAGGAAGATATAGAGCCCCCCAAAATAGTGTTAATCTAATGTGATTTGTGGGGCTAGAGAGATGGCACAGTAGTTATGAGTGGGAACAGCTTAGTCAAAGGATCCAAGTTGAGTCCTCTGGCAAGTCATAATTGCCTGGAACACCAGCTCTAGGGAACTGAACACCATCTTCTGGCTGCTATGAGCTAGCACTTACTCATACATGATACACATGTGTGTACACACATTTGTACACACACACATACACTCAAATAATAAAAATGAAAATAAGTCTTTAAAAATTAAAATGACTTAAAAATTTTTCATAGAACCTATGAGGTCATCTCAGTGATAAAGGGCCCAAGACCAGAATATCCCTATTTTTATATTTAAGGTATCAAGGAATTATGAGAAATACTATATTCTTTCACAGGGACATGAGTGATTAAATGAGAAGGATTTAACGAGAGGAAACCCTAATTAGTGTGACATCCCCCCCAAGTTTTCCTTCTTTCCCACATTATTTTGGTTTTTAAAAATTTTGTTTATCTAGGCTTTGCATCTAGAGCCTTCTTCCTGTGGCCAAGCATTCTCCAACTCAGTTACACACACATCTCATGCCCCAGGGCTTTTCTGAATCAGTGAGTCTAGTCCAAGTGGAATGTAAATACATATACATATACAAGTCATACTTAACATTACTCTGTCTTTTATACATACTGGCTCACTTGTGTTTGTCTCCTCGTCATGGTGTAGATCACAAGGGAAGACACCTATAATATAATTTTATTCTGAGAGAAGTTTTAAATATTTATTTCAGTATTGTCCTTAAGGTTTCTATTTTAGCTAAACAAGATGTAATTCTCTAAAGAAGTCCTGGCCAGGAACCCCTATACTTCTTCCTGACAAGGTTTCTGCAGTGTGGGACACCCCGGAAAAGTCCTGGGGAAGACATCCTGTTGTAGGTTGTTGTCAGCTTCCTTGGTTTTTCTTCTTTTGGGGGACATGACCTAAGGCAGCAGTAAGGCGTACTCACTGCATACATGGTAACTACATGGAAGCTTGCTTAGTGGGGCTGGAGAGAGGGCTCAGCAGAGGGGCAGAGGTCACACCCCACAACCTACATAGCCAGCTGGGTATCCCACAACTGCCTGCAACTCCAGCACCAAGAGATCCAATGCCTTCTTCTGACCTACACATGAGTGCACATACATGGACGCACACACATACAGACACACACATGCACACACGTGCACACACGACATGTTCTGTGCTCTCACACACACCTTTTGAGAAACAGTACGTAAGCATGTATGCTGTGATATGTGGTGTATATTTGAAATGTGTGTGACCGTAACCTTTCTACCCTGTATCAGTTTCACTTGTCATCTATCACTCCCATTAATAAAGATGGCTAATGCCACTTAGACACAACCTTATGCGGTATCCAGTCCTCACTCCCTTTCCTTTCCACATGACCTCTAAAGGTTTCTGTTTAAAGCCAAGGCTTTGGCTCTGTTTCTTTTTAAGGGAAATATATATATATATATATATATATATATATATATATATATAATGTATCTGTGCAGATATGAGTGACCTTCTGCAATCAATGAAAAGCAAGTATTCTGGATGAACTGGTGAAAACATGAGATGTGTGGGAAGCCATGGGATGGTCTTATGTCTTGGGAAGATAGGTGGTGCTTTCCCTGACCCACAGTCTTCTGAAACCTTAAGAACTAGCCTGAACAGCATAGCCGTGTTCCAGCACTTTTTGCTTGAGTTTGCCCCTTTGTTCTCTAAAGCACAAGAGAGAGAATGCTCACATTACCGTCTGTCGGGGGGACCAGCCGGCCAGCCCAGCACTGAAGCATGTGACGTAGACAAGGTGACAAGGATCCCGATTCAAAAATAAAGAGCTGGGGAAAAAAATCAGAAGGATGAAGAGGAGAAAGAGGAAGAAGGTTTTCTCCCAGTCAGGAGGAAGGTGGAAAGATGGAAGAAGAAGAAGATGAGGAAGAGGGGGAGGAACAAGAAAATAGGGAGGAGGAGGAGGAGCAAGAGGAGGAGAAAGAAGGGGAAAAAAAGAACAGGAAGAGGAAGAGAAGGAGGACAAAGAGGGAAAAAAGTGAATCTTAATGTCATTGGTCAGAACTGGAGCCCTCGTTTGCTTTTCTCAGGAGAGAGGAGCCATGCTTCACCATGTGAGGGCAACTTAAATTTATGATGAGATGTTTCGTCTCTCAAACGTGATAAGCATCGGCCCTGGTGACAGGCTATGTAGTAACAGGAATATGCTGTGTATCTTGGTCCCCACCAAGGTCACCATTCATAACACTCTCATAACGCGCCAGAGAGCAACTGTGTGGGGGCTGTCATTTGGCTACATCATGATTTTAATGCAATTAAGCAGGGCTGTCTCTTGCTGGAAGCTATATCACCAATACCACTGGTGTTTCTTTAAAACCAACCCACTTAGCTCCCTTGTCTAGCACTGAAGACTGGTTCGGTTAGAGTTCCTGATGAATTCTGAACAGACACCTGTTCACCCTACATGTGGAACAGACAGCAGATCAAAGCGACCAATGAGTTTAGTGACGTTACTTACAGGAGCATGTGTATGTGTCTTACAGGAGCATGTGCATGTGTCAGGTGTATGCGTCACACAAAGGCCCCGCCCGGCATGAGTGATGACTCACCAACACTGCGTTCATAGTGCTCTCTGTGCAACCTGTAGGCGCTTCTACCAAAGGCAGATCAAAGCGACCAATGAGTTTAGTGATGTTACTTACAGGAGCATGTGTATGTGTCTTACAGGAGCATATGCATGTGTCTGGTGTATGCGTCACACAAAGGCCCAGCCCGGCATGGGTGATGACTCACCAACAGTGATGTTACTTACAGGAGCATGTGCATGTGTCTTACAGGAGCATGTGTATGTGTCAGGTATATGCGTCACACAAAGGCCCAGCCCGGCATGGGTGATGACTCACCAACAGTGATGTTACTTACAGGAGCATGTGCATGTGTCTTACAGGAGCATGTGCATGTGTCAGGTGTATGCGTCACACAAAGGCACAGCCCGGCATGGGTGATGACTCACCAACATTGCGTTCATAGTGCTCTCTGAGCAACCTGTAGGCACTTCTACCAAAGAGCCTCCCTTGCCCAGCAGTTGTTCTAAATCTAATTGCTAGATTAGAGCTGGTCATTGCCAGGGATAACTTTCCAACTGTCCCGAGCTCTGTAGCTGTCGTTAGTTTCCCAGACTCTCAGTAGCCCTCACTCAGGAGGGGGATCTTCCAGTTGGAAAGGAACAGCTACATATCACCTGTACTCCCGCAGCTGGTCATGGGCACCAGATAACTGGAGAATGCTTACCATCCTCTTTTATATGAAGGAGAGCAAAGCTAGAGATTCTGAACAGTATGTCAAACTTAGTATGGTGAGAATGCACACATATGCCTGCCTAACTTGCAAACACAGATCTCTACTGTTCAGCTTTTCTCTGTGGTCCCCAAAATACTCCTCATGAGTAAGATTAACAACAGCGACCATGTTACACGGTATCAATGACAGACAGACAGACCTGAGCACAGGATTTCTACTATCTCTAAAGACAGATGGTTTGAAAGCAACACACCCCCGCCTAGCTCCAACCCACCTAAGTCCATGGTAGAATGAACAGTGTTGGTTGAGCTTTCTGTTGAATACATGGCAATTGTGCCTTCAAAGCCTAACAGAACCTCTTTGGAACATAGCTTTGTCATATTTCGTTCTTACAGCGTTTTGGACTTCTGCTAGTATGAATGCATGCCCAGGTTCCTACCGGCAATAGCTTTAAATGTAAGCAGTAGAGTTTAATACAGAGTAAGTGGAGAAAATAGCCATGAAATGGTGGGTGGAGAGACTCCAAGTGGCTGGTGCTCTCCTCTTGGTTTCAGGCCGACAACGAGGCAGGGCTCCCTCGGTGCCTGATTCTCCCAGCAAACATGCTTTCCCATTTTTTTCTCATCCTTGCTGGCTCATCTCCTGAGTTTGCTCAGTGGGGAAAAGGTTAGGACCTTTAAAGAGGCTAATTCTATGCTGATTGTTTACCCTGGCTCTCTTCGTGCCTTTACGTATCTTCCATTTAGTGTCCAGAGTGTTTGTGGGTTAGTATCTTCTTGATGGATGGACCCAGGAACCAAATCCAGGGATAGGTTTTCTATTTGGATTTTGATGGTAGGATGATGCCTAGTCCAAAGCATAGTTCTAGCAGCAACACAGCCAAGTGTCTCTGCTAAAGTCTGCTTTGCTTCTGCCATCTGGTTTTTCTCAAGCCTCTTCCCCATCCACACAGTCCCCCACTGCCCCACAGATGACTTTACTTTCCAAGCTGAAAGCTGCCTTGTGGCTCCTGCCCTTGGGGCTGCACAGAGACCTCCACACACTATTCCTGTCTCTCTACAGCAAAACTCAAGCCTACAATTACTTCCTTTGTTCTCGTTCTAGAATGCTCTGCCTACATTGAGTCTGAGTTCTCGCAACATTTACATCCTAACTGCGTTCCCTCTTGCCCAGCCCCCCACAGTTGGTAATAACTTGGGCGTGGCATGCTGTTTCCAATGCAGCTCTGATAACTAGAGCCTGGCAGGAGATTACAGATCACTTCCTTTTCCTAAGACCAGTACCTGCATGGAGTTAGATTTTGCTTAGGGGGGGGGGTGAGGAGGATCTTTGCAGAACAGCAAGGCAGCAATTTATTTTCATAAAGAGAATGCAGCCCTGTCAGGTGGCTTGGGATGTCTTTTATTCTTGGTCTTGTCAAAATGAAGACTGGTGTGTGTATGTGTGAGCGCACGCAAGTGTGTGTGTGTGTGTGTGTGTGTATGTGTGTACCTGTGTATGGTTGAGTGTATGATCATAGATATGCATGATGCCAGAGCCAGAGCAGGACTACACATATCTTCCTCAATCACTCCCCACCTTAGTTTTCGAAGCAAGGTCTCTCACTGAACCTATAGCTTGTGCCTTTGACTAGACTGCCTGGCCAGCGAGCTCCTCAGATCTGCCTGTCTCTGCCCCACAGTGCAGGAATTACATGTAAATGTAATCATTCCAAGCTTTTATGTGGGGTTCGAACTCAGGTCCTCTTGATTGTACAGCAAGGACTCTGACTCACTGATCCATCTCCTCAGCCAATAAGACTGCTATATATATTTGAAGAACTTCTGTGGTAGAAATGATCACATGTAATGGGCCTCAGTTCCTCCCATCTTCCGTAATAGCTTCGAGCTTTGATATTGCCAGAGGTTTTGTTTAGACAGTGAAGAAAATGGCAAGACTTTCTAGTTTGGGCGTCACCGAAGAGCTAAAGGCTTACGTGAAGCTCTGTGATGCACATGGCTCCACTCAGGCTTTTTTCTCTAAACACTACTGGGTCCCTAGTGTTCAGAATCCCTGGCTCCCATGAGCTCACAGCACACATGTGGGCTACAGAGCCTGTGACCTTCTGATCGGTGCCAGAAACACAAACTCCATCCCTGAGTTTAGAGAGGAAATGCTTCCCTTGCTAGCCAGGAACTGGACTGATGTTTTGCCCAGGTCTCAAGTGTGTCTGAGCTGTTCCAGTCAGTAGTGGAAAAAGTGACCTCCTGGGTAAAGTGTGCGTCACCAAGGCTTGTTGCTGTCCTTGGGCCAGGTCACTATGAGTGCAAGTTTGTGACTGGGGACCACAAAGCATCAACCGCAATGGAGTGGAATCTACTGACAACTGGGACAAGATAATAAGACTTGTGGAAGTTAATTAAGAAAGGAAAATTAACAAGAGGCTTGGAATGTATTTTCCCTATCATGTTTTTATGCAAATCCTTTGCCAGTTGACAAATAGAGATCATATAAATTGGGCCTGGAGAGCTGTCTCCATTGGTGAAGTGCTTTCTGTGCAAACATGAGGGTTTTGTCCCCAGAACCCATGCAAAAAAGTTGGGCGCAGTGACACATGCTTGCAATCATAGTGCTAGAGATGGGGAGCCAGGGGGATTACTGCCATCCAGTCCAGCCAGATCAGCAGGTTTAAGGCCAATAAGAGAAGCTGTTTCAAAAACAAAAACTGAAACACAACAACAACAAAAACCCAAGGAAAATGGTACCGGGAGAATGATATAGGAGATTAACCTCTGGCTTACACACACACACACACACACACACACACACACACACACACACACACACACACACACACACTTATAGATTACCATGATTTGTTCGTGTTGCTGTGGCTTGAATCCAGACAAGAGTTCTATTCTTAACTACTTCTTCAGCCCATACACAATTTTTGCAATATCTGTACTTTTTTTGGCTGACAAATCAAGCTGATTTACAGATGCAAACCCTCAGATACTAATATGTTTTGTGATGACATACTTAAATTCAGCAAATTGCAAAAATAATCAAGAATTGACAGGTGGGGGTGTGTGAAATAAGGAGGCTTCTGCACAGCAAAAGGAGAATCTAAGGAAGACACAGCTACAGAGTGGGAGAGAATTTTTGCTAATTCAACATCTGACAGAGAAGTTAATGCTCAATGCATACAACACGGTGTCCCAAAGACCAAATAATCCAGCCAATGCCTGCCTGACAGAAAGGACAGATCTCAAAGGTTTAAAAACAAATGCCCCCAAAGGGATGGGAAAACATATTCAGCATCCTTATCCACCAGGGAAATGCAAGTTATAAGGACCTAAGGATATATGGTCTTACCAACTGCAGCCCAGTGCCTGACAAGTGCTCTCCACAAAGCTTCCTTCCTGACTTAAATTGTTTACACTTACCCCAGTGTCTCCATTGCCACTTTGTCCACACCCAGCCCTTAGCCTCTGGTGGCCACCATTCTTCTGTTTTTTTCCTTTTTGTTTTTTAAGATTTCTTTTACTTTTAATTATGTGTGTATATAAGGACGGTATATGCACACAGATGCAGCTGGTCATGGAGGCTGGGAGAGAGCACCAAATCCCCTGGGCTAGAATTAACAGATGGTTGTGAGCCCCCTGACATGGGTGCTAAGAACCAAACTCAGGTCATCTGCAAGAGCAGTGAGTGTTCTTAATGGCTGAGGCACCCCTCAGCCCCCTATTGAATACTTTTTCTTTTAAAAAGAAATGTATTTATTCTCGTTATGTCCTGAATGCAGCATCTTCTTCTCCTCCCAGCCCCTCTTTCACCCACCTTCCTTCCCATTCTCCCATCTCCTCTTCAGAGAATGGGGAGGTCCCCCATGGCTACCAACCCACCCTGGCACAGTGGCAGATGTATCCTCTCCCACTGAGCCAGGCAAGTCAACCCAGTTAGGGGAACGAGATCCAAAGGGAGGCATCAGAGTCCGAGAGCGCTCCAGCTCCGGTTATTGAGTGACACACATGAAGACCAAACTTTACATCTGCTACCCATGTGCAGAGGACCTAGGACTATGCTCTTTGGTTGACAGTTTAGTCTCTGTGAGCCACCATGGGCCCAGGTTAGTTGACTCGGTAGGTCCTCTTGTAGAGTCCTTGAGCCCCCTGGCTCCCCCAGTCATCCCCCCAACTCTTCCATGGTACTCCCGATCTCTGTCTAATGTTGTGTTGTGGGTCTCTGCATCCGTTTCTATCAGCTACTGGTGGGTGAAGCCTCTCAGAGGAGTTATGCCAGGCTCCTTCTACAGTCATAGCACAGTAACATTAATAGTGACAGGGATGGTTCTCTCCCACGGATGGGTCTCAAGTTGGCCCAGTCTTTGGTTAGCCAGTCCCTCAATCTTTGCTCTATCTTTATCCTTGCATATATTATTTTTGTCACTGCCATGGTGTCAGAGTCATGATAGCTTTATAGTATGTGTGTGATGCTTCTTGCTTTTTTTTCTCTTTTCAAAAGATTGTACTTGCTTTCCAGGTTGTTAGGAATCCCTTCTAGGGTTAGGGCTTGTCTTTATTTCTCTGTAAAGCATGACTTGAATAATGATATGCATTATTGTGTTTAATCTATAGACTGGGGTAGCGTGAGCATTTCAAATATTACATTTGTAGTCAATGAATCTGGAATGTTCTTTAAGTATTTATCACTTTCATCAATGCTTATTTCTCTATGTGTTTATCGCTGTTGCAAATGGGATTATTTTCTTGATTTCTCTTTTAGATAGCTCCCTATTAGTATATAAAAATTGTTTTTTTTTTCTTAAAACTGACTTTTTCTGGGAAATTTTAGAGGTTTGTTTGTTTGTTGCTTAAGTTTTGAGGATTTTCCATGTATAAACCTTGTCTCCTTGCCTGATCACTCTATCCAGGACTTCTCACCTTCTCTAAAGGGGAGTGGGAAAAGTGAACATTTCTCTTATCCCTGTTCTTAGAAGACATTGTTCCCACCTTTCCCCCGCAAAAGATGAAAGCTTCGGAGGGCTTGTCCTGTGCAACAGGACATGGTCATGACATGGAGTGTCCCATGTGGGCTCAGGTATTGGAGGGCTTGATTCCCAGCCACTGGTACTGTTTTGTGAGGTTGTGGAACCTTTTGGATGTGGTTCTAGACATAAGAACATAGAGTGGTCTCCGGGGGGGGGCAATAAATAAGCCCTCATTCTGGTCCAGAGCTTGGCTTCCTGACTGCCATTGCCATGTAGCCAGATGCTTCACACTCCCGCCGTCACATACAGGAAGGAGTTGCTCTTCCCACCATGCCTTCTCCACCGCAGCAGACTGTGAGCCCTTAAACTGTAAGCCAAAATAAACCCTCAGCTCTTAAGTTGCTCCCGCTGGGGTGCTCAGTCACAGTCACAGGAAACCTTCCTTCCTTGTTGGTGGCATCGTGGTAGAATCTGTGGAGATTTTGTCATGAGAAGATGTGCTTGGACGATCTTTATGTCATTTAGGATGTCCTCCCTTGCTCAGAATGCGTAACCCTTTTCAGTGTGCTGTTAAGTCCTTTTATCGTTTGGCTGAGAGTTTTGTATCTGCGGCCCTTGAGGACCAGGCCAGCATCTATCTCTTCCAGTGCCCTTGTCTGGCTTTGGTAATGATGTAATGGTGGCCTTAGAGATGGATTTCAAAGTACTCTATCACCTTTGGGAGCATTTGAGGAGGTTTGGACCTGTTGATTGAATCGACTCAGTCGGTAAACCCTTGGGGACCATGGCTGTTCCTCGATAGGAGATGTCTATCTCCTTATGTGTAATCAATCTACACAGAGTTCTTTTATTTCTTCATGGCTCCATCTTAAATGGTGTTGTGGCTAGTATTGGTTGCCACTTTGGCACACCTAGGAAGAGGGAGCCTTATCCGAGGAATTATCTCCACTTGATTGCCTACAAGCATTGGTAATTGATGTAGGAGGTCCCAGTGCATTGTGGGTGGCACCATCCCTAGGCACATGGGCCTGAACTGTGTAAGACAGGAATCTGAGCCAGGAGCCTGGGAGTGAGCCAGTTCACAGTGTTTCTCCATGCTTTCTGCTTCAAGCTCCAGCCTTGGTTCTGCTTGATAATGGGCTGCAACCTGGAAGCTGAAGTTAACCCTCACCTCCTCAGCCTGCTGCTCATCATACTGTTTGTTCACAGCAACTGACAACCAAAGTAGAACAGAGGGATGTTTCTGAATGGGAACTTATCCCTGGCTTCTAGGCTAGGCAATTTAATTGATGAATAATTACCCATAATAGCACATTATGATCCCTCGTATTCCCGCATTAGCAGCTGTGATGCTGTCCTTTCTTCTCTGTCTTTTGGTCTTATTTCAGCTATTTTGTTTACCTCTTAGCTTTATTGATTTTTCTTACTTTGACCATTTTCTATGTCATTTATTATTATCTTAGCTTTATGGTTATCTTTCTTGGGCTGTTGTTGGGCCCTGCTTGTTTTTAAATATACGATTTTTTAAAAACAGTTACTTTGTGTTTGTTTGTGTGTGTGTGTGTGTGTGTGTGTGTGCACATGCATGCATGTGTATGTGCACGTCTTAAAATGATGATTTCTGAGAGTCCCTTTAAAGTAGGCAATCTGAAAAGATAATAATTTCCTAGAGTCATCTCAGATGATCTAAGTGTTGAAAGGCAGCAAGATGAAAACATTCATTTATTCAATAATGGCAAGTTTTAAAATGCATATCACCATTAAAATTCAGTGATATAACTGGGCATGATGGTGCACATCTTTGATCCCAGAACTCAGGGAGGCAGAGGCAGGTGGATTGCTGTGAATTTGAGGCCAGCTTGGTCTGCAAAAAAGAGTTCAAGACAGTCAAGGCTACACAGAGAAACCTTGTCTTGAAAAATCACAATAAATAAATAGGAAAAGAGACCAGGAAAAAAAAAGACCAATTCAATGACATGTGTAAATTTTTGGTTCTCTGTCATTTGGAATGAACTGTCAAAAATGATAAACTTCTAACTACTGCAAGGGCTTTTTTTTTAACCTGGCCTGTCCAGCTGTTGAGCTTTTGTGGGATGGAATCTGTGTTTCTTGGAAGGTGGGACCTAGTTTCTACAGTGGTCCTCATACCATACCTCTGCATCAGTGTCCTGAGCTGCAACGTGTAGGATGATCTCTCCCTCTCACCACATGTCCACCCACACATTGCACCATATAGCAGGATACTTTGGTGCCTACTTCCTTTGATTGACCCATTATAATTCTGCTACATTTCATAATGTCTGCTGTGTGTGCAGTGTCACACAGCACAGACATTATGCTATGCATTCTAAATGCACAACTGGGTTTTTTAAATTAATGCGATTATCAACATCTGCAGTTTGTAATATATAGAGGGAAATGAAGACTTGCCCGTGTTGCTACAATATGAAATCAAATCGGAGACAAAAACTGAGTTGCCCTTTGTCTCTTCAAATCCCTCTTCTGTGCTGCCTCTGTCTACCTTGCTCTGCTCCAGGGAACGGCCTACACATTGGCCTAGTTTCATTTCCTGTTGCTATGGTGAACTGCCCTGGCCAAAGCAAGAGAGGGGAGAAAAAGTGTGTTCCAGCTCATGGTGGACCAGTGCAGGGAAGTCACAGAGGCAGGAGCAGGAGAGGACTGGTCAGTTTCCATCCACAGAGAGCACAGAGTGATGAACAAATGCATGCTGCTAAGGTTCACCTTGCTTTCTTCTTTTCTTTCAGCCCAGGGCCCAGTCTATGAAATGGTGCCAACCATGTACATGCTGGGGCCCTCCTACCTCAGTTGACCCAGTTAAGGAAACCCCTCCTAAGCACTGCCATAACCCACCTAATCCCGACAATGCCTCATTGACGCTCACCTCCCGGTTATCCGGTTATTTCAGATCTTGCTACTAACCATCACTGGTGCCCTTCCTCTGCATCTTTTACAGATTTTTGTTCTCACTGCCATAATGCACATCTACTAAAGTGGGAACACCCAGTATTGTTTCTTTTTCATGGTCATCTGAAGCCATGGATCCAAAAAAGTGAGAATGGACTATTTCTTCAGAGAAGAACACCATCTCGTTCGTCTCTTGTTCCCTTGTGCTGAGCACACATCTGGCACATGAAATGTGATGATGGCATTCAGTTCTCCTGCTCACAGATCAAACACTCAGAAATGCTCATGTGTGCACGTGTGGCTGTGATCAGAAACTGTAATGGACCGCAGCCACTTACTGCATAGCTGTAGTGTGCTTGTTTTCTTGTAGAGGACTCGTGGACACAGAGTACATTGGGTGTATGCCGCCGTCTTTAAACAGTGGCTTGTTACATCTTTAGTGTTTGTTTGTGACTTGTTCCTCCCCCTCTTTTCGTCATGTGTGGCTTCCTCAGGGTCATTTTAGACGTCATCATGACAGAGAACAACCCACAGTAGTCTCTCTTCTGTACATTGAAACTAAGCAGGCCAATCATTTTAGCCTTAAAACCCAGTGTGTTCCTTACCACTGTTGGCTCCTCCCTGAATTCATTCTTGCTGAAGCCCCTACCATTCAAGTATGGTCTAGATTACTAGTAAAACTCAAAATTGTATTAACATTTCACATATGTAGATCAAAACTACCTGTGACTCCAGTTCCAGAGGATGCAGTGCCCTCTTATGGCTTTTGTGGGTACTGCATGCACATGGTGCACATACATACAAAGAAATACACAAATGCATAGCATTAATAGAAATAAATATTGAAAATAAATCCACAAGGTACTATGGACCCAGTATATGCTAGGAGCTATTAAAAATGTTTCATGCCCATTTCACTTTGGAAAACAATGGCCTTTCCTTTGACAGATGACAATGAAGCTTATCTTTTAATAAAATATACTGAGATGGAAATAAAAAGTCAGTGTCTGAAATGATTTTTATAAAATAAGCACAGTTTTAAATTTTCTATAGTGACCCTAGTAAGGTATGTGACCAGAGATATATGCCCTGTGTAACTTTAGCATTCCATATGGAATATGTACACATAACAGTGTTTACTCTTCTCTGAGAATCAGTATCTGTGCATCACAATGCTTGGTTTGTTGGAGCTTGCTTCTTAGCACTAGGACTCTGCTGATGGCTGGTGTGGGCTATGAAAGAGAAACAGGCTAGACACTTAAGTCAGAAAAATATCAGACTATGGGCCCTGCTCCTAGACCGTTGCCTTAGTTAGGATTTCCGTTGCTGTGACAAAATACTGTGACCGAAAGCAACTTGGAGAGGAAAGGGTTCATTTCATCTTAAAGCTTACAGTCTATCATCCAGGGAAGTGGAGGCAGGAACTGAAACAGAGGCCACGGCAGAGTGCTGTGTGCTGTTTTGCTCCCCGCTGCCTGTTCAGCTTTCTTATATAATCCGGGCTACTTGCCTAGGAGTGACCCTGCCCTCCACAAGCTGGGCCCTTTCACATAATCATCCATTTAAAAAGATGCTCCACAGATTTGTCGATGGGCCATTTTCTTAACTGAGATTCTTCTTGTCAGATAACTTTAGCTTATGTTGAATTGACAAAGTAAAAGACAAAACAACATGCACACACACATACACACACACACACACACACACACACACACAAACCCTAGCATCCTTTTGGCTTTCACTTATTATTTTTTAAAGATTTATTTATTTATTCTTATGTATACAGAGCACTAGCTGCATGTACACCTGCAGGCCAGAGGAGGACATCAGATCACATTATAGATGGTTGTGAGCCACCATGTGGTTGCTGGGAATTGAACTCATGACCTCTAGAAGAGCAGTCAGTGCTCTTAACCGCTGAGCCATCTCTGCAGCCCCTTAGCTTTCATTTATATGATATAATACAGGCCACGATTTAGAAGAAGAATAACAAAATGGGGGTTTGATGTTTGATGTTAGGACTTTAAAGTTGACAGTCCAGTTGGGAGGAATGTAAACACAAGGGTAGTTGCAAGGATTTCAGAGTCACATGGCCGATGCTCGGTGCTTCAGTATGGAAGTCGGTGGGGTGCAGAGTTGGAACATGAATGGCAAAGGTTTCAGTTTGCACGTGATTGCATTTCTTTTGGTACTAATAATATTTTTTCCTTTTCCCTTTTTTCGACTCTCTCAGCAGAAGCCCCTCCCCCTTTATAATTCATAACTACCAATTCTGATGTCTTAAAAGTTCAAGTTTTAGCTAACAACAATTAAAAGGACAAGTCAGTACATTGGAAAAGTCGCATCAGGCTGCCTTATGTCTGAACACATAATTAGGACTAGTCAGCGCGTGAAGGGTTGTGCAGCAGCCACGATGTCTGTTCTGTTGGTTAGTGAAGAAGCATCGCTAGACTCACGAGAGAATCTTTAAAAACTGCAGTTTCTTCCTTAGCTGCAGCCTGTAGTGAATCAAGTGAGTGGATTTTAAGTCACCTGACATGACGGTTTGAGTCAAATTATTATGTAGAGGCTAAAAAAAAAAAGTGTAAGACTCCCTTTAAGACATAAACATTCCTGGGGGGGAAAAAGGCAACTTATGGAGACTTCAGACTTCAAGGTCTGACACCACGCTGTGCTCGTCATTCCATTTATGCATTTTCCAGTTGATAGTCAATCCAGCCCGCTCATGATTTCCTTTCCACCAGGAAGCAGATCCAAAAGATTGGAAATTTAACACCAAGCACTCCTCAAGGAAAATAGGCCAAATGACCTGAAAGACCAGCAGTGGCAGCGCTGTTCCTGGTAGATCGGTGTAGGACAAAGGTTGTGTAACACTTGAGGTTCCGTATCGGGGTCAGGGGACCGCAAGGGCACCATACGCACCTTTGGTATTTAAAATGCATACATCTCAACAAAACAGCGACGACCTGGCGACGACCCATTTTTCTCACAGCCTTGCAGCTTTCCCAGCAGCCCTTAGCTGGAGGGTATATTTGGAAACTACTGCTTTTCCACACTTAGCCCAGCCAGGTAACCCTGTCCAAGCAGCCCAGCTCCCACTCCCAGATGTAAATCGCTGTTCCGGTCGGCTGTGTGCCATAAACCGGCTCTGTTATTTCCAGTAAGACCCCTTAGCTGCAGTTCCAAGAGATCTGATTACACAGGTCTCTCTCCAGAACACATCCCTTCCCGCTGACATTTACACTGGTTCCGGGTTTTTATGTAACTCGCTACAGCATAGTCTGAACCTTAAAAAAAATGGTGTTAGTCTTTCTCGAACCCTCTGGCACGGGAGAAGTCATTTATTGCACTTAAATGCTTGGAGTTCAATCCTGCGCTTCTCTGATTGGAAAGCCTTTCAGGGAACTAACTGATTTTGTTATTTTTTTTCCCAAGCTGGGCTGCAAGAAGCAAGCTGCAGATAACAGTGACCAAAAGAACCCTGCCCCGCCCCCAACTTCAAAATGCTGAGAATCAGGAGGAATGAGCCCAGAGTTTAAAACCTTCTCTTTCCGCCCCCTGTAACCCTTAGCCTGACAGCTGGAGGGAGCCTTTCCAACTGGCTCCTGCCCAGACTTTATGGGAACAGAGTGGAGGAAACCATAGGGTCAGAAGAGACAAATTATTTCCAGTTTCAAAACCTCATCTTTTGACGAAACCAGAATATCTAACCACATCTTATTTTAGTGTCCTGCCCCAACCCCAAGGGGTAACTAGCTTGCCACGCATTAATTATCCTACCAGGATTTTTTTTTCCCTGTTCTTTCAGCAACTTCTATGATTGTTTGTATTTTCCCAGTCTCATTTGGGAGGGGTGTGTGAGAAAGCGTAGGCGGTGACCAGGGAACTTCTCTTTGTGAGACACCATGTATTTTGAGAATTTCTGCTGCCTTCCGTTTGAATAAAATATCACTGTAGTTCAGCTTATAAAATGCACACTTTTTTCCCTTGTCCCTCATCTCATTCTGTATTTTCCTCCTGGCCTGGCTTTTCCACATCTGAGTGTCCATAAAATGTTGGATGCCATCTCAAAATTGAACACCCATAATTTGTCCCGACACAGCCATGCGCTGTAGAAGTGGGATGGAGCTCCGCACTGTGTGTGTCACTCTGGGTCTTGACTTTGGCCCCAGCTGAGAGCATCGTTTTAAACAAACTCGAGGGGTATTACTTTCCTAGTCCTTGTGACCAAACTAACAAGAAGCAATGGACAGAAGGGAAGTGGGAGGGATGGGAGGGGACGGAGGATTTATTTATTTTGGTTTGTAGACTGACACTGCACTTCTTCGTAGGAGAAAGCATTGTAGCTCCTGCTCTCCTCTGCCGTGATGGCAGGAATATGAGGCAGCTTGCTCACATCCAGGCAGATCAAGAAACAGTGCAAATTGGAAAATACCCAAGGCCCATCCCCCACTGACCCACTCCACTTAACCTGGTTCGACTTCCTGAAGGCTGCACCACTCGCCTCAGTAGTACCAGAATCTTAGAAGAAGTGCGTAAAACACATGAACCTATGGGGCAGTTAACATTCAAAACACAACCATTGCTTTCTTAACTAAAAAAAAAAAAATGTGCTGTGGGTGTGACAAAGACACAATTTTCTCCTGTAGAAAACAAATCTTCTCACTGTATCTTACCTGCTTCTTGGGAAGTTACAGGACAAAAAAATGTCTTGTCATGTTTAACTCCATCCCATAACCAGCCTGGTGCGATTCAGCTGTGCTTGGAGGTATCATTCCTCTTCCTCAATAGTTTTCTTTTCAAAAGGCATGTAGGTTTGATGACTCTTGGTATTGTAAGACATGCATTCAAAATGGAGCATAGTGGCCAGGCACTTAGCATTGAGTGGGATTTATCCTTCCTATATATGCAAATTAAATTTGATATGATCTAGTATCTGTCACACTTTTGAAGCATTGCCTGATATTAACAATAAGCCCTGCTGCCCAAGTGCTCAAGTGATGGACAGATGGGCAGCCACTGGCAGCCTAGAGGGTTATACAAGCATAAGAGTTGATGGTAATGTGATGGCCAGTGAGTACTTCAAGAGAGCTATACATTTCCTGTCTAACGCCACATATCCTAACTCTTTACATCCTCCAGGATTTTAGAGGTGGGGCAGTCAAGGTGCTAGGGTCAAAGCTGTGCAGCCTCCAGCCCATGGAGCTATAGCAATCTTAACTGTTGTGCACAAACCAAATGCTCTCAGACAAAAATGTATTCAGAAAAGGGAAGATCTTGGCACAGTCAGGAAGCTGCAGAAGTGCATGACATTTTCCAGTGGCTTAAATGCCCCGTGCCTTGCATGCATGGAGCCGTTATCTATGCAGCTTGCAGCACAAGCTGGTACCCTATCATGAAAGGGCTTACAGAAAAGCCAAAGCCAAAGTCTTATGAGCAGATAGTGTGGACCACAGAAGTTTATGGGTAAACACAGTAGGGTGTCTGAAGCTGTGTTTTGGTGTTTTGGAGTCAGTTTGGGGAAGGGGATTGTGATTGCCCAAGGTGGATGAAAGCTAGATGAAAAGAGACAGGCTAAAAGGATGTGGCCTTTCTGTTAAATATATTGACATGTGGTCACCAAAGGGTGACTTGGGCTATTATCTATAGAGAGGAAACAGACCAGAGGGCAGCAACCCAGACCCAATAGGGCACTTCTGTCCCTGCTAGCTTGGTGCTTATTTCTTGCTGCTTTATTGGGGACAGGGAGGGACAGGGTCTCTCTGTGTTGCCTTGGCTGTCCTGAACTCACTTTGTAGACCAGGCTAGCTACAAACTAACAGAGATCTGCCTGCCTCTGCCTGCCGAGTACTCTAGCTCTTGCTGCTTTTTTTTTATTTGTGCTTCTCCCTGTCATAACAGAGAGTAACTGAATTTTAATATTGCATTTGTGTTCTTTGCTGGAAGAACTTAAAGCTGAAGGACAAAAAGCAAGTGCCAGCTGAGTATGACTTTGTTCAAGAACATTCTACTTATATACCATTAATACTACTGTAGCCAGACCCTCGGTTTGTAGTGTTGCCATGATACCGGACTCTATAGTGTTATAGGTGGGGCCTATTGATGACACTTGATAAAATAGGACCTCGGCAGCAGAGTAGACAGTGCAGTTACCTGTAGAAGAACTTGAGAGGCACAAACAAGATTTGAGCTATGGAAATTGCCGTGAAGGTGAGAGGCTAAATGTGGTAAACAGTAGGGAGCAGAAATAAGTAAGCTGAGGAAGGCTGGCAAGGGGAGAAATCCTGGAAGATGCAGTGGGTTCTGACTTTTGCAGTTGTGTCATGGTTTTAATCAAGGTAGAGGGAGGAAAGAACAACCAAGCCACACAGAAAATAATAATACATTTGATTCGCGGTGTTATTTAGTTTAATATGGAGGATACTATGAAAACTTCAGTAACTGTATCAATCAGCCAAAAGTTCAAGAGCTGATGTTGGGAAAGCCTAACCCATGGCAGGGGATGAAGACACAAGGGGGAGGGACACAATGAAGAAGGAGGAAGAGGAGAAAAAGCTTAAGAACAAGTGCAAAACATGAGAGGACAGAGGATGTTCCCATGGAAGCAAGGGCAGTGTTGCTAGACATGGGGTGGTCAAGAATGTCAGAGGTTAGAAAATATTTAAGATGAGAATGCCTAAAAGACTCCTGGCTATACCTCAGCTCTTCATGAATCATCTATAGATGTTCAGATGAGGAGCACACTGACATGTGACCCTGTCATCTATGTGCATGGCTTGATTTCATGCCCCCTCACAGGCTATTTGTAAGAGAAGAAGTCAAGGCAGTCCCCACATCTAGTACAAAATAAAACCTGTATTTGTATGTGTTGGTGAGGCATCTAGGAAATTTCGACCCTCATCATGAATAAAGTTTTAAATAAAGGTGTTGGTATTTTATGCATCATTCTGACATCCCTAGAAATCCCACTACATACACTGTTTCCTTTCTAAATTCTTACAACTTCTTACGGGACTGTGGTTCATAGAATGTTTGGGAGATAACAACATTAAAATGAAGGGCTTGGCTTGCACAAGCAAGAGTAGCTTACATTCTTAATTTATGAGAATTTGTTACATGAGTACTGTGTTTACAACATTTCTGCTCTTCCCTTTCTCATCCACGTCTTCCTGTGTTTCCCTCCACCCTCACTGCTCTCTCCCAGCTTTATCACCTCTACTTTCATTATCATTGTCATGACAACCCTTGTCTCCCTTCTCTGTCTGAGAGGAGGCCATCAGTCCTGCACCGATCACATGTGATGACACATGTTTCATCCGCCAGCATTGCTACATAGAAGTTAGATTATTTTGGGCATGGTTTTAGATAAATTTTTTTCTAAAAAAACACATGTTTCCTTACATGGGTCTAGAATTACTTAGAAATGAATTTCATCTTGACCTTTACAAATGGGACAGTTATCATTTAATGAGTTTAACCTGGTGGCATTGTGCACAAAGTTGTTGCTTCCAATCCTAATGTTTGGCCATAAAGAAGCTCGCTCCCCTAAACATATGGAAATAATGAATATATACCCAGTAAGAGTATAGAAAGAGAGCAATGTTGGCAAATAAGTATGGCTGTCTCCATCAATAAAGTCATGTTAAATAAGGAAATTGATGAATTATTTATTTTTTAAATTATGTGCACATATGTGAGTCTGTGTCCAGGTATTTGCATGGGACTGCAGTGCCCATGGATGCCAGAAGAGGGCATCAGATTTCCCTGGAAATGGAGTTACAGGACGGTGTATGACAGTTGACATGGGTGCTAGGAAGCAACTTAGGTCCTCTGCAAGAACATCATGTGCTCTTAACTGATAAGCCATCTCTCCGGCCCTTCTCCTTCTCCCTTGATGGATTCTTTAACAAAAAAGCAGACAGAACATTTAGAGGCTTCAGAGTGAGTTTACAAGTATCCTTTTTCCTTGGCCATTTTCATCTTGTCAACAATTAAAACTTTTTTTATTTATTATAATTTAGTCACATTACATCCCAATTGCTATCCCCTCTCTCTTATCTTCCCATTCCCACCCTCCCTTCCTCTTCCTCCCTATTTCCCTCTCCTAGACCTCAGATGGAGGGGAGCCCTCCTCCCCCACTGTCTGACCACAACCTATCAGGCCTCATGAGGATAGCCTGCACTCTCTTCTTCTGTGTGCCCACAAGGCCTCCCCAGGCACCAGAGTTCATGTCAGAGGCAGTCCCCACTCCTCCCCCTCCCCAACATGGAGAATGTGCTATCCATCAGCTACATCTGAACAGGGGGTCTAATTCTCTGAATGCATTGTCTTTGGTTGGTACAACAGGTTATGCAGGCTCCCTTGGGTCCAGGTCCTCCAGCCTTGATGGTCCCTGTGGAGCTCCATACAACTCTCAGTGCTGTGCCCAGAGTCCAGCTGTGAGTCACAGCATCTGCCCCTATTCCCTGCTGGGTGGAATCTCTCAGAGGACATCTATGTTGGCCTAATATCCACTTATAAGTAACTATATACCATGAGTGTCTCTCTTGGTCTGGGTTACCTCACTCAGGATGATCTCTTCTGGTTCTATCCATTTGCCTGGAAATTTCAAGATTTCCTTGTTTTTAATAGCTGAGTATTATTGCACTGTGTAAATGAACCACAGTTTCTTTATCCATTCTTTGATTGGGGGACATTTAGGTTGTTTCCAGATTCTGGCTATTATGGATAAAGGTGCTATGAACATAGTTGAGTAAATGTCCTTGTTGTATGGTGGAGCATCTTTCAGGTATATCCCCAAGAGTGGTATGGATGTGTCTTGTGGTAGCACTATTCCCAATTTTCTCAGAAAGTGACAGATTGATTTCCAAAGTGGTTGTACAAGCTTTTACTCCCACCAGCATATACCCAAGCCTGTCCTTGATGTGCAATTAGCTGAGCCAGGGGTCTGCTTACACCCCTGCCACCTAAGAAGAGGCTCGCTTCTATCAGACTTGCCTGCTGGCATGTCTGTGGGGGCATTTTCCTGATTAACAATTAGTGGGATAGGGTATCCATTAGGGGCAGGAGTTGCTGGATTGTATAAGAAAGCAGGCTGATCAGATAGTAGACAGCGCTCCTCAATGGCACTCAGGGACTTTAGTCCCTGCCTGTAGGTTTCTCCCTGCAGCTCTACCTTGGCTTCCCTTGCTTAAGCCAAGCAAACACCTTTCCCTACCTGCTCAGTGTATATCACAGCAACCTAGAACAATCAAGCATCGGCTCTGAGGAGTGTGTCCCTGTGTTCGGGATGGCAAGCGCTCCTCGGCAGCCTCCTACCTGAACTCTATGCAGTGTGACATAGACACTGGAGCCTGTACGTGGGCTCTGAGATTTCCTTACTCGTCTGCCATCCTCTGTTGCGCATCGCTCTGTTGTGATCACAAAGCTAAGTCACAGTTATTCCCTTGTGAGTCCCTGCTCAGGCACTCTCGTGCTCCCTTCCCTGGCTTGCGTCAGGCACATACAGGGCTGGCAGCATGGCAGTGAGCCGTGTAGCTGGCTCACCAGCAATTGGCAGGTTTGCGCTTCTAAAGCCAACTCAGTCTTTTGAGCTTGCGACTCCTTTGTACTGATTGCCAGGGCTTTGAGCTATCCAAAACTGTGCTGACAAGTGGCTTTTCTATTTTTAGGATGGAATTAAAATCTATAGCATGTGTTTTCTGTCAAGCCTTCTTCATGTCAATCAACTCATTCATCCTTGTTCTGACAACACTGGTAGTAACTTGTAAAGTATATTAGTATTTATTCTTTGACAATTTTCATACATGTATATAATATATTTTGACCATATTCAACCTCCTGTACACTTTCTTAGGGCCTTCTTGTTCCATCTGAACCCCACTTCTATTTATATGGCTTACTGTGTGTGTGTGTGTGTGTGTGTGTGTGTGTGTGTGTGTGTGTGTGTCCGTCCCACTGAACTTAATGAGTCTTGCTCCTCTGAGCTTGTGTTGGGCTATTTACTAAAGCACTGGCAACTTCCTAGCAGTGACACGTCTGAAGAAAAACAATATCCATTAGACAGCCAGTACCTGCCCTCGCTCTGTAGCTAGGGGTGGGGCTACAAAAGTCCCTACCCGAGCCGTGATGGAATATTGATAGGCTCAGTATTGGACAAATCTTATATAATTAGGCACATGTTATCCTTTGTGAGAGAGTTTCATGTAGCACAGGCTGGCCTACAATTTGTAATGTAGCCGAGGATGACCTTGAACTATGATCCTCTCACATTCCCCTCCTGGGAATCAGTACACATGAGGCAATCATCTGACTGACTGAGCTACAACCCCAGCTCCTTCCCAACCCCAGTCATCCGCTATGAACATCAAGGCAAACAGGATTCCCTTGCTGGGGGGTCACACAATTAGTAAAAGACATAGCTGGGATTTTAATCTGTACAGTCCAGCTTGGGGGAGACTTAACTGCCATGTACACATGGCTGATGGATCTGTCTTTGTGTATCAACCAAACAGCAGCTACCGTTGACCTCTTTGCTGGAAGTTCAAGAGCCTGAGTCATTCAGTCTGGTTTGGATGCTCAGACAGTTTGGGATTTTTTATCTCCATCTTAATACAACCCAGCCTTACCCATTTTACAAGACCCAGCACGCCTAAAACCAGGCTTCAGCCAAGAGAACGGAAATTCCTCTAAGCAGCTCAAAAAGATTGTTTGAGCAGAAATGGGAGAGCTAGGGCGCTAGACAGACTAGGAGGGGTGAGGGATGGGGGGAGGCCATCCACTCAGGGCTATGACAAGAGGAAATTGCTAACACATGGTAGGTATCGAGACATAATGGAAAGAGGTGAAGTACACCCCCCCAGGTCTATATGACAGTGGGCAGAGGGGAGATAGCATCTTTGTAAATCAGAAGTTGCATCAGTCTGCTGAAAGGGAAAATCATGGCAGGGCTGTCTGGTGCCAGCTAGGACTAAAAGGGGCACAGTAGGGCAAGAATTGCCTTGATTTTTTTTCCTTTATTTTATCCCCTCCTAAGCCTACTGGAAGAATAATGGCAAAGGATCTTGGGAAATGTATATTACAAACACAGGACCCAGTGGCTCTACACCAGAGGTGAATTAGCCAGTGCCATGCAGTGATGGCATTCGGATGTCCTCTTAAATAAAGATCACCATAGCCATGCTTACTGCCTCTCTCGTCTCCTGAGTGAGTGAAGATAGCTATCGCCCGTGGCATGTGCCTGCCAGTACTTGTAAGCATTATCGATACAGCAGTTTCCTTAAGCATCACAAGAGCCCTTTAAAACAAGAGAGAAACTGAGGCCCAGTAACATTCGCCGCTCCAGTATCTGGTACATAGCGAATTCTGGATTCCCAAGCCTGCCTATCTAGCTCTGACTCTCACCTTCCTCACCATGGTACCACATCACTCGTGAAAAGCCAGCCCTACCCACATGTCTAGATTCCTGAGCCGCAGGACAGCACACTGGGTCCCACACACTTGGTAAATGTGGCCTTGGCCACGCTTGATCTCTCATTTCAATCATGTGTAGTAGTTGCTTGGATTTTAAAAATCTGTTGTGTTGTCTGTTTTCCAAACCATTTCTTTCCTCATGTTTGATTGCCTGGTTTGGTTTTGTTTTGTTTTGCTTTGGTTTTTTTTTTTTTCCTTCCTTTTGATCCTCATAGCTGAATGATGTTTGGAAGTCATTACCCACAGGGTCAATCCAGGCTGTCTTCTCTGTATGGCTGCTTCATGTGTCTCTAAGTTTCCACACAGCTGTAGAGCTGTGATAAAAGTCACAGTCTTCTAGAGCTGTGAAAAAAGTCACAGTCTTCTAGAGCAGAAACACCCTAACTTGGAAAGTTTCTGTGAATGAGGGATAACCTCTGCAGGTATTCCTCATGTGTTTGTCACCTGTTTTTTTTTTGTTGTTGTTGTTGTTGATTTGTTTGTTTTTAAGACATAAAGTCTCTCAGTGGTCTGGGGTTTCCCAATAAGGCTTGGTTGGCTATCCAGCTAGGCCAGGTACCTATTTGTCCCCACCTCCTCAGTGGAGGGTTTACATCCCTGTGCCACAGTGCCCAGCTTTCCTTTCTCGACTCTGATGATGAAACTCATGTCCTCGTGTGCAGCAGGCCCTTTGACGATGGAGCCCTGTCCCCAGCCTGTCTCCATGATCTCACTACTGATGGCACGCATAATCTCTTTCAGTGAACAGGGCTGTCTCAGGAGTATGACTAACATGCTTGATCTTTTTACTTTGTACCCCTTTGGGTTTCATTTTACATTTCACTGAGCCCCATGTCTAGTTTCAAGATGAGGAACCTTTAGTGGATGTAGGAACATCTGGGAAATAGAAGAAAAGGGATTTAAGCAAAGATGTGTTGAGTTCCAAAACCTTCCGATGGCCTGGTAAAGCTCAAAGCTTGCACTGATTTGGATGCAGGCAGGGACAAAGGAAGCTCAGCTCTTTATGCATGGGTCTTACGAGACTTTTTCCTGGGAAGATGTGACAGCTCCTCATACATTCTTTATGTATGCATGTGTACCTGCACATGTGTAGAGTATGTGAGTTTATGTAGATAGATGAGTGTGCAAGTGTGGGCACAAGTGTGTGCAGGCCAGAGTGACTATTGAGTGTCTTTCTTAACAGCTCCACGACCCTATTCTTTAAGCCAGGGTCTCTCAGTGCTCCACAGGCATGGCTTACCATGGCTTTTTACATGGAAGCCAGGGAATCAAACTCAGAACTCATACTTGCAAGGCAACCACTTACTCACTGGCCTGTCTCCTAGGCTCCTTCATTTACATTCCTAAGAATTATCCCCCTGTAGCCAGGCATGGAGGCAGCCCCATCCCTGTAGTCAGAAGGCTGAGGCAGGAGACTTGCTAGTAATCCAAAGCCTGCCTAGGGTGCAATGTAAATACCACAAAGAAAACCAAAGAAGAACAACCCCTGGACTACAAGGAACAGAATAAATCACTGGCTGAACAAATCTTTCAGCGGAAAAAAAGTTAGCACCCATCTATCTATTTTAGATGTAATCAGAAAAGAATAATAAAGAAATCCATATTCTCTCCCCTCTTTTTCCTGTTGTTAGGGTTAGGCTGTGACTGTTGTTGGCGACTGTGCCTTTAAGGATAAAAAAAAGCATAGCTATCCTGGGAGCCTTTTTTTTTTTTTAAATTCTGGCTCCTGCTGCAAGATCCAAATTTGACTAGGCTCTATATCAAAATAAAATGCCGAGCAGGCGGCATGCCTCAGCTTGGACCTTTTGTCCACACTCACTTCCTGTTGACCGAGTGACATCCCTCAGCTGGCCCTTGCTCAAGCTTCTAGAACTGAATGGGTGTAGTGTTCTTGAGGGCTGCAAAGCCTTAGCTGAATAAAAGCCTCCTGGGATGCCACTGGGACGGACAGGAATGCAGTCTTTCCTCTGGAGTTTGCTGAGTTAAGTCCGAAGGTCAGGAACAAGCCCACAGCTCAGTGTGTGGGTTCCCCTTTCCCCTTGTACTGTGGCTCTAAGGGAAGGGACCATATCCAGGTCCCTGCCCCATGCAGGCGTTCTTCTAGTTATGTGTCCCCTACACACTGTCTGTGTGGATGCACTACTCCCCAACAGGCTGCAGGTTCAATATTGGTGGCTCTCTTGATTGTCTGGCACTACACAGGTCCTCATGGAGCAGGTAAGAGAGACCATGGCCAATTTTCTTTAAGGGTATTTTAGTGTCATTATCCTAACACTTACGTGATTATCTCTGAAGTGTCATTTCCCAGCTCTTTCTGTGAAGAAAGGGGGTGGCGCGGCTATTCTATCTGTGAAATTGGAACGGGCAGCGCCGCAGCAGATCCCTGTGACCTCCTTGCTGCTCACTATACTTTCACACACAGAGGATGCTTTGAGTGAGAAGATGCCCTGGGGAAGCTCTTCTGTAGCTCTTCAGAATGTGGCCCACAGAAGATCACAGGCAAGCTGGGCGGGGAGTGTGTGCAGATGTAAAAAGTAACCACACCACCACCGCCGCCAGATCTGTGTTTTTAAAAGACCCACCAAAGGGTTTGTTTGAGAAACACTGGTGTGATCCCCATCAGGGATTACAGATACAACTTCTATATAGTCCTGAGAGGGATTTTCAGTCAGTTTTACATACTACCCACAGTGGGGAAATCACGTGAGACTTAGCTAAGGTCTGCCTCTGTGGACTCCACATGGAGAGCTCTGTTTAGCAATGAGGAAGGTACCAATAGCTTTCCTTTTATCCAGCATTGGCAAACAGCTGAAAGTAGCTAACACATTCCTCCCCCTCCTTTCCTCCCTATTCCCTTCCTTCTTCCCTCTCTCCCTCCCTCCCTCCCTCCCTCCCTCCTTCCTTCATTCTCTCCCTCCCTCCTTCTCTCCTCTCTGTCTCCCTACATATCCCTATTCTTACCTCTCTCTCTCTGCTTCCCTCTTTTCCCCCATCCCTCCCTCCCTTCTTCCCTCCCTCCCTTCCTCCCTCCCTGTCTCTCTCCCTCCCTCCCTCTCTGCCTCTTTTCCTTCCTTCCTCCACCTCTTCTTCTCTCCCTCTGATTCTGACTGGTGGAATCCTGCCCACTCATGCTCATTTGTAACACTTGTATTGAGTCCAAGCAGATTGGTCCAGAGGCTGGCCTGAGCATTGGGCATTCACCATGTTCCTAACTGTTCCTCTATTTCTGCTGGTTCTGAAAGGAGCATCTTTCTCAGGTGCCCCCTGCTCTCCACCATGTGCATGAATGATTGACAAGCATATCCCACTGAGACCTACCTGCATCCCAGGGCAAGGAAAAGGGACCTCAGTTCATATGAGCCCTCTGGCAGAAGGGTCTTCCTAGAAGGTGAGGCAATGGTGCAGAGAGCCTAGCCTCCAGCCTCAGAAAGACCAGGATCTCACTTCTGGGTCTGTCATTACCTGTGTAAGTTCATAACACTGAACAAAAACAGTGAACAAAATAAGATAGGCTATGTTCTGGTCCACTTTTCAACTGCCTACACACTCTGGGGAAAATGAGTCAAACAGCAGGATATGTACACATGGGCGCTTGGGTGACATCAGAGAATTTTACCTAATTCTACTTAACAACAGATGTTGAACGTTTCATTATTTTGTGGATGAGACACACAACTCACAAGTAAGTTCATTGTGAAACTCTAGGCTTTGTGGCATAAATGAGGTCTGAGGCAATGTTTGCAAAACTCCTCAAGTGTTTCATGAATCACAAGGGCAAATATTGGAAAGAGAAAGAGAATGCTCCGGAAGAGCACGCATCCAAACTCACCTCCCTGCCCTCTGCCCACAGACCAGAGCTCTTCTGTGGCTGCCAGACATCAGGTGTCCTACCTGCAGGCAGTCAGCTCCTCAGTCGGTGTCACCTGGGTGCCCTGTCAAGTAACTCTGGCATGGTATTATCTATTTTGGGACAGTATCGGGTACCAAGGCTAACATCTCAGCCCCCAAAACTGCCTGTTTCATAAGTCTACTTCTGAATGAGGAACTTTGAAACAGCAGATACACTACTCCCTTGTTTGATCAAGTTGACTGAACTCAGGGAAACACTTGGTTTCCAGTTTATTATAAAGGGTCTTCCAGGCCTGAGGATGCGGCTCAGCCTGTAGAGTGCTTACCTAGCATGCATGAAGTCCTGGGTTTGATCCCATGTGCCACATGAGCTGGGCCTGGTGAGGTATCCTGAGTAGAAGCAGCTGATTAGGAAGTTCAAGGTCTTTCTTATCTATAAAGCAACTCTGAGGCCAGCTTGCTGATCAGACCTCTGTAAGGACCACTGTATGCTAATTATGCCCAGTACCAACTGGTTTAAATGAGTTGTACTGCACCAAGGACCCCCACGTGGTGATCATTCACCAGTATCTTGCCTAAGAACCATCCCATGATGTCATTATACCTCAGCAGGGACCAGGCTGTGGTAATCACACCACAATTTCACAAGGAATAATCACCACCACCCCTACAGTATCCTACTTTCAGCCACAACTACGTAGATTATAGACAGGGTCACCTCTCATTGGAAACAGAATCTTACATGCCTATTTTAAATTTTAATTTTTTTTACTAATGAAAACTATATTTATGAGAGCCCATGTAACACTGAAATATATACATTTATAATATTTATATCAGAATAAACAATCATACATTCAATAAATCTTTCCTAGCCTTTTGAAATGTACAGCCACAATCATTATCTGTGCTTGCCCAACTGCGTGAGAACATATTACAAGCTTTTAATCCAAACCAAATCTCAGTTTCAATTAAAAGAAAAAACAAATGCCATGATGCTTAATGTGTAGGATAGACCATGGGATTAACTTGGCTGAATTACTGATTTTGATAAATGTTTCATGACAGTCTTTATGCTTATATAAGCTGCTGTAAATGAACTCCCCAACTCCCCCCGTTACCCCCCCCAAAAAAAAGACACAAAAATATCTTGTTGGCCAAATCTGAAGTCTAAATGATGAATGACAACTGGCCTCCCTCTTAACAACCCAGTGAGTTAATTTTCACGGAAATACTTGTATTCTGCAGAGGTCAGGATTGTTAGACCTGAGAACTTAATTAAATTATTCATGAAAATGTAGCGCCAGCCCACCAAGACAGGAAGCCAGGTGTGCTGTGGTCCCTTTTCAATGTTTGCTCCTCTGACTTCTGAGGATGTGGTTGTCAAGACAGCAGCATCAGCATCACTAGGGTCTTGCAAGAAAACACTACAAGAGCATTTGTCTCCCAGAAAGATCGTGTGCTCCTGTAAGGGGATATGCTCTGTGATCCTGGGCTTGGGAGGCTGATATAGGAGGCTGGATGCGCCTATATCTGCTCACTGTGAGTTCAAGACAAGCCTGAGTTACATGCTAAGTTCCAGGTTAGCCTGAGGTCTTGCTCAACAATGAACAAATATACTAGCAAAAACTAAAAGGGAACTCTCTCTCTCTCTCTCTCTCTCTCTCTCTCTCTCTCTCTCTCTCTCTCTCTCATTGCAAAACAACAACAACAATAGCAAAAGCAATAACAATAACAAAACAGTTACATTAACAGGTAAGAAAAATAAGATTTGAGAAACAAGCTGGGCACGGTGGTGTACACCTGTAATCCCAGCACTTTCAGAAGCAGAAGCAGGTGAATCTCTGTGCGTTCAAGGCCAGCCTGATTTACAAAGAGAATCCAGGACAGCCCTGTCTTGAAAAACCAAAGGTGAAAAAAAAAAAAAAAACAAGATTTGAGAAATAAGGGCTTGGGAAATAAGCTGGTTAGTAAACCACTTGCCTTGCAAGACCAAGAACTTGATTTAAATCCAAAGAACCGTCATGAAAGCATCTTAAATGGTGCTGCCTGGTTGTAATCTCAGTGCTGGGGAAGCGGCGGAGGATGGGTAGATCCCCTGACCCGGCTGACCAGCCAGCTTTGCAAGACCCTGGCTCTGGTTCAAAGAAGTAAGATGGGTAGCACGTGAGGAATGACATCTGAGGGTGACCTCTTGCTTCCACACTCACGGACACACGTGCATACATAGCCGCTCAGACACAAGCACATGTACACACCAGAATACAAAAATACTTGTGAGAAGTGCGCTTCTAGTTCACACCCTAATGTGCTAGATCCCACGTGATCTCAGAAGCCGCAGCATGGCCTTGCCTGGCCTGTACTTGGACGAGATAGGCATTGTTCCAACACTGCCGGGGATAGGTTTCAACCGTGAAGTTTACCTGGGTTTTGCTCCTTCCGGTTTGTTTATCTGAAAGACTCATGGTGCTGTGTTCTCCATTGCTGCCCTCATAAACGAGAGGTTCTTTGTTCTTTGCTTGTTCGGTTTTTCCACTTCATTTGTGAGGATATGTAAATGATGCGATTTGCAGGGAAAGCCGTGTACCTGGCTTTGGAGCTGAATGAGTCATGCCAGGGGTATTTATAAACACGGGAGACGCCAACGCTCCAGTGTCCTCCGTGCACCGTTCCCTTGGTGCTTGGGCTGGAAGTTCTTGCTGAGACAGCATGGAGAATACGGGTCCGCCTTATGCTAAGCTCCGTCCTGGTCATGAGCTGGATGCTCAGTCTCCATCTTCTTCAGCGTTTATCAGTCCTGGACACAGACCTCACAAGCGAAGACAGAGCTGGGGCCATAAGAGGAGTAACTGCATTTGGCTGGCCTGCTTGGGGACCTGTGTAAACTGTCTTTTGTCACAAAGCGATTCCGTAGTCATCTTCTTTTTCCATTACTCGAATATTCTTTGAGGAGTTAGCCAGCTGGACCCGTGTCATCCATTTGCTGTGTCCCTTGGCATAACAGAAAAGTGCCATGCTGAGGGCTGGGAGGCATGGATGAGCAATGTCTGCTGAACAGGCACCAGGCCTCAACTGTTTCGTTCCCATCTCTCTTACGGCTCACCATTATATACAGGGGTTGGGACAGTGCCTCAGCAGTTAGGAACAATTACTACTCTTACAAAGGACCAAGGTTCAGTGCCCCAAACCCACATGGCAGCTCACAGCCATCTGTAATTTTGGCTTCCAAGGATCCGATGCCCTCTTCTGGCTTCTAAGAGATCCTGCATGCACACAGTGTACATAAATTAACGTAGGCACATATGTTCTGAGATGGCGCCTCAGAAAATAAGGTGGAGAGGGACTTGAGTAAGACGCTCAGTGTCACCCTCTGGCTTGCACAAGTGCAAATACTTGTGTGTGGGGGGGCGCTTGTGCACACCCCCCCCCCCACTTTTGAGTGTGTACAGCCAATAGCTGCCTTCACAGCTTTCTGTTTGAATATGTGGTTACTGGTTAGGAGGATCACTTTTCTCACAGGTGCTGGCCCCTAACTTTCTGTTGTTATAGTGTATATTCTTTAATGCCAATCACTCCTCAAGTTTTCCCAAGCCAGAAACACCTAACCCACTATGTTTATTTCCTGGGTGTCCAAATATTGTGACAAAATGTCATTTATAAATATATTGAGTAGCATTCCTCATTATCCTGGGACACTTGCATCCCATAGGCCATAGTTGGGCATGCCTGGTCATACACATTCTCTTGTCATTTTCGTTTAAATAGCAACATCTGTAACTACTATATAATCTGTGAAAATAACCATTGAAGTTCATACTCCCATTTAGTTCATGTTATAGAGATTTAAGAAATCTGTTTTTCATATGTTCTGCTGAGCGTTAATGTCATGTGACTAAAAGCCCAAGCATATGTCAAATATTTTTGTTTTTAAATAATTGACATTATAAGTCATTGAGACAGTCTTAGACCACTCCTATTTCCATCCTGTCTATGGACATGAGGATACTAGAGTTCTTAACCCAGGCTGCGGGTACAGCGATGTTGGCAGAGTGATTGCGTGGCATGCATGAAGCTCTGGTTCTGTCTGTGACATCACATAGACTTGGATTTGATGACACATCCCTACACTGGGGAGGTAGAGGCAGAGAGCTGAGATGTTCAAGGTCATCTCAGCGACGCAGGGATCTCAATGACAGCCTAGGCTATATGAGATCCTACCTCAAAAGCAACAGCAACAAACATTTTAAGCTGGAAAAAGAACTCAGTGTTCTCTGTCTCAAACTATGAAAAGAGACTGAGTTTCAAGGATTTGTTCCCTGTTGCACCCCTGTGTGGAGTCCCTCCCTCATAGGATGTGCAGTGCCTAACACCTGTAGATGCTCCTCTGTTTGTGAAGGTAGAGGGTTTTTTTCCCCCCTCAGGAGTATGGGAGCAAAGTTCCCGTTCACTAATATCCTGAGTGAAGCTTTGCCAACAGGCTCGTTCTGTTTTGAAGCTTAGTCATCTTCAAACAAGCACTCACTTATCTACAGCCAGGAAGAAAAGGTCAACCACTCCTGTGCCTTTGGATGTGGACACCTGAGGTGCGGCTTCTCCCCCACCTTTGTCCAGATAGGATGCAGCAAGGCTTCAGGTTTATCTCACATGAGATTTGCCATGCTGTAATTATTTGCAAATTCATTCTGTATGTTGTGGGAAAGAGACCCAGCAGAAGAAAACGGTAGGGCCCCTGGAAAGGAGCAGAGGTGTCGCACGTGGCAGATAATTCACACTGCTTAAACGTGGGAATGTGCTTGCTTGTTTTTCATACAGAAAACATAGAGAAACATAAAGACGTTGTATCTGGGGTTATTGCTTTTATAAATTTTTAAGTGGCCGAATTCATTTGAAGATTTGTAGATTTGTTGAAGTTAACTTTAACTCTATGTTCAGGAAGATATTTAGCTGAGAGAAGTAAGAAAAAAAATCTAGTCAAAGCTTTCGAAAGTGACTAAATATACACTTAAAATATTTATTTTCCTTGATGTGTCCATTCCCGTTTGTATTGATATGTGCATATTTGTACAGATGCTCAAGAAGGTCAGAAGAGGGCACTGCATGCATGCCCTGGAGCTGTGAGTCACTCATGTGGTCCTAGCAATGGAACTGGGGTCCTCTAAGAAAGTGCTGTTTGCAGCTGAGCCATCTCTAAATGCCCTTGAATATACAAACAAAAAACAAACAAAAAAATGAGCACTGGTTGTTCATTGCCTTCCAAACTCTGTTCCACACTTCTCTGTAGCATATTCTATATTACAATCCCAATGCAATAAGTAATTAAAATGGCAGCACATTAATGGGCCAAAAGCTTTCTGCATGTTTGGTTGATAAGTTGGCTCTTGTTGTTTTATTATTAAACAAAACAAACAACAAGAACAACAAAACAGAGCCTCATGAATCCCCAGGCTGTTTTCGAACTCACTATGGATTGGAGGATAACCTTAAACTCATGATCCTCTTGCCTCCACTTCTCCAGGTGCTGGAGTTGTAGGCATGAACCATGAGGCCTGACATGCTGGTTTATGATTTTGCTGGAGGAGCCGTTGAATAAATGGAAGTATTTGAAGAAAGAAAATCACAGCACAAATTGCAGAAAGAAAAATCAAGTCAACAGTGTATTTGCTGGCAAACCATTTAACACACACTGCCACGCTAAGTACTGAAGGCATATTTTATCTCAGTGAGTGAAACTGACTGAAAATAATGGGCTAATTTAGCACACAACTTTAAAGATCATTTACCTAGAAGTTGCCTGTCAAGGATGTTCTATTGTGAGAGGAAGGAACACATATGTTTTTGCTAACTTCCCACAGGGGTCCTAGAGCACTTTTGAATTGAAGCCATAAAATACATCCTCTTTATGCACTGTGTGTGTGTGTGTGTGTGTGTGTGTGTGTGTGTGTGTGTGTGTGTGTTGTGACTGGGATGTTGAGATGATTCATTTTATAAGCTCCGCCTTACACTGTGTACAGCTTTGACAATTTGAGTGTCATTTATAAATGCATGATTTATAAATACATGCTGAAACCTCGCTTGCCGGATTGTAAGAATGAATTCATTGGAAGCTTTTCATTATGTGCCAACTGTTAAAGCTCTTTGATAATGACTAAAGGAAAATGAATTGGCATCACCAATACGTTAGTTGTGCCTTCTGGGCATGAAATGCTCTTGATTAACTTTTTCTACTCTTTGGAGATCTTAGAGGTTTCCATTCAGAGGAACCATCTCAGACATGAAGCTTGGCCATCTAGTTTGCATTGTGGTCCCTTCTGGAACTTTCTGTGGATGCTGTAGTCATGAATTTATGTGAGATCTGTGAAAGAGATGTCGTGTGTTGCACAAGTGTATCAGTGGTTGGTGTCGCTGCTCTCTTGTTACCTCACCCTTGATGGACCCTGAGGCTTGGAGAGGGAATGTGGCATAGATGTCCCATTTGTGACTGAGTGTTCCACAGTCACTTATTTTCTACACTTTAACCAGTTGTAAGTTTCTGTCTTAAACACCATCGAATGCACAGAGTCCATGCAGGAGTTCTGAGATCTGAAATAAACTGGGGTAGAGAAAGAGAATCTTCAGTGCAGTTTTATAGTTGGTCAATTTAGTAAAATACTGGCAGGGCTTACCCCTATTATTTAAACCCTAACTGAAGTTTGAATAGGTACAGAATTGGCTTGGCTGGCATATTAATTAACAGACAACGTCTAACATGGTGAATACACTTGAATTTCTTTCCGATTACACCTGTTTCCAAATAGAGAATAAATAACAGAGGTGGTTCTCAGGTCTCTCGGAAGATGTCTCGGTTACATTTCTACCACTGGATCAAACACCATGACCAAGACAATGTATGGAAGAAAGAGTTTGTCTGGGCTTACAGTTCTAGAACTTAGGGCCCATGGCAGTAGAGTGCAGGCATACTGGTAAGAGCAGGAAGCTGACAGAGTGAGCTCAAAATAGCACACACCCCCCCCATCTCTGTCTTGAGACAAGATTTCTCTGTTTGATCCTGGCTGTCCTGGAACTTGCTGTACACACCAGGAAGTCAGAGATCTGACTTCCTCTTCCTCTAAAGTGCTAGGACTAAAGGTGTGCACCACCACTGCCTGGCCTGGCACAAGTCTTTAAATTCTCAAAGTTGGCCTTTGTGACCCACTTCCTATACCCCCTAAGCCTCTACAAAGAGCACCGGCACCACCAGCTGGGGGATCAATCATTAAAATGCCAGAGAGTATTGGGGTAGCATCTCATTGTAACCTCCACAGTAGGCAATGATGCTCTATAGCCTCACAGCAGAAGGCAGTTACTTATACAAGTGATGCCTGGAAGCTGACATTTTCTCCCTCCCTTTCTCCTTCCCTCCCTCTCTCCCTCACGCCCTTCCCCCCACCTCTCTCTCTTTGTGTGTGCATGTGTGTTGTAGTATACCATGTGACCTTGGTTACGTTTTTTCAGGCTGACTGAAACCAAAGAAGAATTACTTCAAAAATTACTAAATAACTGATAAGGTAGCTTCTCATATGTGCACTCTTGTGTGTGTGTGTGTGTGTGTGTGTGTGTGCGAGTGTGCATATGCCCGCCCACATGTGTATGAAGAGGTCAGAGGTCATTATTAATTCTTGCCATCTGTTTTGTTTGAGACAGGGTCTCTATTATAGTTTTTCCACTGCATATGCTAGGGTAGCTAGGCTGTGAGCATCTGTGCTTCTTCTGCCTCTGCCTCCCATTTCACCACTGGGATCCTGGGATTACAGCCCTCATTATGTGTCTTACTTTTATGTGGATTTGGAGAATCCAAACTGTGGTCCTCATGCTTGAATAGCAAGTACTGTTACCAACTACCTGCGGAGGCATCTCCCCTGCTCCGAAGTTGACATTAAAAACACCTCCCTTGCCACTGCATCACGGACTATGTTAGTTTTGCGTACTTCCGAGTTTTGTTGTAACGGTTACTGATTTGCAGCCTGTCCTGATGTAACCGTGCTGCAGTCCCTGTCATATTTCACTGCCACAGTGTCACGAGGGGTCAGGGAGCCTGGGAGACATGTCAGAAGAGCTTGCCAACCCCATACGTTAGCGGTATTACCCGGCAATGCTGCCGAAATGAGCTGTGAGTTCCAAGTACCATATTGAGTTGGTGATTTATTTGTTCTACAGACAGGCCAATTAATTATTTTGCTCTGATGCCACCCTAAATTGTAAGTAGAAAGGGAGAGAAAATGAATTGTCACATTCTGTGCCTGTCTCCCTTACCACTTACGATGACAAAAAGCAGCTCCTTCGGTGACTGTAGGTGTTCACTTGAAATAGGGAGAACTGAGCTGAACTTTGAGCTATTGGTTAGTGCAGCTCTGAGGTGGTGTGAAGGGCTTTAAAGACATTGTACTGGCGCCTCAGGACTCGGGTCCTCCAGAGGATCGTAAGCAAGAGAAGCAATTCTTTTTTATCAAAAAAAGTGGTATGTTACCTGTGTGTTGGCTTGCGGGTGAGCATGAGTCCAGGAAACTACAGAGGCCAGAAGAGGACATTGAATCCCCAAGGCCAGAGATGCAGTGGTTGGAGCCACCTGCTGTGAGTTCTAAGACGTGAATCTAGGCTGTTTGCAGGAGCAATATTGCACTTTTCACCACTGAGACATCTCTCTAGGCCCATGAAAAGCATTACTATTTCACACTTTTTTCATATGTATCCACCTTCTTGGAAACATGGGAAGTGTCAGCATCCATAAACGCTCATTTTTCCCCCAAAACAGAATAGATATGGTCACTGAATTAATTTTAAAGGCAGTTTTAGATGTTCAAATAACAGAAAATTGGGGGGAAAAAAACCTGTTTTCTAAAAGTAATTGGAACTCTCCTGGCTCATAGTGTTAAAATGATATGGAGAAGATCCAAACTAATTCTATGAAAGGCCAGTGGGAAAGGTGGCAAAAGGTGTTTTTCATGCTAAAAAGATGAAGCATGCGTTCACAGCAGAATTCTCACTCATGTAACTCCTTCAAATAATTCCTTTGTCCCAACTTGAACAATATTTTCATTCATGACCCTTGCCACATTTTCACTTATCCAAATGAAATATCCGTTCATTTCTCAGAACCCAGCAAGGCATGCAGAGTAAGACCCTACCTTAAAAAAAAAGAAAAAATAAATCATCTAGCTATGGTGGTAGTATCTCCTTATCCCATCATGCACTGTGTCTTCGTTGTTACAGAAATAACACGTCTCCTTTGCCCATGGATGCTTTCTGGCATCAGATGTCATTCGTCATTTTATGACCTCATGCTCCATCAGTGCTGTCTTGTTTGGGACAGAGTAGGCACCTCACAGTAGCTTTAGTAATCTTAGTGAAGTATCAAGAGTTGCTTTGTGTGCTCCAATATGGCCTATTTTGGAGAAAGTACCACATGCCCCTAAGAAGAATACAAGTATATTATGGTTTGTGGGCATGTCCGTGGATGTCCGTGGAATCCATTTGATCTATGATGTTGTTTGGCTTTACCATTTGCTGTTGATGGCTGGTGAGGGCTGTACTGAAGTCTCTGTCACCGCTGTGTTGATGTCAGTCTGGACTTTTGTATCTACTAGTGTCTGCTTCATGAAATTTTGTGAGCTGACGGTTTTAGCATGTCTGTTTAGAATCATTTTAGCTTTCCTCTAAATATTTACTTTACTTAAAAATCATGTGCATGTGTGGACGTGTGTGTGTGCGCGTGCGTGCTCATGTGCTAGAGAGATGGCTCTGCACCTCAGCGTGCTTGCTGCTCTCCCACTGGACCTGAGCTCAGCCCTCAGCATGTGCGTCAGGCAGCTCACAGCTGTGTGTAACTCTTAGTTGTGGGAGATGCAGCATCCTCTGCTGCCCTCATACAAATGACGCATACAAACTTTCTCCCTCTCTCATATATATACATGCAAAGTAAATAATAAATAAGCAAATAATAGAAAACAAAATAAAAACAGCCACACTTTCAACTCCAGTAAGTTTTAGTAAACAAAGGAACAGCATAGTGCTGTATATGAAAACATATCGGTTATTAAGTGCAAGGGAGAAAAGAAAACAATCTTAGTGAGACTGATAAACAGTGCATTAAGAGAAAAAAATGAGGAAAAAAGAAAGTACATTCAAGGGAGAAACATAGAAAGGGGCAGGAGTTGGTACAGTTCCAGGTAAAGGCAAAGTGAAAACACAAAGGGCTAAAAGAACTCAGTCCTGCGATCTAAATCAGTCCCAGCTTTTGAGCAGTTGAGGCAGAAAGAACTCAAGGCCTAGATCAACCCATGCTCCCTCGGAAAGCCTGTGGGTGTGTGAGTGAGAAAATGCAGGAGGAAACTGCCTACAGCATCTGCTCACTGTCTGTCTCTGTGGGCTCGCTCACCTGACTCAGGTACAGGGCCCAGCGTGTGCTTTCTTACTTCTCCTTCACTGCTTGGCAACTTCAGGTGACATCAGCACCAATGCTATTCCTCTGCAGACCTCAAGCCACAGCTCTAGGTGAGCGGAAGAGAGGATTTTCTATCAAGTGCGTGGCATATGAACTCCGAGATCCCTGATCCCTGTCTGGTGGCACTGCAGAGTATTCGTGGGTGTGTCCAGGTGGACTCTGCTTTTCAGTCTGGTGTTTTGTTTTGCTAAATTCTGCCTGGTGCTTTGCATTTGCACTCTCTCCCTCTCCCTCTCCCTCTCCCTCTCCCTCTCCCTCTCCCTCTCCCTCTCCCTCCCTCCCCCTCTCTTTCTCTCTCCCCCTCTCCCTCCTTCCCTCCCTCTCTCCCTCCCCTCCCTCCCTCTCTCTCTCTCACCCTCCCCCTCTCTCCCTCCCTCCCTCTCCCCCTAACTAGTGAATCATCTAGTACAGAAAATACAGTGCCAATTTTCTGAAGGTTTCTCCTTCTATACCTTGTTACCCAAACTATTCTGTTTCTGCTGACACCTACCTTAGAGGATAGTCATTCTCTCCAGCTGCCCCCAATTTAGTCTCTGGAAAGTGCAGCAGTCAGTGCAGCACAGGGATCAGAACCACCTTTACGAGGGTCTTTAGCCTCCTCAGTTAAGTTTATTTCTGGGCATTTTATCTTTTGAGGCTATGATAAACGGTATTGCTTTCCTGATTTCTTCCTCAGCAGGAGCATTTTTGGCACATAAAAGAACCATCGATTTTTCTGTATTCATGCAGGATCCTGCTACTTGGCTGAGGTTGTTTGTAAGCCTGAAAGCCTCTGGTAGAGCTCTGGGTGTTTAATATAGAATCATGATTTTTGAAATGAGGGACGATTTTATTTCTTCCTTCCATAGGTGATTTGCTTACACTTAACTCTCTTGCTTTATTGATCTATCTAAAATTCAAACAATTATAATGAATATCCCTGGTCACAGTGAAATCCCTTATCTCATTCTTGATTTTAAAGGAAATGCTTTGGTTTTCTTTTTCTTCAGCAGTACATTGACTACCAGCTTGACACATGTAGGCTTTATTATATTGAGAGATAATCCTTCGGCAACAAGTTTCTTCAAGGCTTGTATCAAGAATGGATGCTGATTTCTTTTCAAAGAAGATTTTCTGTATGGAATGAGATGGTCATGTTATTTTTATCCATTCAGAGAACTCTATGATATTCGTGTTTTGTATATCTTGCACTGTCGAGTTCTGCGTATCTTGCACTATCCTTGCATCCCAGGAAGGAGAACATGTTGATCCTGATGTTTGCTCTTCTTTAATGTGCTGTAAATTTGTACTACAGTTGTTGGATTGTGTGGCTTTATATCTGTATTCTTCAACAAAACTTATTTTCTTTTTTCACTGTGTTCTTGTCCTGTTTTAGTATGTAAGGAGTGTATAATATCTCCGTATAATGAGCTAGCTCAGAAACATTTGTTCTTGTTGTATTTTATGGAATGGTTTGAGAAGACCCAGCGTCACTTTTTAATATCTGGGGAACTTCAGCATAAATCCATCTGGCCCCAGGAAAGTATATATGTACATATTTTATACATGCATACATACATATGTTCACACATATGGAGGGACACACCTTTTATTATTGCATCAGGCTTGCATCTTTTAGCTCACTGTTTAGGTTTCGAATGCCCTCTTAGTTCAACTCTGATGAGACTCATGGTTTTAGAAATGTGGCCATTTATTCTAGATCTTCTAATTTATTAGAATATGAGTTATCAGGATAACTTTGAATGATGCTTCATATTTCTGTAATAACTGTTACAATATACACTTTTGCTATCCAATTTGATTAATGGGGGTGTTCTCCTTATTCTTGTTAGTTTATGAGTTTCTTGGCTTTTTTCAAGGAACCAACCACTTATTTTATTAATTCTTTGCAATGTTGTTTTCATCTATTTCATTAATTTCAGCTGATTTTTTTTCCTTTTTCTAGTGGTTTGGGATTGGGCTTAGTCTTATTTTTCTAAGACATGGAACATAATTTAGATATTTAAGATACCTCAGGTTTTTTAATGTAAGGACTCAGAGGTAGTGTTTCATCTTTGGACCACCTTTACAATGCCTTACAGATGTATTTGATGTACAGACTTGAATTTGGGGCAGTTTTTTAAACATCTACCATTAACACTCTAATAATCCTCTGACCATTAAAACTGAGTTACTTAATCCCTATAAATTTGTATAAGTTCTGTGACCATTAATTTTTATTTTATTCCAACATATTTTCATAGCATACAAGACATTACTTGTTTTCTGTATCTGTTAAGACTTTTTGTTTCCTAAAATATTATTTCTTTTGGATAAAGTTTCATGTACTGAAGAAAAGAATGTTGTACATTTTTTTGGATGTTATATTTATGGATGGATACTAAACTATGTTGTAAATTAATCAACTTAACTCTAAAGTACTTTTTTATTGTTCCCTTTTTAGCCTTGCCTTTCTGTTAATGACAGTGTGCAACGCAAGTCACGTACTATCCTTGTTTCTCTCTGTCCGTTTATGCCCAATGGTGTTTGTTTTATGAAATTGAATACATAAACATTTGCTCATATGTTCTTGTAGTCTTTATCTCTTCTTGATCTATCATTCACTTTACAAATAGACTCCCCTGAATCATTTTATTTCAGTGTTTCCTTGTTAGATATAAGTATTGCTTCTTCCAGCTATCATTGGCTTCCAGCATAATGTTCCACATGGCCCTCCATCTGTGCAGGTCTGTGCTAGTGAGATGTGTTTCTCGCTGGCAGCAAAATGTTAGCTATTGTTTTAAATGTAGCTAATTATTCTCCCTCTCCCTCTCCCCTGCTTTGGAGATATAAGACCATTTACAATTATAGTGAACATCAACTGCTGTGTAGAAAGTCCTGCCATTTTGATGTTTTATCAATATCTGACCTTTCCTGGTGTTTTGTTTGCTTATCTATTTTTCTGGTGGGAATTTCTCTTTCTTGTACTCTGTGATTGTGCTTATTCTCTGTGTGTGGAATGCCTTCAAATGCCTTCTCTATGGCTAGTTTAGTAATCATGAATCCTTTCAGTCTATGGTGTTCAGAAGTTCTTTGTCTTTCCTAGATTGTGAAGAGAACACTGCTAGACTGGCCTCTTTGTCAGTGGATTTTTTTGTTTTGTTTTGTTTTGTTTAATTTCAGCAATCAACTTACATAATTCCATGAGCTCTTGTTATTTATATTTTCTGTTGAAACATCTGCTTCTGGTTTTGCTTTGGTTTTCTCTTAAAGCTTTCTATGTATTTTTTGTTATATTCTCTTTGCAACTCACGTATATATTAGGCCAGGGTCATTTCTGGTCATGTCTGTTTGGAATTCTAAATGCTTCCAATTCCTGGATGCCCACACCTTTCTCACAGTTTAGGAAATGTTCTATAGTTCTACGAGTAGGTTTTCTATGCCTTTTGTCTAAACCTTGGTATTTTTTCTTCACCAAAATACTTAAGTCATATTCTAGAGTTCTTGCATATCCCATTCATAACTACTTTTTTTGTTTCGGTATTGTTTGGATGATCTAACTTATGAACCTTGTTTTCAAGCCCTGAAATTATTTCTTTTGCCTTTCCTGTTGTATTGGTGAGGTTTTTCAGAGAAATTAATGATTTGCTTTATAAACACTTCACTTCTAATATTTGCTTGCCTTTTCAAAACTTCTGTCTCATTCATCCTTTGTGTCTTCCTTAAGCTAGTAAGTTGTTCTTCTTTACTTTTGACATTCACTTATCCTTTTGGATTATTTTTTCTTTTTTTTTTTTCTTTTTCTTTTCTTTTTTGGCTTTTCAAGACAGGGTCTCTCTGTGTAGCCTTGGCTGTCCTGGATTCACTTTGTAGACCAGGCTGGCCTTAGACTCACAGCAATCTACCTGTCTCTGCCTCCGGAGTGCTGAGATTAAAGGCATGCACCACTGCCACCCTGCCCTTTTGGATTCTTTATACAGTATTTTATTCATCTAAGTATCTTTGGCCTTTGTTGACTGGAAGTTATAAACTTTAGCAGTAGTCATGTCTCCTTGATTCTTCATCTTTCTTCTACTTTGGTGATGACGTCTGTGTTGGCAAGAATACTTTGTATCCTTCTCTATGGGAGCCTTTTGGAGGAGAATACTTTTTATGCTTCTCTATGAGAGCCTTTTGGAGGAAAATCTTCTCTTGACAATGCGTCCAAGGATAATGGATTATTATGTTGATTGTTTCCTATTGAGCTTTTTACTATGGTTCCCCTGTAAACTCTTTCATTGAGGTTAGCTTACTTATTATACACTGTATCAAACCAGTCTGCAAAGCAAAAATCAGTCAGCAAATTAAAAAAAAAAAAAAAAGAATCAGCAAATGGAAAAATAAAACCATAATTATTTACAGAAAACATTAAGGAGTTGGAGAGAGAGCCTAGCAGTGAGGAACATTTTCTGGTCCTCCAGAGGATGATAGTCCAGGTCTCAGAAGGAGTGAGTGGCTACGTACTGGCCCTGTTGGTGTAAGGCAATCGTTAAGATGAGTAGAGTAGATACAGCAGCCCCTGCCCCCTCCCACTCCACCATGACTGTGGCTTTTGGAAGCCCAGCCTCTGTGGACAATCCCACAAACAACTCAGCGCCCTATCCAACTCAGCTGGAGCCATCAGTCTGAAAGGGGAAGTCAGCTCTTATCCTTTTCATGTCTCTAACGTGAGTCCCCACTATAGAGACTGAAACTGGAAAGCTTTTGACGCAGCACCTGATGGCTACAGGGAGAGAAAGGAATGGTGGAGTTCCTGGCCAAATATCCTTAGGACAATGCAAAGAAAGCCTGGACTTGTTCTTAGGACCATGCTTTCTCGGCGTTTCAAACCCTGCCCATCTTGGAAATTACTTCAAAGCCTTACAATGTTTGCTGAATGATCTAAATCATTGTGGGTAGGCAAGTTTGAATTGACAAAAATGCATATTTTGAAGAAAGCAGTCCTTATATTCTGGAATCTTCCTTATGCATTACTCTGAAAATGGCCTGGCCTTCCTTTCATTTGCCTTCTTCAGTCCCATAAGTATTCAGAGGAAGTTTTTATTTCTCCTCAAAGCACACTGAGTATAAAGTTAATAGGTAATAAAATGCATCCATTGCTGTCTCTAAGCAAAAAAAAAAAAGTGAATGCAGCCATGCGATTCTGAGAGCATTCTCTCTGAAACTTCCCTAACAACTTTTATAACTTTTATTAAAGGTTGATTGAAGAAAAGGAGAGAGAGAGAGAGAGAGAGAGAGAGAGAGAGAGAGAGAGAGAGAGAGGGAGGGGGGAGGGAGGGAGGTTGTCGCAGACCTCAGCACTTCAGAATTGGTGGTGATATGCAGGGAAACAGCAATCACTAGAAACTCAAGACGCTATGAGCCCTGGAGCTCCCAGCCTTGCTCTGCCACTCACTAGCTATGCGATCCTGAGTTGCCTACTCAGTTTCTGCATCTCCAAGTAGGGCTGACAGGGTCAGTGTCTAATGGCTGCTTAGAACAGCACCGTTGGCCGGAGGCAGGGGCCTGTGGTTAAGATCCAGTGCTTCTCTTGCACCACATTCGAGTTCAGCATTTAGCCCTCTTATCTGGCAGCTCTGTCTGTAACTCCAGTGCCAGGAGGTCCAGCGCCTCCTTCTGGGTCCCATCCAGAGCACACCTGCACTCACATACATACAAACACACACACATATACTCATAATTAAGTTTTTTTTAATTTAAAAATAATTATAGAAAATATTTTGATACTATAAAATGCATTGCATATTGCTTCTTGGAAAATGTAAGACAATTTTGTTTTAATTCCCAGGTTACTAAGATACACTCACAACGACTCTGATTATTTCCCATTTGGTAGGTTTTAGCCAGATAAACTTACAAGAGCTGTCTTACTAAACGTTTCCTTGAACTGGGCTATGATGGGAGATTGGTGGGTGAGGCTCACTAGGGAGTACCAGTGACTTCTGTTACTCTGTGGATTCTCCTTGTCATAGCATCCTATAACTGAGGAAGCTCTAGAAAGAGGACAGTGGTTTGAAAGTTTAAGCCATAGCAGGCAACACTGCCCAAACTTGCACCAAATAAATTCCAGTTATAACAGTAACTGTAAGTGTGTATCTGAGAAGAACTCGTCAATAGAAGTGAGATACAGCCTGGTTAGTGGACACATGACACGCCTGCCGGTGCTGTGACACCGTTGTGATGTGAGCCTTCTTCTCCCTGTGTCGGAGGGAAAGGCCTCATGGAGGAGGAAGATTTAATGAAGATTTTATGAATCAAGGAAAGCCTGGACAGGGAGACAAATCACCAGGATGTGGTTTTGGACAAAAGCAGAAATAAAGGAATAAAGGAATGCATTCCAAAGTTAGTCACAGACACAGGGAGCTCTGAATTATTCAATCAGGGGATTAAAGCAGGAGATTTAGACGCATGCATGTCAGGCAGGCTAGTCGATATGAAAGAATGTGGAGGCAGAGAAGATCAGACTCTGGGAGAAGTGCTTGCCACATAAGAATTAAGACCTGGGTTTCCAAGTAACACCCGGGTAAAATGCCAGGCATGGTGGTATGTGCCTAATTTGCCAGCAATGGGGAAGTAGAAACAGTTGGTCCCCTGGAGTAGTTCCCCGGCTGGCCTGCTTGGCTGAATTGTGAACTCTAGACGCCAGTGAGAGACCCAATCTCAAAAAACCAAAGTGAACATCTCCTCAGGAATAACACTAGAGCTTCATCTTGGGTCTGTATGCACACCCATGCACAGGAGCACACACACACACACACATGCACACCACATGAAATCACATACATGCACACACGTATGCACACCCACACACAGGAGCACACAGGAACGTGCGCACGTGCACATACATGTATGCACCCACACCCATGTGCACACACACATATTGGTTTGGATTCCTGCAAAGGTGGTTCTTAGATGCAGAGGGACAGGTTCAGGGCAGAGCTTGGGAGAAGGTTGGGGCTTCGGTGTGAAGTATATCCTGGTTGAAGGACCAAAGAGGAGAATCATATCTTAGTCCGAATGATGCTGCGTGAGCTCTAGGGTAGCTTGTTAGCTCATTCCTTCATTTGCTCTTCTTCCCTCATGGCTCCGGAGTGTGTGCAGTCACTTTTGACAGAGAAAAACAACATCAAGGATTGATAGAGTCATTTGTTCTCGAGTCTGTATGTGAATTGAAAGCCTGCAGCTGATGGGACATGATGCTGTTGCTTTGGCTACATCATCACTCGGGCTTTCTGTTTGTGGACCAAGTACCACACAAGCAAGCAGTCAGTCAGCTGGTCAATCAATCAGTCAATCAATGTTTATTAGAAGACCTTCCTTGACATCTTTTGCAAAGTCATAGCCATGTCAGTTGTTCCTTCTTCCCTATCTATCTTTAGAAGATTTATTTACATCTATATTATTTTGTGTGTATGTGTATGTGTGTGAGTGTGTGTGTGTGTGTGTGTGTGTGTGTGTGTGTGTGTGTCTAGCCTACATGTATATATCTGTACCATGTGGCTGGAGGCCAGGAGAGGCCTTTGGATACCCTGGAGCTAGAGCTATATATGTTTTGAGCTGCCATGTGGGTGCTGGCGACTGATCCTAAGTCTTCTGGAAGTGTGGCCACTTGCAACTACTGAGCCATCATCCCTGCATCACCTCTACTCTTTACTAGTTATAGCTGAGCAAAGCCCTTTATGAAAACGCAAGAGAAAGCTAGAGTCCATTTGAACCATACAATTTGTGCAAACATACCTTAATTTGAAGACATGTGAAAATCTCCATTAACAATCACACACACACACACACACACACACACACACACACACACACAGAGAGAGAGAGAGAGAGAGAGAGAGAGAGAGAGACAGACAGACAGACAGACAGACAGACAGACAGAAACAGAGAGACAGAGAGAGACAGAGAGAGAGAAATGCATTTATCAGTCTGTCAGCTTCAGCATACTTGAAGAATCCACTTATGAACTGGTAAAGTCTATCTCTGTAAGGAAAAAAAATGTGTCCCATGATGCTTTAAATTTTTATTTATTTGTTTGTTTGCTGGGGGTGAACATGTACTATGGCATGTGTATAAAGGTCAGAAGACAACATGCAGGAAGTGGTTCTCTCCGTCCTCCATGTGAGCCTCAGGATTTGAACTCAGTTCCTTAGGCTTGGCTGTATGTGTTTTCATCCTCTGCGTCTGTTTTATGTTAGGGCAATCATTTATTTCAACACTGCTTCTTAAAATTCATGTCACTTTACTTGCTTGCTTAAAGCAGTTGACCATTCGGTTGACATCACTGGGCTCCCCTGCCTCAGGAGGGACTGAGTAGACGCAGATGAGAGCAGGCACACGGATATGCAAGCTATTCTTAGGGACACCCGAAGTGCCCTGCCCACTCTTGGGTCTCCTCCGCAGGTTCTGTGAGCATCTTCAGACCCAAGTCAGCCTTTGTACGGAGCTGCCATCATTGGTGACTTGTCTTCCCAGGGTACCTTTGGGCTAGGTGTCTGTCACATGAGGAACACATGCCCTGAGGACCCTGCCGCCTCTCTATGCCCTTTAAAGGCTCCATGTATAAAGATGACCCAATGCCTGACACCCTGCTGCCACTTCAGTGCCACCTTTACTGTGTGCCTGGGAAATCAGACGGAACCTGACCAAAGTGATTTATCAACCATGGGGTGTCGGACCTCCTCATTTCCCCCCTAAAACCTGTTAGAATGGACACCTCACTTTGCCCAACCCTCAAGTGAAGCCTCTCTGGTTTTAGACCCCATCTGTGTAGTCTTGTGGCATCAAGTGACATCGTAATACCCTCCCACCCTGAAGGATAAACTGTTTTAGTGCCTTACATTTGATTCTACATCTTTCCAAATTTTCTCTCACGGGAACCAGGTTACCTAGCAAGCCAGGAGTGCTTTCCTTCGGCCACACTGGCTCAGACCCGATGGCTGTCTCCCGCATGAGGGGGGAGAGCCCACCTCTTCCACTATGACGTGACACTTATATCCAGCCCCCTGCAAAGTCTGGGAGCCCCTAGCCTGAATTTGTAGCTTCACCTTCTTGGTGGCTTTCTGCCCTTGCTACACAGCAAGCCTCCTCAAGAGCCTCCAGCAGCAGCTTTTAGTAATTATGCGTCCTGCCGCGTGCCTCAAGGAACACTTGTGACAGGGCTTTTGTTGAGAGTATCTGTCCTGTCTTCTACCTTTCAGAGAGGTGTTCCGAGTTTGTAACCCCTGAGCTGGGTAAATGCGCCCCCAGGCAGATAAGGATAATGAAAAAAAAATATTGCCCTCAACCAAAATGACTGTAAGGTACACAGACTGAGATAACAGGCCCCTGGGTGGGTGTTGGCTTGTGATTGTCTTTTGTTTCTGGTTTTTTGGCTGCTTTTAGTTTTTCCTTTCATTCGTTTGATTACTTGAGTGTTTGTTTTTGAGATGGAGACTCACTCAATGACTCAGGCTGATCTGGGCTGACTATGTAGACCAGGCTGGCCTGGAACTTGCAGCTCTCATTATGCCTTAGCCTCTGAAGCGCTGGGGTCACAGGTGTGTGCCACCACACCTTTCTTCTGAATGTCACTGTTTCTGAAGGAGCAACTGTGCTGTGACCGGCTCCAGCCAGGTGCTTTCTGCACTCTCACCGTGAGTGAGACCTGATGCAATTTTGAGGCTGTACAGACCCAGCTCTGTGTGGAGATCCACTGCTTATAGCCAGAATGCTGAGGTGGGAAGAAAAGGGTGAAAACTGGTGCAAAGCATGTTGGGAGCTGGGGGCTTAAAGGCTTGGTTTGGTGGCAGAAACACAGCAGAGGAATAGAATTGTGAATTCCTAAGGGAGGCGGCGGGGGGGGGGGGGGTTAGGTAATCATTTAAACTAGAAAGCCCAGGCAAACTGAGTAAACTCGGGCGACTCTGGCCAGGTCGTGAGTTCATCAGAAGGCAGAAGATTTCCAGAACAGCAGTATATCTTTTTTAACCAACATCACCAGCAGTAAGAAACCATCTTTAAATACCTTTATCTTCCTCTGGCCAAGCCATGGCCATCTCTGATGGTCTGTCCACTCTTCGCAGCTTTTCTAGTGACTGCTGACCGAGGCCTGCTCTGCCCTAACCGAGACTGAAACCTGTTGCTAGACTTACGTAAGCAGGCCTCTCAGAATCATAATCTTCCACCAAAGGTAACCATGCAAAGTGACTGTTAGGCTTGCAGACAATTAATCCCTAACCTGGCCCCCATGCTTGAGGAACACATATGTACATATAGGCTAGACATGCACACATGTAAAAAAAAATGTTGAGCCAAAGAAAATCCACCAACTATTTATAAACACCAAGTCTGGGTTGTTGTTTTCCTAATTATGATTAAACAATTAAAAAGCGTAACCTATAAAAGCCCTGTAGTGGCAAAAATGAGCAAGAACAAGCGCCTGGACACAGGGGCGAGAGCAGCCTCGGGGCCTGATTCAAAACAGGAACCAGGGGAAATCCAGAGGACTGTTTATCATACGTAATCTGATTTAAGAAGACATTGCTTTTGGCAAACAGGAAAAGAAAGCCACAAAAATGGAACAAGCTGAGAGGAAGGGACAAAAGGACAAGATGAAAAGAAGACAGGATGTTGGGGCGAAGGCTACAAGCTGGGATGGCACAGAGTGCTCAGGAGACACCCTGGACAGCAAGGGAAGGCCACAGTAGTTTCAAAATAAAATGCCTTTGGGTCAGCCCTTCCACATGTGTGTGCGTGCACACAAACATACACATGCATACACATGTACACACTCACATCCTCATGGCATATGCACATACACATACATACACATGCATATATGCATACACAAACATGCATACACATACGCACATACATGATTACATGGGAAGCCTGCACACAAGTATGTGTACACACATACATTCAGTCTTATTCACGTGCACACATATTTACGAACACAAATGAAAATGCATATATACATATGCACACACAGGCATATGCACACAGACACATGTACATCCACACATACACACATGTACAAATCACGCACACTCACTTACACATGCACACACATGTGCATGCTCACACACAAAAAAGAAAGTCATATTAGATAGACAGGGCAAATGAAACTTCTGCAAGTTAAAGTAGAAATTTCCCAAAGGGAATTTATTGGCGCCAATGGTATAACCGATGACATTATTCAAAAAAATCTGTTCAGGTTTGGGAGGTGGTGGGAAAAAGGTACAGGGAGAAACAAGATGGCAGAGGTTATTCACAATGTACACACATTACCTAGCAGACACTGAAGCACACCCCTGAATTACCATGGAAAGGACTGGAACTGGGGAGAAGGGAAAGGGCGGGCTATTTGTAAGACACTTGGTATTCATTTCTCCTGCAAGGGTGGGTTTCAGAGCACAAGGGGACCCATTCTTATCTAAAACTGGGCCAGCCTCTGAAGTGTGCCAGTGACCCCTTAGGACCCAAAAGACCTGTCTTTGCAGTGAAAGAGTCTTGTCATGTGATTGTATAGAAATTACGAATGATGCATGCAACTTGCTTCCTTACTTGTTAGTCGGCCCCTGGGGTCAGTCATAAAGAGGTCACATAATGATAATCTACAGTTCTCAAAGTGGCCAGGTCTGCTCTGGGACCACACAAAAGAAAAAAAAATCATATGTATCATATTCTTTAACTCAACAAGGACAGTTGAAGTGGAGAGTTAAAATGTCAAGATATTCTAAAAGAACATTATTAACAATAATTATCCCTAGGCCAGGTCTTCTACTTAATTTTTATTTCCTGTGTTTGTTAAATAGTTGTGAATCAATATTCTTTCTTATAAAAAAAAAAAGTAAAACAAGATCAATCAAAGCACTTTTGTCAGCCTAGTCCAAACTCGGCTTCCTGGGGAGGTTCCCAGGAGTCCAGGCTACCTAGCAAGTGTGCCCGTGAAACCTGTCTCTGCCACGTTCACTTTTTGTTAAGAATTAACACTGTGTGTAGGTACTTTAAAACTTCTGAAAAGTCTTAGTGCTAAACGCAAAGGCGACCATTTCTCTTTCCAGCATTTTGCACACTTACCTGCCCACAGAACCATGTTAAACATTCATTCCTGCTCCAAAGAGTAGTTAGTCCACACAGTGAAAATAGCCTCCATTTGGCACTTATTAAAGAAACATGAATGAATGAATTTAATGAATCAATGAATCATTGACTATAATATGTCGAATACTTATTTAAAATGTCCTGGTTGTGAACTGAAACAAAAATTCTCTTTCCGAAATCCACTTAGATGCCAGAGAGCTGGTTCTGTGGTTCAAAGCACTTGCTGCTCTGTAGAGGACAAGAGTCCAGTTCCCAAAACCCATGTGAGGCAGCTCACATCCTCTTCTACACCAGCTCCAGGAAATGTGACACCCTCTTCTGTCCCCAGGGGCATTTGCCTGGTGTGCAAGCACCCTTAAGTGAAAACCAAGTAAACCTTAGAAAAACAAAATCTACTTAGCACTTGGAAATGTTTATGCGCTTAACATTTTCTTGTCCATAAAGTACTTGATTTGACTAGCTTTATAAAGTGCCTAGTAGGCGCAGAGCACTGTGGGATTTGCAAAAGTGCCTAACTTTTCAGGAGCTCATTTCAACTTAGTTCGTTACATCTTCGCATATCCCCATCTCCAGCAAACTAAAACCAGTTCCAGCTGATGACGTCACTGCCTGGTCATTCTTGAAGTTTAAACAAAATGGTCCTTTAGCTCAGTGTTGGCAAACAATGGCAGTGGGAGAATCTGTGTGCATCTGCTCACAGTGCGGAACAAAAGGCACATGGCGTTTCCTGCGTTTTCAAAGTCGATGACACCATATTTCCAAACAAATACTGTCTGACAAAATAAAAGCCCATCTGTTTTTTTTTTTTTATAATTAGTTGTTTCTCAGCTGCCAAAGAGTCTTCTTTTTTTCCCAGTGTTATGGTTGCGTCCCGTCTTTCACTGTGCCCCATCGTGGATTTCTTATGGCCTTGGGAATTTTGCAAGGATATGAATAACATGAGAAAATATGAAGACCTATTTGGAAATAGTTTGGTAATTTAGCCACAACAAAATGCTATGAGTGCACCCACATGTAAACCTGTTTCCGCTCCTGTACAACACAGACGGCAAGTAGTAAACACAAAGGCCTCTGAAATGTGGGGCTGAAGAGATGGCTCTGTGGTTAAGAGGACTGGATGCTCTTCCGGAGAACCTGGGATTGATTTTCAGCATCCTCATGGGAGCTTACAACCATCCCTAACTCCACTTCCAGGGGAATCTGACACCTTCTTCTGGCCTCTAGGAGCACTGCAAACAGTTAATGAACAGACACACATACAGGCAAAACACCTACACAAAATAAATAAAAGAATTCAGGAAAACATCTGAAATGGGGGAAATGCCAGTAAGAGTTAAGTTCTTCATTTGTTCTTCTTGAGAACTGTAAAATTTTTTGCTCAACAAATGTCAAGAATGGGATTAGAGTAATGATTTGAAAAAGAATGCCAGCCTGACTGAAATGAAATCTTTTTATTATATAAACTGTAATTTAAAAATGCGTTCACCATAACAAGTAATTCCCTGTAATGAGGAGATGGAAGCCAAACATTTTAATATGGAATGCCATGTTTAAAAAAAATGAATACTTAAAGACACTGTTAGCTCCCTTTAATACACATAGGAAATGAAGCGCGGCCCAGTTAGGTTTAAAGTGAAGATTGGGATCGTTTGGTATTTATTAGGGGGAGGAACGGGATTGTACACTGCTGACTCTGCACCCTACGTCCTCAGGGCAAGCTTATAACTTACAGTGGGCCACAGCTTTGTGTAATTGTTAAAACAGCTTTGGTTTCTTTTTATTTATTGTTTCCCTTTGTGTGTCTGTGATGTGTGTGCGTGTGTGTGTGTGTGTGTGTGTGTGTGTGTGTGTGTGTATTTGTCACTCTGTGTGTGTATGTCTGTGTGTGTGTGTTTTTGTGTGTGTGTCTATGTGTCGCTCTTTGTGTGTCTGTGTGTGTGTGCTTGTGTGTGTGTCTGTGTGAGTAGGTACTTATATGTCACAGTGCACGTGTGGACATCAGAAAGGAGCCTCTAGTGTCAATCCTTGCCTTCCTCCTTGCTGCAGCCAAGTTCTCTTATGGCTCCCGTCACACTGGCCTGTGAGCGTCCAGGACCTCTCCTCCTCTTACTTCCTCCACTTACCTCTGTGGACAGTGCTAGAATTACAGATGCAGTCCGCATATGCTTCTACATGGGGTCTGGGAGATAAAAACTCAAGTCCTCATGTATGTGTGTGTGTGTGTTAAGTGCTTTGCCCTCTGAGCCCCAAAATATGTTTTTAGTTTTAAAGACAAGTCTTCCTTGAGAGAAAAACAAAAGTGTTGCTTAATTTAAAGATGCAGTGTTTCAGTGATGTGCCAAACACCATTTTCAGTGATGTACGGATTGCTTTAGCTTTCTGTCACTGTAACCAGAACTCTGGCAGAATCTGCTTTCTTTATGGTCTTAGATCCTGTGCGCTGGGTCTGTGGTGAGGCAGTAGATCACAGGCAGCAGCTGCTCATGCCAGGAGCCTCTGATCACTCAGTAGATGGTTTTACCAGAGACTTGTGCCCATGATACTGTAAAGCCATGTGGCCCAAGCATGCAGAGAGTGGGTTTCTGAAGAGGATCTGCCTCTCTCTCAGCCCAGGGCCATTGGGCCTCCTAGACAGGGAGGGACCTGCAAGGATCTCGGAACACTTACGGTTCCCTCTACCTAACCCAGGGCAATTTTTATTACTTAATAAGATATGGATGAACAAGATACCTATTGACCAGTAAAACATATTCCAAAATTCTCAACCCATGTGTTATCCCACTCTCCATCATCCATGGCAGCTGGGGACACATCAGTCTGTTAGTCCCAGTACTGAGCATCTGCCCATCCCAGACACGTTTTCAGATCGTGAGTATATCTGACAGACTCAGCTCCCGTCTGGGTTCACGTATATCACTATGGAAACACGTCTGCTTTTGATCTGCATTAGCAAAGGGAGGGGCCTGTATCACTAATTACACACTTGCTGATGCCTTAGTATATTTGTGGAGGGCTCACGTTTTATACTTACTGAGGGCCAACAGATTAATTTTTAAAAAGTCTTTGCTTATATCTTGTATAAATACTACAATTGAAGGAAATTTGTTAGAATGTGCTTCTGAATTTAAGGCTGCCATTAGATTCAGTTAAGCCACTGAATATTTACAAATAACATATATTATGTGATATATGTATATTTAAGTACAGACACGTATATGGTCTATATTCCAGAAGATACTCATATATTTATGTATCATGGAAATATATTTATATATCTGTATTTGTATATATCACAGAGTATATATATGTATTGATTACATACATACGTACACATATATATTTATAGTGCCCATGTACAATGTCTATATGTGCATTGCAGAAACCCAGCTGCGTAATTTCACATGGCCATAGAGTGTGAAAAGGAAACCCCTCTCACTGCCTCTGTGCAGGATGAGAGCAAAGATATCTATAAAGTGCTAGAGAGATGACTCAGCTTTAGAGACTGGCTGCCCAGCAGGGTACATGGGTTTGAGTACCAGAAGCCACATGGCAGCTCACAACCTTCTGTAACACAAGTTCCAAGTGATTCAACACCTTCTTCTGGCCTCTGAGGGTACTGCATGCCACACATGTGGCACACACATATACATACACGCAGGCAGAGCCCAAACACACATGAAATAAAATAAGTAAATCTTGTTAAGAAGCATTACAAGGTTTAAGTGAGATAAGCTATGAAGAAATTAGTGCAGTGCCCTGCACGAAGTTTATATTGGCTATTTTCATTGTCGCATAAACTTTAATTGCATTTTGCATATGAGAGAGCATGGCTTCTACTCCCCTGCAGAAAGGAAGGTGCTGACCCAGCTGTACCTCCACTCCAATTTGACATCTGTCCTAAAGGAATGTCTGCTCAGGCAGGTCAGCTTTGCAGCCCTATACAAGCTGGTCCTGCCATCCATCAGAAACACACGGCATCTTCAAGCATCAATCTAAAGTGTCTGGTGTTAAGAAATAGTCTGTGTTGCTTCCTGCAGGGGCTGGCTTCAGGCAGCAGCAGAATTTCCTCTGGTGTTTCTTGATTCTTCCTTCCTGAGGCTGGAAATCAGCTTTCTTTCTTTCTTTCTTTCTTTCTTTCTTTCTTTCTTTCTTTTATCTCATTTTGTTTTTCTTTTTTTGAAACAGGGTTTCCCTGTGTAACAGCACTGGCTGTCCTGGACTTGCTTTTGTAGACCAGGTTGGCCTCAAACTCACAGAAATCCCCCTGCCTCTGCCTCCCAAGTGTTGGGATTAAAGGCGTGCACCACCACACCCAGCAAAATCCATCTTTCTTAGACCTGCTTTTAATGTTGCAGTTTCCTTGTGTCACTCAGATCTCAGGGAGCTGTTCCCATTGTCTAGGGCAATTCCAATACAAATGGGACAAGAGGGAAACTGGAGTTTATCCTGCCCTCACCAGCAGTTTGGAGATCAAAACTTAAATTGTTTTCCAAACTTATTTATATTTTATATAACATTCTTTCAGTAGATTAGAGACTTTGGTATCCTGTGGGAAAAGGGATTTTTAGGAGCTCGTGTGGACCGAGTTATTAATATAAATTAGCATAAAACCTTTGGAGAGAAGCCATCTCTGGCGTGTGCTGAGACATGGTGTTGTGTGTGCTTGAACACATCTCCAAGGTCATGTGTTTTAAGGAGGACTTCCAAACTGATTTCCCTGTCTTTGTGCTGTCTGGTTCACCTGGAGCCCTGACTTTCTCTAAACAGCGTGTGTTTGTCATTTAGATTTTTATGCTTTCTCCTTTTGGAATGAGTCAGTACCTCACCTACGTTCTTCCTGCAGCTGAGTGATATTGCTCCTAGAACAGGTCGTTACGTCACAATAAACAAGGCACACTCTGGACATCAAACAGGCCCTGGACACTAAGGCCTTTATTGATCTGAAACCATGAGTTACTGATCTCAGCTGAAAAGCCCATGCATAGCATAAAACTCCAGTGACTAAGCTGGGGCTGCAGTTCAGTTGGAGGGAGCTTGTCTAGAAAGCTTCAGGCCTGGTTTGGTTGCCTGGATACACTGGGCGTGGTGGTGCTCCACTATCTCTGGAGACATAGGGGCAGGGGGATCCGAAGTTCCAGATCACCCTCAGCTATGATGCAAGGTCAAGGCACCTTTGGCTACATGAGACCCTGCCTCAGGCAACAAACAAGACTGTGCCCACAACAAGCAAACAAACAGCGAAAAGTAAAAGCATCTCTGAAAAAAAAATCCTTGAGTTATTAAAAATAAAGATGCTAATTGATTAGCTTAGAAGGGTTGAAACATCTGACATTATTGTTCCCACTGCCTATTTGGGATATTTTGAACAAAGACCTTTTCCCTACTAGGCTGTAACCTCCAGTCATGCATGTGGGACACATTCTGAGACAGATGTCCCCAGGGGGCTTCACATGTGTGCCCACCAATGCGTGCAGGCATGCATTCCTGCATGGGACAACTGACTGTGTGATAACCTTTTTTTTTTTTTTTTAAGATTTACTTATTTATTTTATGTATATGAATGCTCTGTTTTTGTATATACAGGAAGAGGGAGTCAGATTCCATTACAGATGGTTGTGAGCCACCATGTGGTTGCTGGGAATTGAACTCTGGAAGACCAGCCAGTGCTCTTAACCGCTGAGCCATCTCTCCAGCCCTGTGATGATCTTAAGAGATCCCTAGACCACTAGGGCTCGCCATCTGCCAAAGGATCATTGGATAGCACACGACCAAAGAATACTTAGAGTGTTGGTGGCCTTCACGTCTGGCATCTTCCATGTCTCAAAGCTAAATATTTAGTTTGACATATTGAGGAGTTCCCGATCTTCCAGGTCCCAGGTTACTTTGGGCTATAAAGTAAGAATTTGACTCAAAACAAACAAACAAACAAAACAAAAAACACCCAACCGAATGAATTAATGAATAAATAATTTTTCTTGTTTCATGTAAAAGTCTATAGCTACAGACCAAGGTGTAATTTTGATGTGAGTTTAGAGCACGTGTCATCTGCTAAAATGCCTTCCTGTTTTAAGAGGTGGGGAACTATTTGTCCTGGAGAGCTGGGTGGAGCTGGGTGGGCCACACTAGCTGAGGTTACAGTCAGGGCTCGAGTAGTTCACACACTCACTTGATCATTCTGTCAATGGCTGATAGGAAACATAGGCTACAAAAATTATGTAATTATTGAGAGGGACACTATCCGTGTCTGGAGAAGGACAGGAAGAATGCTGTCATCTTTGCCTTTCTGGGTGAGGGGCGTTGAGTCACAGGAACAGAGAGAGAGAGAGAGAGAGAGAGAGAGAGAGAGAGAGAGAGAGAGAGAGAGAGAGAGAGACAGAGAGAGACAGAGAGACAGAGAGAGACAGAGAGAGAAAGAGACAGAGAGACAGAGAGAACAAGAAAGGAGGGAGAGTATCAGGAATTCTCTGTGAACATTAAGAAGCCCTCAGGAGCACATGGCTGGGTGAGGTCCTGTGCCCTGTGCTACTTTACGTGACGCAGTCCTTGACTTCTCCACTTCAGCGACATTAACTAAAAAGGTTTAGAATAAGAAGGGTTTGCCGGTCAGCTGTTTAGCCCTGAAGTCCCAGGGTCAGTGAGAGATCCTGTTTCAAAAAAAAAAAATGTGATTGAGAGCAATTGAGGAAGGTAACGGACTCTAACCTCTGGTGTGCGCTCACGCACACATGCACACTCTCGCGCATGCACGTACACACGCATCAGAGAGAATAAGAGGGAAAAGAAAAAGGAAATCTTGGAAATCTCAGATGGATTTTCTCCAATATTTTACATCAGTCAAGAACAAGCTGCCATTCTTCCACATGCTGTAGGTTTCACTCATGCTAAATCTCTGTATCTTCACTGGGCATCCCCATCCTCTTAGGAGAAAGGACCTCTGTGATGGATCTTTCTTCCGCACCACATCACCTAACCTAGAACTCTAAGAACTTCACGGGGCATTTGTTAAATTAATAGCTATATTTTTATGTTTACATCCTGCCTGCCTCCCAAAAAGGACAGGCAGGAAATGGAATTGATTTGCAGGGGTTGATTAATGAGCTGCCTGCTCTCAGCCCTAGAGCCCACACCCCATCCCTTTGTGTAAACTGGGAAGTAGAATGTGGCCTGCAATCTTCACACCTGCCTTTACCTAGTGACCTAAAGTGATGCTTGCTGCAGATCTTAGCCTTTCAATAGGCAGATGTCTGCAAATCGCCCACATTATCGTCTTTAGTGGTCATTATTTCTCTGCAGTGTTCAATGACAGTAAATGCTGGCAGGCTGCAGAGCTGTGCAGGGCAGTGTCCCATTAATACAGCAAGTGAAGGGAAGTCGAAGGAGCCTATGGTTTTGTATGGCTCAGGTCATTATTAGAGAAGCTTTGAAAAAGACATCCCCCTCTGCTGATCCCCCAAACCCAACCCCTCCACCTGTCTGATACCTCCCTCTTGTTCTATTTTTGGTGTCCTCCACTGGCTTATTATCTGGAATATGAGCTTGAAAATATGACATAGAGGTTCACCCATTCCTTCCAACTCATAACACTTTAAAATTGAGGCTCCAAATTATTCCTGTAAAAACAGCTGATCTTTATGGTTCTCAGGGGTTTCCTTATTTTAATCTGAAACTTTCAGAAGGGTTCAGTTTTGTGGAAGTGATGGAGGAAATGCCTGCCCTTAGCAGCTTTTGTGTTCAAGGGCGAGTCAAGCCCGGTGCTTGCTAACTTTAATTTTCCGAGGTTATGAAGACTTTAATTTGACTATCCAATATTCATGAAATGTTTGCTAGAATTTACATAATACATTTATTGTATAATCATTCCACATTGGTTACCTGCTTCTTCAAATGAACGGTAGATTATTTTTTTCGATGTATTAATGTAGAGCCAATTGAACCTTGTAGTGAAACAGAATTGCTTGTATCTTCAGTGCACAAACACAAAAGAAGGGGGGCAAAGGCCCAAGGGGCCACACACAAGTAGACTATTGGGAGGAGCTCAAATCTGTGCTTTTTTTAGTGTTCACTTTTCAAATTTAAGCCAAAGGAGTGATATGCTTAAAATGATAAAAATATGTCCTACAAGGAAGAGAGTGCGACTGTCACACTGCTCCCTTAGCATGCGTTTAAAGATGACTAAGTTAACTGGAGTCTGGGATTTCAGCTAAGTCTGAGAAGGCAAGGGAACTGCCATGGGCACTCAGCCAGATTTGAATACATCTAAGTTCATTCAGAGAGCTGGGCATGATGGTGGCGCACGCCTTTAATCCCTGCACCCAGGAGGCAAAGGGAGGCGGATCTCTGTGGGTTCAAGGCCAGCCTGGTCTACAGAGTGAGTCTAGGACAGCCAAGGCTATACAGAGAAACCCTGTTTCAAATAAATGAATGAATTAATTACTTCAGAGCCTACAGCCAGCATTTTTCCTTAGGTAGTAGTAGTAATAATAATAATAATAATAATAATAATAATAATTATTATTATTATTATTATTATTATTATTATCATCATCATGATCATCATCATCATGATCATGATCATCATCATCATCATCATTTTGGTTGACTGTTCTGTGCCTAAGGCCTCATTGTTATAAGATAGCAGAGGCAAGATTTGAACCCAGATTGTCAGAATTGATCCTTTTTTTTACTACACTGAATGATTTTCCAACAAATGCTCTTGCCCAGTGCAGGCTGCCTTAGGAGAGAATGCACAGCCTTGACAGTTCTATATCTGTCATGGTAGAGTCTTACAGTGTTTGGAAAGGGAGTGTGGGGAGACTAGGGGACCAGGGGCAGCTAGGTAAGGCAGTCATAGCAGCCTGTTCACCCTACAGTCTCATAAGAACATTAGGTGACTTTCTGGGTGGAGCCTCTTGCTGTGGTCCTGAGCATCTGCATAGCTCCATGTTCAGTGTGTGTCTATAATGGGCCACTTTGGATCACACCACCATTTAAAGACTAATACAGTAGATCATGGGTAGCCTGCACAGCTGCATTTCCAAAACTCCTCCCAGCCATACCAGTATCATTGACCTCTAGACTGTTCTTCAAGTAGGAAGGGAACGAAGTCCCTGGTGATTCAGGGAGGGAGCTCATTGGTCTTTGGTCTGCAATGACCCAAATAATCAACTCTGTGAAGATCCTTGTTTCCCTCTCTCTCTCTCTCTCTCTCTCTCTCTCTCTCTCTCTCTCTGTGTGTGTGTGTGTGTGTGTGTGTGTGTGTATGTGTGTGTGTGTGTCTGTGTACATCTTATGGGAATCAACTCTCTCTTTCCACAATGTTGGTCCTGGGCACTGTATGCAGGCCATCAGGTTTGACTATAGCTTAAACCCCAAGGTCACAGTGGAAGCAAGCTTGCATTTTTCCGAGTATTATTTTGGCCATGATGGTCCTTCTACCCCATGGATACACGACTATGGATTGCCCAGATGTAACCTTAGATACCTTTGAAATATAATTAAAGCTTACATTATGTGATGTACACCACGTAGCGTGAAAACTGTACTTTAGTTTCAAACAGATGTAAATACAGACTGTGCACTTGTAAGTGCTTGTTGAAAGTATTTGGAACATGGCCCAATAAACACCAAAGGAAGAGCGGATTCCATAATGTATGCATAGTCTAGGAAAGAAACAGCTGTATTCAGATGGAGCCTTGCAAAAGGCTTAGAAATGGCATTTCCCAAACATTTGGAAGGAGATCATGTCTGGTATGCTAATTTGCTTTCTGTCACTGTGATAAACACCACAACCAAAAGCAACTTTAGAGGGAATAGGCATTGTTTCATTTTATTGCCTAAAGTCTGTCACTGAGCCAAGTCAGGGCAGAGACCCAGGTCTTTGCTTTCTGTTCCTGCGTGAGTGCCATCCTCTGGATGGCTGCAGGGTGGCTGATGGTGTCCATCCATTAAACTTGATGGATGCTGAAGATGTGCACTGGCTCTGAACAACTCACACCAGCCATTGGGGGTGCACTGAGTCTAAATACAGTGCGAAGAACCTCAACTTGGCAGAGGTTCCCGTCTGACCAGGACTTGCTTCCTAGACCATCACTTCTCTGTGTCTGGAAAACTCACAGTTCTACCCATGGTGAGGCTGGAGCAAGGGGAGGGAAAGAGGAATGGACGGTCCAGGCTTACATCTTAACCAGTTCTGCCTACCCACGGGTGGCATCCAGCTTGTAGAGCTGTGACGGCCCTACACCTTGTTTCCACTGTAGCACTAAACTCAGTGGGATTGTTTCATGAGTGCCCCAAGGCTGCTCTTGCAGCCACAATTCACATGAGATCTTCTCTCTATTCCAACGGAAGAGGCACATTGCTCTGACAATTTGCAGACACCTTTGAACATAGCCTGTCAGCAAAAGAAGGCTTCCCGGAGGTCGGCCTGACATTTATACCTTCATTGGCTGCTCCTGGAATCTCTGCCATCCAGTAAAATAATAATAACTTGTCCAGAAGAAGGAGACTAGCCAAGCCGTGTGGATATTGGGCCTCAATAAAGCATGGGCATTTCACTGTTGACATTGCATGAGAATTCATGCTGAGCTGGCCCAGGTTCAGATCTCCAGACTTGCTGGCCCCCCTTGCCCTATACAGCTAATTTTTAAATGGGAGAAATGACTGCTTTTGACTGAGGGTCATAACTCACTCAAGGAAGCCTAGATTGGCTGATTGACTACATTGAATAAAACTGTGTATGTGTGTGTGTGCGCGTGCGCGTGCACACACACACACACACACACACACACACACACACACATCAGTATGAAGTACTGTGAGAGTTCTTCAGCTGTGTGAGGATTTATCTACTACTTGTATCTGAGTGTAGGCAAATGTAGGGGCATGCTTGCCTGTGTGTACTCCAAGGCCAGGGCTGACTCTGGCTGTCCTTCTCTCTCTCTCTCTCTCTCTCTCTCTCTCTCTCTGTCTCTGTCTCTGTCTCTCTCCCTCTCTCTCTCTCTCTCTCTCTCTCTCTCTCTCTCTCTCTCTCTCTCTCCAGCTTATTCCTTTGAGGCAGTGTCTCTCACTGAACCTGTAGCTGAGCTGGTGGCCATAAGGCTCCTGTGATCCCCCTGACCCCTCCCTTGCAATACTGTGCTTAGGGCATGCACAGCCATACAAGGCTTTGTATGGAGGCGGGAGATTTGAACTCAGGTCTTCAAGCTTCAGCAGCAAGCCCTCCTACCCACTGAACAGGTTTACTTAGTCCGTATTGATCATTTTGTATGTCCTTGCAAATGCAAAATATGGTGACCCCCACCACATTTAAAGTTATCAGCTTTACAGTACTAAACACACAAGAAGGGACATGTTTGAGCTGTATTTTTTTTTCACAGTACCTAATCTTCCCCCTCACCCCCTGCTTGAAGTAGATGTTTTAAATGTAATGATAAAACAGACACACCACGGTTCAAAGGGGTCTCCAAAGCTGGGAAATCCTACTGTAAAGGTTACTATCTTGTGCTATGGCTTCTGACACAATGCTATCATGATGGTCAGGGAACTGAGGTAAAGCAGCCTGTCTACCGTTGCATGGACTCTTCGTCTGTCTTGTTTTCTCATTTGCTAGGTGGCTGATCCTAAACCCTTTGCACAGGCAGTAAGAAGGTGCTCTCTTTAACATACAAAACTATGACATCCTACGTTCTTATCCAAGGGCATTTCTAAGCGTACGTGATTTAGGACTATAGTGGTGGAGATGATTTTCATAGGCTTTTCATTCTACCAAGTAAGAGTTGCCTGCTTCCACACCTGAGCAGGCTCAGGCATTGGTCTTTGGTCTTTGCTTTTTCACATATCCAAGGTGGACTGTGTGCTGCTGTCGTGTTTTCTTGGATATATTCGGGATTCCTCTTGATGAATGCTCATAGAGACCCTTACAGTGGATGTTGAAGAAAGGGTGAAGGCTTCTGGAGGGAGTGTAGGTAAAGTGGGAATAGGGACGGACTGACGTAGGTCTCCGTTGCTGTGATGAACAGCAAAGGGAGGTGAGTCCTTAAGCATCCCAACTATCACTAGATCAGGACTACAGTTTCTCATACAAACCTCAGCCAGAGCGTTCACCTGTTCTGTGCGGAAATGACATTCAACTCACAGCTGGCTCCTCATCTGTGTTCTGTGGGGCTTCCTTCTATGAGCATCATGCCCAAGACAAAGAACCCTGCAAGTGGTGTGGAATTCAGTGTGCGGCTATAACCCAAATGCCCTGGGCGGCTATAGATGTTCCCACAAACCTAAAGGACGGAGTTCTCCAGGGGCATCCTGCCCCCCCCCCGACAGAACAACCCCAATATTGGCCAACAAATGCATAGGTTCAATTGCCAGCATAAGAACCAGCAGCCACACAGAAATTTGAAATCAACTGTTGAATGTGATAAAGAGGCATTAATGAAACTCTAAAGCCATCTTTGCACAATTTTTTTTTTTTTAAGGATAAAGGTTTCTGGAATATTGTCACCTATGACTTCAGGAAAGGAACAAGATAGAAGCCCCTCTGGTCATACTGTAGAGCGAAGTTGTAATTAATATAGATTATTTTTCTAAAAGGTCATCCCGCTGGTAGTGCCATACAATAGCAAAACTTTAAATAAGCGCAGAAGGCTCCAGCATTTCAGGGAAGCATTGATTAAGGCTGTCGATGGAAGAGTGAGTTCTCAGAATGACCTAATTATCCCACCGTTCCTTTTCTCCCACAGCTCCACTTCCGGCTAATTGCTCAGTTGCTGGCCTTGTCTCCCTGACCAGGAAGAAAAATAAGCTCTGGGTGTGTGTGTGGGGGGGAACAGTGGCATTTGGATGTCATTTGCTTGAACCTGTTGCCAAGTGTGATGACACAATTGAGGGAGGCAGGCACAGGGCCCCTGGGCTGAATTTGACTTGGCTAGCCTTCCCCGAGGCTCTCGGTAGGGTAGGTAGCACCGTGATCTGAGCTGGGTTCCTCTGCCTCCCCTCTCCTGTCAGATGCAGAGACAGAAGTGTCCGCTACCAGACTTAATTATTCATCAGGAAGGAAAGTAAATTGAAACCAAATTAAAGTGATTTTTATCCCTTTCTAAACGCATCATTGTTTTATTAGAGCCAGCCCTGTATTTCATTTTGTTTTCTTCTGACCGAGATGTAGCTCTTACCCTCGTAAACCTTGGAAATGCCGTGTTTATTTCCAGAATGGAAGTATCTTTCAAGGCTCCTTGAGACACTTTGACCTCTGGACTCTCACTTAGACCAGTAAAAGTATTCGTGGTGAACATCTCACAACTCAGTCAGTGACTCTTTATTCTGAGTCTGTACCCAGATCCTTTGCTTCTTGATGGTTGGGAGCCACCCTACAGGTGCAGTGTACCTCCTTTCCCTCAGAAGTCAGAAGCTCAGGGTGCTTGGTGCCCTTGGGGAAATTGCTTAAGTGTGTGTAGGAGTCCAGCCATGAAGAGCTACATCTGGATTTTCTAATTCACTGTGTGATGTGCAGGGTTAGAAGTAAAAGGGAAATAAACCATAATGCAGGGCTACAATGTGGTGCACGCATGGCTGACAGCACTGGCATTTTTTTTTGGTATTTTGGTCATCAAATTTTTACTGTGACATCTTTACCTGTTAATTAATAAACACAGTAGTCCCTCCTGTACATTTACATATTTTAAACATGCTCTCTATGTACTTTGACAAGGATCTGCTAAACACAGGCGTAGTAAAATCCAGTAACTAGGCATATATATGATGAAATGACAGCAGGTGACAAGTGTCAAAAGCCTCCCGTAAGCTCACACGTTTGGCCAATTGATGGGTGCTGCTGGTTGGGGGTTGCTGGACCTTGCTAGAGGAAGCAAGTCACTGGGGGATGGCTTTGTGGATTTATAAACCAGCCCACTTCCCGTGTGCTCTGTCTGACTGCAGATACTATAGGAGTGGTTTTCTCACGTTCTTCTCACATCTTCTCCACCACCACAGAGCGTATCCTCTCAAACTGAGAGCCAGGATAAGCCATTCCCTTTGAGTTGTTACTGTCAGGGACTTGGTCACAGCACTGAGCTATGTAACTAACACAGGCAGAGCGTTCTTTCTTCCAGTGACTGTGGGTTCTGGGACAACATGGCCATATCTGTCCCAGGTGTCCCTCGGCCTGCATGTTCCCAGGAAAGATATTTTATAAATTGTTTTCTTGTTTTCATGAAGCTTGGGTCTCTTCTCAGCTTGATCTTTCCTACTCCATTTCAAAACTGCAAAGAAGTGTGACATTCTGTAGTGGGTGGCCAATAAATACTTCTGAATCACTAAAATGAGTTTTAGTAGGCCTTTACCGTGACTTCCCACAGGAATAAGAACACACGCGCATGCGCGCACACACACACACACACACACACACACACACACACACACACACCTACCATAAAGTAAATAAAAGCTCTGTTGAGTTATGGAGAGATATCTCAGTCAGTAAAGTGTTCGCAGTGCAGTCATGAGGACCCGGGCTCTATCCCATGTAAAATATTTGGCATGGTGACATTTCTTTGTAGTCACAGTGCTGGAAGGCAGAGACAGACAAATCCCTGGGACTTGCTGGCTGCACAGTCTTGCCTACTCAGTAGGTTCCATGTATTTTAGACACCATGTGTCTAAAAACAAGGTGGGTAGTTCCTACCCTGATTACTAAGGTTGAGCACTGGACACTGCACACATGTAAATACATATGTACACACTCAAAATTGACTTCATATATTCTGCTATTTAATTTTGTCTCAACACTCCCCATTGGCTAAGCTAATTTCCTTTTACAAGGTCTATCCGTACCTCCTCTCTCCTTCTTCCTCCCCTAATTCTTCCTCTTCTTGTGCAAACTTCAGTCTTTACCACCTTCCAGCCGTCTGTGCTCTAGGTCACTGGACACTTCACACTTCCTCCATTCACACTCTCCCAAATTTGGATGATTCTCCTTCCTTCTTGGGACTCTTTCTTACGTGGGTTTGACAGCACATGCTCCTGTTTGTGTCCACCGTCGTCTCTGATTCTGCCTCAGTCTTTTTTTTTTTTTCCTCTGTAAACTTGCCCCTGAGACCTGAAACCTGAAGTTGTTCGAATCAAAAATCTAAACTTCATGCCAGCTCTCACTCTGTTTTTTTCCTCTTTCCATGTCTATAGCTAGCATTTTAAACCTGATGCCCACGTAATATGTATTTCTAGCTTTATCCTTTTTCCTGAGTGCCAACCTAATCTGTCACTGTATCAGTTTTGTTTCCCAGTGCTGTGTTGAAATACCCTGACAATGACAAGTTAGGAGCAGAGAGGGCTCGTGCCAGCTCATCAGTGTAGGGAGGTCGCTGCAGAAACATGCCATAGCTGGCTGCAGTGTGCCTACAATGCAGAGCAGAAAACAGAAGAAGCATCCGTGGTTATGACAACTCCCTTTCTTCACCCTACACAGCTCAGAAACCCAGCCTAGGAAGTGGTGCTGCCCACAGTGAGCTGGGTATTCCAGCATCAGTTAATACAATCAGGACAACTGCTCAACTGACATTCCCACAGGCAACCCCTCACTGAGACTCACTTCTCGATGATTCTGTGTTGTGTCCAGTGGACATTCAAAGCCAAGCACTACAATGACTGCAGTGTGGCTTCCATGCACAGGCTCTCATGGTTGTTTTAACTGAACTTATCTTCAGTCTTCTCTCACTCCTGGTGACTCCTCCTCCACTCTCTACAGCAAACCACCACAGCTCACCCACCCAGTGGCTTGTGGCAAAGGAAAACAAAATCCAACCAAGCAATAATCCTTGTCATCTGCACTTCGCTTACTCCCAGCCTGATCGATCAACCAAGCCCTGTTGGTCCTCCCTCTAAAATGTAACTCACTTCTGCCATCTCACTCACTCAGTTTAGTCACCGGCTGTCTTTCTTCTGGATTGCTGTGACAGCCCTTGAGTCACCTCCACTGTTGGCGCCACCCTCCCCATCACCATCCAGTCTCCAGCTGGATAGAGAACTTTTCAATGATTTCTCAGGGCTGAATAATCAACACGCGTCTTCTGAGCTCCCTGCTGGCCTTGATTTCAAGGAAAACATGACGTTAGCTAGCTGCAGATTCCTCGGTAGAGCCACTTGGTCACGACTCTCTCTATCTCCACTAATAAGCTGTGTGGGACCTGGGACTGTTGTTTTCTATGCATTGTATGTTGTGCTGGGCCAGGTACCCAGTGAAGAGCTCCACTACCAGAAGGAAGAATGAGATGCTAAGTGAATGAAGGCCAGCTCTAATCCCCCTGTCCACACCTCCCAGGACAAGATGTAGAGCAAGCCCAGGCCCTCCAGGAAGCAACACACAAAGAGTACGAGCAGGAGTGAGCCTTTCCTGGAATTGTGGCAACTCACCTTCTTACTTGAAACTTCAAGGAATTTCCAGTCCACCCTCGGACGGTGCCCCAGCAGCTCAGGTTTCTGAGGGGACTAGAAATGGTTCTTTCTATGCCACTGGTTAACTTCTGTGCAGACTCTGGTTCAAATCGTGGCCCTACCATCTAGTGGTTTTGGCTTTTTTTTGGCCAGTTGTGTAAGTTCACCCCTGATTCAACTTCCTGGTACAATGGACATGGAGTCAGTGTTTTAGGACTCAGTGATGCTTTCATTAAATGCTAGCACCATAAATCCTCAGATCAGCACCTGCCCTGTGGGCAGTGATGTCAGAGTTTTAGAGTTTTGATGCCTCTGCATGCAACTCTGCTTCTTGACTTTTCTTCCTCCTGCTTTTCTTCTCTGTCTTATCACCTGAAGAGAAGAATTGCTAACCCTTACAGAATACGCATCCTAAGTGTGAGAAGCACACACTTGACAGCTCCCCTGCCCTGCTCTGTGAGTGTGTTTTGCTGGTACACTGCTGTGTAGCAGGTTCACTTTGGGATACCATGCTGGGAGGGAGGAAAGGAAGATGGGATTCGAGGGGAGAAAATTAAAAAGTTAATTAAAAGAAACAACTTGGTAATTGAATTTCCAAGCACCCTTATTTGGAGGTTGGGGTGGGGGTGGATGTTAGCACCGAAATGGTGTGTTTGCCTTAGTGGCAGACCCAGAATCCCTGAATGTGACAAGCTTCGAAATGAAAGACAGATGTCTGTCTTCATGGATGAGAAGGTGTACTGATATGTCGATAGGCTTTTCAGGAACACAGCACATGCACATACATAATGCACATATATGTATTTATAGGCATGTATGTATATTTATAGGTGTCATATATATATAACACTGTCATAATATATATAATATATAATATTTATAATGTGCATATGGATATGTGCTAGTATCTTTTTCTGCTGCTGTGTTAAAATTTTTTGCCACAAAACAACTGATGGGAGAATGTTTGTTTTGGTCGTTAATGTCAGAGGGGTGGAGTCCATCATGGGGGTGACATAGCAGCAGGCATGGAAGGCATGGTGGGTGGAGTCCATCATGGGAGTGACATGGCAGCAGGCATGGAAGGCATGGTGGGTGGAGTCTTGTTCTTCTTGTTCTTGTTCTTGTTCTTGTTCTTGTTCTTCTTCTTCTTCTTCTTCTTCTTGTTCTTCTTCTTCTTCTTTTCTTCTTCTCTTCTTTTTCTTTTTCATCTTCTTTTCTTCTTTTTTTGTCTTCTTCTTTTCTCCTCCTCCTCCTCCTTCTTCTTGGAAGACATAATCTCAAGTACCTCAGGCTAGCCCCTAAACTCAGTAGATAGCCAAAGCTGACCTTGAACTCCTGATCCTCCTGCTTCTACCTCAGTAATGTTACAATCACATGTGTGCACCAACACCCTTCCCCAATGAGCTTTCATATTTTAAAATATTCTTGGCAGCTGACATTTCTGTTGAGAAAATCAGTGGACTAATGCCTGTCACCTAGATGCCATGAGGACTTTTTTCTCCCCATTGCTGTATTATTAACTGTTTTGGGTTTTCTTTGTTTGTTTCCCTAACATTTTATGTGTACCCTCATAAGCACACAAACATAACCACATATCTGTGCCCCTCTATACCCCCAAATAAGCAAGATGGCCATTCAAGTGTCTGTTTTTAGAGACATGAGGATGTATCCATCAAATTATTTTTTTCAAAATATTAGAATGAACTATTTGTGGTGCTATTGAGAGAAACAAGCTCCTATAATTAATTTAGAGGCGTTTGCTGAGTGCTCAGGTAGAAGTGGGCTCAAACCGCTGCTCTAATGCACCGACCTTTATTAATTTGTGCAATCAAGGTGCATCTTTTGGCTGCCTGCTGCATGACAAGCGCTAATGCAGCCCCCAACAATGACCTTAGTGTCCTGGCTTCTTTACATGTTGTTGTGATAATTTACCCTGGGAAAAGCAACCTGGCCCTGAAAGGGTTCGTTCTGGCTGAGTTTCAGACACAGTTCTCAGGGTAGAGAAGGCACAGCAGTAGGAGTTGGAAGCAGCTGGTCACATCCCATCCACAGTCAAGAGGCAGAGAGCACAAATGCTTCCTGTGCTCTGCTGGCTTCCTCTACTTCACACGGTGGTCCAGGATCACTTCCCAGGGAATGTTTATTGCCCCCAGTTAAGAGGAGTCCACCCATGTTACTGTCATAGAGGAGGTGGTCTTCCACAGATGTACTCTGTGGTCCACCTCCCAGGTGATTCTAGATTCCATCAAGGTGACAGTTAATGTTGACCATCACACTTACAAGTTCCTGTGGCTTTTATGAGGATTAGTTTGAAAGGGTTGGAAAATGGATTTTTAGCTCCAGAGATGTAAGTATTTCCAGGGTTTTGCCCTTCCCCCTCTTGCAGTGAATCTGTAGAAGAAAGAATACAGTGAAGCAAGGCTTTGCCTTCCCCGCCTGGTTAGTGTTAACTGGGCTTCTCCTTGCACACTAAGTCGTATGAAGTGCTCCAGAAAATGACTTAACCACCTCATATCTACAGATCCTGAGATAACTCTTAAAGTGCTCAGCACCACAGCCATGAGAGCCTTTGGGTGTAGCTAAGTTTTACTTGGAAGAAATAACTTCAGATTCAACCATACATCTGCATTCATTAGCATGACAGATGTGTGTCTGCCTGCCTGTGATGACTAATACCAGCTTTTGTATTTTTGCAGGTTATGGTTTTGTAGATTTTGATAGTCCTGCAGCCGCACAGAAAGCAGTAGCATCCTTGAAGGCAAATGGTGTGCAAGCACAGATGGCCAAGGTAAGCCTGCTCAGACAAGAGAGTCTTTGCATACCCATCTACCTTTGTGTGTGTGTCTGTGTGAGATTAAATATTAACCCTTTGCTGTGAGCAGACCACAAATGATGGTTTGCGTTCTTTCTGTGCTCAACTGTTAAGGAAGGTACAAGTAACCATGCGATAGGCTTGGTTTGTTGCACCCCCTGATTTGGCATGTAGTTACAAATGACCTCTTCAGCTGTGGTGACTATGTGTTTAGAGGATACATGTGGAGGTCTGTCTTACCTGAAAAGAGAGACATTCATGCATGAGAGTCTAGAGATTTCCCTAGACAACAGTGTTGGATCAGTATACATGTATGTACTGGTGTCTAGAACTTTCCTAGTCAGCAGAGCTTTGGGGTAGTATAGAAAGTTATCATTGATTTCAAGTATTTGTTCTGTGTTTGGGGCCGGGGCTCTTGAATGGTGACTTTTCCCCCTGATCTATGAAAGTAAAGGGCTCATTGCTAATGTCCTTTGTGTATGCTGCTGAAATTTCACCTTGGTGCATATTCCCAGAGTTTACCTGGAGAGCAATTTTCTTGGTGTTCATCATTTCAATATTTATTCATTGCTACATAGCATGTGTCATCTGAGACCTTGTATGTCAAACTATGATGAATTTTTATATCAGAGTGAAATTGTCTGTGATCATTTTGTTTCGTGATTGCTGCCGTGTTATAAGAATCTGCCTGTGTGGTAAAATAATATGGATCTCTGTGAGCAACATTCTCCAGTGTCAGTGCTCTCATTCTAGTCTGCGACTCCAGTGAGATACCACCATGATGACATAAGCTAGGCAGGGTGGCGCACGCCTCTAACCCCAGCACTTTGGGAGCAGTGGCAGGCAGATCTTTGTGAATTCAAGGACAGCTTGGTCTATATAATGGAGTTCCAGGACAGCTACAGCTACACAGTGAGACCCTCTCAGAAAAAGAAGAGGAGAAGGAGGAGGAGGAGGAAGAAGAGGAGGAGGAGGAGGAGGAGGAGGAGGAGGAGGAGGAAGAGGAGGAGGAGGAGGAGGAGGAGGAGGAGGAGGAGGAAGAAGAAGAAGAAGAAGAAGAAGAGGAGGAGGAGGAGGAGGAGGAGGAGGAGGAGGAGGAGGAGGAGGAAAAGTAAGAGTAAACACTTAAAATGTCACTGGTAACATTTAGATATTGGAGATGTTGATGCCTAAATAGCAGCCATTTAGGGTTGTCATAAACAGTCTAAGTTTATTCTAAGTAAGTAATATGCGGTTTTTTAGCAGGTCTAAACGTATTAACCCTAGATCTTCAAACTGCTCGATGCCACCCGCAGCAGACCTTGACATCTTAGGCATCTGTCCCCTGCTTGTGTTCCCAGTACCCATAGAAATAAGTGCTGTAACAGCAAAGTTATCTGGCGCCCTCGCCCTTTGTCTTTTCTTAGGATCCTGCGTGTTCTCTGATAGGATCTTGCAGCATCAGCCTTAGGTTCCTAGAGGAACAACATCTAGGTCAGACAGCTGTGGATGTATTCTGACTAATGTGTGTGGATCACATCTGCTCACTGTCTGTCCAAGCCAGCTTCCTCTTGGGTGGCAGTGGTAGGCTCACTGTCCTTCCTGTCTCTTTGTCATTCAAGGTGACATAGATGAGAACTCTCCCTGATGCGTATTATGTTCTTTGTCAGGATTGTGCCCAGAGGTTTTGGATTTGGTCAGGAATTACGATTGATGAAGTTAATACTTTTAATTAATCAGGAAATTACATGCATGTCCTGGTTTAAGGGTTATTTGGCAAGAGTCAATGGCAACTGAAGTAGCAATTTCCTGTACCCAGAAAACAAGCAATAAAGCGTGGCTGTTGGCTGAGCAAGAAATGATTATAAAAATGCTTTAAAAGGAGAGTAGGGAGGGCCTAGAGAGTTGGCTCAATGATTAGTGTGTTTTCTGGCCTTATAGAGGACCCCAGTCGAGTTCCCAGCACCCAAGTTAGGCAGCTCACAGCCTCAAGTATCTCCAGCTGTCGGGACCTGACCCACCCTCTGGCCCATACAAGAACTGCACTCAGGTGTACACAGGCGAGCATGCATTGGGTTCACATGTATCACACATGTGCATTGTAAAAGGTAAATATAACTCTTTAAAAACTGAGTCTATTCTGAGGCATGGAGAAGTGGTTCCATAGTTCAAAGCACTTGGTGCCCTCACAGAGGCCCTGAGCGTGGCTCCCAGCACTCACGTTAGCTGGTCACAGCTAACTTCCCGCAAGCAATCCAATGCCCTCTTCTAGCCTCCAAGAGCTCTTAAATTCAGGTGCTCATACCCACACACAGACACAGAGATACACAGACATACACAATTTAAAAATAAGATTTTTTTTTTTTTAAAAAAAAAGAAACAAAATTGGGAACCTGAAAGGTAGCTGAGGAGGTAAAGGTTATGACTCTGAAGATGGAAGCCTGGTCCCTGGGCCACACATAGTGGGAGGAGAGGCCACAATTGCACTCCTCCATATGAACATGCATTGTATACACATGTGTATGCACCACACACATATGTAAACACATGCATACATACATACATACATAGAGTTAAATAATAAATTCTTACAAGAAAATGGTTATTGAAAAGTGTTTGGCCCATCGTACTTATAAACTTTCTAAATTTTTCAATTTATCAAATTGTAGTGGTTTGTTAATAGTGAACACAGTCATTTCTAAGTTGTGAAGCAATAGATTGTTTGAAAGATAAACAAAGAGATGATAAATATATAACAGGTTGATAGATAATAGATATATGATAGATAGACAAATAGATGATAGATATTTAGGTGATACTTGGTGAGGGATAGATAGATGATAGATAGATAGATAGATAGATAGATAGATAGATAGATAGATAGTTGATAAATAGATATAGGATAAATAGGTAGATAGATAATGCATATAATTAGTCTTTTTATTAAAACAGTCAAAGAAAGTTGACACTGACTTTAATATTTTCTGCATGCTAGTATATTAGGAATCCCTTTCTATGTCCGTCTGTCTGTCTCTGTTTCTCTCTCTCATGTACACACATGCGCACACACACACACACACACACACACACACACACACACACACACACACATACACACACACTCCAATTGCTGACCTACTACGAGGAAACTGTCTACACTAGCAATCATTTAAAGAGCTTTGTAAAGGATTCCTCTCTCTAGCCACCACCTTGGCCCCTTGTCCCAAACCCAAGGTGCAAAATCTGGAGTGCCTGGCTGATCCGTGGGGAGTCAGTCATTCGGCTGCAGACTGTGGGGAGTCATTCGGCTGCAGACTTGCTGAAGGATTTTACAGTTTCAGTTGTGCTGTCTGTGAAATAAATCCTCACTCCTTTTTTTTTTCTCTCACAAAGTTGAGCCCAAAGCCTGCTTTAGATTCCCATCTGCCCACTGGAAAACTTTCAGCAATAAATGACTCGGTAATTTAACTACCCAGAAGAAAATAAATAGCCTCCATTTGACAATGAAATGGAACAAGCTTGGCCACCTGTATTAGCAGATTTCTCACTGAGCTATTGGATTTCACAGCACTCTCTCCTTTGTCCTGGCGATAACTGTTATTTATTATCATATAAGCCTGCAGTCTGCGGGGTGCGTGTTTCTTGCAGTATATATTTTACCATCTAAATATGCACCAGGTCGCATCCTGCATTCTTGTTCGTGTCAGTGTCCTGCTCTGCTGGTTGTGGTGTGTAGCATCTTTAAATCCCTGGGATTTGAAAATGAAAATGCCTCCTGGGGTTGGAAGGGTGGCTTGGTGGTCAGGAGTGAATACTGCTCTTGCCAAGGACCTGGGTTCAGTTCCCAATACCTGCCTCAGGGGGATGATTACCGCCAGCTCTGGCTCAAATTTCAGGGGATCTGAATCCCTTTTCTGAGTACCATTGGCACCTGCACTCACAGTCACATATTTGCACACAGACACAGAGAGAGAGATGGATGGACAGATGGACACAGGCATACAGAAATAAAAGTAAATCTTAAAAAAAATAATTAAAATGCCACCTGTAATTAGGTTCCCAATAGCAATCTGGCACCAAGTTTGAAACTATGGGAGCTTCTTTCCTTAGCTAACGTGTTCCAGTGTGTGCCTGTGGAAACGCCAGCTGACACCTCGCCTGCAAAGAACTGAATGAGCTTGTACACATGAGTGCAGTGCACACAGGAGCCAGCAGAGGGCGCTAGTTCCCTGGGTGTGAGTTAACAGACAGTTGTTAGGTGGTGTGTGGGTGCTGGGAATTGAACCCGTGTCCTCCGCAAGAGCAGCAAGTACCCTTAACCTCTGAGCCACCTCTTCATGGCCAGGAATGTACATTAAAGAGCTGGGATTCCAAAGATAAGGCAGTCTAATGCAGCTTTTCAGGCAGGTAGCTCTCTCCTCTTGGTTCCTGACCACATAGGGAAAGTGCTGTCCTTCGTTCAGTGTTGGTGCCCAGATGAAGTGTGGTACTTCCAACATCCAAGCATCACATATCTTCTTCCTCCTGCTTGATAGTCTTTAAACCAAGCGTTGGCCTACCACATGTCTACAGATATATTTGTGACATTTGTTTTGTTGAATATGTCAACTTGGCTCAAGGTTTTTTCTTTAAAAGCCTTTTCCCCCTTGATCCTAATGCTTCAGAACGCAGGGATTCAAAACCCAATATTTAAATTGTCAGAGTTGATCTTAATTCTGCTCGTTAATTATCTGAGGCCTTTGAAGCAGAATCCTCTGAAGTTAAATATTTATATTAGCTTTTACCTAACAATTTGCATAGTCTGCCTATGGCTGAAGCCCTGCTCTTCCCAGGGGAATCTTCTGTCTCCTCCTAAGGTGAAGGGTGAGGCTGTGCAGGCCAGGAGACATTCTGCTTCTCCAGCAATGGAAAACTAGCTCAATAAGAGGGTGCCCAAATGTCCTAGACTCTGGTCTCCACCCACCGGTAACGCGTTTTCATCCGGTGTCTGTGCGGACAGGGCAAGTTGCGCATGGTGGCAACACTTTCTTCATGCCCCTTGAAGGGACCAAGCCCAGATGCAGACGTGGGAGAGCACTCCTGCTGGCAAGGCTCATCCCAAGCAAATCACTGCACCTCTTCTCTTGCGTTGATTTGTCCTTGTAGGGTGACAGAGCTCGGGGTCTTCTCCCTGGGTACAGACTGACCAGTCCTGTCTCAATCAGCACTTGTTCTTACAGGTCCCCACTCCACCAGAGTGGACAAAAGTCCATCAAGATGAGAAAGGTGGAGCTGGAGAGATGGCTCAGTGGGTAACGAGGCCTGCCAGGCAAGGTTGAGGGCCTGAGCTCAGTTCCTGGGGCCCATATGATGGATGGGAAAAACAGACTCGTCACACATGCAGTACACAGAAACATGCATCTTAGAAACGGTGGAAAGTTTGCATACTATGAAAGAGTGTGGTCCCCGTACTCAGTTTGATCCTGCGTTTCCACCGTCTCCAGGATACCCTTTAAAACTGGTCCCTAAAATATTCAAGCACGCCATGAGACTCCATCTCTGTTTACTGGGCATTGAAATCCCAGTCACTGCCACACTCCCCTTTCTTTTTTTCTAAGAAGTATCCTGAGCTGAAAGCAAAAGATTCAACTTCAGAAAACAAACTTGAGCTCATTTTTGCTACTGAAATCACTTTTTAAAAAAAAATCACTTTTTCTTTTCCCCAAAAGTAACCTAAGCACTCTCCTGGCCATTCCTTACCAGAAATATTTTACAAGTAGGTAACCAGAAGGCTCTTTATCCCGCTCCAATGGCTGGCGTTTACTCTGGTCCACTTGAAGGGCATGCTCACATGGCAAATGTAAGAGGCCCTGCCTGTTCTTCACAGGCCCTGCCTGGCCGCTCAACAGGGGTCTTTTATAAGTTCAGTGTGATACATGAGTTTCATTCCTTTCCGGTTCAAAGGCACCTTGCTGGTGAGGTGGTAAGCATTACTGAAATCCTACAGACATTTCCGCTATCAAGCATTCTGAAAAGATAATTAGCGTCCATGGAAAGAGTGACTGGCGCATTGCTGAGGGTAGAGATTGCCACTGCTGGAGATCCAAGCCAGGACCTGGCCTGTAGATCCTGGGCACTGAGCCTCTTCCTCAGGCCTTGATTATATGAGACAAGATCTTTCTCTATAGCCTTATTTGACCTGGGATTGGAACTTACAACCTTCCTGCCTCAGCCTCCTGATTGCTGGGATGGCCATCACATCCTGGTGTAAACTTACTTATTCCCTCCTTAGGGACTTGGTCCTATAAGCAGCTCCATGTAGACATTCCTGTACAAAATCCAAGTGCTTTACAAGGATACACTCTCATAGGAAGCAAGAGTTCAGTTCGATGTGTGGGGAAGTATTTCATGTTGAATATAGCACACAAAAGCCTGTATTTTAACCTTCCTCCCCAAGTACTGCCTCATTAGTGCAAAAGACATTCAAAGCATCATCTACCCAGCCTCTGGCCTCATAGATGCCTGGGGAAAGAGCTTCGCAAAGAAATGCAAATGAATACAGGAAGAAATGGTAATTGCTGGAGATAAAGGACCAAGGCTTATAGACCTCAGTTTTCCAAAGGCAGACAAGTGTTTGCCATTTGAAACGTAGGATTTTTATGGCTCATTGCTATATTATGGGTTTGTGTGTGTGCATGCGTGTGTGTGTGTGTGTGTGTGTGTGTGTGTGTGTGTGTGTGTGTGTGCCAGAGTTCAACATCCAGTGTCCTTCACAAATATCCTCCCTTGCTTTTTTGAGACCAGGTCTCTGAGCCTGAAGCTCAAGGATTCAACTGGGTTATTGGAACAGAGAGGTCCAGGGACCTGGTACTCTCCTCATCTCCAGGGCTGGGATTATAAATAAGCAGAGCCATGTCTGGGGGTCCAAACTTAGGTCCTCATGATCGCATTGTAAATGTTTAGCAACCAGAGCTCTCTCTGCACCACTTAGTACTTTTTTTGTTTGTTTTTTGAGACAGAGTTTCTCTGTGTATCCCTGGCTGTCCTGGACTCGCTTTGTAGACCAGGCTGGCCTCGAACTCAAAATGATCCGCCTGCCTCTGCCTCCTGAGTGCTGGGATTAAAGGCGTGGCCACCACACCTGGCTGCCAAAGTCCATTGTTTTCTCCTCCCTGCTGAGCCTGCCTTCCAGAAGAAAGTATTCTGTGAGCATACATGTCGCCCACAGGCTCATGTATTTGAGCTTGGGCCCCCCAGCTGGTAGAGCTATTTGGTGGAGGCTATGTAACCTTGGGGATATGAAACCCTGGTCATGATCAACTCTCAGGGTGCAAGGGGTGCCAGAGGAACTAGGAGAGGGACAGATTACATGTAAGTTCAGAAAGACGGTGCACGGATACACCATGCTAACAAAGTGAAAGGCAGAACAATTACAAATACTATATATCATGAGAAATGAATTCCAAACCAGTGCCGCTCTGGAAGAACAGACAGCACAAAAAGCAAATCAGCTTTCTTGAAGAAGCATGGAAAAACCTTTGTTCCAATACGCACAGGTCAAGCTATAAACGGAGGAGGAAATGGGATGCGGTGGTGGGTATGTAATGTGAGAGTTGGTGTATCATTCAGACACACATCTACAGCTATGTAGACAAGGAAAAATAGTTAAAATTTAAGTAAAGTAACCAATCGTGCCAGGGGGAAAATGTGGCTGATAGAAGGGAAACAAATATCAGCACTCTTTTATACCTTCTTGATGGCTGAGGAGCAAGGGCTGACCATAGAATTGCTTATTGCACATTTGAAGGAATGAATTTGGGGACCTGTCTTCCTGTAGACTCCTGTAGTTCATGGAAACAGACTTTAAAACGCTGTAATAATAATTAATAATAATAATAACATATATATATATATATATATCATCATCATCATCATCATCGTCACCATTATTTTGAGGTAGGATGCCTTAATGAGCCTGAAGCTCACTGAGTCATTTTCACTTGCAGGCCAGTATCAGCGATCCCCTGCCTAGGGCCGTGTGCCTTTAGACAGTGCTTCCCCTCCCTGCCTTGCCGTCTTCTTGCACGAGTTATCTCCCCGTGGCCCGCAGACTCCTGTTTCAGTGGCAGTCCCCATGGAAATCATGCTGATGGCTCAGTGTAGGTAATGTCCTTTCATCCGCATTCACCTAGGACTACCCATGTTTTCCTGGAATTCAGGGTTTGCAGTATAGCTGCTGCCCAGACATGACTGGGTCACTGCTGCTCCTCCAGGTTAGAGCAAGGATCCCTAAACTCTGGCCTCTTGCAACCTTTCTCTCCTGAGAAGTGTTACGTGACCCCCACGTATCTATATATATACAAAAACAAACATTTACTTACTTACTCACAAAGGAACTTATTCTAAATTCTTCGTCCTACATGCAATTTCACTGTTGAGAAAAAACAAAATGCAATTTTCACACTCGTAAGATTCTGAACAGGCCAGTTGCTTCAGAGCCTGAGCAGTGAAGTAATTGCTGAAGTTAAAAAAAAAAAATGAAAGCAGTTGGAAAAATAATTCTTAAGCTGTAGGACCTACAATTGGGTCCACATATTAAATGTTTGATCACTAAAAAGCCTTTCAATTAGAATTCTGAAGCCAGAAGTGTAGATGTTTCCAGATAATTAACTCTGGATGTTAGATTTTTTTCCCCCCCAGGAAATAGCCCAGTTCCTTTACTCTTTACTTTATCTCCCTGGGTGGGTCTTCACAGTTAGTGGCGATTAGCATTCCTTCGGGAGTAGACCTCTAGAGAAGTGGAAACTGGCTGGCATTTATCCTTCTGCCTTTTTTCCCAAGGTATAAGAAATGATGACAAATTAGCCCTATGTGTTCTGAGATGCCCTTTGGCATAACAGCTATGCCAGCATGTTCTAGACAAAAGAAGAATCAGCCATGTGATGCCATTGTGATGCCATTCCCACATCGTCCCTGCTCTATGGCTCTGTGCCTTCTCTAAATATTTTAAGTGCAGTGTTTACATGTTTGCGGTTTTGTAAGTTTGTTTACTCTTACTTAATATTCCTTCTGCCAGCGAGTTTCGGCTTAAACAGTATGCTGTGTGGAGATTAAATGTTTATGTTGAAGAATAAAATGAAAGTGCCACAGATATTTTGTTGCCCTTGGCGTTGGCACAGAGGGAAGAACAGGTCAGATGGCCTTGTGAAGGTGCACAGCTTTAATACAGGCTGCTTCTGGTCCCAGTCTCTGTCTGTTGGGTGAGACTGTGCAGTTCTGTGGGAGTCCCACTGAATTCTACAGGCTCCACAGCAAGGTGAACCTGTCCCTTTTTTATCATATTGACAAACCCAGGTTTCAGCACAGGTTAGGGAAACGCCTTTGCTCCGAGGACCTGGTGAAAAACAGAAATGGTTCAGAAAACACAAGCAAGGAAGCGTTTGGAAAGGGTAGAATTGGAAGGTGTTAGGCCATAGTTTCACAATCAATGAATCAGAGAGAATAAAATACAGGTACTAGATCAAATCTGGCCTTGGCAGTTCAATTCTGTGAGCAGGACAACAGCTTTTTTCTGAGCCTTTTTTTTTTTTTACATGCCCTAAGTCCCATTTATTGCATGGATATGTCATGCCATGTTTGGGGTGCCCGCTCCTGGTGTTATAAGGATTTATAACTTAGCACCAGTACTGCTAAAATGTCCCTCCCATCTCAGAGATGTTACAGTACCCACTCAGAAGCTGAGTCAGTGTAGACACTGGCTGTTACATGGTCCCTAGTGGTTAGGCTGGGCTCCTGTCCCTTGCTGATGGCTAGGCGTTTGGGACATTTGTTTTGGGATCTCTGGCATATTCTGTTTTTCATCCTGGGTTTGGCAAAACTCAGTTTTCATAGGCTTCGGCTTTTCTTTGTAAGCAAGTCCTGCACCTCTGTGGTGGGGTCACATGTTGCCTCTGATGTGTTAGTGCCAATGATAAATTCGCTGAGCATGGCTGTCTTCTCCCTCTCCTGCCTTTCACTTAGACACTTCATGGTGTCACAGCACTGCCTTCCCGTGCACCTGCCACTGACAGTAAAGAGTGTGTTGTTTGTAGCCTCATTCACACCAAGGCTTACAGAGGCCTGCCTGGGTTCTTGCTGTGGTTTGAATGGGAAATGTCCCCAGCAGGCTCACACATTGAACACTTGGCCTCTGGCTTGTGGCGCTGTTTCAGAAGGATGTGCCATGTTAAAACATGGGTCCTCTCTGAGTAGAGCAGACCCTGGGATTGGGCTTTGAGGTGTTGTGCCCAGCCCACTTCCTGTCCATTTTCTGCTCCCTTACTTGAAAGGAAGGTAACTAGCCGTCTCACATTCCTCCTATCATGCCTTCCCCACCACTGTGGGCCGCCTTTCCTTCAGACATAAACCAACCCCCCCTTCATTACATTGCTTCCTGTCAGAAGCGAAACGAAAAGAAACTAATACAATCATGATTGTCTTCCGGGACACTCATTGCTCAGGCGTAATCCCTGGCACAACCAGTAGATTTGTTCTTGTGCCTTTACACATGTGTTTGAGTTTAACAGACGAGCGAATGGAACGTAGTGATGCGTAGGTTTGCAGATCAGAGCTGGCATCAGCCATGGTTTACTTTATCATGTGACTTTCTCCTCAGACTCTCCGGAGCATCCAGGAGAATCTGTCATGTGTAATTTCTTATAATAAGCAGGGGCAAGCTTATAAGCAAAACACATGACTGCACTTTATATATGCGATAGAAAGTCACAAGCTGGCATAGGTGGACATGAGAAGAACCAGCTGCCGGGATGAAGGTTGCCATCTGTCCCTGGGCTCCTCTGCACAGCTCCTCTGTTGTTGCTGAGCCATACTTTCTTCTTCTCGACCTTCTAAAGCTGATGCTGCCAATCTAATGTTGGAAAGGCCAACCATGTGAGAAAATATATCAATGCTGGCTTTTCTTTCAATTAGGAAAACATTACAAACACATGAGTCTAAGGAAGAAAGTGTCTCACAACAAACGGCGGAAGATGAGCTGCACAAGAAAAAAATTAATAAACAAAATAGCCTGGAAAAAGAGAAAGCTCTTGTGTTTGTTGTATCCCAGCTTGACTCAACATAATCTATTAGCACCATTAAGTTAGAGGTGTTGGAAAATGCCAAACGCCTCCATGGATTCCAGAATTGCTTGGTCAGTACGTTCCCAAATTGGCAATTTGTCGTGTCACTTTATTACAGTTGGTGTTTGTGAGTCAAAATATATGAATGGCAGCCCATTCGTGGGGATTTGGCTTTCAAAGCATCACTCCATTGGCTCCATTGTGTTGGAGCAGATGTAGCGTGGTTCCTTGGGTTCGGTGGCATCTGCTACTGCAGTTTGCTGAGAATGGTGGCCGCCTTCCTGGTCTGTAGCAGTTTTCTAGCCACCATCTTACTCAGTGGAAGTTAAACAGTCCTCATGCTCCTCCCCACAGCTGTAAATGTGCTGGTGACGCCTCTGCCCTCCTGACCAATCAAAAGGCCCCGCCTCCTAAAACTATCACTTTGGCTGACTGGATTTGGAAATGCAAATTTGAGAATGGCACAGGACTTCTCTCTCTCTCTCTCTCTCTCTCTCTCTCTCTCTCTCTCTCTCTCTGTGTGTGTGTGTGTGTGTGTGTGAACATTTTTTTCTATCAAATACCTTTACTAAAAGGAAACTTAAATTTTATGGTTTTGATTTCTGTTTGGAAAGTTAATTTTTTTTTTTTTACTTCTGGGTTTTTATGAAGTTATTTGCCTAAACTTTCTATCAAATCTATTTAAAAGTGAAGGTTGTTGGGCAGGCAAGATGACCCATCAGGTAATGGTCCTTGCTACCAGGCCTGAGGACCTGGGATCAGTCCCCAGGACCCACATCGTTTACACTACACATTCATACACAAACCGATACCGCCAACAAACAAATAAGTCAGTGTATGAGAAAACAAACAGAAGCTTATAGCAACTAGCTGAGCATGCCAACACGTGCCGGGAAGTCTGGCAGTAAGCTTGAGGCAAGATAGTCATCTGAGTCTAAGGTCAGCCTGGGCTACAAAGAGCAGCCTTATCTAAAGAACGAAACCCTGTCTTAATAAATAATAAATAAATAAGATGAAAGTTGGATGTGGTGGAACACACTTGCAATTCCAGTGGGCTAGAAGCTTAGGCTGGGTGGGTGCTGCAAATTCAAGGCCTTGGCTGCAGTTTGAGACTGTCTTAAAAATAAAATAATAATAATTTTGAATATGTTGCTCATAAACTTTAGTCTTTTATTCATTGATGGTCATTCATTGCTACTGGTTTTAACACACAAAAAAATGTAAGTTATATGGAACAGACCACAAGTATGTATGTGAGTGTGTGCATATGTGAGTGTACTTGCTTGTGTGTGTATGTGTGTGTGTGTTTGTGTGTAACTTACCCAAGGCAGTGATCCTTGTTTTGTGCCCTGTGTGTACAGTACCCTCAAACCAGAAATGCCCTTGGATCCCATGGAGCTGGAGTTACAGGAAGTTTGGGAACCACCTGACATGGGTGCTCGGCTCTGAGCTTGGGTCCTCTGCAAGCAGCAAGCACTCTTACACACTGAGCCATCTCTCCAGCCCTTCTTGACTTTGACAGAAGGTCTCACTCTGCAGCCCAGAGTGCAGCTCACTGCGCACCACACAAATGCAGAGCCAGGAACCCCAGCCCCTTCTTAGTTCGGTTTTGTTCTTTGCTTTATAGTGGATTAGCTCCTGTCTGTGCTATAAAGAGACACCGTGACCAAGGAAGCTTATAAAGGCAAGCATTTCATCGGAGGCTTGCTTACCGTTTCCGAGGCTGAGTCCGTGATCCTGGCAGGAAGCATGGCGGCAGGAAGGTGGGCAGGCAGGCATAGTGCTGGAACACCAGCTCAAGTCTCACCTTCAAGTTGCAGACAGAGAGATCAAGCCTTTGCCTAACATGGGCTTTTGCAACTTCAAAGAACACACACATTGTCAGAACTCCTTCAAGGCCACCCCTCCAACAAGGCCACCCCTCCAGAGAGGCCACCCCTCCAACAAGGCCACCCCTCCAACAAGGCCACCCCTCCAGAGAGGCCACCCCTCCAGAGAGGCCACCCCTCCAACAAGGCCACCCCTCCAACAAGGCCACATTTCCAACATGACTATACCTCCAACAAGGCCACCCCTCTAGAGAGGCCACACCTCCAATAAGGCCAGACTTTCTAATCCTTCCTACACTGTCCAGCTGGATACCAAAAATTCAAATATAGGAGCCTAGAGGGGCCATTCTCTTCAAGGCCCCACACTGTCGGAGCCTTCTCTCAGTCTTTCCACGTTAAGCATCCTTTCATTTTGTCTCTAAATACCTCGTCATTTACTTCAGCCAGTTAGTGATGTGTTTGCACTCATGTCACCACGATTCAAATCCAAGTTAAACTTTAAACTAAGTCAAAAAAATTTTTTTTTGTAGTGGTATCTTGACAAATTGGGTAAAACGAAATATGCGAACGTCCTATCAACTAACCCTGCTGAATTCATACCAAGTGTAAACTGCAGTGGGCAGTTGAATAATGATGTCCATCAATTCTAACGTATTTCCTGATGAAAAGTCAGGACTACCCGATTTCACAGAGAAATCTCTGCACCTGGATTTTGACTGTCGTGCCATTGTTGAGGTAGACAGCGGTAGGCTATGCTTATTCACAGACAGGCTCCACTTAACTTGTATGTTCTCTGTATGTGTTAAAAACCACAAGAATTGCCTGGGGTTGGGGTAGAGAATGTGGTCAGGTGCAAGAAATACAGAAGGAGGCATTTACCAAAAGTGTGCGGCAGTGCTGCATTCACACCCCAAACAGACAGTGTGTGTGTGTGTGTGTGTGTGTGTGTGTGTGTGTGTGTGTTTGTCTTTAAACTCCTTCTTTGGAGTTAGGGAGAGCAGTATAAAATAGAGAGCTTTCATCTTTTATGCTAATGGCACTTGCCGTGTTTTCTTCCTGCTTCCTTCCCATCCTCCCTTAATAATCAGTTTAATCTAGAATCCCCTGGGAAGAGAGTCTTAATGAGGGACAGTCCAGACCAGGTGGGCCTGTGGGTGATTGTCTTGATTACCTTAATTGCTAAGGGAAGAGCCTGCCCACAGTGGATAGCACCATTTCATAAGGGCTGTATACACAAAGACGTGAGAACACGGAAGGAACCCTGAGCAGGAGGCACCCGTTCACTCACCATTGTCTCCTGCTCTTGCCTGTGGCGGTGACGTGACTAGCTGTCCTGAGCCTTTGCCATCTTGATTTCCCTGTTATGAAGTAAGCTATTCCCTGGCCTTGTGGGCTAACATGAACCCCCCAACCCCCACTCCCCAATGCTGTATTTTGTCAGGGGACTTTATCCCAGCAGCGGAAGGAAACTGGGGCAGCTCCCGGGCCACACTCCCTGTAGTGCTTGCATCCTCAGACTTAGTGTTACACGATTCCGTTTTTATTTCCAATCTGTCATGGGCCAGTGCTTCTCTGAAGTACCATAAAAATGAATGATCAGAAAAACGAAATAAAGGTAAACAGACACATAAAATGCAAGCCTCGTTTTTATTATTAGTTTTAAAAGACAAAACCAAGTTTGGTCAAGTTGCTATAAGCGTTTCTGAATGGTGGCTCAGAAAGTGTGATCCCATTTCCCCTCACTCACATGAGTACTTTGGGATGTGGCCTTCATCTTCAGCTCACACACAGTGCAGTACTGGTCCAGCCTTGGTCTGTACAAGCAGGCGAGAGCTACAGTGTTGATGCACTTGCTGCTATGGCAGCATTCCTGACAAAGCCCAAGCAAGGAGCTACAGACTCCTATCGGGGTGATTGGAGGGCCACAAGATTCCAAGGCTCCTGAAGTCAAGACAGCTAGAGTCTGAGGACACTTTGGAGGAGAGTACCATCTCATCCTGTTTTCCAGCAGGTTGTATTTCAGTATGTTAACAAAAGTAGCATACAGAGGCCAACTGGTGCTTTGAGGTGCGAAGTCTGCACTGTTCTCCCTAAACACTAGGAAGCAGAGAGTTCATCTGTACCTCTGTGACTATGAGGCAACTATTTGTTTTCAGTAGGGATGGTGGATAATATTGATTCTCAACTTAATGGGATCTCAAATGACCTAGGGGGCAGACCTCTTGGTATGTTTATAAGGGGCTACTTAGTTGGATTAATTGAAGTGGGATAAGTAAATGTGGGTGACAGCATTCCTGGGCTGGGATCCTGGACTGAATAAAAAGGATAAAATAAACCTAGTTCATCACTAGTATTCACATGTCTCTGCTTCCTGGTGACAGCTGCACTGTGACCACCCACCTCACATTCCTGCTGTGCCTGCCCCAACAGGATGGACTGTGTCCCTTCAAACCATGAACCAGACTTCAACTCTTTTCCCTTAGGCTGATTTTGCCAAATGGTTTTGGTCACAGCAGTGAGAAAGGTCACAGATGCAGCAGGTAACATAGACCAGGGTCTCTATACAAATGGACCAAACTGCATGTTCCCTTAAAGTCAGGGATTTGGGTAGCGAATGGTGAAACATTTACAAGTAGTGTCTGTGTGGAATATGGAGGTTCGATTCCAACCTGATACTATAAGAGGATCTAAGCACAAAAGGGGGCGGGTTGTTGAATCTAGAATGCGAAGGATTGTTTTTTGCAGCTTACCTTGACATAACACACAGAGCTTTGTTTTGGAACAGTTTATTATCTGTTTTCACGTGACCTATTTCTACTGCAGTGGTTTGCAAGCCACAGAAATTTGGCTTAGCTCTCGTTGATAGAAATGTTAACTTAAACAAATAATAAACTTGGCCTGGAGGGATGGCTCAGTGAGGGGGCTGGTTCAGTGGTTAGGAGCACTGGCTGATCTTCCAGAGGCCCTGGGTTCAATTCCCAGCACCCACTTGGCAGCTCACAGCCATCTGCAACGTCAGTTCCAAGGGAACGGACACTGTCTTCTGGCCACTGAAGGCACTAGGCATGCATGTGACAAAATATCCACACAAATAAAATAAATAGATATTTAATTTTTAAAAGATGGCTCAGTGGATAAAGGTGCTTTCCCCAAGCCTGATGACCTGAGTTTGGTCCCCAGAACTCACATGATAGATGCTCTGACTCCCCTAAAAGTTGCTCTCACATACACACTATAGCACACACACACACACATACACCCATACGCACTAAATAAATATACAAATAAAACTGTTAAGGGGCCTAACAGGTTAAGAGTAAAAAGAGTTGGGAGGAAGGTGTGAGGGAGGGTCCTGGGTGGAGATGGAGAGTGAGGGGTGGAATACAGTCAAGGTACATGGTATACGTTATGAAAGTTTCAGAGAATAAGTAAAAAAGTAAAAATTTAAAAGGAAAAGAACCTAATGTTACTTTAAATCAACAGCAATTCTATAAGGGTTTGTTTTTTGATCTCTATTCTGGGTATGTGTCGGTGATTGATTTCCATTATCTGAGAACAAACCCCCAGGTATGGGCTATAGAGCCCCGCGGATAGAGATAGAGATAAACGGGGACCCTGTCATTAATACATGCGCGGTCCAAGAGTATGACAGCCTCATGCATAAACATCAGCTGGAAAACAGGCGGGAGATAATGGAAGGCTAAATGCACATGAGAAATGAACCGCACGCGGCAGTCTGCTTTTTCTCACAGCCACACTTATGCATAACTGTTCTCTCCGCCACCCCTAACAAAGTAACACAGTGCCGTGTTTTCAGATGTCTGCGTCCAGGGCCACTTTGAGGGACAGTGCCACCCTCAGGGTGCTTTCTGTGAGCCTTCATCACTTGCTACAGGTGTCCTGTTGTGAGATTTAAAATGTGATGACATTGTCGCTTAACTTTGTGTGGTCCTCATACTGTTGGCCTTCCGTACACTTTCGGAATCAATACCTACCCATGCACTCCAGCATGCGTGTGGAGGTCAGAGAACAACCTCAAGCGACAGTCCCCACCTTCCACCATGTTTGCAATACAGTCTGTTTGTTTCCCACTGCATATGGCGGGCTTGCTGGCCCAAGAGCTTCTGGGAGTTCTCCGTCTCTGCCTCACAGACTGCTGGAGATTCTGTAGATTAAAGAAATGTGCTGCCATAGCTGGGTACACATTGGTTCTGGAGGTTCAAACGCAGGTCCTGGTGCTTGGGTTCAAGCCTTTTATCCCCTGAACCATGTCCCAGCCCTGCATGCATAATTTTATACATTTATAATTACTAATATATCTATCCGTTTGTTTTCCTGTCTGTTTGTCCTTGGGAAAATGCCTTAGTTTTTGATGGGCTTAGTTGGATTTGTATGGCATGTCTTTGATGCAGATGCATTTTATTTGCTGAGTAATGAGGTCCATCCATTAGTGATAATGCACTGTGTGTGTGTGTGTGTGTGTGTGTGTGTGTGTGTGTGTGTGTATGAGAGAGAGAGACAGAGACAGACAGACAGAGAAAGAGAGAGTCTGTGTGTGTGAGTGTGTGAGTATGCTGTCTGTCTCTGTGTGCATATGTGTGTGAGTGTGTCTGTCTCTCTCTGTGTATATGTGAAAGTGTGTGAGTGTGTGTGTCTGTCTATGTGTATATGTGTAAGTTTGTGAGTATGTCTGTCTGTCTCTCTGTGGGTGCATGTGTGATAAGTTTTATTTTTAGAAGCCTAAATGCAGTACAATGATGTATTTGACTATGTTTGAACTTTAACTCTGTTAATATTATTGAAGTAACTGGAGATGTGAATTGTCAGGGCCATGTAACAAAAATCCTGTGAGATGGATTATGGTCTAGGTAGTAACATACTGATTTCAAAAGCATGTTCTTCAAATCTGTGTTTTCTTTGGTAAACACACCGTTGTGGAGCCTATCCTTCTAGAAACTGTTCCAGAGTGACTCAGAGGCCTTGGTTAAGGGGCAGCGGCAGGCTGGTGGCACTCAGTGCATATAGCTCAGGGAACTGTGATGTAATGAGCAAACGTGCCAGGGATATGTGATGATGGCGCTCTGTGAGGCTACCCTGATGTGTCAGACTTCAGGCAAAGTGATAAAAGGTTAATTTTATTCACTGGAAACGCTTAAAGTTTGACTGAATCAGAGAACTTTTACAAATGTGTAATTCATGTTAGTCTTTGAATAACAAAAAGCCAGAAGTCAGGAGGCCCCATACTCATAAACAACTTTAAGGTTCTGCCTTTGATGGCCAGGTGTGGTAGCACTCAGATTTAATCCCAGCACTTGGAAGACTGAGACAGGAGGATTTCTGTGAGTTCAAGGCAGCTTTTGTCTTCTTAGTAAGTACCAGAAAAGCCAGAGATATATGAAGAGACCCTGTCTCAGATACACACACACACACACACACACACACACACACACACACACAGAGAGAGAGAGAGAGAGAGAGAGAGAGAGAGAGAGAGAGACAGAGAGAGAGACAGAGAAAGAGACACAGAGAGACAGAGAGAGAGACAGAGAGACAGAGACAGAGACAGAGAAACAGAGAGACACAGACAGACAGACAGACAGAGTTTGTGGGTGATATTTCAGAGTAGAAACCCAAAGTAGTTGTTGCATACTTTGTCTATTAAGACACATTTCAGAGAGTGTGTTTAGCTTCTAGACTGATAGAGCATTTGCTTAGCTTGCTCAAAGGCCTGGGTTTGATCTCTTGTAATTTCAACAGCACTATGTTGCCCTGGTTAGTTTTATTGCCAACTGGATGCAACCAAGAATCAGCTGAGCAGAGGAGTCTTAGTTTAAGGGTTGCCCAGTTCAAACTGACCTTGTGTCTGTGTCTTGGGGAGGATTAGTCTTGATTGTTGACTGAGGTGGGAGGTCCCAGGTTACTGTGGTTGGTGCCAGCCATGGGCATATGGCCCAGGATAGTATAAGAAAGCAGCTGAGCAAGCCATGGAGAGCAAGCCAGTAGGCAGCATCCTCCATGGCCTCTGCATCAGCTCCTGCCTCCAGGCTCCAGCCTTGTGTAACTAGCCTGACTTCTCTCACAAGACCCAGAGATATAAGGCAAATGAGTTTTCCTCCCTTAATTGCTTTGGGTCATGAGCTTTCTATCACAGCATAGGGGAAAGTAAAATCTAGGACCAGAGTAGAGGCAGGAGAATCGGAAGTTCACGGAAGCCCTGAGTTCCATAGCAAGCTTGGGATACGAGAGACTCTGTGTCAGATTGAAAGTTGCTGAGTAGAGTCACAAGATGAATATGCATTCCCTATCTGTCCTCAGAGGTGACCACTGTCAATAGGTCTCATGCGTGTGGTACATCCAGATATTTCCTGAGTGTATTTGAACACAAGTCTCGTCCCCTAGTTGTACACACAGCAGGGAGTACTGGACAATGCGAGGCCAGGTGTCTCAGCCTGAGTTTCAGCACCAGCTGTGTGGCCTGAAGAACTTGCCCCCTCTCAACTTTCCCAGTTCCCCCTTTGAGAAGGAAATATATGATTGCAGCTCTATGTAATAGGGGTGTGGTGAGGACATAGCTCAGAAGAACTCCTATCTTATTAAAGGAGCAAGAGGTGGTTTGAATGGGGACTCATATATTAAAAAATATTTGGTCCCCAGTTGGTGGAACAGTTTGGGGGAGGATCAAGAGGTGTGGCCTTGTCAGATAAGGTGTGTCCCTGGGGGTGGAGGTTGAGGTTTCAATAGCCTGGGCCATTCCTAGCTAGCTTTCATTGCTTGCCTCCTGCTTCGCATCAGACGTGGGCTCTCAGCTACTGCATCAGCACCATGTCTGTCTGTCTGCTACCTTGCTCCCCTCATGTTGGTCATGTGCTCTGACCATCTGAAACAGATGCTAACTTATGGCTTTCATTGGTGAGATGCTGTGGTCACGGTGTTCTACCACAGCAGTGGAAAAAGACGTAAGACGAAGCAGTTGGACACAGGAGAGATACTGGGTGATTAAGAGCACTCAGTGCTCTTGGAGGAGATTGGAGTTTATTCCCAGCACCCAGAGAAGCCAGTTCACAGCCTCCTCTTCTACTGACAAGGAATCTATTGCCTTCTTCTGGCCTCCGTAGGCACTGCACTCATGTGTGTTCGCGCGCGCGCGCACACACACACACACACACACACACACACACACACACAGACAAACACATACACACACATCACACACATACACACACTCACCTTTATGTGTAAATAATAAATCTTTTATAAAATGAAGCAGTTAACTATTGAATGTTTTATTATCATGAATGGTAACACAATGTTTACTTAAATCAGGAGACTAAGCATATGCATGCATAGATGATAATTGCATGCCCCTATTTCTTTCACGTTTATGCAAGCAGGCAACAAGAGCTTCTTGTTATGAACTCACATTTTGATATACATCTTGGTCTTCCCATCATGTGTGTGCATATATTGGTTTCTTTAAAAATCACTCTATTGGGCTGCTGGAGAGACGATGGCTCAGAGGTTAAAAGCATTGGCTGCGCTTGCAGAGGACCTGAGTTCTACTCTCAGAACCCACACCATGGCTCACGGCCATCTGTAACTCCAGTTCCAAGGAATCTGGTGCCTCCAGGGGCACCCTCACCACCCCCGTCTCTGTCTCTGTCTCTGTCTCTGTCTCTGTCTCTGTCTCTGTCTCTGTCTCTGTCTCTCTCTCTCTCTCTCTCTCTCTCTCTCTCTCTCTCTCTCACACACACACACACACACACACACACACACATGAGAAAATGAAGAAAAGAGAGAACGGGGAGGCAGACTGGGAAGAGGGAGGGAGAGAGAGAAAGAGTAAGGAGAGAGAAGGAGCAGAAAAGAGAGAGGATTTCAGGGGAGAAAGGTAGGTAAGGGGGGGAAGAATGTGGAGAGCAAGGAGCAGCAGAGACTAAGTCACTCAGCATATTGCTCAAGCTGAAGCTTCTGTTCCTCCCCCTCACCTCCCCCTCCCTGACCGCCTTCTTTTTTTCCTTCTTCTTTTTTCTGGTGCTGAGGATGACTCAAGGCTCACTCTGCACACTAGTGTCATGTTTGACACTGTGGCACACCCCCATCCCGCAGTGGTTTTCTTGCTTGGTGGTCACACACCATAAACCAAGGCTGCACTGAAGAGCTGCATTCCAAGCACACAGCTTCCCTGCTGTCTGGAAGACACACCTCGCACAACCTTCATCACCTCAACACATCGCTTCAATGTGTATAATTAAGGGGGAAATTATTTGTGTAACATAGTTATTACAGTTGGTGTTTATGGCATAAATAATGAATTTTCCTGAACAAATGTCATGTTCTCCTCTGCCTGTCTGGCCTCAAGGATGTTGGGCTGATGCCTGGGTTGGCTTCCGAGTCTTATGGTCGCAAGAGAGATGCTCTACTTATGTGTCTTATACAAGTCCCAACATGGAGACCCTATGTTCACTTCGCGCCAGGCCTTGTAACTTTCCTATTGGCGGTCTTAATAATTGTGATTAAGCGCTCTAGCCTGACATGGTTGAAACATGGTTAATAAATGCCCAGATAGTACAACACACCTAGTTCTGAGACACTGGCCTGATCTAAGCACATACCGTAGAGGTCTAGCCTATGACATCATGAATGCAATCAACCTGACAAAAGGAAAAAGAAAATAACTACAGGAAGATATCCTAGTGTTTTAAGTCAATTTACATTTGTTCTGGGTCACACATATAGCTCTCTTTGGCCATAGGTAGGATGTGCGGGCAGGATACCAGCAAGAATATTCCAGTTGACACAATATCTACATAAATCAATACAACATCAATAGCATGAGAAGAAATAGTCCAGGTTAAAAATGGGCAGTGAAGGGCTGTATACCCAGCTCAGTGTTTAAGATCCACTTCCAGAGGATCCGAGTGGTGTCCTCAGCATCATTGTCAGATGACCCAAAACCACCTGTAACTCCAGCCTCAGGGGATCTGCATGTGTCTTCTGGCCCTGGGGGCACCTGAACTTACATGCGCTATGTTTGCAAAGACATACTTGTATAAATTTTAATAGCATAAGTATTTTTTAATGGGCCATGAAGATGGATAAGCAGTACATGTGTCGGTAAAAATAGCATGCTCACACCAGCACTGTGGCCAGAAGAGGGAAGGCAAGCCTGATGGCAAAGATCAAATAAAAGGAGTAAAGGTGACAAGTGCTGGCGAGTGTGTGGCACAAAGCCTTGCACACTGTTGGTGGGAGTGTCAATCAGTCTAGCCCTTGTGGGAACCAGTAGCGAGCGTTCTCAGAAATGCCGTGTGATGCGGTAGACCCTCTTCTGGGTACATCTCCGGGGAAAATGAAGCCACTGTGTCAAAGAGAAGCTCTCCCTCATATTTCCACTGAAGTAATATCCACAAGAGCCGAGACAGGGGATAGATAACACCCAGGACCCACAAATGATGCTCGGACTACAATGGTGGCATGTGTATGGAGGAGTACGATGCTGCCCTAAAAAAGACGGAAATTTTCCTATTTGCAAACCGTTTAAGAACCTGAGGAATATTACTTTCAGTGGAATCAACCAGAACAAAGTATGAATGTATATGTGCTATCTCTGAAATATCACTTATAGAAGCAAAGGATTGGAGCAGCGACCACTGGAAACACTGTGGGCTTGGGGCTGCTGTTCCAAGGAAGTACAACTTTAGCTGGACTGAAAGAGTAAGTTCTAGATTGCGTTCTAGATTGCTACAGCCTCTTGACTGCAGCTAGCAACCAAAACCACAAACTTCAACAACGCTGAGATGTTTAAGTGTGCTTGTCATACATAATAAGCGTGTGAGGTTGTGCTAATAAGTGTTTGTGTGTGTGCTAATAAGGTTGATTTGGCCTTTCTAAAATCAAACAGGTGTAGCTATGTGAGATTAGTGTCAGAAACCAAAGTGAACTGCTGTTGCAACACAAGAAATGCCCCCAGGGAAAGGTATGGGAAATTTTGTTTTATTTTAAATTTCAGTGGTTTATTTAGGTGTGTGTGTGTGTGTGTGTGTGTGTGTGTGTGTGTGTGTAGGGCAGGTGGGCAAAACAGAATTGGAGGGAGATGATCACAGGTGTGTGTGTGTGTGTGTGTGTGTGCGTGTGCATGTGTGTGTGTGTGTGTGTGTGTATGTGTGTGTGTAAGTCAGAGGACAACTACATGGAGCTAGATATCTCCTTCCACCTTCACCTGGGTTCCAAGGATTGAGTTCAGATCCTCGGGATTTTGGGGACAAGAGCCTTTACCTTCTGAGGCACCCCTTCTGCCCTTTCTTGTCCACTAGTGTCCATTCCACACACTTCAAGGACAGCATGAGCTCTCAGGAAATACCGTAGAGTTCATCAGCTGAATGGAGCAGAGCCGCACTAGCATATTATACACAAGAATGATGAAAGTCTGTCTCCGAGGGACCTTCTTTTGGGGACATTTAGAGGCCTTTGCTTGGTGTCTGTTCTGGCAGTTTTGGAAGGATGCCATGGAATGTGTGAGGCCGGTTGCCGTCCAGAGCGAGTGTCTAGGTGGAAGCAGCTCTCACTATTCTGATAATAGACAACTTCAGAAAGAAAGCCAAAGTGATGGTCCCTTGGATCCGGCACAGAGCCATGGACGCTAACCACTCACTTCCAGCATGTACTCAGCTGCTCCACCAACTTCTCCTTCTTTGGCTGTCCAGATTTCCCCACCATGTTTTGATAATTGGCCCTAATTGGTGGCCACTATCATGGCCATATTCCACGACTGAAATAGAAATCAAAGGCAATTAAAGATCTTACCAACGAGGGAGAGTGATGAGAACTAATGACGTCTGGAAATTAAACCACTTGGCTTCAGGCCTGATGCCCATTACTGTAAGTCTTAATGGCCTCCCTGAGCTTAGCTTCCTGAATTTTAAAATGAGGACAGTAATAAAATCTATGTCTGTTTTTTTAATGAGAATATCTGTATGAAGGATATGGCAGCTAGCTCTCAAAAGTAGAAAATGGCTACTTAGCACAAACTGTAATGAATCATTTCACATAACTGTGTTTTATAAACCACCATAGGTCTTGTGTTGGTTATTATCTCTTGTTGCTATGATAAAATGACTGACAGGCCAACTTAAGGAAGAGGTGTGTTCTCCCTCTGAGGGTAGAGTCCAACAGGGAAAGCATGGCAGTGAGAGCATGAGGCAGCTGGTCACGTTACATCCAGGAAGAGAGGGAGAGGAGGTGCTGGTGCTCAGCTTGCTTTCTCCTTTTAGTCCATAGGATGGTGCTCCCCACAGTTAGTGCTGGAACTCAGCTTGCTTCCCCTTTTAGTCCATAGGATGGTACTCCCCACAGTTAGTGCTGGTGCTCAGCTTGCTTCCCCTTTTAGTCGATAAGATAGTGCTCCCCACAGTTAGTGCTGGTGCTCAGCTTGCTTTCTCCTTTTAGTCCATAGGATGGTGCTCCCTACAGTTAGTGCTGGTGCTCAGCTTGCTTCCCCCTTTTAGTCCATAGGATGGTACTCCCCACAGTTAGTGCTGGTGCTCAGCTTGCTTCCCCCTTTTAGTCCATAGGATGGTACTCCCCACAGTTAGTGCTGGTGCTCAGATTGCTTTCTCCTTTTAGTCCATAGGATAGTGCTCCCCACAGTTAATGCTGGTGCTCAGCTGTGACTTCAAAGTGGCTCCAGGTTCTCCTTGGTAGCCAGTTCCCACTCTTATCAGGTCCTCAATTCATGCATGAGGGCTTGGGCCTTCCAACTTGAGAACTGGACAGCTTTGCATGATCACCCAGATAAGCTGTGATTCCTTGGGGGTGTCCTGAAAAGGCATCTGTTTGCTTTGCATTTTCCTGGGGAAACAGATACACCAGACTCTGTTGTTAACTGGGCAACGTTGTTTAAGAGTTAGGGGAAAACCCTACAGAGAAAATAACATGTTGCATGTAAAGTATTGTAGTATTAAAGACAAAATCTTCCTTATCCCAAATTCAATTTGGTGATGTGGAGGAAATGTGCAGGGAGGAAGTCTAGAAATAGAATGCTTTGAAAAGCACCTCAGGACTGGCAGGTCAACATCTGTGTTCTCACTGCAGTCTGAGGGAGAGTTCACTTCATGTGCAGACTGATGGATGGATTGGTATGGTTACACGAAGGCCACTAGATGCTTAGGATTCTGGGAAATGAGACAGAGGATTAGGAAGAGTGGAAGGCTGAAAGATGATAGTGCCTGGTGGGTGAGAAGTAAGGGACCATGTCAAACAGATTCGTGTGGCAATAACAGCTAAGGGACCTGGGGAAGTGGCTCAGTGGATAGACTACTTGTCACACACACATGAAGACCCGAGTTTAGGTCTCGGCCCTTAACATCCACATAAAATATAGGTACGTGTCAAGGATGCCACTGCTGGATCTCCAGCTAAGCTACCCCAGGCAAATTGGAAAGTTCTGGGTTTCAGTGACTGAGCTGACATCAAAAAATAAGATGAAAAGCCAATAAGGAATGATGCCTGCTGCTGTGTATTCTCTAGCATCCACATACATGTACATACACAAGCCGGAACACCTGCACACACACAGAGACACACACTTAGACACACACATGTGCACATGTGTGCGCATGCAGACACATATGTGAACACACACACACACACACACAATGTACCAAAGCAAAGCAACCAGAAAAGGCCTCAGACACAGACACTATGGTGGGCTGTCTGTCAGGCATGTATAACTTGTAACAGAGAGATGATTATTAGATTGATGCAAAGCCAATTTAAGGACTAAATCAGAGAATGTGGGCTTCGAAATGAGCCCAAGACTGTGGACACGAGGAAAGGCATACAGCACAGTCCATTCATATAAAGTGTAAAACCGTCAAGAATTAAGCTATGGTTATGATGTCCAGAGTTTGTGCTACCTGTGGTAATAACTGTGGGGAATCTGGAGGACTTAGGGTTATGAGGCCTGCTGTTATTTTATCAGGGAGCAGCAGTATAAGGTGGAGAGAGAGGTGGAGGAGGGAGAGGTGGGGGAGGGAGAGGTGGGGGAGGGAGAGGTGGGGGAGGGAGAAGAGGGGGAGGGAGGGAGAAATGGGGTAGGGAGAGGTGGGGGAAGGAGAGGAGGGGGAGAGGTGAGGGAGGGAGAAGTGGGGGAGGGAGAGGTGGGGGGGGAGAAGTGGAGGAGGAAGAGGTGGGGGAGGGAGAGGTGAGGGAGGGAGAAGTGGGGGAGGGAGAGATGGGGAAGGGAGAAGTGGAGGAGGGAGAGGTGGGGGAGGGAGAAGAGGGGGAGGGAGGGAGAAATGGGGGAGGGAGAGATGGGGGAGGGAGAAGTGGAGGAGGGAGAGGTGGGGGAGGGAGAAGAGGGGGAGGGAGGGAGAGATGGGGGAGGGAGAAATGGGGTAGGGAGAGGTGGGGGAAGGAGAGGAGGGGGAGAGGTGAGGGAGGGAGAAGTGGGGGAGGGAGAGGTGGGGGAGGGAGAAGTGGAGGAGGGAGAGGTGGGGGAGGGAGAGGTGAGGGAGGGAGAGGGAGAAGGGGAGGGATGGAGGGAGGGAAGGAGGGGGCAGACAGAGAGACAAAGCAGGTGTGTGCATGCACATAGAGGTCAGAAGACAGCCTCAGGGGGACCCTCCTAGTTAAGGCATCATCTCTGTCATTTCTCTACTGTGTGTGCCAGGCCAGCTGTCCCATATGTCTCTACTTGCTTTGCTGTGTAGGAGGAGTGCTGAAATTGAAGATGCCCACACTATATGCCAGGATTTTAGGTGGGTTGGGGGATTTGAACTCGGGCCGCCACTCATTTTCAGCAAGTCTTTTTACTCACTGATCTATTGCCAGAGCCAAGGGCTTTTGTTTCGGTGATCCATAATGTTACCAGAGACTTCCATTAGGAAGGTCAGGTGACCTGACAAGCATTTCTATTTACCGCAGTGGCTTTAGAAAACCTTACCACACTAGCTTCCAGCAGGTTCCTGCTCCTGCTGTTCCATAGACTCTGTTTACTCTGTCCCAGGACACACAACAACAACAACAGCAACAACAACAACAAAACAATCAGCACAGGCAAGCATCTTCTGGGTGGAGGGGTGTAATTATTTCCAAACCCATACAAAGTAGTCAGGGCTGCACTGTGCGGAGAAAATATTTAAGGAAAGTTTTGGTTTTTTTTTTTTAAAGTGTGCTGATGTGAGCAGAAAAATGCACATGCATAAACTATTTAATTCTAGTTAGAGACGGTAGGGAAGCGAGCTCTGCAAACATGGATTCAGGCAAGAAAAGTGACACAGGGCTGGTGAGATGACTTGGTGTGTAAGGATGCTTGGCCGCTACACCTGCTGACCTGAGTTCCCTTCCTGGACCCACATGGTAGAAGGAGAGAACTCACTCCTGTTAGCTGTTTTCCTTCAGACATGCACGCACTACGGTATGAATACACACACACACACACACACACACACACACACACACACAACACACACACATTAAGTAAATAATTAACTAATTAGATGTGAGAAGCAGGACTCTGTTTATAAATTTACTGTGAGGATTTAACAGGATAATCTACTTTGGGGAGGGACTTTAAATTGTTATTCATGCCCTGTTTTTAACTCATTTAGCTTCAATATGGTTATTTCCTAATTAAAACAACAACACTGTATGTGCACAAAGACCAAGAGAACAAGCACGAGTCATAAGAAGAAAATATCATTTTTTTTCTTGTTCTTTTTACCGCCAAGGATCTTCTGTGTGACACAGACAGGCCATTCTTTAAAAAAACTCTATTGAAAGCATATGACTTGAGCTGAGGAAGCCAGGGAAACATCACCTGGAGGAAAAATAACCTAAATGCCTTTTATCACCTTATTGAAAAATGGAATGCTCTCTTGCTGATAGATGTCAATACAGTAATGGCCTACAATGGATGGTGGCAGACTGTCAAAGAAGCCCGGGTTTTACAAGGTGTTACTGAAGCCGACAGATGCTTTTATATGATACGTCTGGTAAACTAATTTTGTGGACTATAGTTTATTTTATTATGAAAAAATAACAGACAAGTGATATGGGTATTATATAGGACTGTTTTATTTTAACCTAATACCTCAGAGTTTATATCAGTGTCTGGCTCACTATGAGCTCACCTTTTCAAAAGGCATTGAAAGTGTACCCCAAGCTCTTTGTGGATACGGCACGAATATGCAGAAGCTAACAATTTCAGATCGAGGCTTTGAGAAGGTATCTCCAAGTTCCAAATTCTTTTCAGATAGGACTACGAAAAGAGTGAGTATTAGTCATGGGTCTCTGAAGGAACAGAATGGGCACACGCGTGCACACACACACACACATACTCACACACACACACTCACACACACACATACACACACATACACTCACACACACTCACACATACACACTCACGCACACACACTCACACACACACGCACACACACACTCATACACACACACTCATACACACACACTCATACACACACACACATACTCACACACACATACTCACACACACACTCACACACACTCACACACACACTCATACACACACACACACACTCACACACACACACACACACACACACACACACGTCACATCATACATAATGGGATTTACTAGAATGTCATACAGGCTTTGGTCCGAGTTGTCCAATAATGACTGTCCTGACAGAAAGGTCAAGGATGCTGTAGTCCTACAGCCCACAAGGCTGGATGTCTCAGCAGTCCCGACCTGGTGCAAGAGTCCCAGGGAGGTCCTGGAGAGCTGACAGTTTGCAGTCTACCTTGGAATCCCAAAGATGTAAGATACAACCGCACTAACGTGGTGCTCTGGCTGCAGGAGGGATGAACTTGCAAGATAAGAGTGAGGGCGAGCAGGCCAAAGCAGAGCTCCCTTCTTCTGTGTCCGTGGTTCTCAACCCTCCGAATGCTGTGACCCTTTAATACAGTCCCTCATGTTGTGGTGACCTCCCCCCCCCCAAAATTGCTTCATTACTATTCCATAACTACAATTTTGCTACTGTAATGAATCTTAATGTAAAAATCTGGTATGCAGAATATCTAATATGGGACCCCCCCCCCAAAGGGGTTGCGGCCCACAGTTTGAGAATCATTGTCCTTTTATGTAGTCTGCCACCAGAGGGTGCGGCCCAGATTTAGGGTGGGTCTTCCCACCTCAAATGAACCAGTCAAGAAAAAGCCCTCACAGGTGCACCCAGCATCTTGGGTTTTAGTTGGTTCCAGATGCTGTCAGGTTGACAACCACGGAGAAGTCATTCAACTTGCTTTCCAGTTGTTGATGCTGTTTGCGGAGGCAGAAGGCATGTGGCCTTACTGGAAAGTCACTTCACAGAGAAAACAAAGCTTTTGCAATTAAACCAAAGCCAGCTGAGCTTTATAAAACAATAAACGCGGGGCACTTAACTACTAAGTTGCATGGCCTTGAAGAGTTAGCACTGAAGGCCTTTGCCAAGCTTCATATTCAGTTGCGAGAGGCCTGAAAATGCACCTGCGGTTACCCCGGGAACAGGCACCACTCACACCTGTGGCTGCCCCAGGATCACGCATTGCTCACACCTGTTGTTACCTCAGGACTAGGCATTGCTCACACCTGTGGCTACCCTGGGGAACAAGCAATACTCACACCTGTGGCTACCCTGGGAACAGGCACTGCCCACACCTGCGGCTACCCCAGGACCAGGCATTGCTCATACCTGTGGCTATCCCAGGACCAGGCATTACTCACACTTGTGGCTATCCTGGGCTCACACCTGTTAGCCTCTGACTGTCCAGACCCCTTCTCTTCTCCCTTACTTTACCTCTGAGCTCATTCTCCCAGGTTCTGAGAAGAGGGAGATGTGAGAGGGGAAATCCATGTTAAGAAATGGATTCACCCTCACCCTCTAATAACTATGTCTTGTCATTAAAAAAGAAAAGAAAAACAAGATGGCCAACCATGATGCATACTTGCCACGATAGCAGCTGTGGTACAGAGGCAGGAGGATTACTATAAGCTCAAGGCCACCATGGTCTACATAAGGAGACCCTGTGCCCCAAACAAGAGGGGGGGTCAGTCAATAACACACTCGCCTTGCTCACAGGAGGATCTGAGTTCAGATCCTCAGACCCCACATTAAAAGTGAGGCCTGTTGATGTCCCCTTGTATCCCAGGGGGACAGGCAGAGGCAGGGAGATCCCTGTGGCTTGCGGGCCTGCCAGCCCACCTAACAAAGGAGCCCCAGGACAGTGAGAGGCCCAGTCCAAAATCAAGTGAACCATACATGAGAAACAATACTGGAGGTTGATCTCTGAGTCGTGCACACAGACACACAGGCAAACAGAAACAAAAACAAGTTAGATGAGAAAAGTGAAAGAAACATGTACAGGGTTGTGAATTAGGTATCAACAGCCCTTCAATCGCCAGAATGAGGAATGGATTTTATTTCAAGGAAAGAACTTCGTCACTTGACACCATTACGTTTTTCCATATTGGCTTCTTGGCTTGGATTATTTCTTGCAGATTATTTAAAAGTCTCAGGACTTAAGGCAAACTGGGCCATTCTTGAACATAGTTGTCTTGCTGTTGTTGTTTATTTTTCTGTAGCGTTTGTGTGACAGACCCTATGGAACCAGTTTAAAAGAGATTCCGCCAAACGTTTGATCTGGGGGAAAGAGCTTGATGGGAGAAGTCTTGTCTTTGTGGGAGCCCCCTTGGACCCTTCCTACCCACCCACATCCGCAGCTTTCTGTGATCTGTGGCCAGTGCACCCCACTTAACCTACGTGGTGTAAGGCTGCCTCAGAACAGCAGACGCTGGTCCCTGGGGGGGGGGGTGGTCAGAAGGTCACCAAACCAGTGTGTTTGCTAGAGAAAAAAAAAGGTCCCCACCCATTCTGGGCAGATGCAACTCTTTCCAGGGAACTAGTGAGGAATTCTAGAATACGACCCAGATACCACCTTATATTAAAATGAAAATGACCCCCCCCCCAGACTCTGGCTTTGAACACTTTTTTTTTCTTCCTCAGGTGGTAGCAGTGTTTTAGGAGACATAGGGGGCGGGGCCTTACTGGAAGAAATGTGTCACTGGGGCCAGCCTTTGAAGTTTCAATGCCACAGGGCAGTCCCAGTGTGTACCTACTTCCTGCTTGTGTTTTAAGGTGTGAGCCCTCTGCTGCTCCAGCTTGTATGTATGCCTGTCTGCTGCCACACTTCCTTGCCACAAGGCTTCTCTTTGAAACTGTAAGCTCAAATAAACCAAACCTTCCTTGTATAAGTCACCTTGGTCATGGTGTTTTATCACAGCAATAGAAAAGCAACGGACACACCAAGTTCGATGACAGTCCTCTAACCCAGCAGGAAGCCCTATGACCCACAGTGTTCTGTGTGCAGAACACCTATACAGGCCTGTACACGGCCACAGCGACGCTGTATTCCAGAGGAAGGCAGGCCCAGGAGGCTGCTGCTCTGACCGAGAGGGTGCAAACCAGGCCCCTCAGCAGAAGGTTGCCTGGTTGGTTTGGGAAAAGTCACCTCAGCTCTCTGAGTTTCGGGGCCATTTACAAAGGTGTAGGCCTAAAGTACTTGGCCTGTTTCCTTCCACAATTTCATATGGGAGTCAGAGAAAAGCTTCTGAGCAACACAAAACTCACAGGGGACTAGAGTAGGAGCCAGGACTTTCTGCTTGTGATTAAACATCTACCATGATGCTTGTCTATAATCCAGGCACTCAGCAGGCAGAGACCTGAGGGTCCAGAGAGAAGCTCAGGGCTAACCTTGACTACATCCTGGGCCTGTGAACTTGGGTAGAATGGAACAGGGATTGTTTAAATACGTTTGTAAATCATTTACCTATTTATTTTAGTGTGTGCACGTGTCTGTGTGTGTGTGTGTGTGTGTGTGTGTGTGTGTGTGAGTATGTGGGTGGTGTGTCTATGTGTCTTATGTGTGTGTGTGTGTGTGTGTGTGTGTGTGTGTGTGTGTAGATGGTGTATCTGTGTGGATATTTGTGTGTGTGTGTGTGTGTGTGTATGCTGTGTCTTTGTGTCTATGTGTGTATGAGTGTGTGGGTGGTGTGTCTGTGTGTGTGGGGGGGTGGTATGCCTGTGTGTGTGTGTGTGAGTGTGTAGATGGTGTGTCTGTGTGGGTATTTGTGTGTGTGTGTGTGTGTATGCTGTGTCTTTGTGTCTATGTGTGTGTGAGTGTGTGGGTGGTGTCTGTGTGTGTGAGTGTGTGGATGGTGTGTCTGTGTCTGTGTCTGTGTGTGAGTGTGTGGGAGTATGTGGGTGGTGTGTCTGTATGTCTGTGTGTATCTGTGTGTGGGGGGGTAGTGTGTGTAGTGTGTATATATGTATATATGTATGTGCGTGTGTGTATGTTGAATCCAGAGATCAACTTGCTAGAGTTGGCTCACTCCTCCTAGCATGTGGATCCTGGGAACTGAACAGTCTTCAGGCTTGGTGGCAAATTCCTTGACCCACTGAGCCTCTCACTGGCCCTTTTAACAAATTTTAAACTTTATGTATAAACTATACATATGAACATTTTCCCTGCATGTATGTATGTCTGTGAACCACATGAGCTCAGTGCCTGTGAAGGCCAGGAGAGGGGCTCCTATCTCCCGGGGACTGGCATTACATATGGTTGTGAGCTCTTGTATGGGTCCTTGGAATTGAACCTGGGTCCTCTTCGAGAGCAGCCAAAAGTTCTTAGCTGTTAAACCATCTCTCTGGCCCCAAGTTTTTTTTTTTTTTATCATTCTTGTGCATACAGAAAAGTACTGAGGAAGGCTGAGGAGATAGCTCTGTCAGCGTTGTGCCACACACACGCTGATCAGGATGGCACAGGCCTATAGGCAATCCCAGTGCTTGACAAGCAGAGACAGGATCCCTGAGGCTGGCTGACCTCACAGCCTAGCCTAGCAAGTAACACACCAATGAGAAACCCTGTCTCAAACGGAAAGTTGATGGCCCAGCACATGAGGAATGACAGTTGAGCGTGTACCCTGATTCACACTGTAACAGCCATACACAAGTGCTAAAGACAGGTTAATTAAACCTAACAGCTCTTCATATAGGATGCTGAGGAATTTCGTGATGGAGAGCTGCCACGCCCATGGCCTTCCCTGAACCTCTGGTCAAGGGCTGCTGCTCAGAGGCAGTTCCACTGGTGTTTCTAGGGATCTCCTCCACTCCTGGCACCAGAGATGGCTGCATTGTGCTGACACCTGGCTGGCAGCCATTTTTGTAAAGCATGCTAATTTCAGGGGCCATTTAAAATGGGGAAGAAAACATACTTTAGAGCCGATGAAGCCATCCACACACTTGGCGATGGGAACACTCTGCTTAGGGCATGCAGTCCCTGCTCTTCGGGCATCTGCCGTCTATTTTAAGGAGGACAAACTTCTGGGTTCCTCCATAGCTCACCTGTAAAGTATGTATCAGAAGATTATAAACTGGCTATCTTCTCATTTGCTTATATTTTGTCTGCAAGTGACTATTTTATGTGGTATATAGACTGTTAATGTTGATAAAGTTGATATATCTTATTAATGAATTGGTTTAACACAAAAGATGATATATGAACTCCTATACCTCAGTTTTAAAAATATATTTCATCTACAAGGAACCTGTTACAGCATAGCTGTTTTTGAACTGTTTTTCTATTCTCTCACGGCAAAGGCAAATATGGACTTCACTTTCCTTTACTACTTTCTTGAATGTGTGCGTTGGGTAAGTCCACAGACTACATCTGTGGCTACTCACCATCTGATTTTAGTTCCTTCCTCTGCATGCCTTTTCAGTCTAAATTTTAAGCAAATGCTAATGCAGAAACAGTTGTTCTGACAAGCCTGCCGTCTCGGTGTCCGTGTAAGCAGCAGTGACCTCCGTCACAGGGCTGGATAATTAAAACGGAAGGATTTGCAGCCTAATACCTGGTGTTAATTCTCCATTCAATTTCTAGTGGGTCACAGGAAATCAGGTTCTCAGTGTCTGGAACAGAAGGGAAGCGGGAGCTGAAAGCCAAAAGCAGGAGCTGGGGAGAAGAAGGAGAAGGCGAGTTAAGGCTGCTGCCAGGAGAGGCTGCCTGCAGGGTCAGCAGTGGATGTTGGTGTGTTTCCTTGTTTTGTTTTATTTTTCTGTTGTTTGTAAAAAAAAAAATGCTTCTGCGAAATCCATTTTTGTTTTGTTTTTTTTAAAGCATGTCGTTGCCGATAGTGAGAAATGGGCTCTCTGGTCCCTTTAAAAAGATAAATTTGTTTTTATTTATTTAATTAATGTGTATGTTTGTATGCAAGAGAGTGTGGAGGTCAAAGGACAGCTTTCAGGGGTTGGTTCTTTCCTTCTAACTTGAGAATTCCATTATTGTGTTCCACTGTTTGGGTCCCGGGGAGGACTGAACTCAGGTCATCTGGCCTGGTAGCAAGGAGCGTGCCCACCGAGAGCTGTCTCACTATCTTGTATAGTGCCTGTTTTTCTGAGTGTAGCAGGAGACTGCACACAGCATCTCTCTTGTGTTTGCTCATCTCGCAGGGGTCTGTTACATTAGAAGGATTTAGAGAAGTCGGCGCCATCAGCGTTCATTCATCCCAGGGCTTTCTGCTTTTTAGCATTTTATGATCCGGCAGTGATCACTCTGGAAACAAGAGTGGAGGACCAACTTAGCATCCGCTCAGTGCCTGACATGGAGAACGGAGTCCATGTAGGGTGGCTGGCATGAAGATCCGTCAGAATGCATAAGGCATGAGAAGGGAAGTCAGACATTTGAAGAAGAATCGCCAGTGGAGTTAAGCAGCTGCCTTCCGCCAGGAATCACTATCAGCAGCATAAGAGGACACACAAGTTACAGAGACCTGAGCCCCGTTCCTAAAATCCATAGGGGTAGTAGAGAACCAAATTCTAAAAGTTGTCAACATACCTCCCCACCTGCATGTGTACACACACACACACACACACACACACACACACACACACACACACACACCTATAATAGTAAAATTAAAGCTTTTTTTTTTTTTTGAAAAGGAAAACAACATACAAGCCTTTATCCCAGGTCCTTGGTGAATTTTTTTTTTTTTAATCACAAGCAGGTTTTTAAATATTGGAGACCAAAAGAGCTTCGTTGAAACAACAAAATAAAGCTATGATGATTTTAAAAACAAAAACAAACAAACAGCCAGGATTCATTTCATACCAACTTAGCGATGAGTGTATTGAGTGTGGTTCTGGGCAGCAAAGAAACTGGAAGAGAGACCTCCTTGTTTCAGGCCTATGTCCAAAACCACCACCCTGTCCTTTAAGAGCTCTCTTGCTTTAATTCTGTTTCCTAAACCTGGTATCTCCCAGCGCTCAGAACACTTAAGTAGTTTTAAAGGTTAGTTAAGCTGGTATCAGTGATGTGAATGAAGAATTCAGGACTTCAGGTGACTTTCCTGTCTCTGGTCATTGCTTCGTGACCTTTACCTGAAGAAGCATCAACAAAAGGCTGTTTTCACGCAACAGAAATACATAATATTTTTAGCATTTCGAGGGTATAGCTGAAGGCAGCACAGCTCCGCACCGCCAATCACAGCCTGAAGGGTTTTCCTGTCAGTGCGCGGATTTTCACTCCTATCCAGGAGTCCTGGCTTTGAGTCTAGCTAGCCAGGTTATGAGGCAGAGCTGGGGATTTTGCCGAACACATTTTATTAGAGTCTTAAATAAAAAGGGTTAAAAGAAAGAGGCACTCAGAAGAAAGAAAGCTAGGGGCAGAGGGGTGACCTAACCATCCCAGGGGCAGAGAGATGACCTGACCACCCCAGGGGCAGAGAGATGACTTGACCCCCCCATGGGTAGAGAGATGACCTGACCACCCAGGGGCAGAGAGGTGACCTGACCACCCCAGGGGCAGAGAGATGACCTGACCACCCCAGGGGCAGAGGAACACTCTGACCATCCCTTGTGATGGAAAGAGATAATTCCTCTAAGTTATCTTCTGATCCCCCTTTCTAATCCCACACTACATATAGACAAGAAATGAATAAAATGTAATATTTTTCTTTTAAAGAAGAAAATTAGACATACGCAAGTGTGATTGAAGGTTTCTCAAGGGAGAGTCACTAAGCATGAGGGGTCTGTCTGATCCCAGGGTGGTTCCTGTGTGTGTGTGTGTGTGTGTGTGTGTGTGTGTGTGTGTGTGTGTGTGTGTGTAGCCTCACAGGATTACTACAGGGAAGTTAAAATCTAACCCATAATAGTTCAGCGTGATAGGCCATCTTTAACATAAAGAAAGTCAAGTTTTGTTTGAGGGTCTCCAGCCGCATCAGGGAAAACATATGAGTGTATATGAGGTCACCTGCTTTCAGGCCTTACCCACGCACATAAAAGGAGAATAAACTCGGAGCAGCAGCCTTTGTAGCCAGTGTGGCTGATTATGCTGGAATTGTTAGCTGCAGAGAGGCCTCAGGCAGACTCCATGAAGTCAGGGGCCTCTCACGCGGGGGGTGGGGGTGGGGGGGGCCTGCCACACCCCTGTCTTTCTGTCCCACCTCAAAAACCTCCTAAAAGCAAGAACACCTGGTTAAACTCTACTTTTTTGTGATTTTTTTCCCCCATTGTGGTCTGATAGGGATGCAGGATAACTGTCCCAGGCTCCAGACATACACATGTTGGGTACCATTGTTTCATTTCCCATCTGCGACTCCTCCGTTCTTATCACTAGGGGCTGAGTGAGATAAACATTACGAATGATAAATATTGACTGACATGATCCTTCACTCCCAGAGGAAATAAGAGGCTGGAATTTCCAAGTAAGGTCTTTACTCCTCTTCATCTCTCTACAGGAGACTTTTCTTGCACATCTTTTGCATGTTACTACTTTTTAGAAATGATGACACCCTCAGTCACAGTCATAGGGGAGGGGAGTGTAGGGGGAAAGCGGGAGGGAGGGAGGAATGGGAGGATACAAGGGATGGGATCACAATTGAGATGTAATATGAATAAATTAATAAAATATATTAAAAAACCAAAATGAAATTTAAAAATGATGACATGTGGATACAATGCACAGGTCAAAGGCCAGAGACCCATGAGGACAAAAGTTGACCCCCCCCCAATACCCCCTCAAAGTAATCACACTGTCTTGTATATCAATAGCGCCTGCTGACTCCTTTCTAATGAGATTTTCTGCACCGAATAGCCTGCTTTTCTCATCTTTGTGGCTCAGTGTTTGCCTGTGTGAAAACCTATTTTGTTCTGTTTGTGGAGCGCTTTTCATTTGCTAATGATCTGTGCAAACTAAACAGAAAAGGGGCGGGGAGGCAAGGTTAACTTTTTCCAAATGCTTTTGCTCTGAGTGAACGGCAGGGCCAGAAGCATTCAGCCTCTGCCTCCTCCTGCTCCTAAGAAGCAGACATAAAGAACCAGGGAACCTGCCACATGCATGCACACGCCACCCAGAAATGCAAACGGGTGGGAGGGAAAGTCTATTCACAGACTTCCTAGCACACCGACAGCAGTTAGAATAGATGAGATGGTTCCCTTTACCCTGCAGGTCGGTGCCTGCCTGGCACACTGCTCGGCGGAGTCCAGAGCCAGAACCTAGGCTGAGATGAGCTTTTTCTCCATTATGAGTTGCCTCGAGTAGAATAAAATTCCACATTGACCAAGTTGTGCACAGGCGCAGGCAGAGAGACACCAAGGAGCTGGTGTGCTTGCCAGACAACGGTCAAGAACTCTGAATTCCTTGGGCTGTGCTTTCTGCGTTGCCTCTGCTTGCTATTCAGATTGGTGGTAGGAGGGTACAAGAACTTGTGTTTGCCGCTGAACACTTGTATAGTTATCAACAATGATTTGTTTGTGTTTATGAATGTGTGTGTGAGTGTGAGATAGAGAGAGAGAGAGAGAGAGAGAGAGAGACAGAGAGAGAGACAGAGACAGAGACAGAGACAGAGACAGAGATAGAGACAGAGACACTAGAGAAAACCTGAGACTTTTGTCTTTCAGGTACCATCCATCATGTTGTTTTGAGGTGGAGTCTCTTACTGGTCTTAAATTCACTGAAAAGAGAGAGCCTCATGGACCACTGGGCGCAGCTTTTTTATGTGAACTTTGGAGACTGAACTCAGGTCCTCATGCCTGTGTGGCAAGGACTTTCCTGAATTGAACTACCTCCCTGGGCCTAATGTCTGAATTCAGTGTTCCACTCCAAAACAGAAGTACCATTGGCCACTTGCACATCTTCGGGCTTGAGACTGCCGCTCCTCACTTGTTTGTATGTGGGGAGGACTTTTGATGATAATTATAAGGGGAACTTCACAGCGTCCCAGTGTTATAAATAACATTTTCCAACCCAAAGCCAGGAGGAGTGACTAAAGAGACATTTGTGACATTAAAAGAAAGGTGATTTCTCTGCAAGGAGATCACTCCTTGGGACTGTGCAAAGCATGAAAAGACGAGAGGGGTCTCTATGCTTTGTCCCACACTGACTTTAAGAGTTTTTTTCTCTGCCCAGCCCCGGCTCACTCCCTAACACCATAAGTGGTTCCAAATGGAACTGTTGCCTTTCCCTTCAAGTAACTAAGTGTCCCAACCAGAGGGTCTCATCTTTATCCTAACACGTTCACAACATGCCAAAGCAATTTCATGAAAGACTCCAAACAGAGCTTGGTCTGCATTTCCAAAAGTCATAGCTGAGAGTATTCCAGAGAAGTCGGTTCTAGGTTTTCAGCCCCCCTTTCCTAACTTCTGTTTTTGCCCCCTAAATTTATATTACCTATTTGCTCATAGCTATGATCATTCCTTCACATCTACACTCAAAAACAAAGTTAGGGTCAGTGAGAGGACTCAGCAGGTAAAGGTGCTTGCAGCCAAGTCTGAAGACCTGAGTTCGATTCCTGGGACTCGTGTCATGGCAGGATAGAATAAACTCCCTCAGGTTGCCCTCTGACTTCTACGTGAATGTCATGCCACGTGTGTGTGTGTGTGTGTGTGTGCGCGCGCGCGTGCGCGCGCACTCGTGCGTGTGTTCATGCACATAGCATTTTATGGTGGTGGAAATGAGAAAAAGCAACTTTCTGCTTGAAAGTTGCAATAAAATATGGAAAATCCACCTTTATTCCATCTTCTACTTAATCTATTGCTCACCTTCTTAAGAGAAAGTGGTGCCAGTAGAAAAGATTCATTTGGACAGAAAAGCAATATATCTTGTAATGAGGACTTCTTCAGCTGTTAAGGTAAAAGCATATATATATATATATATGGGTAGAATTATTTTGTAGTTTCTTCAGTATAATGTATATAATCATACAGTTTGTAAAGATTCACTCTTACGTATATGTGTGCCTGCTTGTCTTTATGTGCAGCACGTGAGTGTAGTACCAGCAGCAACCAAAAGAGGGCGTTGGATCCCTGGAGTTACAGGTCATTTGCGCTCTGCAATAGGTAGCAGTGCGTACAGTGAATTGCTGAGCCATCTCTCCAGCCCCTGCCATGCATCTTTAAATTAAAAAGCTCCCAAGTAGCATCAGCATCGTGAGACCAAGAAGGGCTGTGGTGTTCTAAATTAGTTTTACATAACCTAAAATTACCGCTCTGCCGTCCTGTGTCTCAGAATCCAGAGCCAAGGTTGGTGTTAGAGGCTCCCAGGCTATTCCTGTTCAACATTGTTCAACATTGCCCGCCATTAAAAGGCCCTTAGTGACTTTTAGATACCAATTTCTTGGGGAAACGTCTACTCGCGAACAATGACAAGAACCTGCTTCCGCCTTATAAACTGTCCTAAGCAAAAAAGCCTGGGTCCTGAGAACTGGAAGGGAAACTCTTGACTTTGCTGAGTTCCTAGAAGGCGCATAGGTCCGAGGAGTCCGACAGGTCCTCAAGTCCCCAGGCTGCTGTCACCGCACAAAAGGCCCAGCTCGCCATTCCCGCTGATTTCCTATGTGGGTGTCAATATCGAACACAAAATTTCTTACTTACTCCTGAATATGAATAGTTCTGAATACGCTAAGACCTCATGGAAATAATCCCTCACCGTCCTCATCTTGCCTTGTTCGAAATCTCAGCCCCACGTGGTGGTCCGCGTCTGCAATCCCAGGGCTCAGGAGACTGACGTAGGAAGATTGTGACTTTGAAGCCAGCTCGGACTGCATTGTGGGTTCTAGGCTCGCCTGAAATGCGCATATATTGAGATGTGTCATTGGTGAGGATGTGTCCTGTTCTTGTAGATCTGGGTTTGAGTCCCAGCGCTCAAGTGAAGTAGTTCATAACAGTTTGTAGCTCCAGCTCCAGAGACCCAACTCCTGTGGCCATGGACACACACAAAAAAACACGCGCACACACGGACACGCACATACACACACAGACACACACACGCACATACACAGATGCACACAGATACATATACAAGATCCCACATGCATGTACTAGTTTTTTGGTTTGTTTGTTTTTTTATCTAAAAGTGAAAAAAAAAATAGAAAGGGGAAGACATTTCCTAAAAATACCATGAATACTACTACACGACCTAAGAAAATGTTGGCGTTACCAGAATAACTAAGGATCTAATAGGCGCTTACTGATCATATATAGTGTTCTAGCAGAGTGCCACGCACTGTGGGACCTAAAGGGGCCAGAGCTGTGTCATTTGCTCCATCTTGAGGTAGGTTTTTTTTTTTTTTTTTACTCTCAGCATGTGGCTAGCGGAACTCTCAATTCGCTATTAGAATTATTTCAAGACGCAGGCAGTTTCATATGCAGATGCCCGTGTTAATGGGAACACATTTTCATTTTGGAGACAGAGCAGGGGAGCAAATTTACTTTACTCTCATAGAGCATAAGAGATTCAGCAGACACCACGGGAGGCCATCTATTCCTGCATGTAGGAAGGCAGGAAGGCAGGAAGGCAGCTTGCTCCTCCCACCTGGCACTGCCTGCCTGGGATTTTCTTTGCCTCTTGGAAAGTGAGCTGCTTGTTCCTAACTTACTCAGATAATCTGGTGTAAGCGGCCCTTGTCTTAGCATTTATTTCTGGGGTAGGGCGATGAACCCCTATCTTTCCCTAATGCCTCCTTACAGTGGTTCGAATGAAAATGTCCCCTTTAGTCACAGGCATTGAATATTTGATTCCCAGTTGGTGGTGCTGTTTGGGGGAAGTTCATTGCTGGGAATCTGGCTTTGAGTTTAAACAGCCACCATCACTTACAGTCCCTGCTCTTTGTTTCCTGTTTCTGGTTCAAGATGTGAGCTCTCGGTCCTGGAGAGATGGCTCAGTGGTTAAGAGCACTTGCTACTCTTCCAGAGGTCCTGAGTTCAATTCCTGGCACCCACACGGTATCTCACAACTGTCTGTAACTACAACTCCAGTTCCAGAGGATGCAACACCCTCTCACAGACACATGCAGACGAAACACCAATGCAAATAAGTAAATAGTTAAAAGAAAAAAAGACGTGAGCTCTCAGCATCATCTTCCTGCCTCGATGCCTTTGCTCCTCTGTCATGGAGCCTTCTCCTTCTGGAACTGAGAGCCCAAATAAACTTCTCGTTTTAAAGTTGCCTTTGGTCATGGTGTTTTATCACAGCAGCAGAAAGGTAACTAATACACTCTGACTGACTCATTGATAGTCAAAAACAGTTTCTTTCAAGACATCACCATTTCCTTCCTGGTGCTCAGAAGTCAACTCAGCCATCTTCCTTGGGCATCAAGCTCATATTATTTCTGTGAAATGACGGTCAACAGTCATTCCCCCGACTCAGGGGTGACCTTTTACCCCTGAGTGTTTTAACTAGGTAATTTTTGTTTTGTTTTGGTTTGGTTTGGTTTGGTTTGCTTGTTTGGGGTCTTCTTACTTTGCTTGGCCTCAAACTCATAGTAATCCTCTGCTTTCAGCCTCCCAAGGGTCACCCCACTCAGTGTCATCACAGGTAATTTTGTGAAACACTGCAGCTAAAGCCTACCCATCCCCTGTTGGTTTCATAGCCTACAAGAGCTTCAGGCACTCATTTCTTTAATGATGTAACCCAGCTTTACCAATGTCTTTAAGTATTTCCTACAGGCCTCTGACTCCCGGTAATAAACTTTTCTTCTTGGGCTTTGCTTTCAAATTCTAAATCCCCTCCGTAGCTGAGGGTGACCTTGAACTTCTGATCTTCGTGCCTCCACCTCTGGAGTGCTGGATCTAAAGGGATGCACCACGACTGCATTTTCTATAGTTCTGAGGCTGAGACAAGGTCTTTCATTGGCCTGCAGCTGACTAACTCAGGTAGACTAGCTGGACAGCAAGCCTCCTCAACCCCCCCCCCCCAATGCATGCTGCAAGCACCATTACACCTGGCATTTTCATGGGCTTTGGGGACCAAACTCAGGTCTTCGTGTTTCCAATGCAGGCACTGCACCAACTGAGCCATGGTAGCAACGTCACTGATAACAGTGCTCTTGTGACATTCTGTGCTGTTTGTCCTATGATTCCCTTTCAGGCCTTTTAACCACTCACTGTGTTGATTGCTCAAAAGGTCTACTTGCCAAATGCTATGTCAGCTGCGTTCACAGCATCAAAGCTCTATCTGTTCCTATAGCTTTAAGTTTGAGTTCTAGGAACCTTTAAAATATAGTTGATTTTCATTATCTTTCATTGTATAGTTTATTATAAAGGGTCTTTATAGTACTGAGTTTTGTTGTTGTTGTTGTTGCTTCATTTTTGTTCATTCGTTTGTTTGTTTTTTCAAGACAGGATTTCTCTATGTAGCCCTGGCTGTCCTGAAACTCACTCTGTAGACCATGCTGGTCTTGAACTCATAGAGATCTGCCTGCCTCTGCCTCCTCAGTACTGGGATTAAAGGTTTGTACCACCACCACCTGGCTGAGTTTTTTGTTTGTTTGGTTGGTTGGTTGTTTTTTTTTTTCCTTTAAATTTTATGTCTTGACCCTTTCATCTGTGTGTCAAGTAGGAAACAGAAAAACAAAGGAAAGGAGTTATAGAGAGAGGGGGGAAGATGGGAGGTAGGAAGGAAGGAAGGAAGGAAGGAGAGAAAGAAGGAAGGAGAGAAGACAGGCAGTGTTGATAGCTGAAAAACACATTTCACTCTGGCTTGTTTTTTTATTTGTCCAACAGGGGCAACTAGCTGCAAGAGAGCCTAGGAAATACATGTGCAGAAGAGATCCAGAGAATAAGGGATGTTTTATGTTTGTTTTTGTTTTTTGCTTTTTGTTTTGTTTTCTTTACTGCTTCTCTTTTGTTTGCTCACCAGGAAGAAAGATAGGGGTTCACAATATAAAAAAAATAACATTTCAACCACAGAAAGTAGGAAATAGTTGTCCATGGTTTAGGCAGAGCCTAGGTCCTACCCACTTTGGAGCAATTTTAATCGGAAAAGCATTACCTTCCCCCTTCGCCTTTTATATTATTAGAGTAAGTTTTATTTATTGCTACTGGCTCAGGAAATGACCCAATGTGGCCTCGTAAGACAGAATTAATTTGCAGTGACTCCAGCTGAAAAGTTGGCTGCCTTTTAACTTAATAACTTGAGAGTTGTCAGTCTCCTTTGAAGTTAATGATAGTTGTAAAGTGCAAATAAAAATTTTCCTAAAGGGAACCAAACACTCCAAGGCTAGTGAATGAGTACCCTGTGGCAGGAACTATTAATGTATGTGTTAGGAGAGGGCGGAAGGTGGGACGTGATTTGAATTTCATTGTGGTTTTCTTGCTTCTTGTTTTGGCTTTT